>NC_062220.1:18890830-19515830 GCF_902686445.1 Sciurus carolinensis
GACCTTGCACCACAGCTACAGCAATGGTCTTCTACCTGGACTCCTGGTCTTCAGTCTCACTCACCTCCAATTAGTCCCAACCATTCATCAGATTAGTCTTCTTAAATCATGCCTCCTGAGACAAGCTATCACCCTGTGACAAATCATTAGAGGATTTCTCTTGCCTTCCAGAGACTGTCCAGTGCTTCATCTCTGCCCAAATCTGATGTCAGTCCAGTTCACCATTGTAAACTCTCACTATTCACAGACTGGGAGCCTCCAGTCAGGAGACGGAGATTCCCATGCTCACCCCATGGATATAGACTTCTTCCCACCAGGAATGATCGCCAACTTCCCTAAGGTTTCTCCCATTGTCTAGATCAGAAGTCAAAGTGATGACACTGCTGGCTTTAAGATGAAATGGACCCACTAGCTAAAACATGCTGGTGGTCTATAGAGGCTGGAAAGGGAAAGGAAGTGAACTCTCCCTTAGAACTTCCAGAAGGAACACAGTCCTGCTGACAGTTTGACTTTAGACTGTTTACGGAGTTCCAGAACTAGAAGATAATAATCCAGTGTTGGTTTAAGCTGCTCAGTTTGCAGTTCTTTGTTGCAAACAGCACATCCTGATCACCTGTAACAAGGCAGACACTGGCTCACTCACTCAGCTCGCTCAGCCACCCACAACTTTACGGGGCAGTTGTTACTCTTACCTCTATTACATGGGGAAATTGAGCCCTAGGAAAGTGACTCAAGGTCCACACACAGTGGGTTAAGTGGTGGAGCCAGATAGCACACTCAAGACTCCCTGATGCCAAATCCTGAGCAAATAATCATTTCAAGCCTGTTTCAAGTGTGAGAGGGAAAAAAAGGTTCAGGAGAGAGCAGCTCCTCCCGGGCCCCTTTGAATGGACACTCTTCTCTGAATATGGAACCCATCCTGTGGCTCCCCAGCAGGTGGAGCAAACGGGAGTTTCCAGGCATAGAGAGAAAGAAACAGCACTGTTATCTCTTGGTGGGCCAATTCATGGGAAAGAAAGCAGTTGTTTCCTTTTTGAATAGAACCTGCAAAGTGCAAAAGTACAGGCTGCACCCACCTCCCCAGACCCGCATAGGCCATCAGGCAGATCTGGGAGCACGCCAGCGTGCTGCTTCCTCGGACACTGACACATGATAAAGAGACTTTTTTATCTCCTTGTAGGCCATGGGAACGAGGGAAGGGGAGTATGGAAGTGAGGTTCCTCCGGCACAAGCTGACTCTCTCCTTTGCTAAACACCCTCCCAGATAAGACAGCAGATCCCAGTATTGTGGAAAGAGGCTATTCCCTCTGTATATCACTTAAGATTGAAATTTTAGCGAAAAACAAGCCTTTCTTGATGTCCTTCCCCCAATCTTGTCCCACCTTCCTCAACACTAAAAATCTCCTCCTTGAAATATTGTTACACTTTCCCATTTTGTTGATGGAATTATTTAAATAAAACTCTCCCCAGTCTCCATGGAGTTATGGAGTAAGTCTATCTTGGTTCACACTCGGTCCTCAAGGGGGCGCCCTGGAGTCCCGTCTGTCCTAATCGCTCCCTCTACAATCAGAAAATGCAGCCAACTCCACTTTGGCAGTTACATCCCTGAGTCCTCCATTCCATCGTCAGTGCTGCCATCAATGTCCAGCCCTTCACCACCCGCCACTGGGGTAGCTGCCCTAACATTCTGCTCCCACTCCTGCCACCTATGAGGCCTCTCTACAAACCTGCCCCAGATCACATCTACAATAAAACACGAACCCTATGACTCAGTTCCCAAGTTCTGCAAATGTGACTCCTTCCTTCATCTCTAACCTCATCCCATTGCAAGTTCATCCTGAAGCCTTTATTTTTCCTCACACATAACATGTCAAGTTCATCCTTGCCTGAGGGCCTTTGCCCCGTGGTCTGTCTGGAATGCTCTGCCCTAGACTGTCCTCCACATCATTCAAATACCAGCAGACACCAACTCCTCTGTTCTCCCAGTCTCAAGCAGCTTCTTAGTCAGTCCCAACATGTTTTCTTTTATAAATTTTCTACCTGGAACTTCCTCCTGTAGAATACTCTCCTTTTCTTACTTGCTTCTTGTCGATTATCTTTGCCCTTCATTTATATTAAGCTTCATGTATTTCTGGCCTCCACGGTGTCCCTGTGATAAGAACAGGCGCTCACTGAAGGTGAGGGGATAAAGGTATGATTGGGGCACTTTGCCTAGTGCAGAGTAGGTTTTCAGCAAATATTCATTGAATGAATGAAAACACAGAAATCTGGTTTGAAATTACTAAAGGTTTATACATTTTCTATTCAGTCCAATGTCTGAATTTTTTTAAGTTATGACTTAAATTCTTAAATTCTGATTTCAATGCATTAGCTAAACACATTCAAACAAAAATCTAGCAAAACTTACATCAAATTTGAGATCCAATAGTTCTCACTGAAACTCTACTTTGAGCAATAAAATGAAAACTTCCTGGCTTTGGGTCCCAATTTATATACTTTCTGATATCTATCTAGAAAATACAAACCCAGATGATCTTGTCAAATGCCTTCATGATGATCTTTTACATTTGTATGACTCCCTAACAAATGTCACCTGAGTTTCCCGATCCATTCCTGTGAGGATAAAAATTAGCACTACAATAAAAGTCATCAAATGGTAAACATCTGGGAGGCTCTGCTATCAGATTCTCTGCCAGGACTACCTGACAAAATCTCCCACTGCACCTTCAAATTTGTAATAGTTGTTCCCAGGGGTGTCTTCCATATGCTACATGAGCTAACCTACTTTGTAGCCACATGGAAATTTTTTCATTTTGCTTCACTCTGGTAAAATCTATACTTGCTCTAGCTAGCAAGAGCCCTCCAAAGCCCCCATTGGTGAAGCCAAGTGGGGTGGCCACCTCTCCAGGTCGTCACCCTCTGTGACTTAGCCAGGTCCCACATGTTGAATATGCCATTAAAATACTCAAAGCCCAGTTTCCGTCACTATTGCAACTGCTGGCACCATCTGCTGAGATCTCCCTTGTAGTTTCCATAATCCCCCAGATAATTGAGAGAAACTATGGTTTTTAGTTATCATATAGCAGAAGTAAGATTAAGTTCTACAATTATTCTACATGTAAGGGAATAGAAGAAAGATTGATTGAGTGAAAACCAGTGAGACAGACACCAGACAGTCAAGTACCTGATGAAACCAGATTTTTTTTTGAGGCCTCTTGACAACTTCAGAGTTCTTTCAAATATATGTCAAGGTCACCCTACCATCTCTGAGTCTATATCTGGTTCCTAACTCTTCTGCAATCTCAATCAAACCTAAAACATCTTGAATCTCCTGAAGTTCCATTAATTTCAAGTGAATTTTTAGTTTGCATTTTGTATTAGGTTAACCTTTTGTCAAACTGTCCATTCTTGCCTCTCAAATTGTTCACTGATGCTGTGTGACTGAACTCTGATTATTTCTAAAATGGAATCCAAGAGCCAAACACCATATTATCCACCAGGGTCACTGGTACACCTATTAAGAAGAGAGACACAGACATGAGCAAGTTAAACCCCTGTTAAATTAAGTCCCTTTGCCCTTATTTCATACCTAATAAATAATTTACCTGAGGAGGATTCACCTTCCTTTTATGGATGTATGGATCATTGTAGTATTATTAAAAGGAACAGCACCAATTTTCTTTTTTCTTATGTTCTTGTTTCACAGGAATGATAATCTCTGAATCTCAGTTTTCTCATCTCTGAACAGAGAAAAGCAACATGAATTCATCAGGTTTTAGAAAGCTTCATTTAGAAATCCAGGAAAACACCAGCACAAGGTGTTACACTGAGTAAACATACAGAGGGTGTCTTCCTACTTCCTGGTCAACAGTAAACTGGACAGCTAACATTTTATAAACACTCTCTGTTCCCTTCAAGCTTACCTAATACACTGTAAAGAATATAAGCAGGGTTTGGTGGTGCAGCTCAGAGGCAGAGTGTGTGCTTAGTATGCTTGAGGCCCTGCTGCGATCCTCAGCATTGCAGGGTGGCGGGGGAAATGTATGCAAAGTCTTCCTATATTATTTTTTCACCCTTTGTGCCTTTTTAGATTTTTATTTTTGCATCATATAAATTGGTTTTCATCAAATTATATGTGCTCATCCTGGCCTCGGTCACTATCTTGATTTTTTGATCCTACTAACCAATTCCATTTGTAGCTAAAGGAGCACATCCACAACCACCCTCCCTCACAACAAACTCCATTCATCAAGGTATGAGATGGAGGAGGCAAACATTTTTTGGATGGCTTCACCTTCCAAAACTTAAAAACTAGTCTTTGTATTATTTCCTTTGTGGAAAATAATCAGAATACTTATAATCTCTTCCGCAGTCAGTGAATCAATGAACAGGTTCACATTGTCTCTGAGAACTTTTTCTTAAACAAAGAGGAAATTTTCCATGTCATCTTGTACATCATGTGATTTTTAAAACTCATTTTATGTGGAATCTGTAGCTGAAAACGCTACCCTAAATACACTAAGACCCATTTATTACAATAGTGAAATAAGTTAGGGGTCCTTTAATTTTTTTAAATAAGATTAAAAATAGCAATAAATTTGGAAATCAGAATGAATTGCAGCCCTCATTAACTCAGCTAAGTGTTATTTTAGTTAGTTTCATTCTGGGGGTGTTCAATGGCAGAGATCACTGGGGTTAGTGTGACTGCATTGTGTATAGTATCCAAGGAACATGTGGGTCACCAACTCAGAGGGTGCATTTTTGCTTTTTTAGCCTGTAGAAATCTTTAGGAACATCCTAATTCTAACCCTGTGATTTAACAGATTAATACATTGCAGAGCAGAAAAAAGAGTAAACTATCCACAAAAGAAAAGTAACCTGCCATGACAAGGTTTTGAGAGAACAACAGAATGACCAGCATCACAGCTTGCAGGCAGACATGGGCAGAATTGCCAGAGCACACCTGTCCCCTTCTCTGAGCATGCTGCAAAGAAAACAGCACAGAAATGAACTGATCTCACAGAAGCAGAGTGTGGAACAGTGGTTACCAAGGGCTGGGAAGTGCATGAATAGGGAGGGATAGAGAGAGGTTGGTTATTGGTTATAAAAATACAGATCAGAGAATAAGTTCAGTGTTTAACAAATCAGGGTGGCTGTAGTTTAATAATTTAATATATATTTCAAAAGAAAGAAAAGATTTTGAATGAAGAAAGGATTTTTGGATGATCATTTTTCAGTTCAATAGGTACCTTCAACCAATCAGATTTTTCTTTTAGACAAGGTTATGCTTTCCTTTTCTAGAATATTCTATTTACATCATCCTTGAAATTATTGCATAATCATCCCATATGTGTCCCATAACTATACAGGATAAGACTCACTGCCTTTTTAGTATTTGGTCCTTGGAGTACTGAAGATGTTTCCATTATCCTGGATTCCTCTTTTCCAAGTAGAAGATCCTGAGTCCCTTCAAACACAATTCCTTCAACAGACAGTTCAGATTTTTTTTCCATGTTTTTCTCTGTGCAAAGGTTTTGTCCAGGCTTTTGCCCTGATTCACAGAAGCTGTCTGTATGAGAAGACCCTCAGGATTACGGTTAAACAGCCACAGTTGCTCTCTCTGAGTTACTTTAATCCAACTTCCTGACAAAGTCAGTGCTCACCAGAGTTTCTGGAGCAAAGCTCTTTAATTTGCTTTTTGCTATTTTGGAGTTGGAAAATTTCAGTCTTATTCTCTTCTTTTACTTTTTCTTTTTTTGTTCTTTCAATTCTTTACAGTGAAATTTTTCAAAATTCAGAAATTGTGAAAGAATAATACAATGAACTCTCAGGTACCCTCTTCCTAGATTCAATAGCTATTAACATTTTGCTTTCTTACTGACCTCTTTCTATGAACACACACACACACATACATACACATTTCAAAGGAAGGTACGGGCATTATGACACTTCATCCCAAAATATTTCAGCCTGGATTTCCTATGAGTTAACATACTTTTTCCCAATACCGAATCATGTTCAAGAAAGTAACAAAAATTCTATTATATTAACTAAAATCCAATCTATATCCAATTTTCCCCAGCTACTCAGTAATTTATAAGTTGCAGCAAATCCCTTAATGTCTATGAGTTTAAGTTTCCTCATTTATAAGATGAAGTTAATAAAAATACTATGAAATATAGTTATGAAGTTTTAAGATGACATTCGTTCATTCAACAAACATTTATAAAGTACCTTCCATGTAAGCCAGATGCTACCCCAGGGACGGAGGACCAAGTGATGGAAGAGGCAGACAGTCACAGCCATCACTCCAAACCAGGGGAAATCAGTAGAAGCCCTCTCTTCTATCATAATCCAGGCCAACATTTGGGTGGTTAGTCAGAAACATCAGTTTAAAGATATATGCATTTCTCAGATATATTATTTTAACTCAAAACTTATGTGCATATTTATTACTAATCTTTTGATGTGAGGTCAGAGCCTCTCTTTGAGCATAAGTCTCTGATTGGAGATCAGCACCAACTTTCTTGCATAAACCACATAAAAAATGAACTATCTTAGATTTCCAGTATCCCTTTCTTTACAGTACAGTGAGAATGTAAAGATTCTGGCAGGTCATCCCGATTTAAAGTAGCAGATCAATTACACAAATGACACCAAATGTCAATTTTCTTGTTATTTCTTTCCTACATTCCTGAACAATGAAAATGCAAGTGAAAGAATTTATTAAATATTATAATTATTCAAAGATGAAGCGAACAGAGAGAGAAACAATAGCTGATGAAGATTCCAACAAATATGTTGAAGATGAAAAGAGAACAGAGAAGTGGTAACTGACTTAACAGAGCTACAGGAGTTACAAGTCAAGTGCCTACAGAGAGCAGAGACCGACGAGAAGCGACTCTTCCCCTGAAACTCAGGGACACCAAACTTCATGGTACTGAGTAGCCCAAAGGGTGATTCAAGCACAGACAGGCCAGGATGACAAGCCTGAACACAGGGAATCAAGCAAAGAATACATATGAATAATGAAAATAGGAGTCTTCCTTCCCACCCCCAGAACATGGCAGGTAGAAGATATTTTCTCCTCCACCTTCACCATCTGTTAAGCAGGAGACTAGAGGGTCTTCCCTTGATAAACTAAACCATTCAGAGAAGAAACTAGCATACTTACATTTGGGGGTCTCTTGATGAAGAGGTCAGATGATTGACTTGGTAGTAAAACCTACATCAACAGCCTCACCTCCAAATGCACATGCACAGACATGCTTGCATGTACATACACACTCACACACACAAACACACACATACCCACACATTCTAATCAGTTTTCAATCTAGAGTCTCCCTTGTATATATGAACAGACAACTCAAGACCATAATTGCCTGGAAAGAAAGACTTCAGTGCTAAAAGGTAAGTTCAAGTTCAAAACCAATGGCCAAAAACAAAAAAGAAAGAAAAAAGAAAGATCTTATAAGAAGTAGAGAAAATTAGCCAACATTAAAAAAAATTTAAAGGAAAAGAATAAAATGGTATTTTTTAATCAAACAATGAGCAGAAGTTCTAGAAATTACAAATATGGTAATTAATATAAAACACTTAATAAAAGAAATGTAAAATGAGGTTAAAGAAATCTCCCAAAAAGTAAAACCAGAAAATAAAGAATTAGGAAACAGGAGATAAAGTAAAAGAAAATCAAAGGACCAATTAAAAAAAAAAAAAAGACCAGTACCTACTGAAGTTCCAAAACTAATCAGAGAACTAGATGGGAGGAAATTATAATAGAAATAATGTCAACAAAAGATTTGCACAAGTAAGGGCACAAGTTTGAAGATTCAAACACCCATTACCATAAGTTTTTTAAAAGATCCAAGTCACATAATTATGGAGTTAGAAACCTGCACGTATAAAGAAAAGGTCATAACTGCTTTCATCACAATAGCATCTGACTTTTTCCCAAAGCAACACTGGATGCAGGAGGAATGGGAACAATGCTTACAAAATTCTGCCAGAAAATTACTTTCAACCTATAATTCTCCTACCAAACAAATTGGGTATATGTGTATAAAAGGATAAAGAAGGACATATATGACCAGATGAGCACTAAAATATCTTACTTCCCATGAATCCTTTCTAAGTAAACTTCTGGAGTATATGCTTTAATTAATCAAGAGGAAAAAAATTCAAGACAGGAAGGCTTGGAATCCAAAAACACAAGTCACCATTCCTATATCATCCATGTAGGAAAACAAGCTGTTTTCCCACAAGAGTCATCAATCAAAGGAAGTCTCTGGACAACAGCTGCACACTGAGTCTGGAGACCAGCTGATCCAGCCCAGAGCAGCTACCTAGAGGCTGTGAGAAAGCAGGATTAGGGAGAAGAAAGCAGGATTAAGGACTACAAAGAGTGAAACAGGATTTTGAATGTTCACAGCATTTCTTTTCTGGATGGTTGACAGATATGCTGAAGCATTTAGAAAAATTTCTTAGCAATTAATACATAGAAAACTAAAAAATGCAAATGCAGCACAATTTGTTAATTACAAAATAAAGTGTCCAGAGAAAAAGTATAATCCTATAACATCACTTGGTTCAACTATAAACAATTTCATCAAAATGTAAATTCTAGCTACTGATTCAATTAAACGTTATAATATAAAGAGTAGGAGTGGGGAATGTGAAATGGAGTGGGAGGAGGGGATCCTCAATCATGGTAACAGGAAATCACTAACTACTAAAATCAATCATAAAATAGCAGTAAAAGCATATTGTTTAGATCTGAGGAGAAAAATATCAAAAGAATCAGCTGAAATTATTAAAAGTGGCTGCCTCTGGGAACCACCTGCAACAGTGCCCAGTGTATTGTGTATTAATCAGAATTATATCAGCTGCAAGGGACAGGAACTCAAACTAGTTTAAGCTGAAAGGAGAATGTATTAGCTACACAGCTGCAAAAAACATGGGTCCAGATAGTTGGATCCAGATTTTCTAATAACATTCATACAAAGTCTCTTCTCCATCTCTCAGTCCTGTTTTCTTCCCTCTGGTTTAGCTCCACTTTCAAGCAAGCTTCCCCAACAAAGGGAGAAAGATGGCCCCACAGCTCCAGCCCTCAGGCCCTCAGCATCTACACTCTAAGAATGAGACAAGGCCCCCATCCTGGGAGTTCCACCAAAAATCTCAGGACAAACTGTCATTGATCTGGGTTTGTTCACATTTCCACCCCTGCAGCAATCTCTTAGGCCAGGGGAATTTGATGCTATAACTGATCTGACATGTGTCACTGTCTTGCTCTTGGGGCCAGGAAGTGAGGACAGCTCCACCTGAAGAACACTGTGGAGAGGAGTTCTCCAAAAGGAAGGTGGGGTATATGGAAGTTAATTTTATGTGTCAAATCAGATAGGTCATGATACCTAGATATTTGACCAAATATTCTCCTAAATGTATCTTTAGATGAGAGTAACATGTAAATCAGTAGATTCTACATAAAACAGATTACTCTTCATAATGTCACTGAGCCTTATCAATTCAGCTGAAGGCCTAAAGTGGAAACATGGATGTCCTCAAGAAAGAGGAACTTTTTCTTGGAGACTGCCTTTGGACATCAGACTTCAGCTGTAACATCAATTCTTACCTGAGTCTCTAGCTTGCCCATCTACTCTACAGATTTTGACTTGACAGCCCTCCACAATCACGTGAGGCAATTCCTTAAAATAGATTTTTTTCTTTGTCTCCGGATGGGTGGGTGGAATGGAAGGAAAGAAGAAAGAAGGAAGAAAGAAAGGAAGACAGAAGAAAGGAATGAAGGTCAGTTGATCTGCTCTTCGGTAGATTCATTGCATAGGTAGGTATTTAAAATAAGTGATCAAGACTACTTTAGGTGAACACTTGCTCATAAATTCTCAGTAACAAATGCCTGCAGAAAGGTAAAAGCATGATTCATCTAAAAGTGATTAAATAAGTATTTATCTTTGAAATGCAGTTTTCTATTTTATTTCAAACAGTAGATAAAACCAGTTTAGAGAACTCACCAGACCAGGAAATTGGACAGAAATGAACTAAAAAGTGACTCATGGATAAACAGAGGCGCATAAATCACAAATAATAGCTGATGGGTTCACAAATCTGATGTCAATGATGGGATTCCCAACCACAGCTGAGGGCTGAGGAGCAACTTCTAGGTATACCTAACTTCCCCTCAGGATTCTCAGAGTCAATGAGCAATGCTAAACCGAGGTTGCAGGAACTTTCAGCTCTTGTGATTTTCCTACTACCTAAAATCTAGTTATTATCTGGGTTTCTTTTGTTTGAAAACAGGATCCTTTTATTAAACCAGAGTCAGCATTCTTACAATTGAGAGAACAGCTATCAACATTTTGGGTAGCATGGGGACAGGCTTTTCCAAGGGCCTTGACAGGGCCCACTCTAAGTAAAACAATCTTAAGATTAAATTCAGGCCATTTCAATCTGATGCTAGGGTTGTACGATGAAGCTTGCTGTAAAGTTTTGTCCACAGGGCAACTAGAAAGATAACCAACATGAAAATAAGCTATTTGAAAAAAAGAACATAATGACCCAGAAGCAGGGGGAAAAAAAAAGATAACAAACATTCCTTACCCACCATAAATAATAACACAATAAAAAGTTTTAATACTATATATGAACTGTCATTGACCAGGGTGCACATTTTATTTTAAATAAAAGTGACAATTTCAGAAATTTTAAGTTACTGGCCTTCTGGTCGCATCACCTTGTAGTACAGCCCATACTGAAAAGAGTTGACAGGTCAGTGGCTCACCAATATCACCTCAACAGAGCTAGCTTCTCATAAAAGTGCCCTGAGGGAAGTAGACAGTGAACAACAGGGATTTTAAACAACTCCTGAATGAAACATACTGCTTAGTATAAATAAGGAGCTGAAACAATGACAAAGCAAGTCATAAAAACCAGCACAACCAGTCTGTCAAAGCTGAAGGTGATTTTCCCTTTACTAAACAAAAATGCAAAAGATTCACCCAAATTTCAAACTTTACAAGAAATCAAAGCTATCAAAGTGATCAAAATAAATAGATAAAATTATACATTGGAAAGAGAACAAAAGAGGTATGAAATAAATACTAAACAAAAATAATAATAAAATGGTAATCCAAGAATATTAAAAATAACAAAAATGAATAAAACAATATTAGACAAAAAGAATATTCTCCAAAAATTAAATAGTATGGGAATAAGCATCTGGGAAGTATAATAAATAAAAGCAAAGCATAATGAAATGAGGTATGCCTGTAGCTAAAAATAAATTAAAAATCCATTCAAAGAATACCAGAACGAAAAGAAATAAGATTACACGCAGTTTTAGAAATGCAGACGTCCCATGACTAATACTGCATTGCCATGTAAATAGGGTCATTTTGCAACAAGATGACAGATGATTGATCTCCCCAAGCTGGAGACCACTGCTGCAGTTTCACGAGGCTTGTTATTCCTGAACAAATACAGTAGTCCATCTTTATCAGAGTTTTGCTTTCTGTGGATTCAGTCACCCACAGTCAACCATGACCGAAAATACTAAATGGAAAATGCTGGAAACAAACAATTCATAAGTTTTAAATTGCACATCATTCTGAGTAGCATGAAGAAATCTTGGGCTGCCCAGTTCCACACCCGCTGGGATGTAAATCATACACTAGATACATTGTCCAGTGGACCCCTGCTGCATACACCACCTGTCCATTAGCCACCTAGTAGCTGACTTGGTTATCCAATTGAAAACTGAGTATCACAGATCATGTGTTCAAGTAAACCTATTTTACTTAGAAATGGCCTCAGAGCTGAAGGTAAACCAAAGAGAAGCCATAAAATGCTTAGGAAAGTGATAAGGAAAGAAAAAAGTTATATGCTAAGGTTGCTAGAATCTATAGAAAGAACAAATAAGAAATAACAATATAGATAGCATTCAGTACTATCTACAGTTTTAGGCATCCACTGAATGTCTTAGAATAGATCCTCCATACAGAAGAGGGTACTAGTATATCTGAACAGAGTGTCTCAAAATAAGGACTATAGACCACATTCCCAATTGACTGCTTGGGGAAGAAAAACAAGACTCTAACAGCGACCTGCCTGAGACTCTAAGTTCCTTGGGGCTGGATGCCAGAGTGAAACACAGGCTGAGAACTAGCTGTTGAACTGAACAGAGTTAAATCTCCATCCTTGGAAAGTACATGCTAGCAATGTCATTAGGTTGTCCCTTTCATCTCAAAACACCTCACTGACTTGATTCTCTTTCTTCACATCCATCCCAAGGTGTCTCTTATCTCAAGCTATAGAATCCAAGTCCTGTCAGGCTTTCAGCACCAACATGAGAGTGGAGAAGACAGACTGGAAGTGGACCAGGGTCGCACACTGCAGCGAGCTTGAAAAGGACGCTAGGGCTTCACACCTAGTGTTTTTCAAAATAAGGGAGGGCTAGGTCACAGTGGGACTCCTGGACCCCATGGCAATCTCTGAGGTTCAGCCCAGGAAACTCCATTTTGAACCCCAAGTGATCTGTATGCTCTCCACACAGAAGGTTTTCTGACTTCCAAGGAAGGTGGAATGAGGGAAAATTGGAATCAATCAAGCAACAACACCTACTCTAGGCAAGAGCCAGGATGTAAGGACAAAGGGAAAATCTAGCAGCAATACCAGGGGCACAGGAGACAAGTCCACAGAACTGGAAAAGTAATGCTGTGAGTCTCAATATAGTTTTCTGGACTCGGGTTGAACTGCTTTGGAAGAACTACAGTCCCCTTTCTCCTACAAGCATGCCTCTGTATCTCTTAAAGGCCTGGTACTCTGACAGATTACAGCCCCTTACTGATTAAATTGTAAATCATGTTTCAACTGTTTAAGAAATCAAGGACACTAAAATCCAAGCATCTTCAAGAGTAGAGCAGCTGTCTTAATCTTGAAAGAACACAGCACCCCCCGAAAGAATCTACATCAGAGGGAAAGCAAAGAGTCCTTGGGAGGTAGAGATGGGAGTCATTAGCTTGATAGAGTGCAGTTACATGTTACCAGGACAGTGTGTACCTAACAGACCCTTAAAATTTCAGCCACAATCTGAGTCTTCTTTTCAAATTTAAAGCATACTCAAAAGGTCACAGTGCCATATATCTTCCATCTTGTGCTCTAGGTTTCTTCTAAAGACCTAAGTCTCCCACAATTTTGAACCATAACACCATGTTTTTTAATTCACTAATTTTAATAGCACAAGAGTCTAGCATCATAGATCTAGGACATTCTTGTTGCACCTCTACTTTAAGAAGAAGCACAGCTAAAAAAAACTGTTTACAAAATATCTGTCTGCCTGCCATGCCAGTTCATGCCAGGAATTAAATAAAAATGACCATAAGACTACCTTTCTTGTACACTTTCCCACAAATATGAATTTCCTATGGTAAGGAAAGGGGAGGACAAGTATTAGTTTTAGTAACAAATATCAGTCAAATAAGAGTTGGTGAGGGGAACCTTCTTTTACCTCCCTATTTCCATGGGACAGTATTAATGTAACACTCATGACCTCTCTCCTCACACATATTCTATCCCATGGTGGGTAGAATGGTCCCTATGACTAGTGAGTTTGGAAAAGAAATTCAGCATGCGTTCTTCAACCCATTTTCCCTCAGATCCTCCATTTTTTTCAGGTTTGCAGGGAGTCCCATGATTTTCTAACCCTGACTGTACACAAGTCTCCTAATTCCAGGGAAAAGACTCAAGAAATTCAGAATTATCATATACCTAATCCATATTCTCAAAACTAGCCTTTATTACTAATAAAAAGACATTTGGATTTCCATCTGCCTTACCCTTTAATTGGTTCAGAACTCTATCAGAAGGAAAATTGAATAGTGTATTGGCTACATTCAAACCCCCAACATTTGGCTTCTATTTTCAGTTTTAGAAAATTTGCTTAAACTCTTCTGGTCAGAAAAATAGAGGACTCCTCAGGCCCCATTGATTCAGAGTGAGGGGGAAAAATAGCTTCCCAACATGACTAGTTTACATCTATTTTAGAGTAGTTATTGGTAGAAAACCAAAAATAAACCAAAATGCACCGATAACAAAGACTGTACATAGATGTGTTGGAAAGAATTATTAGTGGATTATAAAAACCACCGCTCTGTGATCCACCCCCAATTTCTGGTTGAGTGAACTGAAATGACATTTGCCATTTTTGCAATGTTTCATATTTTCTCATCTCCACAGCTTTGCACACCCTTTGGAATGGACTCTCTAAAGCTACTACTCTTCACCTGGTAATTACCTGCTTCTCCTCCAAGACAGTTCAAATTTCACCTCATCCTGGTAAATACATCTTTGTGTTACTATAGCACCTTATTTATACTTCTATTAATTTTATCATTACTTTTTCCATGCCTTTTCTTTGCTCTCAACCCCATGCCCCATTATCCAAGGATTCTGGAAAGTATAATTCCCTTCTTTATAGTCTTTGTAATCTCCAAGACCTGATCCAGTGCTTGGCATATGGCAATGCATAGTAAATAAGTGAGAGAGAGAGGAAGCAAGTGGAAGAAGAAAAGATAGTTATGGAGACACACAAACAGCAGATAGAAGAAAAAAAGAGAAATTCTGACAGAGGCCAGAAAAAGGAAGAGAAGGCCTAAAGAAAATTAAAAAGGAAGAAAAGAAAGATAAAGTAGCATACTTGTTAAGGTCTTACTAATGCTAAAGGTAGCTGTGTATGACACAATTGAGAACTATGGCAAATGTAAGTGACCAAGAATCAAAAGTGCTTGTTCTGGAAAACTCCATTTAGACTCTAAGCAGACCTGCAGAATTGCCTCCTTACTGTTAGTCAAAGTGCAAGGAAAGAGAGAGTTTACATGCACAAGTATTCATGAACCCTCCCACGGATGGAAGCTATTTCAGCTGTGTTAGAATAAATGTCTTATCTGCTTACTAATAGCATTTCCCAATCCTTTTTAACTTTGTCTCATATTTAAATAAAGAAGAAAAGAGTTTAAATGGATTCATTTTTAATTGACCTCCAAACCACATTGTTTGTTTGCCTGGTTGTGGGCTTTTAGGAGATAATTTAAACCCTAAAGTTTGCATCATAAGGCACTTTTTCTGTAGGCATGCCGTAAATCTGCAAGATGAACTGTGATTCATTCCTGTAGGTGTTAGTATGTGATTATGTAAGCATTGCCGATAATGAAAAAAGATTACTAGAAATATGGCAAAGAGCAAATAAAAGCAGAAATAGCTATAAAAGTGTTATCTCTATATATTATAATTAAAGATGGGCTGGATATAGAAAAGGAAACTTCAACATTTTTCAGATGATCATCTGCCTAATCATTATGTACCAAATAGGAAAAAATAAAACATAGTCATGTAAATAGAAATAACTAATTAGAGATTCTCCTCTTACCACTGTTTCCTTCCAAAGAATTGGATTATTTGTTTAAAGGCTATCCAGCACCCAGAGGTCTGTGATACATTCAAAGCATTTCCTGTGTATACCACAGTGTGTCCATATTAGATAGTCAAATCCTAGTGGTCAAAACATAAGTAATTTTTCATTTAGTATTTGGGAACCATAGTGCATGTAAATAGGCTTTTATGTTCCTTTGTTGGTTGATGAAATTCTTTGGAAGGCTCTGCACAGCTTCTGGCATTCAAAAAACACTTTGATGATGACAGATTTTATATAACAGAACTGTTAAGATTAGAGGATTAATCTTGGGGTGGAGAAAGACCCTTAATTCTTACTATTAGGAATTGAAACTTTGTTCCCTGGTCCTAAATATGTTCTCACCATTAAAACTACTTGCTTGTAAAACTTATGTATAGAAAGTACAAGAATTCCCCAGGATCTTTATGAAAGTATTGCAAAGCATTGGTTCTCAGCGTGGGGTTCATGAATGGGCTTTGGCCAGCCATTAACCCATAGACATGATTCAAAACGTGTTTGTACACATGTAGACGCATTTTTCAATAAAATTATTACACACTCAAAGGAACTACATTACATACTCAAAGGGATCTGTGGCCTGAAAAAAAATTTAGGAATTTCTGATATTGAATAATCTTAGCATAAGTACTGCTTTTCCTTAAAGATTATTGGAGAAAATTTTCTTGCATGAATTAAAGGATCCAGAAAAGATTTGCACCTAAGGTGAATATCACATTTCAAAAAAATCTGAGAATTAATGATAAAAAATGAAAAATGGAGTACCAAGAAAGAGAAGGAATACTTATACCCAGAGGCACAAAAAGCAATGTGCGCTATGAAACAAATAAGTTCTAATGATTAAAACTCAACACATGCTTGCTTCAACACCTGGGCTTGAAATATATTAGATATAAATGTCACAGCAATTAATAACATTCTCCTTCCTGCCCATATTCATTGGGAGAAAAATAAACAGAAATTTAGTAATTATGAAAATCAGGAAGCAGAGTTTTGTTTGTTCTATAATAAATTCCAAGGGAAATATATTTCTCTTTTAATGAAACACGCTACCAGCAGCCAAAAGATAATGTAAGAGAAATTTTATGGCAATTTCAGAATATTGTTTCATAAGGACAACTCCCTAAGTCTGATTTCAACCATCTCAGATTTCAGAAATTCCTAAGAAATCACTTACAGATATGACTAACTATCTCCTTCACTAAAATTCCATCACTACTTTCCATACTATTCAAACAATCAAAGACCATCCTAATTCTGAAAAGACTGCTCTTTTAACAAAGGACGAATGATATCAATGATAAGTGGATGATGACACATAATGGAGGGTGGGAAGGGTTAGTGTTAGGGTTAGAGTGAGGGTTAGGGAGGGGGGCAGGAATGGAGGAAGGAAGTACTGTATAGAGGGAAAGGAGGGGTGGGAGGGGTGGGGGGAAGGGAAAAAATAACAGAATGAATCAAACATTACCCTATGTAAATTTATGATTACACAAATGGTATGCCTTTACGCCATGGACAAACAGAGAAACAACATGTATCCCATTTGTTTACAATAAAATAAAAATTAAAAAAAAAGAATATGGAAAAAAAAAAAAAACCACTGCTCTTTGATATAAATGGATTTCTTCAAATGTCTTAATCATTCCTAAGGCAAATTGTGCCAGGTATGCCAGGTACGTTGGCACTATATAAGAGAGGCTAGAAGTAGAAAAGTACTAAGGCAGAGGTTGTCCCTGACAGTATTTACAATCTAAAAAAAAAAAAAAAAGGGAAGGAAAAGTTAAATAAATAAGAGTTTAAATAGTGGCACATTGTGTTTAATGTTGTTACAAAAACAAACAAGAGGTTTCAGTTTAGAATGATAAAGATGACCTTATATGAGATAGTCAAAGTAACACCAAAAGCTCCGTCCTTGTCCCTGATGTCAGTCCAAAACTAGGACAGGGTTTTGAGAAAAAGGAAAAAGTTTTATAGCTTTGCTGCCAAAGGAGAAAGGAAATGAACTCTCGTCACAGAGGCTTCCATTTTTAACAAACGGGGGAACAGAAGGCTTAAAAAGTGGGGGCCATGAGAACTGTTTTCCAAGTATCATTACCAGTAGATCTAATTAATGTTTAACTTGTATCTATGGAAGAGATGTTTCAGTATCCAGGTCCAGAGTTTCTTTATTCTTGTGGACAGTAAACGGAAGGGCAAATAACTCAGCTTAGGATAGAAAGAATGTTCATCTTGCTTCCCCATGGTTGGGGAAGGGGACAGCAAGAAGAGGGAAGGGAGAAATGTCAGTCTTAAAATAAGCTGCCAGGGGTGGAATCATAAGGGTTATATTCAAACCATCAAGTGGACTCCTGTCACCTGAAAGGTCACTTGTTACAGAGGGAAGATCTTTCTAAAAAAGGATCACTTAAGCTGAGACTAAAAGATTTTTTAAACATTAAAAAATGAAATAAAACCAGCAATGTCAAACACAGAATGAAAAAAAAAAAAAAAATTCAATGGTTGGGAAAAGAGCATGTTCAAAGACTATGAGCCCGCAAAGAGCATGGCATTTTTGAAAAAGGAAAAGGAAGAATCAGAGACATCCATTCATCAAAAGGGGGAAAGGCCAGGCAAGGTAGTGCAGGCCAGTGATCCCAGAGACTGAGGAGGCTAGGACAGGACCATCAAAAGTTTAAGGCCAGCCTGGGCAACTTAGTAAGACTGACTCAAAAATCAAAGAACAGAAAAGGGCTGTGGATGTTGCTCAGAGGTAGAGCATGACATGAGTGAGGCTCTGGGTTTGATCCCGTGTTGCAAAAATGGTCAGAGGGGAGGGCTAGGCATATGGTTGGAGTTGAAGGAATGAGATTACACAAGTTCTGAAGGCCATGGTTAAGGAGCTCAGATTTGGGGCTAGAAGCATTGGTAGGTCACTGAAGGGTTTGAAGCAATTTCTATTCTAAGACTTCCACCTTTAACAATACTACCAATGAACTGTGAAATGGCAGAGGAAGAAAGACAATGACTTGGAATAAGTGGTAGCAAAGGAGTTGGAGAGAAGAAGAGTAGTTAAGGCAGATATGAGAAACAGAATAAACAGAACTTTCTGATAGACTTACAAAGGGGGAAGAAGAGAAACGAGGGTATCAAGTATTGGACTAACCAAGAGGCTAGCAGGACCAGGTACTGAGGTTAAGATCTGTGGGCAGGAGAGGTCAACAATCCATTTTGCACTTGAAATTTTTGTTCTACATGTGGGACATTCAGACAGAAATGTCAAATAGGCAGCTGGATTGATCTTGAAGCATACATTTTGGGGTCTTTAATATTATACTGGTATTAGAGTTCATAGGAATGGAAGAACTGCATCTAGAGAAAACATTTGGAAAGGGAAAGGAGTCCATAAGAACCCCCATAAAATAATCATTTAGTGGACTAGCTCAGGAGGGGATGTGAGCAAGGGAGGTTAAGGAGGGGAGGCTAGGGAAGCAGGATAAAAAGCCAGATATGTGAGGAACCTTGAAAGAGGAGGATGCTTCAAGAAGGAAGGGGCAAGTGTATCAGATGCTACTGGAAACAATCAAATTGGATAAGAACAGAGAAAGATTCATTGTATTTAGCAACATGAAAATCATTTTTATCTTGACTTTGACAAAAGTAGTTTCAGTCAACTGGGGATCCTAGTAGAAATCAGACAATAACAGCTTAAGAAGGAGATATGAAATGAAGAAACCAAAATGTGGGTTAATCTATGGTTTACACCACAGTAATGGCCTCTGGTCAACTGTAGGCTGTTAATAGTTAAGTTTGGGGGAGTCGAAAGTTATACACGGATTTTGCACTGTGTGGGGGGCAAGCTCCTCTAACCCCTGTGTTGTTCAAGGATTAACTGTAGATTTTTAAAAACATATCATACCCACTACCTGCCAGTCTTTTCTCTGTGTCAATATAACCATCAAATTTTAATTATAAGCTTCTTTTACAAAGTATAAAAGTAATTGAGTCGCTTTTCAATCACTATGATATTTTGATTTTGATTTTCATTATCCATACCTATTGTCTTGACAGATGTACCAATTTTTTGATTGATAATATAGTTTAAAAGTACCTTGGAGAATCTGGAATTTTGTTACATTGCTTTGATTATACATATAGAATTTTTCAAGTTAATACATATCATTGAAATTTACACTGTTTTTCTTGAGAGTCAGCTAGGAGTTTTAAGCTTATGCTTTGAGCTCAAGTGATAGACCTTCACAAAATTGATCATGTTCACCTCTTTCCCCCCATTTTGAAAGTTCTGTGATGTAATCTGAAAATTCTGGCATTCTCTGATATCTTTAATTGCAAAGCCTGGTATGTGATAGGCAGTCTTTTACACCAAAACTCTTAGTTACAGTACTACTTTGCAATGTAAAAATTGTTTTAAAATATTTTTGTTGATGTTTGACAATTACACTGAATTAAATATCAGTAGTATGCATTTTTGGTACTACCAATGATACCAATTCAACTGAGGTGAACTCCTGCCTTCTGTGCCTGGCAAAGCTGACGCATGCAAACAAGTAATGACAGCACGTCAGGGTCTCTGGCTGGCAACTGGAGAGTCTCTTTCAAAAGATTTTAAGACTTCTTGTTTTTCCAAGAAATATGGACAAGGCTACCAATAAAGCTATTGCGTATCAGTGTCATTTCTAGTACATTGGGTAGGTCATGAGTTTCCTAATTTCAGGAATATCACTATGTCCAAAATGTGCATCTTGCAATCAAGCAAATATGTAGTGTTCCTTAAATGAGATGTAATATGTGATAGACCTTTTCAAAACTAACTTCATGTGGTTTAATTCATTTAATCCTCATAATAATCTAACAAATTATAGCTCTCGTTTCCATTTTATAAGTGAGGAAGCTGAAGTTGTAAGATTAAGTATTTTTCCTAAGACCTCCCAGCTATAAATACAGAGCCAGGATTTGAGCTCAGCCTATCTGATGCCAAGTCACATGTGTTTAATCAGTAAATCCAAATGCTTCTTCATTAATTGTGCAGTAGTTAGTAAGCATCATTAAGATAAGATTAATTAATAAGATTAATTTATGTTATTAATATTATCATAACTTATCTTTTTGCCATTATTCAATTAACTGAGCTAGTTCTTGCTGTTTTTCCAAGAAATGGAGACAAGCCTAGCAACACAGCTATTGTGTATCCGTGTCGGGTCTAGAGCAACTCGGGTGGATCATGAGTTGCATGTACTTGGTTTTCTCATCTTCAAATTCATGGAACCATTTCAAATTATTATAATAATGAGAGGGAAAACAACTTTCAGTCCAGGTCTTACGAGGAGTTCAGTTCATTCCCACAAGTTAAAATGACACCAGCCTCACATCATCCAGATGAGCAGCAGGCTGGGATGAGAGAGAGCACCCCAACCTCATGCTCATTTTCACAGTGAAAAAGAGCAAGATGACACACACATGGCGTCAGACCCATGAGCCCTTCCGTTAGGATTCTGCCTCCAGGAACGGTACCAAGGGGCTGTGTTGGGCCAGTAAGGACTCACAGACTTATTTCCCTGTGTTGGGAAACAGCGATGCTTCCCTAGGCTAACCAGCCAGAATTCAGTGAGCAAAGTCTTATTGTACTGATGGAGATAACATTATACCACCCCAAAATATGCGGCTTTAGCATGGTGACTATTTTTATTTAAAGAAAAGAGAAGGAAGAGGAGGAGGAGGAGGAGAAGGAGGAGTAGGAAGGCAAGACATAAGACAGTCACTCTGAACTCCCTTCTGTTTCCTAAAAGCAGGAGATGAAATTCCATGTGAAAGATGCACTTTCTATACCAGAGGAGAGTCATGTTTTTATCCTAAGGACAGGACATGGAGGTCAAGGGAAGTCTGACCAAACAAACCTTGTTAAACTAGCCCTTATCTTCCTACTCACTTATCTACCCAGTTAACTACATCCCGTGGCTTTGTCACATTTTCACATTTCCTATTCTTTGTCCAAATCAGCATATGCATAAATGACTACTTCTTCGGGTCTGCATTTTCTTATGAGGGTTCCTGTGTCACGCAAAACTTGTCTTAAACAAATCTGTATGATTTTCTCCTGCTAATCTAATTTAATTCTCAGGCCCAGGAGGGAACCGAAAAGGACAGAGGTAGAATGTCTCCAGCCCTATATTAACCACAGCCAGGAGCAGAAAGAAGACACCAGTCTAGACCCAGACACCACCAACCATGGCTTGAAGGTGTCCCTTCCCTGGCAGGAGAGCAAACTCCTTGCCTATTGAGTAACAATAAATAAATAAGGCTCAGGGTTAATCCTCTAATCATAGCAAAAGGACCATTTGGAATCCAAGCATGGCAACTCATCCAGGGCCCCAGGAGGCTCATAGCCTTCAGTTCCCTGATGCTGGGGACCCACCCTGAAAAGCCTCATTGACTTCCAAAGGCTGTGGTTGTCTTTCTTTAATAGATTATCTAATGAACTAAAGAAGAAACCCATTGCTGTGTAGAGAACTAAAGAGAAGACATGAAGACCTTTATGTGTGAGTTCTACATGTCTGCCTTGTTTCTCATTTCCTTCTGTTCCTTCAGATCCAAGATTGCGAGCATCTCTAATTTCATCATCTTTATAGTTTCCTCCATGGTGACTTAATTTCCATTCCCCTGGTACTAACCATGCTCATCAGAGTGGCTTCTGTGTTAAAATCAGTCACCCTCTAGTTGGTTTACCTTTTGCTTTCTCTCTTTTATGTTTTTTGTTCGTGTTTGCTACATGTATTGAGTCGCTACCACATTCCAGGCTCTGCTAAGTATGTTTGTCTGTGTTACTAACTCACTGGGAACACTGAAGTCACTTTAAAGCAGACACTTGTTTTATTTAAAAACAGACAGAAAATTCAGTTCTGTTCTTCCCCAGAATCCCTATTGACTTCTGAATTCCCCTTTGCAGTACCTATAGAACAGAGTCTAGATCTGTCCCTCCTTAAGTCACCATCCCTGCTATTCCAGGGGAAGCTCAGAAGTTGGAGGACTGTGAATTTTGGCATAGGTCAAAACTGGTCCAAATTCTCTAATACTTAGCAGGAGTGAAATTGAAACAAGTTTTCTAAGTTCTCCATTTGCTTGTTGACTAAATGGAACAATCATCTACCTTAGGGCTTTTGGAAGGATCAAATGAGTTATCCTAAGTACAGTCATGCAAAGAGACAGTCATAAATGCTATTTCTCCCTTTCTTTTTATGTATTTCTCATAACTACACTCTGCTGCAAATTACATCATGTATAAGCTCTGAGGGCACAGTAGGGAGCAAATTTTGGGGGGGAGGAAGTGGGTATGAGGATTGAACCCAGCAGAGCTTTACCACTGAACTACATACCCAGCACCCCACCCCTTTTTAAAGACAGGGTCTTACTAGGTTGCTGATGTTCTTATTATTTGCTGAGGTTGGCCTCCAACTTGTGATCCTCCTACCTCAGCCCCTAATTTTCTGGGATTATAGGTACGTGCCATTGTGCCCAACTTGGAAGCAGAAATCTCAGGGAGCATATTTGCTGGAGCTTATTTTCTGATGGAACAGAAAAACATTAAACAACCAAATATAAAGAGAGACAAAATTTTCTATTTTTAAAAAACAGAGCAGAAAATGGCAACTCCAAACTTTCTACATGAGAAGGATTTAGAGGCAACCTGAATAGAATGGAGATTTGTACTAATGCTATATTTGCAAAGGAAGCTAGCTTTTTACTAAGAATCAATATACATGGAGGGTGGGAGTAGGGAGATGCTGATGGAAAACATGTCCCACACCAACCAACTTTTCTAGAGAATAGCTGCTTCTGCCCACCTGCATGGCGTAGACCACTGCAGGCTTCCCCGGGCACTATGCCCGGATGGCTTTCCAAACTGGCTTCCCTGGGAGGCAACAGATTCCTGCTGATGAAGCTTTTTTGGCTCCGGATGACAAGCCGCCTACACCAGCTTCTTTCAACTAGCTTAGTACTAATTCTTTTCCTTCTACTCAGATTTCCATTGCCTGTTTAGCTGCCCAATTCTTCATTTAGGATTGGTGACAACCCCTCTTTCTTTGTTTTTTTCCTCTGTACCAAATAATCCAGTTTGGAAGTGAATTAACTTTATGGGTACATAATGTCTATTCAGTGTGTTTTTAGGTCACAAAATACATTTCACATGCATTATCTCAGTAAATAGGAAGAGGTATTATTACTCCTCCTATTTTGAAGATTAAAAATAAATAAATCTAGAAAGATTAATATGTAAGAAGGGTCTTCAACTCAAAATGTTGTTCCGATCTCCATAAGACTGGAGAATTATCACAAATATTCTGCAAACAAATTTATAAATTATAATAGGATATAAAAACAATCCATGCAATTAGCTGACTGATACATGTACTGGGATTTCCTTTCTTTTTCTTTTGATCTTAAGTACTTTGGACATCTTCTAATCTACAGGAAGCAGTTGAGTATAAATTTTGAAAAGCAACATCTCAACTAATTTATGCTTTTCAAGGGACTATTTAGTTGTATATTTTCTTGAGCATGGGTAGGCCAGAGGATTTTTCAAAAGTAATAGAGTTCAATTATTACTATGTGCACGATTCTTTGTGTCTGCATCTTATTTATGTACTGACAAAGCCTTTTCCCCTAGTGTCAGCACTGGATATTTAATACAACTTTAGAAGAGAATTGTATTCGCTTCTGACTCATACATCACTAATGAAATCACTAGCACAGATCCAATTCTCAATTATAAGCACAAAACAGTCCTACATTTTAGCATACAGAAAGCCCATCCATTTCAACAACTGTTCTCCTGCACTGACTGACGTATTTCATCAGTACTAACAAGTCATCAGAAGACCTTGCAAGCTCCTCCAACATCATTAGTTGGTATTTTCCTTTTAACTCTCCAATCTGTGCCTTTCTTCATAAAATCAATAGTGACTGCTTTTAGAACAGATTGTTTCTTACTTTTATTTGCACTTATTTTATGCTAAATTTATTTCTATGCCATAACTTTTTGTTTCTTCAGACATCTTTTTCTTCTGTGCAAACTCCTCTTCTGGTTCAGGAATAATCTATCCCTTTCTATAAGGATCATCTCAGTGTGGTAGAGGAGCACATGCATGGGTTAATTCAACCACAGCTCTGGAAAGATAACATGGATCTTGGGTGCACTGTCGACCTGGATATGTTCAATGACCAGAGAAGCTCCATCTAAACCCTGAAGTTTAGCATCACTCTCTCCATTTTTAAGCAATGCCACAACAACTCAGCTCTCTTCTTGGGCCACCAATCCTGTGTTCAGTTTCCCTGTTTGGCCTGGCATACCTGTAATCCCAGAATGGCACACATCTTAAAACAGATTTTTTTAAAAAGGACGGATAACTTTGGAATTGGCACCTCACTGTCAAGGTGGGGAGATCTAAGCAAACTTGGCAGAAAAAAAAAATCCATAATTTCATCAATCAGTTTTCCTGGGATAGCAATGTAGTACTTTATTCTCTCCCACCCTAGAAAATATCCAATGAAGTAGGATATCCTAAAAACCACAGTATAAATGCCTATGTTAGCAGGCTGAGGCTGTTGTGACAGAATGCTGAAGACTTGGCCTAAACAACAGGTTTTTATGTCTCACAGTTCTGGAGGCTGGAAGTCTGAGATCAGGGTGCCAGAAGGGTCTGGTCCCAGTGAGGGTTCTCTTCCTGTTACAGATGACCTGTTTGTTATGTGCTCATGTGTTAGAGAGAGCACATGAGCAAAATTTTATTAGGGCACTAATTCCATCGTAAGGACCCCACCTCATGACTGCATGGAAACCCATTTACCTTCTGAAGGTGACATTTCAAAAATCAAGGTTAGGGCTTTCACATATGAATTTGGGGCACAAACATTCAATCTATAAGAATGCCCTCGTCATCTATGCCACAGTCTGTTCAAAAGGTTTTAAAACTGCCGACAATATCATTGGCTTACATACAGTCCCTAAACATACCTTAAGTGTTCACTCTGCTAATCATCATGCCAAAAAAAAAAAAAAAGACCCTGGGTAAAATTAGAGAGGGAGAATAGAAGAAGCAAATATACTATGATAATAAAGAGAATAAATTGAGTATGAATCCAGGGACCTGGGATTTTACACAAGCTCTGTCACAAATTCTATGACCATAAACTGCATCGTTTCCTTGGGTGGTGTTTTAGTTAGCTTTTTCACTGTTGTGACTAAAAGATCTGACCAGAACAATTTTAAGGGAGGAAAAGTTTATTTGAGGCTTATGGTTTCAGAAGTCTTAGTCCATTGAAGACTGACTCCATTCCTCGGGACTCCAGGTAAGACTGAGCATCATGGTGGAAGAGTGTGGCAGAGGGACATGGCTCACAGTGTGATCAGGAAGCAGAGAGAGAGACTCCACTCTCCAGATACAAAATATATACCCCATAGCCAAACCCCCAATGAACCACTTCCCCAGTCACACCCCACCTGCCTCCAGTTACCAATTTATCCCACCAAGGACTAATTCACTGATGAGGGTAAGGCTATAACCCATTCATTTCTCCTCCAAACCTTCTTACATTGTCTCACACATGAGCTTTTGGGGGACACCTCACATCCAAACCATAGCAGGCAGCATCTTGCCTGTCAGAAAAATGAGAGAGGCAGGATGATCTCCAAAGTACCACCAATTTCATTGAGTAAAGATTCAATGGTTGGTGAATAATGTATATCTTGAGATTAAAAAGAAAGCAAGCATGTCATAAAAATCATGAAGGAAGACATTACAAAGAATTCAGTGTGAACAAAGCAAATAATTGAACCACCATCTTGCTCAAGTATCTCTTTATTCCTAAAGGGAAGTTCCTAAGTGAGATCAATGAAACTTACCCACTTAGAAAAGATAAACTCTTGTCAGGCACAGTGGCTTACATCTGCAATCCCAGCGGCTCGGGAGCCTGAGGCAGGAGGATCTCGAGTTCAAAGCCAATCTCAGCAAAAGCAAGGTGCTAAGCAACTCAGTGAGACCCTGTCTCTAAATAAAATACAAAAAATAGGGCTGGGGATGTGGCTCAGTGGTCGAGTGCCCCTGAGTTCAATCCACAGTAACCCCCATCTATAGGGGAAAAAAAAGATAAACTCTTTAATCTACAAAATAGAAATGTATAATCTGCAATAAAATGCCATTTTTTGGGTGCCTACTCTCTACTAAGTCCTTCATAGATTTGGTTCATATAATCCTTAACAATCCTGCAAAGCAGACCTCACAATTTCCTTCCTTTCTGTGCCCCAATCATAGTAGCCTTCATTCTCACATCCCTGATCCCTCGTATGTCTGGCTTTTCCCATTGTTGGGGCTCCACTCCAGTGCCACATATCCTCTGAGAGCTTTTTCCCTGACTGCCCTGGCTAAAAACTAACTCTGCCTTACCCTCCATCACTTTCTACCCAATTTCCCTATATCTTTTATACCACTAATCACTATGTGAAATTACTCGGTTCACACACATATTTTCTCTCTCCTTCCCCCCGCCTTACAATGTAAGTGTCAATGAAAGCAGGTGTTTCACTTGGTTACAGGTATGTTCCCAGCACTTAGGACCATACCTACTTGGTTACTATCTACTTAATGAATGAAACCAAGGCCAATGACTGAGAAACTCAATGACTTGTCCAAGACCATATACTAATTGATAGATCAAAGATAAAAGTACAAGACAGTTGTTTATCCATTGTTTCTATATCACTGTTTTTTCCCATTATTTCTCAAATGAGAGGGGTATGAATACTAATCTCAAGCATTGTTCTCGGATTTACATTTTTTTTATGATAGTCAAAATAGAAAAATAAGTATGCTCAGAATATTATGGAAGACCATGTCTTCACCTTGTAAATGAATATTGCTTCACAACTTTAGGGCCTACATCTGCATTTGGTTCTCAAGTAAGATATAATGTCTACGAGAAGACAAGAAGGCTATTCCCCAAGTGAAGTCTAAATGATGTCATTACATGCTATAGAAATGGAAGTTTTACAACAGTTCAAATGGCAAAAAATATGAATCCAATCATCACATGACTTGTCATGACTTAAACATATCAAATGCAATGAACCTGTATCATAGCATATAGTACTTTGGATGCAGCAAGTAGCATTATCTGAAAATGGTCCTACAAGTTAACTTGAGGTTACCTGGGTCACAAGTTACCAGTCAGCTGAAATTGAACCAAACCCAATCAGCTTTTCCTAGCCCACCCCAGGCCCCAACAGGACCCCAGTGTCCTTAGGTAGCTGATTTTCCAAATAACTCTTTTTAATACTAGATCCAAATCCAGACATTCTAAGGTTTAAAGAGTGTGTCTTATTTCTGCTGTGGCCACTTTCTTGTATATAGACTCTGAAAAGATGAAAGATAAAGGGGCAAAGAACTTTCATTAAAGTAGGCATCCACAACATGGTCAGCAAAGTTCGCTCTCCCAACAAACCTCCCTACAAGGATGACCATCTGCTTTCCTTCTTGCCAATTCTTTCTTTTTAAGTTTCTCCAATAAAGCCTATTCCTACTTTTTTCTGGCTGGCAACATGGAGTTATTTCCGAGCCCTGTTGCAGGACAGATAGTGATCATGATGGGTCCTATCCTGAATGGAAATAACCACAAAGAGATTTACCCAGAATGGCTACCATACTCATATAAGGAAAGGTGATATGGTTTTTGATATACCAACATTAAGTAAACGTTGTAGATATGGATTCTGTTTTATAGGCTCTAGTTATTTAGTTTGTAAATTTGATTTGGATTGTAGGTATATAAGAGCTACAGGCACAAAATCTTCCAGTTCTACATTTATTCTATTTAATCAATATTTTAACAAGATAATTTAAATCAATATCAGGGGTATTGATGTGAGTTTTAGGCTCTGCTCAACCCAGGTCAGTAACTCTAAGATTTCAACAAGCACTTTTTGTTTATCCATGGTAAGGACTACTAAGAAGTTGCATCTGGGTAAAAATAAGTTTCTATCGTACTATCATGACTATTTTCTAAGCAGCATTCGGAACATTTGGGTATGAGGTAATGTTCCCTGTATGGGAGGGATAATACACAACCCCAACCCCCAATATTAGAAATTATACTTTAGACTTTCTGTGGTCAGAAGTCTAGTTCTGACTTGCTACTTCTAAGTCAGTAGCAATAGCACTTGGTGCTCCTACAGATTGATGGAGGATTCCCTTGAGATAATGTTTCTCTTAAATCCAAACTACTTGGGCAAATTCCAACCTTATCAGCATCACAGGTTCACCTAAATGTGGGAAAGGGAGAGACAGATCACAATCCTACATCATTGCTGGAGGACTGAAAATATTCCTGAGTTCTCTTATGAAATCAAGCAGTTCCATTCCAGGACATCAACTCTGAATAGACCAAAGATACTTAGACCACTGAGAGTTATCTCAGACACTGGAACCAAACCAAAAAGTAAAAATATGAAGGACAGAGTCTCTGGGCACCTTCTGTTCTCCTTCCCTCACTTGAGTTTGTTTATCAAAACTGCAATCCTTGGGGCTGGGGTTGTGACTCAGTGGTGGAGCCCTTAACTGGCATGATGTGTGAGGCACTGGGTTCAATTCTCAGCATCGAATGTAAATAAATAAAATAAAGACCCATCAACAACCAAAAAACATTTTAAAAAGGAAAAGGTAAAGGACAATTTTTTTTAAAAAAACTGCAATCCTTGGTCCCATTTCTACTCCCCACGTGGCCTTAAGGGAGTTTTCAACACACATGTGATCACTCAGAAATGAAGATATAATGAACTGCACCTCTAGTCAAGTTAAATTGTCCTCTTCTTTCATTTGTTTTTCCATGAGAGAAGCTGTTAAGTTTCCCAACAAGCATAATTCATAAATGTGTTTGTTATTGAGGTTCTCAATATAATTTTAATTCTGTAGTTTAATGAACTGGCTCATAACAATGTTCTGAAGATATCAAATCTCACTATTGATTGTCTCTTGGCATGCTGTGTTCACCCTGTCTCCTACCATGTATGCATTCTTCCAGGGAATTAACTTATTAAGTCAAAGATCCAGGAGAGGACAATATTTAATCCCACCATTGTTTTATACACTTGAAACAAATACAGTAATTGGTTTGGGTATGGAGAAACAGCAGCCAACTATAATATTAATATTTAACACTGTCAAAATACATACTATGTCAAATGCTATTTTAATGTGCTTATTATTGTTGTATTAAAATATCCAAACATTCATCAAATGTTTTCATGTTTGCATGTATTTCAAATCAAACATCTGTTTTGCACTCTTTTAGGAAGGATTTATATAATTGATTTCCTTTTTTGTATTTGAATTAGACTAAACAGACCTGTAGAAATCTCACAGGATCTGTTCAGACACCTGAGGTAAAAAAAAAAAAAAAAAATAGAACTATGCTTTTTGAAGTTTATTAAAAACATTTCCCATAAGGATTTTGGAGGGAATTACTTGAAGAGCTGCAGCAGCTCAATTGTTCTGGAATTAAGGTTTTATTAAAGGGAGAGAGAATGAGATGTTACTGAAGAAATGGAATTTAAGGGGAACTTTAAATTAAAATGCAATTTAATGTCACAGTTCATGAGACCAAGACCCCTACTCAAGTTTTAGTCAGGACTGACCATAGGATCAGAGCCTTCTGATGACCTTACTCATCCTCTTCTGGATCCATCATTGGCTTCCCTCACAGTTCAGACTCTCTGTCCAGAAGCTGATGGAGAGAGACCATCTTCATATCCTCCTTTCAGAGTGCAGGTATGTCAGGCCATGCCCAGTATTTCCAAGTATTTTCCTTCTTTGTTCCCAATGAGCTTCATAAACAAAAAAATTAAGGTCAGCATTGCATGACTACAGAAGAGGTAAAGACAAAGACTCCACTAATAGACACAAAGGAGAAAGCAAAGCAAATTCACCCAGAGACCTTGGGCATGGTGTGCAGAACCAGAGACAGATTTAAATATCACCCACACAGTATCACTACTCCATATGTAACAGGCATAAGCAATCAGGCAGATCTAACTGATATATGCAGGGATTCTCTATGCTAAATCCAAAAACTCTGCCTCTTATTTAAGTGCCCATGGATTTATAGTTTAAAAATACCATGTATTAGGTCACAAAGAAAATCTCAATTCTAAAAGACACTTCTAATCATAGTACAATAAAAACTAGAAATAAATTGCAACAATAAAAAAAAGATTTTAAAAACATCATGTAGAGGTATTTTAACTCTCAAAATAATTCTTGGGTAAATAAATGGTGAAAGCAAATATTTCAACTAGATCAGTAGAAATAGTCAAAAGAAAAATATTAGATGATAAAATCAATATTCAGAGGAAAAATCTTGACTAATTACTACCACAAGAAGACAAAAATGTATGAATTGAATCTTCTAATTTAGGAAACTGAGAAAGCACGATGCATTGAAACTAAGATATTAGAGGAGAAATTATTAAAGATGATGGCAAAATTAATTAAAAAAGAAAAATGATAGGAGCAATAAATAGACCAAATAACTATTTTTAGAACAAAACAAAAAGTTAACATATATAATCAAAAACAAAGGGGAGAAGAAGAGACAGCACAAATACATAAAATTAGATATTGGAAAAAGGTCCACAGACCACAAAAACAGAGTAAATTAAAAGAATTATGGGAGAATACTTCCTTCACCTTCATAAAGATATTAGATTTCAATATATAGGTCAAATATAGTTAAATATTTGCAATTTTGTATGATTTAGCCTATCTTTGGAAACCTAAATGGATGACATCCAAGAATATGACAAATATAATTAAAATTGACCTATATATATTTCCAAAAGCTAATGATATGCTAAATAGGGAGGTGTTGGTATAGTCACTAAAGTCAGAGGAACAAGACCATGATGTCCACTAGATTCACTAGCAAGAATTTCACATAAATCTTAGCCAATACCATTAAAAATCACAATAGTTAACATTTATTGAATCCTCTTGCCAGGCACTATTACAAATGTATTATACATATTGTCTCATTTTATGACCTTGATAGCCTTTGAAATAAGTACTATTATTACCCCCACATTGGGGGGGTGCTAGGGATTGAACCCAGGGGCACTTCAGCAGTGAACTACATCCCCAGTCCTTTTTTTATTTTTTATTTTGAGACAGGGTTTTTGCTAAGTTGCTTTGGACCTTGCTAAATTACTGAGGTTGGCCTCATATTTATGATCCTCCTGCCTCAGCCTCCCAAGTCTCTGGGATTAAAAGCATGTACTACTGCACTTGGTCCTAACCTCTATTATTACAGACAGAGAAAACTAAAACACAGAGTGGTTAAGTAACATGCCTGAGGTCACAGAGGTAAAAAGTGGCAGAATATGAATTTGAACCCAGTCTCACCCTTTTGCGATGCTTACAATATGAAAAAAATAGAAATGCAGAAACAAATTATATAAGATCTCATGTTTGAAAAGCATCAGTAAATCCACCAAAATCTAATCTAAACCATTGGAGTATTCAGTAAAGTGACTGACTACATTAGGCGACCACTCTCCAAGAGGAGCCAAAGCCTCAGCCCTGACTGACTACATTAATGGATTAAATTTCCAGTTTAATCTTTCTGCTTATACTCATTTAAATAAATATGTTATATATCCTAAAGATCATATTCTAAATAAACATATACATGGTAGATGGTTACAGTAACAAAAAACATGTTTGCTTTAGTATCTAGAAATAAATTTAACTAAAACTCAGTAGACCCTTCCTGAAGAAAATGTTATGTTTTCTGAGGGTCATACAAGATGATGTCAGAAAATAAAGAAATACATCCTATTCTTGGATAAGTTTAAAGATGTCAATTCCATTTAGATTAATACATAAATTTAGTGAGAGAAAAATAAAAATAACTGGAAAGGCTTTTTCACCTTGCGAACTGCCATTTTTTTCCTTTGCATAATTTCATTGGCTGATCCTTTCAGAACAAAATTAAATAGCAATGGTGGGAGCTGTCATCATTGGCTCACTTCTGAATTTAATTGAAATACTTAACTATTACTATGATACTGGTGTTGGGTAATACCTACACAAGTACTGAAATTTTTTACTTCTATGAAACAAACTCAAAACTTCCTCATTCTTATGTTACTGAACTTAAAAGCTGCCTACCCAACTTCTCTCTCTTCTCACTTTTTTAACTTCTAATGCCACCATTTGAACATGCTATCTCTCCTTCACTGTCAACCTTTGCTATTTCCCTTAAATCCGGTATCTAAAAGTTGGACAATCTCTCTTCATCTAAACTCTTATTCTCTGCAGTCTCATTTGGTCCATTTAGATAAACCTTCATTAAAATAGTCTACCCTGATATTTTTCCCAGGCTCCTTCCTTATATCCAGTTGCCTTACTGACTGACATCTCCATCTGCATGTCCAGTAGGCATCTCAAAACTAACATGTCCAAAATAGAACCCGGTATTACCTCTGCCGCATAACCTATTGCTCACTTCACACTCCAACTCATAAAATGGCACCAACCAAACCCCCAATTGATTAAGTCAAGGCTGAGTTATTCTTGTTCTTCTCTTCCCTTTATTCCTGCCCACTGCAAGCCTCCATCTGTTCCCACTGGAGCTGCCTTCCGACAGGTCCTCCTGCTCACCCTTTGGATGTATCCCCACCACACACTCCATTTTCTCTACAACAGCCAGAGTGATCATCTTAAAGCATAAATCACTTCCTTTCACTCCTCTGCTTACAGTCTTCCAATGGCTTTCCTCTGAAAGTGTAATAAAATCTAAATCCTTCACAACAACCCACAAATTCTTCACTGGCAAGACTCCTACCTCCTCCCTCCAGCCTTTGTACTCGCTGCTGCTTTTGACTAGAACATTCCTCCCCACTCCTCATTCTCACAGGGAAAAACACATAATAAAAAGTCAAAAACCAAAGTGGGGAAGACCATTCGCAACATCCGGTTGCGAATAAGGTCTAGGTATCTTAGAACATAAAGCAGTCTTTAAATGCATTTTTATGCAACAAAAAAAAAATGTTTTTAATACAAGACAATTCTCTTGCTATGGAAGATTTAAAATCACAAAATTATTATTACTTACCTCTAGTTTCTATAGAAATCCCAACAGGATGGGGGAGGAGAGTATAATTAAAATAGCCAAGATCATTATGAAAACAGAATAATTGAAAAAGAACAGTTTTAACAGATGTAATAACATTAACATTAAATAAAAAGCATAAATTTAGAAAAGAAGGGAATACATATTTGTGAATGATATGACTGTATCAGAGAAGCTAATTGAAAGAGAGAATTAGTAAAGATACCAAAAATACAGAAAAATATTGAAACTAAGGGATCTTCATTTTTTTTTTCAAAAAAATAGATCCTATGTGGTAACTTAAAATATAAGAATTTCCTATGCAACGTATGTAGTGACATAATATCAAACAGTCAGACTTTTTGGTAGGAAGATAACACTGTTGAAATATAATTTGTCTTAAAATTCCAAGTAATATTGTCTCATTTGTCCTTTAAACTTTAGCCAGAATTGTAGTTAAACACTTGTCCTCTGCACCAAAGGTAAACCCTCCCCCACTGCCTCTACTCAGCACTTCCTCTACTCCACCAAAGGCACACACAGTTTTCTTGAAATGAACTTTTATTTAGGGAAACAATCACAGCAAAGAAAAAGCAAACGACGAACCAGAGAGCAGGGATGCCTTGCAGACCAACAGCCGGCTGCCTCCTGGGCACGTGCAGCCGTGCTTGGGCAGAGCGACGGTGAGCTGGGGAGCAGTGGAGGTTTGCTTTGGGGTCTCCCCGCCTCCCTTTCTCCTCCCTCTCCTGGGTCCCAGTTTTGCAGACCTTCACGTTTCTCGTCCTACACGTTTGTGGTCCTCCTTCCCACTGCCCCAACATAACGGGAAGTCACTGGTGGTACCCATTTTCACTTATTGGGTTTACATTAGTAAAAAATGAGCCAGGACTCATCGCATTTGTATTTTAAGCGTTTGTGTAAGTGTTAAGAAGAGAAAGGCATGCGTGTGCGTGCGTGGGTGTGTGTGCGCGCTTGTGCTGGGGATGGAAACCACACTCCACCCCCAAGAGATTCCAACATGCAGTCAAGTTTGAAAACCCCTGCAGCAGCCACGTGGAGATTGTCAGAAGACCTCTTCCTACGGGTTATTTATTAAAGAGGAAGTGTTCCCAATGTGAAGGAATCTGAAGCTCTCCTGGTTGGCTCACTCCTAGTTCCAGATACCTTCCAACCCTGTACTGTTTCCTCCCATTTCCTGGGGAAAGTCACCCTCCCCATTCACTCTAAGTCCTTCTGTCTCTTCAATAAGACCCAAGTCTCCAAATTATCAGGACCCCAGTGCATCATCTTGCAGAGTTCTCATCCTTACCTCATGCTACAAGCTCCTGCCTGGCACTCTTCCATCATCATCCCTAACCTGCCTCCAGTTGTGGTCATCCCCACCTCCCCGTGGTGGGTCCTTTTTAGCCCTCCAGCATTCCCAGAGCAGGGCAGCACTCAGAAACTCAGATGTTGATTACAGACCCCTAGGTGGGAAGCGAGGACCTGGAGAGAAATATAGAAGACAGGGTGCACAAGGAATTCTAAAAATTAAGGGGTTAGTTCCAGGCTGAGAATCTGTGTTTGTGTGTATGTAGTAATGGACACTGGTGAAAAGTGCTAATCGTTTTCATTATTGAAAAACTAGTGGGAATAAAAATCTAACATTTTGTCCTGACTCTGTAAAAAGTAGTACCAAGTAATCTTCATGAATCATTTGCCAGTTGCATCCAAAAGATTATTTTTCTGCTGCATGAATACATGTGTACATATCAATAAGTATATCAAATTATCTCATAAATTTTATTTGATGGCTATTCTTAGTGCTGCTTGTATTAGTCATACTACATATTCATAGTTTGGTGCTCAAGATGGATCATCTACTAACAACTTAAAGAAATAATAGGGAATGTTAATTAAAGATATTCATAATAATTTATAATACTGATCTCCAAATATAGGGCAAGATATAGGCTTGTAATATCATTCTGAATTTTTCATGTATGAAGTTCAGTTTTGATTTATAGCATTGTTTAATGTATGACACACATCCAAACTAGTGTCAACTGAGTCCTCTTATATTCAGTTATTCTTCACAGAGTGTTCACCATACCCTGTCCATTAAGGAGTGATCTGGTCTAATAATAAGTGATTAATTAAAATCTTGTCAGTCTTCAGCAAGTAGCTATATATAATCAATGTACATAATATCCATTCTTCCAGCAGGGGGCTCTCTCATCATTAGAAGTATAGATGGGAAAAGTTTCAAAACATCTCCTGGGTTGTTCATTCATTCATTTACTTATTCATCAAAATGTCATTGAGTTCCCCCTATCTGCCAAACTCTGTGTTATTTTTCTGGGGATACAATAGGGAATCCTTTGTTCTCATGGAACTTAGAATCTGGTATCCCTCCACTAGAAGTAATCATTGTTTTCTAAGTAAAAGCTGTTATTACCCAAACATTCATTTGGGGAACCAGGTGATTTTGGTCGCTGGGAAAACAAGAAATTTAGAAAAGGCTTTGAGTACACATTACATTTGGCTCTGTTCTCCTCTGTGCTCCAAAAAAATATTTGTTCCTTCAATTAGAAGAGTCTTCAGTAGTCTCTCCCGATATCCAGTCAATGATGGACTCTGAGAAGAAATGACTAACCTAGAGGTAGAAGCTTCCTGTTCCAACGTTTTCAAATTTGTATACTTAGAACCTATTATTCTAAGAGCAGTGAGGGAATTAGAACCAATATTCAAGATGTAGAGACTAAAAACACCTAGGGCAATGGTGGTATAAGAAGAAATTCCAGAAACTTCAAAACTTTTCAGATCACATTTTTGTGTCCCTTGAAATGAAAATTATGTCATTGTGGCTTATGGGGCAAAACCATTCTTAAAACTTGGATTATCCACTTATGTAGATTTTTAAATGTGAATGAAAAAAGTAGTGCTATTTTTGAACCATTAAAACATTAATGTCTGTACATAGTAAAACATGGTGACCACTTCCAATCTTTCTTCTTAACATTTCAGGCCAGAGTGTACTGATGGGTCTGTGCCCAACCATTTTGTTTTGCAGATTAGATGCCTAGAACCCAGACAGGATACAGGGCTTATCCAGGTCACAGTAAATTCTCAGGGCCCCTTTATTTTCCCAGACTCAGTTCCTAAAGATGATGAAATCATAGCATCTTGGAGTTAAAATGAATCTTGTGAAGTCAATCAATCCAACCATCTTCCCATAGTGAAGTAGCATCCCTGAAAAGGACATTGTCCAAGGAGTAGCAGAGCTGACGACCCCCCATCTCTCTGAGGAACCCATTCCCTCCAGAAGTTCTTGCCATTATAAAAGTCTTACATCAGGTCCAGGATAACTTTCTCATAATTTCTAGTTTTTTGTATGGATCTGTAGTTAGCTATGTGGCAGTTACGGAAGAGCAATCATCATCAACCCCAGTTCTGTATGCCAAGCTAAACATCTTCAACTTTTTCACCCATTTTACAGATGCTATCCATGGTTTCTCTTGATATCCTCAATGAAATACCATCTAGATCTTACAGGTGATTTCAAATGCAGAGTTATTACAGATGAATCTGGCAAGCGTTGAGTACAGCAGCATGCCCAAAGACACACAGTAAAATATGTCCATTTCTCTGAAAACAAATTTTATCTATGAATGAGAAAATAAAGAGCATTCTACCCCAGAGCAACTAAAAGAAAAATTGCTTCTCAAAGTCACTTCAATCTGAGGAAGACTTTTCTCAGTTTACCTAGTTCACTAATTGAAAGAATGAGTGTATTTGAAAAATACAAACTTAAAATCGGAACATTTCATCCATATAATAGCAATACAAACCAACTGAGAAGTTCCAAATTCCACCCTCCCCCTTGAAAAGTTCCAGGTACTGGGCTCAGGTTAAGTGGATCCAAATGGATCAAATACTTAGAGACTTAGTGCTTTCTTGGAGATTCATCATTGCCACAAAGCACATGTGTCCCTTTGGGTTCAAATAATAAGCATGTCAAGAAACCTACCTAAGAGTCAACAATGCAAATTACCTCAATTAATACATAATATGGAGGTTCAAGATGGCGGACTAGAGGGCGGCTGCATTTCATGTTGCTCCAGGACTCAAGATTCAAAAGAGGAGATAGTGACTTGGGACCAACTCAAAGCCGCCCGGGGAGTTTCTCCCATAGGGGAGGCGTCCCCGAAGGGGCAGTAGCCCTGGAACGCAGAGAACTTTGTGAAGTACAGCGACTCGGCGGGTCGCCCCTCCCCCGCCGGAGCGGTAAAAACGGACAGCGAAGCGGAGCGAAAAATGGCGGATTGAAGTTTCCAGGACCGCGGGCAGATTCTCTAACCTAAGGAGACTCGTCTGCGAAGGGTGAGGCTCTCAAGCCCAGGAGGGAGGTCCGGGCCCCTGGGAACGTTGCCTGCAAAGGCTGCCCCTGCCCAGGCGGCAAGACACACCTCCCCTGCTGGAGCAGTGAACTCGGAAAGCGGGGATCTTTGCAAGGGAGGTTGTGCGACACACTGCTTGGTTTTGAAGCGATCTGCCAGGGCTCCAGCGGCTGCCAGAGAAAGAGTGGGGCGGCGAGTTGTTTGGATCCAGCAACCGCCTGAGCAACGGGGAGGGGGCTGCCCAGAGGAGGTGGAGGTACGCAGTGAGTGCCTTGGTCTCCAAGCGCCCACACCTGGAGGAAGAGACGAGCGACGGGTCACTGGGGCTTGGAGCATATGTACGAGGCTCCAAGTGACTGCTCAGAGGGCGGGTCGCATAGCCAGGCGATTAGGTGCATAGCAAGGTCCGGTCCAGGGACCTAGGCACCTTTTCTTGAATGAACTACACAGAGACAAACTGAGGGGCGAAGTGAAGGTTCCAGGACTTCAGGCAGCGTCTCTGAGAAGGGACAACCTAAGGAGACTCGTCTACGAAGGGTGAGGCTCCCAGGCCCAGGAGGTAGGTCTGGGCCCCTGGGAAGGCTGCCCTGCCCAGGCAGCAAGACACATCTACCCTCATTGGAACAGTGAGCTCGGAAAGTGGGAGACCTTGCAGAGGAGGCCGAGCAGCACACCGCTTGGTTTTTTGGTTTTTTGGACCAATCTGCCAGGGCTCCGGGGGCTGCCAGAGAAAGAGTTGGGTGGCGAACTATTTGGATTCAGCAACTGCCTGAACAACGGGGAGGGGGCTGTCCTGAGGAGGTGGAGGTGCGCAGTGAGTGGCTTGGTCTCCAAGCGCCCACACAGAACACCTGCCTGGAGGAAGAGACGAGTGACGGGTCACTGGGGCTTGGAGCATATGTACGAGGCTCCAAGTGACTCTTCAGAGGAGGGGTCGCATAGCCAAGTGATTAGGTGCAAAGCACGGTCTGAGCCGGGGATCTAAGCACCTTTTCTTGAAAGAGCTACACAGAGACCAGCTGAGGGGTGGAGCGAAGGTTCCAGGACTGTGGGCAGCTTCTCTGAGGAGGGGCCACCAAAGGAGACTCGTCTGCGAAGGGCAGGGCTCCCAAGCCCAGGAGGTAGGTCCAGGCCCCTGGAAACGCTGCTTGGGAAGGCTGCCCTGCACAGGCAGTAGTTGTGGACTGAGGAGAACCTCTAGGAGGGGAACGGACTAGTGAGACCTCCCCACCGGGTGGGTCTTCCCCGCAGAGTGAGGTTTTCCCACAAAGACAGTAAAACCAGAGACACAGGCCCAAACAGGCATTGCCTTAGCCCGCAGTCTAGCTCCCCTTTGGATGACCATTGGTCAACAAGTAGAGGCACCTCTGCCCTCTAGCAGGGAATATACCCCACCTGAAGACCACCACCCCTAGAGAGGCAGCTACCTAGGGGAACACCGAAGTATCAACTTCCTCTAAGACTTCAGGCTACTGAAGGATAAGAGGGGATACACTAGCAATCTTCAGGGACATTATAAGTCAATAGAGGAAATCTGCAACATCTCTGCAGTCCACTGATACCTGAACAATATGAGAAAACAAGGGAAGAAAATGCCTCAAACAAATCTGGATGTTATATCAATAAAATCCAATGACGGCATGGCAGAAGAAATGTCAGAAAGGGAGTTCAGAATGTACATAATCAACATGATAAGGGAAGCAAATGATGAAATGAAAGAGCAAATGCAGGCATTGAATGAACGCACCAATAGACAGTTAAAAGAGCAAATACAGGAAGCAAAAGACCATTTCAATAAAGAGTTAGAGATATTGAAAAAAAACCAAACAGAAATCCTTGAAATGAAGGAAACAATAAACCAAATTAAGAACTCCATAGAAAGCACAACCAATAGGATAGAACACCTGGAAGACAGAACCTCAGATATTGAAGACAAAATATTTAACCTCGAAAACAAAGTCGAACAAACAGAGAAGATGGTAAGAAATCATGAACAGAATCTCCAAGAACTATGGGATATCATGAAAAGGCCAATTTGAGAATTATTGGGATTGAGGAAGGCTTAGAGAAACAAACCAAAGGAATGAACAACCTATTCAATGAGATAATTTCAGAAAATTTCCCAAATCTGAAGAACGAAATGGAAAATCAAGTTCAAGAGGCTTACAGGACTCCAAATACACAAAATTACAACAGACCCACACCAAGGCACATTATAATGAAAATACCTAACATACAAAATAAAGACAGAATCTTAAAGGCTGTGAGAGAAAAGAACCAAATTACATTCAGGGGGAAGCCAATACGGATATCAGCAGATTTTTCAATCCAGACCCTAAAAGCTAGAAGGGCCTGGAATAACATTTTTCAAGCCCTAAAAGAAAATGGATGCCAACCAAGAATCTTATACCCAGCAAAACTTACCTTCAGATTTGACAACGAAATAAAATCCTTCCATGATAAACAAAAGCTAAAAGAATATACAAAAAGAAAGCCAGCATTACAGAACATTCTCAGCAAAATATTCCATGAAGAAGAAATGAAAAACAAAGAAGCAAATCAGCAAAGGGAGGAGATATCCTAAAGGAACTCTCAAATAAAGAGGAACCAAGTCGTGTCAAAAATAAGCAAATAAATGAATAAAATGAGTCAAATGACCGGGAATACAAATCATATCTCAATAATTACCCTGAATATTAACGGCCTGAATTCATCAATCAAAAGACATAGACTGGCAGATTGGATAAAAAAGAAAGATCCAACAATATGTTGCCTGCAAGAGACTCATCTCTTAGAAAGAGATACCCAAAGACTAAAGGTGAAAGGATGGGAAAAAACTTACCATGCACCTGGACCCAGCAAAAAAGCTGGGGTATCCATCCTCATTTCAGATAAAGTGGACTTCAAGCCAAAGTTAATCAGAAGGGATAAAGAAGGACATTTCATAATGCTTAAGGGAACCATAAATCAGCAAGACATAACAATCATAAATATCTATGCCCCAAACAGTGGCTCACCCATGTATGTCAAACAAATCCTTCTCAATCTCAGAAACCAAATAGACCACAATACAATAATACTAGGTGATTTTAACACGCCTCTCTCTCCACTGGACAGATCTTCCAAACAAAAATTGAATAAAGAAACCTTAGATCTCAATAACACAATCAATAATTTAGACTTAACAGACATTTATAGAATATACCATCCAACGAAGAGTGAATACACTTTCTTCTCAGCAGCACATGGATCCTTCTCTAAAATAGACCATATATTATGCCACAAAGCTAATGTTAGCAAATACAAGAAGATAGAGACACTTCCTTGTATTTTATCAGACCATAATGGATTGAAACTAGAAATAAATGAAAGAGCAAAAAACAGAAATTACTCCAACACCTGGAGATTAAACAATATGCTATTATATGAGGAATGGATAACAGAAGATATTAGGAAGGAAATTAAAAAATTCTTAGAGGTAAACGAGAACAAAGAAACATCGTATCAAAATCTCTGGGACACTATGAAAGCCGTACTTAGAGGAAGATTTATTTCATGGAGCGCATTTAATAAAAGAAGTAAAACTCAAAAAATAAATGAACTAACACTACAGCTCAAAGCCCTAGAAAAAGAAGAACAGACCAACACCAGAAGTAGTAGAAGACAGGAAATAGTTAAACTCAGAGCTGAAATCAACGAAATTGAAACGAAAGAAACAATACAAAAAATTGACAAAATAAATAGTTGGTTCTTCGAAAAAATAAACAAAATTGATAAACCTTTAGCCACACTAACAAAGAGAAGACGAGAGAAAACCCAAATCATCAAAATTCGGAATGAACAAGGAAGTATCACAACAGACACGACTGAAATACAAAACATAATTAGAAGCTACTTTGAAAATCTATATTCCAACAAAATAGAAAATTTCGAAGATATCAACAAGTTTCTAGAGACCTATGAATTGCCTAAACTAAACGAGGAGGACATGCACAATTTAAATAGACCAATTTCAAGTAATGAAATAGAAGAAGTCATCAGAAGCCTACCAACAAAGAAAAGTCCAGGACCTGATGGTTTCTCAGCCGAGTTCTACAAAACCTTTAAAGAAGAGCTCATTCCAATACTTTTCAAAGTATTCCATGAAATAGAAGAGGAGGGAACCCTCCCAAACTCATTCTACGAAGCCAATATTACACTGATACCTAAACCAGGCAGAGACACATCGAGGAAAGAAAATTTCAGACCAATTTCCTTAATGAACATCGACGCAAAAATTCTCAACAAAATTTTAGCAAATCGCATACAAAAATGTATTAAAAAGATAGTGCATCATGATCAAGTGGGTTTCATCCCAGGGATGCAAGGTTGGTTCAACATCAGGAAATCAATAAATGTAATTCACCATATCAACAGACTTAAAGTCAAGAACCACATGATTATTTCAATAGATGCAGAAAAAGCATTTGATAAAATACAGCATCCCTTCATGCTCAAAACACTAGAAAAAATAGGGATAGTGGGAACGTTCCTTAACATTGTAAAGGCCATCTATGCTAAGCCCATGGCTAATATTATTCTTAATGGTGAAAAACTGAAAGCATTCCCCCTAAAATCTGGAACAAGGCAGGGATGCCCTCTCTCACCACTCCTATTCAATATCGTCCTTGAAACTCTAGCCAGAGCAATTAGACAGACCAAAGAAATTAAAGGGATACGAATTGGAAAAGAAGAACTCAAACTATCCCTATTTGCTGATGATATGATTATATACTTAGAGGAACCAGGAAATTCCACCAGAAAACTCTTAGAACTCATAAGTGAATTCAGTAAAGTAGCAGGATACAAGATCAATGCTCATAAATCCAATGCATTTTTATACATAAGTGATGAATCTTCAGAAAGAGAAGTTAGGAAAACTACTCCATTCACAATAGCCTCAAAAAAAATAAAATACTTGGGAATCAATCTCACAAAAGAGGTGAAAGACCTCTACAATGAGAACTACAGAACACTAAAGAAAGAAATTAAAGAACACCTTAGAAGATGGAAAGATCTCCCATGTTCCTGGATAGGCAGAATTAATATTGTCAAAATGGCCATACTACCAAAAGTGCTATACAGATTCAATGCAATTCCAATTAAAATCCCAATGATGTACCTTGCAGAAATAGAGCAAGCAATTATGAAATTCATCTGGAAGAATAAGAAACCCAGAATTGCTAAAGCAATCCTTCGCAGGAAAAATGAAGCAGGGGGTATTGCAATACCTGAACTTCAACTTTACTACAAAGCAATAGTAACAAAAACGGCATGGTATTGGTACCAAAATAGACAGGTAGATCAATGGTACAGAATAGAAGACACGGACACAAACCCAAACAAATATAATTTCCTCATACTAGACAAAGGGGCCAAAAATATGCAATGGAGAAAAGATAGCCTCTTCAACAAATGGTGCTGGGAGAATTGGAAATCCATATGCAACAAAATGAAAATAAACCCATATCTCTCACCGTGCACAAAACTAAACTCAAAATGGATTAAGGACCTCGGAATCAGACCAGAGACCCTGCATCTTATAGAAGAAAATGTAGGTCCAGATCTTCAACATGTCGGCTTAGGACCAGACTTTCTCAACAGGACTCCCATAGCACAAGAAATAAAAGTAAGAATCAACAACTGGGATAGATTCAAACTAAAAAGCTTTCTCTCAGCAAAGGAAACTATCAGCAATGTGAAGAAAGAGCCTACAGAGTGGGAGAAAATCTTTGCCAATCATACTTCAGATAGAGCACTAATCTCCAGAATCTATAAAGAACTCAAAAAACTCAACACCAAGACTACAAATAATCCAATCGACAAATGGTCTAAGGAAATGAACAGACACTTCACAGAAGAAGACCTACAAACAATCAACAAACATATGGAAAAATGTTCAACATCTCTAGTAATAAAAGAAATGCAAATCAAAACCACCCTAAGATTCCATCTCACCCCAATCAGAATGGCGATTATCAAGAACACAAGCAACAACAGGTGTTGGCGAGGATGTGGGGAAAAAGGTACACTCATACATTGCTGGTGGGGTTGCAAATTAGTGCAACCACTCTGGAAGGCAGTATGGAGATTCCTTAAAAAACTTGGAATGGAACTACCATTTGACCCAGCTATCCCACTCCTTGGCCTATACCCAAAGGACTTAAAATCAGCATACTACAGAGATACAGCCACATCAATGTTCATTGCTGCTCAATTCACCATAGCCAGATTGTGGAACCAACCTAGATGCCCTTCAGTTGATGAATGGATAAAGAAACTGTGGCATATATATACAATGGAATATTACTCAGCCATAAAGAATGATAAAATTATGGCATTTGCAAGCAAATGGACGAAATTGGAGAATATCATGCTAAGTGAGATAAGCCAATCTCAAAAAACCAAAGGAAGAATGATCTCGCTGATAAGTGGATGATGATACATAATGGGGTGTGGGAGGGGTTAGTTTTAGGGTTAGAGTGAGGGTTAGGGAGGGGGGCAAGAATGGGGGAAGGAAGGACTGTATAGAGGGAAAAGAGGGATGGGAGGGGTGGGGGGAAGGGGAAAAAAATAACAGAATGAATCAACCAACATCACCCTATGTAAACGTATGATTACACAAATGGTATGCCTTTACTCTATGTACAAACAGTGAAAGAACATGTATCCCATTTGTTCACAATAAAAAAAAAAAAAAAAAAAAATACATAATATGTGGATGTGTTTATGTAAACACATGATTTTTTTAAAGTACCCAGTTGTAACAATTTCTAAATAATGTCCAGTTCCTATAATTAGTTTTAACTAATTAACCATGGTAAAACTAATCCATTGCCCTCAATCCAGCTGAAACACTTGAGGACACTCTTAAGCAGCTCAGCTAAGTCACTCAAAATAGTCCCAGATTGGAGACTAGAAAGTCAAGATTGGCAGATGCTTAGAATTAAACTCCAGCCCCTAACAACCTCTGTTGATGATCTTCTGCATCTTGCCAGCCAGAAATGAGTCACACGGTCACCTGTTGTCAGAGTATCAGAGGATAGTTTCAGAGACATAGTGACCATATTCACCAGGTCAAAAGTAAGTTGAATTATGGGAACAACAGAACAACATGTTTGACTTAGTATTCTCAGAAAATGTATGAGTCACATTACTAACACTTATGCCAACTTGAACTTAGTCATGTTCCATGTACAGAGATCCTCTCTTAATGCATAAACCCTTAAAATACTGCACATGTTTACTTTCTTTGTAGGCCTAGAGCATTAAGATCATAGCTAGTGCTATCTTAATGCAATCTGTTGGGTACTCTGCATGTACTACTCCCTTTTGCCTTCCGAACAAATCTTTTCACGTAGGTCCTTTTTCAAACACATCCTGCCCATGAGGAAACCGAGTTTTAGAGAGGTGAATTCACACGCCCAATTCTCTTAGCTAGGAGATGACAGAACTGAGATTTGCCCCCAGGTCTGCCTCCAGAGTTTATGCAGAGCACTGTTTTTTCACAGAGTGTGCTAATCATTAGGGTCCTGAGGGTTCTGATTATTACTACAGCTGAAGGGTGTCAAAGGTACCTGGGCTGAGAGGGACTCTTCTACTTTTGACAATGGTTCTGAACACCAAACCAAACAGCCGCAGTCACTTCCTAAACACTTGTTTACAAAATTCCTAAAATCTCCTTAAATTCTATGTTGAAATTCAATTTCATCCACTTCCTCCACAGAAACAGCTTCGCGTACAGAGTTGAAAGTCAGAAATTGGGACAATTCAGTTTCACCAACTACTTTTGTGGGTGTTTTTCCCTGAAACCCTATTCCCTCAGCTCTATAGTGAAAATAATGACATTATCAGCTTCCTAAAGTTGTTCTAATTATTAAATAAGAAAAATATACGTGAAAAAAGGAATAATATATGTGAAAATGTTGTGCAAATTCTTCTTATGTCATGCTTTCTATTTATTTATATGATTTTGTGATAAGATGCAGCCTTCAAGAATATTTTTATATTTCCATCTTTTTATGGCTAAGTAACAGCCAGATCTCAACAGAGAGAAGAAATTTTTAAAAGTTTATTTTCATGGTTTGCCAAACATACAATAAAACTGCTTAAGTCATATTGCTATACCACTTTACTGTTCTAGCAAGTACAGAGAACAATGCATTTAGCTCAGACTGATTTCAGATTAACCTCTCTAACACACAGCAGTCAATTTTTATAATGTATGCAGAGCAGGTAATAAGCATGAAGTATGTAATTGCTTTTTAAGAAATATTTGTTTTCAATTTAGGTTCCAGAGCAATGTGGAAGACTAAATTATATTATTTTAAATGGCCTTAGTCAGGTAAAGCTCTCAGATATCAGTAATAGATGAGGAAATGGAAGCATAGGCATAGAAAAAAGAAAATAAATTTTTGGAAGCATTGGACCTTAAACTCTATCATTGCTTTATAAACCACAGTGAAGACAACAGTCTATTATTGAATAAGATTATCAATCACATTTTGTATTATTTTATGTACTACTAGATGCACTCTATTATTATATTTTTAAATGTGTTTTAATTCATTTTATTTTTTATAATCAAGAAACAAAATGCAAATCTATTCAAATCAATGCTAATTTAAAATTGAATTTATTTCATCCTGCATCTTTTTTTTCTTCATATCTGAAAAAAAATTCGTGTTTAAGAAATACTGGTTAGTTTACACCTGGGAAACCCTCCCAGACTCTAATGCCTGATCCTTGTCTAGGGGATTCCACCTCATCTCTTCCTTTACCCTAGCACTAACCTATAATTTTGAAATTTCTTTACTCCAAAGTCTGCTGTTATTGCTGTGCTCTCTCCTGCCCATCCCTATACTGCTCTAGCTGCGCCCCAGTTGTTCACCATGAAGGTCCAACTCCCTCAGACCAAACACCTCCCTTCGCAGAACTTTGGAAAGGCCGAGCAGACAGAATATCAGCCATCTTCATCCTCAAAAGAACACTCTGGCTTTCAAAATAAGCTCAGAATGTTTCCTCTCTGAAAGCAGAGATGCCAGGTGGTCTTAGACTAATCATCTGTGCACACATTAATTCATTCAGAGGTGGGGTAGCCAAGTGGTGAGAGCCTGTTCTCAAGAACAACGCTCCACTCTCTAGGCTGCCACTCACTCGAGCTGTGTGATCTTGGTTGATTGACTCTGCCTCTCTGTGCCTGTTTCCACATCTATAAAATATGGAAAATCATGGTGCCCATCTCATGGAGTTATTATGAGCAGCAATCGAGTTAGCAGGTGTCAAGTATTTGGACTGCCTGGCACATAGCATCTGCCCAGTATGCTTCCCATGACTATTACTGTGATTTGCTTATTATTCATTCATTAAATATTGACCGATCTCTGCTAGAGCTGTTATGCGAGGCATTATAAAACAGCACTGAGCCGAGCAAGCAATGAATAAACAGCCCTCGTGCCATCTACAAAGAGAGAAGCATTCATCAAAAAAGCTCACAAATGTTTAATTATCCTTGTAATATAAATGCATAAGAGATAACTGCTCCCCCTAAAAGTCTTGGGCCCATCTACTAGATTTCTGCAGTGCCTGTTTTTCCCAGGTGGACAGGAAGGTCAGTTGGGATACTGCAGTCAATGAATCGATCCCGACTCACTAGATGGATGCCACTAGGCCCTATATCCAAGAAAAGGCCTGGGTCCCACTCTTTCCCACCTTCTTTCTGAACAGCTCTGTTAAATAATACAACCCCGCACGGCAGCGCTGCCCCTTTGAAACACCGCCCTTCCTCGACTGCTTTGGATCAGCTGTCCTCGGGCTCTTGATGCTTGGGTAGTAGTTGGGTTTTGTCTGGCATATTATTCCAGCTTCCTCCTCCCCTGGTTGCACCCATAGTCCTGTTCCCTTCCAGAACATACACTTTAGAATAAACACATCTGGCTTCAAGTGCTTCAAATGCAGCCTCTACTTCTCAAAGCTGTGTGAGCTTTACCAAGTTACTTGGTCAGTCTCAGTCTTTGTCATCTGATCAGTCAAATGGAAATAATAATATACACATCATAGAGATGAGTAACCTGAATAAGATAAAGCCTTTTAAACTGCTTATAGTGTCTTCATGCTCAATGAATAAATTCATTCATATATTTGTCCCTGACACTGAAGATATTTAGCCAACAAGTATCCTCTAGCACAGGGCAAAAAACACATGAGTTTAATTTCTTCATTTGTAAGGATTATGTTCTATTGTGAAAGGCAGCTAGGAAATAATATAAATTGTAATGAGAACAACATAAGAAACAATTACAATTGCAAAATAAAAAAAAATTAGACTTACTATAGGTAAAATGCTCATGAAAAAGGAATAAAAGGGGCGTCCAATGGAAAGGGCATGTACAAAGGTCCTGAGGTAGGAAAGATTAGCAAGTTTAGGAACCCACTACTGTGGTTAGAGCCTGGTGAGCCAGGCATGACCAGAAATATGGTGAGTTTGCAGAGGGGAACTTTCTAGGCCTTCATAGTAAACAGTTTGGAGCTTACTTGTAATCTGAGTCCTCTCCCTCCTACCACCACTTCCAGACACTGGTTTTAGGTTTTGAATACCAGACAGCTACTGCTGTACAAAGTCTCATAAATCTCCTGTTTAGAAGTTTATCTTGTTACTATGAACTTAGCTTTTTTTTTTTTTGAAGAAAGAGGGGCAAGGGAGAAACAGACTCTACATAATGGTACATAATATTCTTTTGTTTTCTTCTATCTCTTCAATTGTCAGTGACCCTGGGGACTTAGTCCTTGGGATGTTCCTTAGTCCCAGGGCTTTATGTAGCATTTATACTACAATGACTCCCAGTTCCTATCTCCAGCTCCTACCTCGCTGGGCACCTCCAATTCGATATGACTAGAAGAAAACCCTTCCCTATCCCTACCACCATCCAACATTTTGTTCAAATCAAAATTGTACAAACATGCCTTGATCCCTCCCTTTCTTTACCCAATGTATCAAGTGCCATCAGCAATACATCTGAAGTGGGTCCTTTAGCTGCCTACCTTTCTATGTCAACAGCCCCTGCCCACAGTCACTACTAGAGAGCATGCTCTCCCCTTTGGCTACACCACCTACTGGGGAGTCTCCTAAACCATGGATTTTCTCAAAAAGCAATTGTCTCAGGGCTGAGGTTGTGTCTCAGTGGCGGAGCGCTTGCCTAGCATGTGTAAGGCACTGGGTTGGATCCTCAGCACCACATAAAAATAAATAAACAGAATAAAGGCATTGTGACCATCTACAACTAAAAACATATTTAAAAATAAAAGAAAGCAATTGTCTGGTGATAGTTAGCCCCAACAATCAATTCATCAGAAACCATAAATGTAGGCCCCATCATGTTACTCCCCTGCTTAAAACCTTCGGCGACTTCCTACTGCACACAGAATAGAGTCCAAACCCTTAGCCTGGACACTGCCGGCCCCTTCACTGCCCCCTCCAACCCGACTCCTGGACGCCTCAGCTCCGGCCACACCAGTCTTCAAACATGCACAAGAGGTTCCACATTCCTAGATCATGGCAGATAGGGCTTTTTTTTTCCCCTCAGTTTTGTTTTCAAATACTTCTTCCTCAGGGAGGGTTTCCTGAGTGGCTCATTACACAAAATCCCCTCAACTCCCATCATCCTATGCAGTAGCACTGCCCAAAAGAACTTCCTGTGATGACAGCAGTGTCCTATAATCACTGCTGTCCACACAGGAAACACAAGCCGAGTCATGTGCAGCTACTGAACTCTCAAAATGTACCTTCTGTGGCTGGGGAAATGAATTTGAAATTTTATTTAATTTTTTAATTATATTTTAAATTTCCATGTATGGATGGGGGTTGCCCTGTTGGAGAGTTGTAGGTCATCGCCATATCTTATTCTCCTGAGAACATTAACAACTGCCCGAAGTTATTGTGATGGGACCTTGCATGCGTCTCATGAGGGCAAGGAACTGGTCTACTTAGAAAAAGAGCTAGACACATAGAAGTCATTATGTAGATGATGTATTTCTGCATAAAAAATCGCTACACACTCAGCAGCTGTAAACACCACCCGTTTCTTACCTCAGTTTCTGTGGGTCAGGAGTCCTGGGCAAGGCTTAGCTGGGTGCTCAGCTTCACTGGGTCTCACAGTCTGCAACCAACATGTCGCCCAGGGTTGGCGTCTCGCCTGTAAGCTTGACTGGGGAAGGCTCCACTCATAAGCTTGGGTGGTTGTTGGCAGAACTCTGTTCTTCAAGGGCTGTCAGGGTGAAGTCCTCCATTCCTAGCTGGCTGTTAGCTGGAAACTGCCTTCGGTTCCTTGCCACTCCAACATGGCAGCTTGCTTTATCTAAATGTGCAAGCCAAGAAGGAAATAGTTTGTTAGCAGGACAGAAGCTACAGTTTTACCAGGCACAGTGGCACACACCTGTAATCCTAGTGACTCAGGAGGCTGAGGGAGGAGGATCGCAAGTTCCAAGTCAGCCTCAGCAATTTAGTGAGGCCCTAAGCAACTTAGTGAGACTCTGTCTCAAAATAAAAAATAAGAAGGAATGGGGCTGTGAATCAGTGGTAAACGCCCCTGGGTTCGATCCCCAGTACCAAAAAAAAAAAAGTCTTCTGTAAACTACTCATGGAAATGAATCTGATTACTTTTTTTATTTTTTTATCTTTTAAATTATTTTCTGATTAGTTATACGTGACAGAATGCATTTTAACACATCATCCAAAAATGGAGTATAACTTCTCATTCATCTGGTTGTATATGATATAGAGTTACGCAGGTCATGTAATCATATGTGCACAAGATATCACTCACTATCATTCCTACCTCCATGACCCCTCTCCTCCCTTCACTCCCCTCAAATTACCTCTATTTCCCCCACAAACACTTATTGTGAATTAGCATCCACATATCAGAGAAAACATTGGGCCTTTGGTTCTTTGGGATTGACTTATTTTACTTAGCATGATATTCTCCAGTTCCATCCATTTACCAGCAAATACCATAATTTCATTCTTTTCTAAGGCTGAGTAGTATTCCATTGCATATACATATATACCACATCTTCTTTATCCATTCATCTGTTGAAGGGCACCTAGGTTGGTTCCATAGTTTAGCTACTGTGAATTGAGCTACTATAAACATTGATGTGACTGCATCACTGTAATATGCTGATTTTAAGTCCTTTGGGTATGAACCTAGGAGTGGAATGACTGGGTCAAATGGTGGTTCCATTCCAAGTTTTCTAAGAAATCTCCATACTGCTTTCCAGAGTGGTGGCACCAATTTGCATTCCCACCAGCAATGTGTGAGTGTACTTTTTTCCTGCATCCTCACCAACATTTATTGTTGCTTGTATTCTTAATGATTGCCATTCTGACTGGAGTGAGATAGACTCTCATTGTGGTTTTGGTTTGCATTTCTCAAATTGCTAGAGATATTAAACATTTTTTCATATGTTTGTTGATTGACTGCATTTGAATCTGATCGCTTTTGCTGCATTCTTTCTGTTAGAAATGAGTCACTAGGCCAGATAGCATTCAAGAAGAAAGGATTCCTCAAGGGCATGAAAGGCAGGAGTCAGAGATCATGAAGAGCTAGGAGTCTGTCTACCACAGGCTGTTCTTAAATACTTGCTAAAAGGATGAATAAAGGAACTGGACAGACGCCCCACCCCCCCGCCTCAGCTCTATCCAGGCCAGGTGGTTGTTCCATTATGGCACCTTTGCTCTTCACTGTGGAAGGGAAAGCCTCTGGTGTTCAAAATTATCAAGGAAGAAGTCGAGGATCTTCTCCTGATGAAATCTAAAATATTAAAAGAACGATGGAGGTAGGAAGTGCCCTAGTAAAGTAGATAGATCTTGATTTGATAACTATTAAGAGTATGGTCCCCGAAGTCAAAATGCTCACAAAGCCCAACTCTGCATGTGTTCCAACTGTTTATTCAATGGGATAATAAATGTGGTGGACACAGAACTGAGTTGGCCCCGAGTAAGCCCCTGAGGAGTGTTAACTCCTCCTGTTATTATTACTCCTAATCTGACTGAATTTGGTGTTGGAAACAAATGTTTTGCTCCTACTTCTGTTCCCTCCATTCCTACACACTAATGATTATATCACTCTGGGTTCTTAGTTATAGGCAAGAAGAACCAATTCTGGTTGACTTAAGCAGAAAAATGGAATCCACTTAGTGACTGGATTTCAGAATCACTGGAAGAACTGGAGAATGATGGACAGGAGGCTCTGTGTCTGATAACAACACCAATTATCACAAGAGGACCCCAGGTCCCCTTGGTTCCACTGCTGCCACCTCACCTCGGAAACTCAGATACTGTGGCTTGTTCAACCAGGTCCCAGCTGCTGCGTGTGGCCAACTGTCCTCAGGAGCTCAGTCTCCCTCCAGCTGCCAACACTTCAGAATCAATTCTCACAGTTCCCACGCCACTGGCTCTGGGTTCTCAGCTGGATCCTTCAGACTGAGGGGACCAGAGAGGTGCCAGAAGAGCAGATACTTGACCTTTTTTCTTCTGTGGTTGCAGACAGGCTTGCCTTCTTCCAAGACTTATTAGAGGGGCAATTTCCAAAACATAAAATGGCGAATGTCCACTAGACTGGCCATTAATGATTTCTCCCTGATGAGCATGATTTTTTTAATCTATGTATGAAAAATGTAGTGAGTACCTGCAGAGAAGTTCTCTCAAGGATTTACATCCAGCATTATATTCCTTTCTAGATCCAAATGGTGATTTTGGAGCTATATTAAAAGAGTAGTTATCTGACTGATTTATTGGGTGTTCTCATTTTTCCACTAATGGATTTTCCTTCACCAGCAAATCATTAAATGCATATTATATTTCTCCACCAAGTCTTGTGCTTTCTCAGGACTCCCAAACCTCTTTCCCATCTAAGTTGTACATAATAATTGTATGTATTTATGGTGTCCTGTGTGATGTTTCGATACATATACACATTATATAATGACATAATCAAGGTATTTAGCATATCTACCACTTCAAACATTTATCATTTCTTCTTGATAAGAATACTCAAAATTCTCTCTTCTAGTTATTTTAAAACATACAAGTTGTCTCTATTTGTAACCTCTTTGGAAGAGGTTCAAAAGCTTATTGCTTTTGACATTTTAATTTTATTTTTCTAGGAGAAACTCCTGAGAGGATCTACCATCAGAAACTTCAGAAGGGGTGACTCTGAGTCTTGGTGATTGGCACCAGAGAACTTCACATGAAGTATCAGCTCCTCCACACACTGGAGAAAGAGCCCCTGACACCAGGGTCAAAATCAAATGATCCTCCAAAACACCTGTACCGTTTTATGTGCTGAGTAACAACTACATTTGTTGTAAGGCTGCATTCAAGAAACTTGTTTTGGGTAATATTCTATGGACAGTATTTCAAGACCCTGGGATTTTCCTCCAACATCTTTTTCCTGGAGACCATAATTTCCCCTCATTTTCCTTCTTGATGCCATGCATCTGTAGGGTGCCCAGTATGTATGCATTCAACAAATTGATCACATTGCTTTAAAAAATACTCTGCCCTCCATATCTGCAGGTTCCAGATCCACAGATCAACCAACTGCTACCTAAAAATATTTAGAAAGAATTTTCGTCTGGACTGAACATTGTAGACTTTTTTTCTTGCTCTTATTCCCTAAACAATTCAGTTTAACAACTATTTACACAGCATTTACATTGCATTAGATATTACAAGTTATCTAGAGATGCAGAAAATGTGCCTATGGCATATGTAAATTCTATGTCTTTCTACACAGGGACTTGAGTATCTACAGATTTTGGTATCTGCCAGGGATCCTGAATCCAATCTCCCACAGATGCTAAAAGGCAGCTATACTTTAGTATAAGGGGAACAAATTACTATCTATGTGCAGACAGGTAACATTGAAGTACACAATCTTCATTACTTAATTCAGTTTGATACACTTTAAGCAATGGCTCTCAACAAGGGGTGATTTGGCCTCTGCAGGGACATCTGAGACTATCTGAAGACATTCTGGGGAATGAGGAGAGGCAATGCCACAGCATCTCTGGAGTACAGTGTGGAGACATTGCTATTGCTATATATCCTATGTCACAGGACAGCTCCTCACAACTGGAAATTATCCTGCCTCAATATCAATAATGCTGTGATTGAGAAACCTTCCGGTTTTCTTTACTCCAGGGCTCCTCTTTTTTGGGGGGGAAGAGGGAGTACCAGGGATTGAACTCAGGGGCACTGGACCACTGAACCACATCCCCAGCCCTATTTTGTATTTTATTTAGAGACAGGGTCTCACTGAGTTGTTTAGCACCTCACTTTTGCTAAGGCTGACTTTGAACTCGTGATCCTCCTGCCTCAGCCTCCCAAGCTGCTGGGATTACAGGTGTGTATCACTGCACCCAGCAGCTCCTCCCCTTCTTGATCTAAAGATGTCTCTTCTGGCTCCCGAGTCTTTAAAGAAGCAAGATTCTGAGTGGTCACCCAAGACCTCACATCTTCAATCCTGGACTGTGGAGAAGAGGGCACCACGATCTCTTGTTCTAAAAACTTGGAACACTTTTACTCAATCATGTGCTTTGGAACCCGGACTGCGGCAACTCAGCTGCTGTTCTCATCGCAGCATGCACTTTATCCCCATTTTTTTCTACACAGTATGGTCTTAAAGCCAGGATGGACCTTCAACTTCTTCACCTAAATCCTAAGTGACCTGGGAAGTACAGAACCTCACCCTGCTTCTTTTCTACATCTGCAAAATGACATAACATTAAAAGCAACTTCACAGAGCAGGTTTGATGTACAGATGAAATAATGAGAAAAACATCTGGCGTTCTATAAAACAACAGAATGTTTGTTTTTACCATTCTTCTTTTCCTCCCCAACTCCTTCCCACACCCTACTCCCCAATGGTTCATCTGTCTAGCCTCGGTAACAAGGATGTCACATAGCATACCCATTTAGCATTTGCTTTTAACTTCAAAATCAGCACATGGTAACATGTGTCTTTATTATATTTAACCAACCATAGACAGTGTATCTGCAGTCATGTCTAGAAGGGTGGAGAAGAGGTTACGCCACAGGTGACCGATCCCTAAATTTACCAGAAAAAATTACAAGTGTTTCAGAATATTTTCTATACAGTGCCTAGGGATGGAAAACAAAATGAATCATCATAAAATATTGTATTTTCTTATAAGAACAATCTTCTGATTTGTGGTTGAACAAAATTTTATACCACATAGATCAAAGGAAAAACAAACAAAAAAAGAACAAAGTTGTATCATCTTTAAAACAGAAATAGTACACCTTCAAACCATATACAATGAACATAAATGTGTTGTACATATTGATACATATGTTTGTTAGTCTTACCATTTATAAGACGTTTTTATTGATGACTGGGAGTTTGTTTTAGAAAAACTCAACTCATGTAAGTTTGAATTGTTGCCTGTTTTTTCCCCTGAATAAATTTCTCTAAAGTTTGCAGAAATATTCAAACTTTTTCACTGCCTCATGAAACTCAAAGTCTCATTCACAGGTTCATGGCAGGATCTAACATTTGAGACTTTCTCAAAGAGGCTTGTTACCCCAATTACCTTTACCCTTCAGCATCAGATGGGAAAATAAAACCACATATGGAACGCTAGAAAGAAATGAGTGGCATTAAGTACAATTACAGTCCTTCAGTTCTGAGCATTGGAAGGCATTAATGAATTGACTGTTAGTGAATTACAAAGCTCTTTAAGGAGCCGGTGGTAGAGACCTACTCTTCTCAGCACCTTGTCGTGTTCCCCTGGGTTACTTCCCAGGGTCAGCAGCATGAAACACTGCTTCAGAGACTGTGCAATGAATTAGTCTACTTGGAACAAGTGAATTACAGTGTTAATTACCCCATCACACACATTAGTGTCTATTTGTCTCTGTTTCCTAGTAACCCATCTATAGAAGATATAGAATATGGTTCCCTCATCCCATATGTATTCTTTAGTAAGTAAATCAAAAGCAACATTTCAGAATTATTATGGTCAAACATGTTACAGATGCAAACATTTTGATGTGTATAACTTGAATAAAAACTCCATTTCCCTCCAGCTACATGCATGTTTTTGGAAGTTATCCCTGATGCTTCTGATCAGACTACACTGTCACCACAATCAGTATAGGCAATTTACCTATGCATGCTCATGAAAGCAGATTGTTGTTTAATAATAACCTGATGAGATTTCAGCTCTTCTTTTAAGAGTCTGTGCCACAAACTCAACTAAATGTGGCAGACTCCACCAGCTAAATCTTTGTCTCTTACTCTATCCATTCTGACATAATTCCTAAGGGTCCATTTCAGCAATTGCTAAATGTTACCCATAACAACCCAACATTTGCCTTTTTGGTTATAGGTTAGTAACACAAAACATTTCATTGAGATACTTCATCTCAACCTGCGAATGTTCCCTCAAATTCAGAAACTAGTAAAGGTGAATAGCGATACCTGGTACCAGATTCCACAGAGGTATGGATTAACAAAAGGAAAAACTGCTTGCTTTCCAATGGATGATATTTTGTCTTTAACAGTTCACTTGTTTCCTCAACTTGAAATTGTTTAACTACAAGAATCTGAGTTGTTCATGACACATACATAATAATCTACACACCTGAAAGAGAAATGGGAAACCAAATTTTGGACTCCCGTAAGTCTTTCTGTGTGGTTTCAACGGCATTTGAGCACTTCAACCATCCCTGCCACATTTGAAAAGTTCGTCAGTGGTATTTATAGGTCATACTCTTTTCTCCCCAGGAAAATCCCTACAACACATTCAGCAGATCCCCACCACGGGCAGGACTTGCCTGGACTCTTCACTTACGCGTTTCTACCAGCTGAGTCCACCCCATCCCTGATTCCACCAGGCCGACACCTGCCGGGGCCTTCGACATGCCATTCCTACTATGTGGAGTGTGCTGCTCCTCATCCAAGTCTCCAACAGTTCCCTCTCCAACAGGCTGCCTTTGACCTTTGACATCCCTACCAATGTTCATTATGACCACACTCTCTTTAGTTTCTTCATACTACTGAATACCATCTGAATTACTTTATTAATTTACTTGTTTATTAAGTGTCTCCTCCATTAGAACACTCATCTCCATGATAAGAGAGATCTTACCCTTAGTCATCACTGTCTTCTTGTCCCCTAAAACAGTGTCGGGCACTCAATAAAATTTATTGAATTGATTATTTGTTGTAAATGTGTTTACAACATGGACTATCTAGTAGACCTATGCTCTCATTACTCATTCTTTTCCTCTATCTTCAGAACTTTTTTTAATGTAATGACTTGAAATCCCTTCAACCAAATTGTACGTACGTTCTGCTTTATCTAGTTGGAAAATTAGAATTTGTTTACAGAAAAGCAGGAAATTCAGAAAAGTGTAGGGAAGAAAGCAAGAAATTGATAATGATTCCACAATTCAGAGAATACCAGGATCAATATGTGATTCCTTCCTGTATTTTTCTAAGTATATGTTGTGTATATATGACACCTATAAAACCCTTACCATGATTTTCCTATCTCAAAAGTATACACCACACTAAGCATCAGTGAGACCCTGTCTCTAAATAAAATACAAAATAGGGCTGGGGATGTGACTCAGTGGTTGAGTGTCCCTGAGTTCAATCTCTGGTACCGACACCCCGAAAAAATTGTGCACCATAATTGACCAGTTGTGCTGAACACTGTCAGTGTTTACCAATGGGCAGATAAGTGAGACCATGTACAAAGGAGATTAGGAATTGCAGTAAAGGGTATTTTCACTTTTTACTCTATATACAATGATTTTTTTAAAACTTTTAAAAAATAAGCATCCATTCATATTTTAATTTTGTAGTATGGAAACAAAAGAATACAACCCCAGTTAAAACTGTCATGATCATCTTTATGATCATTCTTTTTTCTCTAACAATTTTTTAACTGTCAGTGGAATCCTATTTTATTTATATATTTATATGTGGTGCTGAGACTCAAACCCAGTGATTCACACATGCCAGGCAAGCGCTCTATCACTGAGCCTCAACCCCAGCCCTGTGATCATTCTTCTTATTTGTGTAGACCTTAAAATTCTTGCTTTTGGAAGAATATTTAGATCTTGTTATCAGTGTTCTCTTTCCCTACCACCATGCAAAGTAAAGTGATTGCCCACTCAGGCATGAATCTTGGTTAATTAAGGTCCTTAATTCTGTTAAGAAAACTCACCCATTGAGTAATTCAAAAAATATTTATTGAACACCTACTATCAGCCAGGTGTAATGATAAATACCTAGTATATACCTTATAGCAAGATAAAAAAAATCTTGTCCTCATTGAAACTGTGTTATAAACTGCATGATTATATGGCCCCAAAATTCATATGTTGAAATCCTAGTCCCCAGTATGATGGTATTTGGAGTTGGGGCCTCGGGAGGTAATTAAGACAGGAGGATGAGGTCCTTATGATGAGATTGGCATGCTTATAAAAAACAAAAGAGCTTTCTCTCTCCCTTCCTCCCTCTCCCCTCCTTTCCTATTCCCTCTTCCTCTCCACCCCTCCATTTCTCTCCCCATCCTCTCTACTCCCCTCTCTCCCACCATGGGAGAAAATCAGGAAATGGGCCCTCACCAAAACCCAACCATGCTAGCACCTTGACACCCTGATTGTGGTCTTCCTAGCCTCCAAAGCTATAAAAAAATAAATGTTTGCTGTTTAAACCACCCAGTCTGTGGTGTGCATTTAAATATTTGTATAAACACACATAGTCAAGCATACTATGACATTCTTCTTCCTAATGCAAGAGGCAGATGATAAATAATTACGTTATCCAAGATAGGCTATGTTATTTCACCATAATATCCAACTCCTGAAATTTTAGTGGTGTTAAACATAAAACATTAATCTCTAAATGATGCTACAGCTACATGCCTATAACAGGCAGCAAGGGAATCTGCTTGCCAGTTACTCCAGAACCCAGGCTGATGGCTACCACTCTACTGGAAAAGAAGGTAATGCTGAAACTCACAATGGCAATCAAAGTTTAAATGTTTTGCTCATAACTCATTTGTCATTTGTCAGAACTACTCATATCTCCCCACCCAAACACTAAGGGACCAGAAAGTGCCCCAAAGGTGACAGTATGCCTTCTGATCCTTATATAATGGGTTTACCCTTCTTCCCACGTGTTAAACATATGCATACTGCCTTCCATGGAAATAACCAGAAAAGTTCTTAACTATTACAGTATATTTCTTAAAGTCAGGACCTCCAGTAGTTGGTCTCCTCTTGATCTGAAGATACATAAACTAAAGAAATGAAATATTCCTCCCTTCTACCTAGCATATAACAGTAGAGTAGGAACATGATAACCATAATCACCACCCCCATTCAAGAAGAGGAATCCTGCCCAGGCAGACCGTGCATGGGCTGTTCCTCCAGGGCAGGACGTGTTCCTTGATTAAGCTCCAATTCTGATCCATGGTACAGTCCACCCCTGCACACTGCTTCTGGAGGTCCTTAGCTTTGCCTTCTAAAAGGGCTCTTCTTTCCCACAATCCCACTTGTCCTTATCTCAAGTAGGCACTGGGGAACATGTTCTCCTTGGAGTGTGAGCAGTTTTCTTGGGTTGCTTCCTGTCCAAAGAGGACCAGGTTCTTTTCAAAACTATTTACAGCTCCTATAAATATGACTGATAAATATTTTGCCATTGCTCTCAAAAATGTAGTCAGTTTCTTCTACATTTGTTACAAGTCAGTTCCAGTTATCATAATCCCAGTCACTGTAATTTCTGAGATACAACTCTCTCATTTATTTCTTTCTCATAGGTAACTTAAGCCTATCAGGCTTTATCATGGGAAGGTCTGGATCATTTTGTCCAACCGAGAAGTTTTACTGAACACCACCTTAATCTAGGATTTGGTCCTGGTCATAATACTGAGTTTTAATCACCATTTGTTACTCAGTTTTATTTTTTTATTGATCGAGGATGAGAATCACTTGCACCTTCCACTTGGGCAAGTCTCCAAATTTCTGGACTCTATTATAGTCATTTTGTTCCTACTTGCAAACTGGACAATTATTTCCTGGACTGATCTTGTCCTTTACTACTTTATGTAATCACTAGTTACCAATACACGACACCAGCTTTCCATTTCCAGTCTCTTCCAGTAGAGCTTCAAGTTTAAGAAGTACATTATTTGCCTCCGGTGCTTCACCATGCTAGCACAGGAGTTTCACTAAAATGTTTAACTCCTAGAAATATGAATCACCATCCTTACGACTCCTATTACTTTCTTTGTTGTGTGCTACCTAGCTCCAAAGCCAAGGCAACTTATTTACATTTTTTATTCTAGTAATCTCCCCATCCTGGAAATAATCTCTGTATTAGTCAAGATTGGCTCATCCAGGAATAAATGCCCAAATCTCTTAAAGCAATAAAAATTTAATTCTTGTTCATACTTCATATCCATCATGGGTTGGTGGGACATCCTGGGTCCCAGACTGACTATGTATCCACTATCCTGAATATTGCTGGTTGCTGTAGCTCTGAAGGTCTTGTGTTGGCAAGTCTGGAAGTGACTCATGTTACTTCTGCTCATAAACTAACAGGACAAAATTAGTTACATGATGTTACTCAACAACAAAGAAGCCAGGAAGAGCAATTCTCTCTTGCATACAGAATTGCAGACAAAAGGAAGTATTTGTGGAACATCATGAATGCCTATGAAAACAGACATTAAAAATAATGAAAAATAATGAAAACATTTGTGATAAGTACCATAATGGAGGATTAAAACTGGCTATATGACAGAAGGAACCAAGAGACCTACCTGAAGTGGATGGTCTTGGGAGTCTTCTCTGAAGATGTAACACTTTTCACTGAGACCTGAAGGTCTAAGTGGATGGTCTTGGGAGTCTTCTCTGAAGAGGTAGCATTTTCACTGAGACCTGAAGGAGTGAGAATTAAATGAACATTTTAGGCCGGAAACAACAGGTATAAATACCCTAAGGTAGACTGTGCCTGGTTTTTCTTGAGACTGACAGAAGACAAGATTTATGAGAATAGAAGCAGCAATGCAAGTGGGAGAAAATGTCATAAGACAGGAGAAACCTCTCAGGGACACATCACAGAGGGCCCTGAAAGCCACGACAAATAATTAGAATTTTAACCAAGTGCAATAGGAAGTTATTGAAAGTTGTTTGGACAAGAAGCACATAGTTATGTTTTATAAAATGGAGGCTCTCTATGTGGGCAAATACCTGGAAAAGGACAAGTTAAAATAAGGAGACCCATGGGAAGGCTATGAACGTAGAAATGATAGTGGCTTGGGTGGTGACGAAGAGGAGTGGTCAATACTGAAGGTGCCAGAAGTGAACCAATCTAAGATATATTTCAAAACTTTTACTGGTGGAAAAGTTGGGAACAACAGGAGCTATTAGGTCTACCGTATTTCTGGTTTTAATGACAGGGTGGAGGTGGTGCCATTTATCAAAATAGGGAAGTACAGAAAGAAGCAGGTTTAGAATCTAAAGGAGATTCAAGCCTATTTTAAGTTCAAGACATTTGAATAGGTAAGAAGGTAAAAGTAAGAAAAGATCACATATGAGAAGTCTGGGTTGCAGAATTCAAGAATAGTCATTGTAATAACACAGATCACACAAGCAGAAGTGTGAGTCAGGAAGGAGAGAACTGCAGGGTTTACCTAACAAATTCATCCTTGAGATTTATTTCTACAAATGTATCATCATTAGGTATGTGGATTCATATTTCCAACAACTGGAAAGTAAAATTAATGGAATAACAACATACATAGCTGGTAAAATCTTTAGAAATTTTTTCTTTGGATTTGAAATCTTTGCTATGACTAAATGACAGCAAATTTATATTTATTGAACACCACTATTATCTTTATTTTGCACACATGGAAAACTAAAGCAGAGGTAAGAAAGTTGCCTGATATGACACAAAATTAGTAATGGTGGGTCCCATGTTCAAAAACTAAGCAATCTGGCCCCAGAGTATGTTTTCGAACCCCTATACTATGTGGCAACTGTGGAATAATAGCCTGACTTATTTGTTTAGGAAGTTGTAAATAATAAATTTTATACATATATATAAAAGTTGTAATGAGAGTTTTTATTGCATCTCTCAATGTTCATGCATGCATGTCTGGATCATAAGGGTTATGAGCTACAATTCACCTGGTAGATGTGCCCTAAGGTATTACAACCAACCCTAGAAAGAAGATACAGACTTCTTAAGAAAGGTCTTGAAGCTCCAAACATTTAAAAAGTAATAATAATAACACGAAGTGTGCCAGGCAGGTTTGCTCTGCCTTGTGTCATCGAACCTAATTTCTAGTGCGGGAAGTCATTTGATGGGCAAGAACATGACTTTTTTTTCCATCACACGCTTAAGCTTTTCCCTGTACAGAACATCATACATAGTATTAACACACTAATTAACATTGCTGTCTTGTGTTGAAGTTTCCTTGCAGGCAGGAACGCTTTATTCTATCCTATCTTCTTGGTGCTTACCAGAGTCTGGCATGTAGAAGGAACCCAGATAATGCTGCACAGTGGAGGATGAGGAGGATGGAAGAGAGAGGGAGAGAAGGAAGGAAGGGAGAAAGGAAGGGAGGGAGGTGAGGGAAGAAAGGAAGCATGAACAAACCAACTCATCTCCTAACTAGCAAATGACATTCAGGACTGGGAATTCAATCAGATGCCACAAAGCAGAGCAAACCTGTCTCGTGGTACAGTTGAGAGAGAGAGAGAGAGAGAGAGAGAGAGTGTGTGTGTGTGTGTGTGTGTGTGTGTGTGTGTTAAAAATGGCTCGAAGCAAAAAGAAAGAAGGTAAGCAATCCAAATCAAACACTTCTGAACATTTTTAGGTGAGCAAGAAGCCCTCCATGATCTTGTATTGGACAAAAAAATTAATCATAAATCTCTCCGGTTTATGGTAGTGCAGAAACATCCCAATCCCACCCGAAATCCTCTAACTCCTTCGCCTGGTCCCTGCCTGGCCTGACCTGGGCTGGACCGCTACACTCGGCCTCCGGCCCCGCCTACTCGCCCCCGCTCCTCCCTCCGCCCCGGCTCCAGCCCGCGTGGCCACTGCGCCTGCGCACAAGGGACGTTCGTGCCGTGGTCTGTAGGGGCGGGGTCCGGAGCGCGGCGTTCCGCGTGGAGAAGAGGAAGAGGAAGTTGGGGGAGGGTCCTAGCTGGGAGTGAACCGGAAGTGTAAACGCTCCCACTTCTTCTCGGCCAGGCGGAACCTGCTTTGCTGGGCCCGGTGGCCGCAAAAGAACTTTCTCCCGCCCCAACGGTGGCCGCGGCCAACTGCCTCGCCCGTCTGGCAGCCTTACCCGCCTTCCCTTCACCTCCTCTTCGGCTTCGCGCGGCCCTGTCTCCTCCTCGTGCGGCGGTATCCGCTTGCTGCCGCCACCGCCTCCCTCGCCTTCTGCCTGGCCAAGCGGCCCGCCCCGCTGCAGTGATGTGCGACAAGGAGTTCATGTGGGCCCTGAAAAACGGAGACTTGGATGAGGTGAAGGACTATGTGGCCAAGGTAAGCGGGGTTGGTTGAGGAAGGTTGAGGAAGCTGACGGTCGCTCCGCCGGCGGGGGCGGCGGTGTCGCCGGGGAGCGTCCAGGCGGAGAGAAGGGTCTGGGTAACTTGGTGTCCTGTGCCAGGTGACTGCTGCGTTGGTACCGTCAGGGCTCTTGCCTGCTTGACGCCTTGGAGGAGAGGGATGGAACTGGCCGAGTCTCCTCTGAGCCCTGATCATTTGAATATGGCCCTCTTTTATACCAGCGCTACTAAAATCTTTAATTGAATGAAGCGATTCTCCATCTTGGACTTGGCCATTTACTGAGTGAAGTAACCTAAGTAATTGGAGTCATAGGAACGTTTTCTTTAACTTGGGGCCTGATAGGAATTGAAAAGAATTCGTTGACCGTGAGAAAGAGTACTGAAAATAGCAATAGTTAGAATTCTGAAACTTAGTATCACTTCAGTGTGAAGTCTTAACTTTGGGTGTGGCCTTTTTCCTCTTCCCCCCACCACAACAAACACATATTTGCCTCAAGTGGTAAGGTCGTCGATCGGCACCTGGAGTTTTGAAGAAATCTGAGTAGTTTTCAACAAGCATGTTAACTTTGGCTACTCCATCATCTGAAGTGCTTACTTGTGTCATTGCCATGCTGTTTAGTCACAGTATATTTGGGGGGTAAGATCATGATTAAGAAAGCCAAACTCAAAGCTAAACCCAAAATGTCAAACAATCCACGTTGTGGTGGAGTGGTGAACTTTTAAGTTCCAACCTAACCTACCTTTGGATCCTGCAACTCTACATTTTGTAATTATAAAAGAACTTAATGTAATTGTAATGTCATGATAATTTTTTAAACATCTCTTCCAGAACAAAACTATAATTTTATGACATAAACAAGAAGGGCATCTTGTTCAACTTTATTTATTTGTGTGTGTGGGGGGGGATTGAACCCAGGGGCACTTAACCACTGAGTCACATCCCTAGGCCCCTCCCTTTTTAAATTTTTATTTAAAGACAGGGTCTGGCTAAGTTTCTTAAGCTCTGACTTTCTGGCTAAGTTGCTGAAGCTGACTTTGAACTTAATGATCCTCCTGCCTCAGCCTTTCCAGCCTCTGGGATCACAGGGGTGTGCCACTGCAGCCTACTCAACTTTAAAAGTGTGAGAACCAGGTATAAATTTCACTAGTGTGACCACTGATACACTACTACAGAGGTCTGTGTTAGGAAGTAAGCAGAACAGAGTTTCATAAAACTTGCCTGATTGTGCAAGGCAAGTGCTGATGGTTTTCCCTCTGTTTAACTGTTACAGTTTAGACTTTTTGCATGTATTTGATCTGCTTAATTGTTATTTGCAATGGATTTTTAGAATAAGCTGCCTTCTATTTACTGCCTTCTTACCTAGTGGCAGGCTGAAACCTGAATTATTGCCTATTTCAGAGTAAGGTTAAAAAAAGAGAAATTACTTGGAGCACTTCAGACTGAGAAATTTACCACTGTTGGGACATTGTCGTACTCTGTAACTGAGTAGCCTTTGGTTTCATTGTGGAACCTAGGGTATTTGAAATACAAAAAAGTTGAAAAGTACTAACTGAATTTTCAGCTAACAAAAAATAACAGAGTTTATGTAGTGTCTTCCTGATTTATTTTACATCTTCCTTGTGAGTCTTGTGAAACAAGTCTATTAGTCCCATTTTACAGTTAAACTTACTGAGATGAAGGGCACTTAAAAAAGGAATCCAGAATTATAGAGATCATGTATGATAAAGCCAGAACTGAACTGCTCACTCCAGAACTGAGACTTTTTATAACTGGTTCATACAGTCACAATCCAAGCATAATTGTGACAGTATATAATACCAAGCTTTCTAGTGGGACATCCCCAAGATCCACATTCAGGCAGATATTTGTGCAGAGAAGCTATCACACTAAAACTTTAATGGAAAAAATATGTGACAATAAAGGTGGATTGATTTAACTTATTTCCTGGTCATTTTTAAAGTTAGTTATGTTCAGCCTGACTTCTCCTGCCCCCATTACTACTATACTACCTACTATCATAATAAAATGGATGTACTGAAGGGGAGGAGAGACTTTGGAATAAAAGTTAAAGGCGTTGAGAACTGGTTTACCCATAAAGGTTTGACTTTAATGAACTCCTATGAACAGATCATTGAGCTTTTTGCTTTCTTAGTGTTCATTGAGAAGTGTGGGTCTTAATGTCTTTTACTTTGTAAATAGGGAAAATTAATTTTAAAAAACCTACCATTCTGGTTTTATACTGACTGAGCTGCTTTATTGTGTCTATTCACACTCAAGTTCTTATTATATGGCTGCTTCCACTCAGCAACCACCTTCTGTACTTATTCATCAACTCAACTTTTTCATCTGTCAATTTATGAACATTCATTATCTTCTGAGTTTATAGGACATGCCTTTATCTAAGTGTGTATAAAGAAAGTATTAAAGAAACACTCAGACTTGTCTAGTTTTCATTATGAGTAGTGACTTTAAATTACTCTTGTGAGAGAATACTCTTATTAACATACAAGGACGAACTTAGAGGTAGCATTTTAGTAGTTTTCCTATTTTAACTAATACTTTAAAAATTCAGTAATTGTACTGCTCTACCTGCTTCTGACTTTTCTACAGAAACTTGAAATAGAGATAGTCTTAATTGTTGATGTTGAGTGAGCTTTTGCACTCTTGAGTTTAGAGTTCCCAAAACCACTGAAAATTGCATGTTTCTAAATGGAAAAAGCAGAGTGTAGAGAAAAATGTAGATTTTACCATAGTAAATGTTTATCTATAACATTAAAATGTTATCTGAAGCAATTTAAAGTTTTTGAACACTGTGTTTTGCCTTCTTGACTGACCTAAAGGCCATGTTTAGTTAATTCATCTGCTTTTATTGGACACCAAATACTATTAGATCTGGGCTAGGCCTAGTAACTAAAAAATTTTGAGCACAGTGCTCAGGAAAGTTAAACGTCTATATTTAGTAGACTTATGTGAAAACACTCAGGCTTTTTAAAGTAATATGTAAATTACAAGTAACATCTCACATAAAATTTGGTAGTCCAATTGGAAGCAAGAGAAAGGCAGAAAGTAAAAATAGCCTGAGCAACTATAGTGGATACTCACAGCCTAATTTTCGATCTATATGCTGCATCTGGGTGACAGAATTTTTGCCTCTGTCTTCTATTTCTGTCTTAATGTTAATTTCTCCCATTGAAGTTAATTTTGGCACTACCTGAATGCCAGATTCCTATTGGATACCTCTATTATATTCCAAATGAACTTTTTTCCTCTCAAAAATTTTATTCATATTGTCTCCATTTTGACTTGTGACCTCATAACTCAGCCATTCACCCAAATTAGAAATTGGGAGATTTTTCTAATTTCTGAGGGTTGTCAAGACTACCTTCTTTGTCTCCCTCATTTACACCTCACTCTCCATTCTTAGCACTGCTATTATAGGCCATTTGCTGCTTTTCAGCCTGAATTGTATTTTCCTTAAATATAGTCTCCCCTCCCCACATGTCCTTCCTGGTCTACTTACAGAGTTTACCTGGAGGAATCTCTGTAAAATGTGAATCTAAGCATGTTATCTTCAGCCAAGCTCCTTCTCTTAAGATACCCTTGTGATTCCTTGTGATTGCTAATTTAAAAAAGGCAAACTCCTCCTTGGTTCAGCATACTAGGTCATAATGATCTGACCCAGGCCTGCCCTCTGCTCCAGAACTTACCATATTATTTCTTACAGAAAGCAGGAACACTTTCCATGTACTCTTCGTTCTCCTTGAGCAGTTTGACTCCTCCTCAGTCCCTAGCCCCCAAGCTGGTAAACTCATTATCTTCCTAGCATATCACCTCTTCCAGAAAAATATTTCAACTTCATATGGAGCTCTGGTGCTTTTACTGTTTCACTTACCGTTTTGCTGTGATTTTGCTTATGTATCTGTCTTTGATTAGGCTCTGAGAATCTAGAGGGTAGATACTCTATTTTTTTAATCTTTGTATCTCCAGTATAGTGTCAGGGAACTTCACACATTAAAGTTCATGTTCCTGGGAATTCTCTTCATCCTTAATTATGATTTCAATAAACTAATATATGTAATAGTAATTACCATTGAGTGGTTAATTTATGTACTCTGCAAAATGTTTTATCTGTTTCATTTGCTTTATATCATAGTGTTTCAATATCACCATTTTAAAATGAGGAAATCAAGCTTAGAGAAGTAATTTGACAAGGTCACAAATTAAATAGTCTTACTGGGATTCAGACTTGAGGATGTCTGAATTGAAAACCACACACTTTTATTTAGACCATATCAGTCTGCTTTGAAATAAGTTGACTGGTTTCTTCCTTAAAACAGTTTATAAGGAGCACTTTAAGAAAAATGGGAGAGGGGCTTGCAAGAGGTAGAACAAATTAGTTCTGATTATGAAGACAGAAAATAACTACTTTGGGGTTTTTTAATTTTAAGTGTAACAACTTGGAAATAATTAGCATACAGACATACATTTCTGTAAACTTTAATTTTCACCAAAGGCTCTTTTCTCAAGGTGTGTCCATAAATAGAGTGATTGATATCTTGTGGGAACTTTTTCTGTACTTGAAGTCATAATTTTACTTCATGATTTAGGCTCCTAATTGTAATCTTTCACAGTCCAAAAGAAGTTAAAATTGTGTCTGTTTGCTTTAGGACAAAACAAGTAACTCATTACTGAGATTTCTATTCAGAGCAGTTTAAATTAAACAGCACTTTTAAAAAGATTTGTTCTTAACATTTTGTACATTTGAGCACTGTGGTGCATATATGTGTATTGTTTCATTTACTTTTCACATCAACCCATGAATGTGATTAATAAGTTAACACCATTTTATAGATGAAGAACTGAGGCAAAGATTAAATAATTTGCCCAAATCATAAATTTTTTGGATGGTGAAGCTGAGATTTGAATCCAGTTCCATGGGTGCTGAAGAGCTTCAGAACTCCTCACTATTAACCACTTCACATACCCTTCACCTTCATTTCTCAGTAATGCCAGATAACTCAGGGCATACTATATTATTGTGTATATGGGTATTAAAAATAAAAAATCAGGGCAGGATGATAACAATCCATTGAGACTACTTAAAGATAAACTTTCTGATGGACTTTGAAGCTCCAACACTTTCAGGTGAATGCTTATGAGTTATATTGATAAGTAGCCCCTTAAAGTCTCCAGCAGGCCTGATAAATGTACTCTTGTTTACATGTACTTCTGTTTCACTTGCTGTGAAATACTATACATCAGGTCTCTAACTTCCCTTTCTCTGTGGTTTCCTTTCCCTCTCCATCCCCCATTTTAATTACATGTGCCTTTGACACTGTGATAAGTTTAAAAAGCAACAATTGTGTGCCATGTGAGAGAATAGGATCTCTTGAGCTTGAGAAAGGTCTCAACTCTAATCTTTAAAAATTTCTAGACTTATTGGGATCATTCTTCACTTTCCTAATTTAATAGGCAATTTAGAAGAATACCTAATTCGATCTGTCTTTTGATTGGTTATAGGTTGTTTCCTGGTGTTTTTTGACTCAGTTGTTTTTGTATTATAAACATTTATCACTTTATATTGCTTTTTCTGCCTCAGGACTGCTGACTCAGTAAGAAAGCTATTATCAATTTCTATAAGATACAAATGCCATCAATAAATACAGAGTACTTAGTACAGTATAGATAATTTGCTTTATATTAGGCTTTCAGCCTTTTTTTTAAATAAAATGAAGGAAGATCTTTTTTACATTGAAATGTAAGTGTTCTCTCAGGTATATTTTTTTGAAATTTTAGACATTATTCTTCCATTAGTGCAGCTAATTAAAAGTTTAAGAATTAAAACTGATTTAAATGTCTCATTTAAAAATAAAACTATTGAATAGAATCAAAAACAAACATTTCATTGAATATTCCTCCTACTTGTGATTTTTTTCATTAATATGTAAAACTTACTAGGTGTCTTAAAGACAGAAAAGTGTACAGAAGACAAAAATTAGCCCATAATTCTACCATCTAGATAACTCCTATTAACTTTAAGACATAAAATCACTGATTCCACCACAGATTAGAAAATGCAACAGTTAGGACTGAAAGGGCTGGCCTCCCACCACTAGTCCCTGTGAACAAAGCAAGCCATTCTTAACAGGTTCACGTAATTAATTTTGGGAAAACATTAAAAATTCACTTACTCATCCGTTTTCCCCACTTAGATTTTATAACCATACTTGTACTTTGTTTTATTTAAATTTATTCATTTATCTTAAAGATTGAGATTTATTGATTACCCTCTTTTTAAATGGGGTACAGTATTCCATCTTATAGGTATGCCATAATTTATTTCACTAATCCTCTATGATAAACATTTTGGTTTCAGTTTATTTAAACAACCTTGTAGTGGATCACCTTTGTGTATGTTGTGTATGTGTATACACTTTGTGTATATGCATACATATATATACACACACATATCTTGACAGATAATATACATGTACACATATATCTGTGTATGTGTACATATGTATATGCACATGTGTGCATCTTAACAACTTTTGAGGATATATCTGTATTACGCTCTTGATAAGTTCATGGCACATAGGTGTATGAGACTGATGGTTCCCTTACATTGTAGGTAGAACTGGGCGTCATCAAACTTTAGTTTTTGCCATTTGGTTAGATGAAAAATGGTGTTGCTTCATTTTGCATTAATTAGGAGAACATCTCTGCAGAACTTTATTAACCATTTATATTCTTTTTCCGAATTTTTCATTTATATCTTCTGTTCGTTTTTCTTTTAGGTCATTGATCTGTTTCTTACAGATTTGTGTGAGCCCTTTATAAATTAAGGAAATTAATTTTTTGTCATATCTTGCCAATATTGTTCCCAGTCTGTCTCTTGACTTTAGTTATTTCATTGTGCTAGAATAGTCTTGTGACTTGTGTATTATGTCCATGTTATTTATTTTGAAGTAAGGCATGAAATAGGAGTATAGTTTATTAAACTATATACCATTGTGCCTGTAATATGATGAGTGGCAATGTATATTAGCTATTGATGATAATACCTGTAAGTTTGTTTAGGAGCAAGACTACTTAAAATGTAGTCCACCTCTCTTATAGATAGGGAGAAATTGGATATTAAAGACCTTGACCAGAGTCATACTGCTAATTGAAGTTAGGAGTTCTTTTTTACACTTTCCTTTATGAAAAAATTTTTTTCCACCACACTCTTGTTTTCTAACAAAGTGCTTTATTTGCTCTTTATTGGGATATTCTTTTTTGCTCCACTCCATCTGCTTGTATCAATCAACTTTTTCATTGCTATAATGAATTACCTGAGGCATACTAACTTTAAAAAAAGAGATTTATTTAGTTCACAGTTCTGGGAGTTCAAGGGCATGGAACTAGCATTGACAGTTCTAGTGAGTGCCTTCTTAGCTGTCACATCATGGCATATTATCATAGCTTTTTTAATAACTCTCCGAGAACCACCTTATTGCCTTCCCAAGGGCCTTCCTCTAAGCCCTGCCTCTTAAAGGTTCTATCAGCAGCTCCCCTAACACATTGAGAACAAAACTTTCAATATATGTGCCCTTGGGGAACAAACTACATCCAAACTGTAGCACTGCTTATTTTTAAAAGTTTTTGTTTATGTCTCTTTGGTTTTGCATAACATTTCATAACTGCTCATGCAGTTAATCCCTCATTTATGCCACTGTGGTATATAATACAGAACTTTTTAACTGTGTTCATACTTTATTGTAGAATTATTTAAACTTAAGAGTTTATGAGCTCCTGACCTGAGAAGTCAGTGGACCTGAATTTGAAAAACAGTAATTTGCTCTATGAAACATATCTTTAAGTTTAGAGCATTCCAAAAGAGTTTTGTCTTAATGACTGGTTAAAAAAACAAAGGTGCATTTATAGGTATAGGCTCAATTATTACCATTTATTGTTTCTTGACAACTCAGTGACTCTCCACTAAAAAATAATCTGCAGGTCTTGATTTAAGATTCAGTGCTCTGTAGGGGAGCATTTGTCTTGTGAGGTAAAATACATGGCTTCCCAACAGTTGAAGCCCCTTCCTGTCTGTGAGGCATTCTCTACTATGAATCTTGATGAAATGCAGGACCTGGCTCCCACCACAACAAAAGCCAAGAAGAACAAATAAATTGCTTTCTCCTGCCAAAACAGGAAATGGGCTCATAACCCAAATATGACCATTTGAATACTTATGTCTGGAGCCAAGTACAAAGACTCAGGCACAGTAAAAGATGTATGGCAGCAATAAAACATCTGGTGTCCAAAAACCACAACCACAGTAGTGGAATGTCACAGTAGTTGTGACATCTCTTCTATGCCCAGGTGGTTCTTATGACAGGTTAAGTCTCTTTATTTCTTGCCCATTTCTTCAACTTTCCCAGCAATTCTGGGAGCTATTTTAATTAGTCTGAATTGGTTTATGTTGCTTGCAGTTAAAACCCCCTTATTTATTTTTACCTGTCAGTCTTCCCAATATACCATAGATTTTTTGAAGATAAAAATTATCTTTATATTCACAACAGTTATCACATTGCTTGTTATCAGCCTTACAGTTTAGTTGAATTTGGGTTGGATTGGTATTTGCAGAAATTAGTTCTTCCTTTATTGTTTCCAATATATCTCTTTGTAACAGATGTTCTTAGTATAAATGATGTTCTTTCATTTCCTCTCTTAGAAATAGCTCTAAGTTTTCAAACTTTGTTGTTTTAAACTCAGTGAACTTTGTTCAGCTTTTCTACAGTGTATATGCCAGCTTGCACTTATAACCTCTCATGACCATCATTTTAGAATTTCAATTCAGAAATTTTAAAACCACACAGTCTAAAAGTAAAGATAGTTTTGTGCTTATTGTCTGTGTAAAGTAAGAATCATCAGTGCATTTTTTCTTGGTATTAGTGAAAAAAATATTAAAACCTGTGCTTAATGTCATATTACTTACAACTACATAAAAGCACATGGCCTCTCTTTATTATTTTTTAAAGCTCTATGTAAAGTGCTTATTCTTTCAATAATAATTGAAATTATTATTTCAATTTGACCAAGATATTTAATTGCATTAAGCCTCAGCTTTCTCACTTGTAAATGAGTGAGAAAATGCATATGTTTTGTACAATTTTAAAAGAGATAGTAAATGTCAATTCACAAAGTAGTACCTACACATTGCAGCTGTGCAGTAAATATTTTCTATTTGTGGTGTTGTCTATGTAGATCATTTCCTAATTGAAGGCTCATAAGAGAAGCCAGGGCAGGGGTTGGCAAATTTTTTGGTAAAGGATAAGCTAGTAAATATTTAAGACCTGTTAACTATGTAGTCTTTGTCACACTATTTATCTTCGCTGTTGTGCAGAAGCAGCCATAGGTGATATATATAAACACATGAGCATGTTTCTTGTATTCCAGTAAAACTTTATTTACAAAACCGGCAGAGAGAATTTGAATGAAATGCTGAAAAGGAAAATGCAGAATATAACTTGTAAATTTGAACTGTAGGCAAGAGGTCTAGAATTATTCTGAAAATTAGGGGTCATTATTTGTAAATATGCAAAAAGGAACTAATTTAGATTCTTAAACTACAAGGAAATTCAAAGGGCTGGCAGTTCAGCTCAGTGGTAGAACACTCGTCTGGCATGCCCAAGATCCTGGGTTCAATCTCCAATACCACAAAAAAAATCTTTAAAAAAGTTATAGAAAGGAAATTCTACAAAATCTTTTCAATTGCCAAATTGAAAATGTTCACCAAAAATATTCCAGAATATTCTTCCCAACCCTGATACCAATTCCATGAACCGACTTGGTTTCCAACTCCAACAGTGAAAGAGAAGGATAGTTAGCACAGTTTTCACTGTTTTAGGCGTGGTTCATTTATCAAATATCATAGTGCCGGTTGTTGTATTGGATAAGCATGGAATATACTAGGAACAGTACTTCTGAGGCTGAGTTTTCTTTGGAGGTTCGTTTAGAGTGTGCAGGAAAACAGCAAATAAAATAGTTATATGGGTTCTGAATAAATTATATCCCTTATTTAATATATGAAATATGAACAAAACTTAGCAACTACTCATTTTGGAGTGGTAGGATTAAGAGTAAATATTTTCCTTTCTCTTCCAACTTTTCCTTTATAATGCAACTTAATTTTATAATATAGTAAATTCTAATAATGATTATGTATTTTCAGTTTTTCAATTCATAACATACTGCTTTATTTGTATTTTTGATTCTCTGTAGTCTTTAATTTTAAATGTTACATCTCATTGTATTTGAAGTATTCATTTACACTAAATGTTAACAATGACATCATTTTAGGTGACTTGAACTTATAAATAAATATAACTTTTACTTTTTTATGTTGGATTATTATCCTATTAACCATTATTTTAAAGATTTTGTTACTTACAACTGATTACCTCCATTAAATATTTTGAAACCCTATGTTGGGAAAAGAATGTAGAAAGAGGATAAAACAATGCCTTATCTTTGAGTACTTTATTCCAGGTACAGTGTACATAATTAATTTCAGTGCATACAGATATAATTTAATTCTTGACAACTATCCAGGTAGGCCTTATTCCCATTTTGTAGTCAGAAAAAAAATGGGAATTAATTGGCCTGAGATCCAACAGCTAATATAGTAGGACAGGATTTGAACTCTGATCTGACCCATTCCAAAAGAGTATTCCTATTCTCTTTGCATTGAAATATTTCAGAACTACAAATGAAATACAGAGATGCAAAAAATTGAAGATGAGGCATTACAGAAGACTGTGATTGAACCAGCAAAAAATGGGAAGAACGTATATATTTGAACTAATAGAAATTGAAATCTTCAGAACTGAAAATATAACTCAAGGTTGTAAATAGACGGTCTACACTTCTTTGCAAAATTAGTAAATACAGATGAGGAACAAGACACATCCTAGCTAAAATTTTGAAAATCTGAAATTCTATGGGTAGAATAATATTAGTTTCAAGGCAATAAAATGAACCTGCCTTTCAGTTGTTTTCTAATACAGGATACCAGAAAATAGTGAAACAATTATGTTAGGAATACAAGGTATAAAAAAAATGTTTAATATTTTTTAAATATGTTAATACTCAGGTTATCATTCTATATGGTGGTTACAGAAAAACAATCTTAGGAAACCTTAATACTCTTCACTCAGTAGATTTGTACATGTTACACCTTGAAACTTCAGACTGAATATTTTCTTTCTCCTCTCTTGTCTCCCTCCACCCCATCCCCTCTTTCTCCCTTTCTTCTCACTTACCGGTTCATTTACAAATACAGCTTTTAGGACTGTAAGCATTGAATTAAGATACTTGATATTTCCTAGGCTTTATAAGATTTTAAGAATAAATTCCAACTATGGAGCCATGAATTAGTGTCTTATAAATGAAACTACTTTTCAATCACATCAAAATTTTTTTGCAAACTTAAGATACCACCATAATGTTTTGAATGAATTTTCTTAATTTTGATAGACTTTCATAATATAACTATATGCGCTTGGTTATTAAAATTTTAATTTTATACCACAAATAAAAGCTTTTCTAAAAATGCCATGAAACAATTAGAAATAGTGGAAATTTTTCTTCCAAAGAAGAACTTAACCTCTTTACATTTACTGTCACAATGTGTCATAAAAATTAAGTATGAATTTACCAAGTAAGTCAGCCTTTTAAAAGTAAAAAATCAGCGTTTCCATAATTTAAATGACTGAAGTAGTTACTTAAAAATGAAAATATCTAGACTAAAAAGCAAGTTGATTTTATATTTCCCAGACCTCCCATGCCTGCTTCATGCTCATGCTGGGGGCACTAAACCACTGAGCTACATCCCCAGCCTTTTTTTTTTTTTTTTTTTTTTTTTTTTTTAATTTTGAGACAGGGTCTTGCTAAGTTACTGAGTCTGACCTCAAACTGGGAATCCTTCTGACCCAGCCTCCCGAGTCTCTGGAATTACAAGCATGTGCCACCACTTGGTTTGACCTTCTTCCTTTTTGTTGTCATCTGTTTTCCTGTACTTTGTAAAGTTCCAGATAAAGTATTACCATCTTTTTTCTTTGCTTTGCCTCTCAATGGTAGATTTTAAATCTGAACTAATTGCTATGCTGTAATTTATAATTTTGGGTACTGTTTTATACACTGTTGTCACCAATAAATAACACATGATTCTACTTTGCCAAGTTATATACTGCGTAAGGATTTTTGAGGAAGGGACAGGGGAGAAAGAAGGAACATACAGAGGGAGAAAGGTAGGAAAAGAAGGAACATAGCATTCATTTTAAAAAGATCTGTCATTTAAAAAATACTGAACACTGCAGTCTTAGGGAATTCTGCATTCTGCATGGAGACAGGTAATACTTAACTGACTTCAAAGACAAACTGTATATACAGCAGTGGTCCAGTAAGATTATGCCATCTACCTATGTAAAATCTGAACTCTCCTTAAAAAGTTAGGAACAAATACTGAGCTAGAAGCAGCGTGGTGGTATAGGAAGAGAAAGAGTGTAGAACTCTGCCATTACTTGAGTCACCTCTTTTCAGCTTTAGACTTTTCATGTATTGGAAGTTCTCTATCCTGTTAGGTTAGTTTGAAGATTAGAAATATGCATATAGCACAGTACTAAATACATAGTAGCTGGTCAGTAGAAAAAGATAAAAAAATCTCTTAATCCTCAATGAATGAAAACTACTTTTTGAGGGCTTAAGTTTGTTTGCTGACAATGTATCCTGTCCATCACTAAGATTAAGTCATGGTCTTCTGATAAGTCCTTTTTTTATAGCACTTATATTTTGAAATTATATATTTCATTGTACAGTTATTTTATTACTCTCTCCCACACACACACTAGATGGTAAGCTTCATGCATGTGGAAGCCATGTTTGATTTTGTTCACCATTGTCTTTCCAGCACCTAGTTCAGTGCCTGCTATCCAGTGGAACTTTTAAGTAAAAGTTGAAAGAATAAAATGGATTCTCTTTTTTAAATGAATTCCTAGTAGCTAATAGTTGTGGTACTGATAGCTGCCTCCATCAAAAAATAGCAGTGCTTTCTTTGTAGAATTAAAGTACATATTGTATGAAATGTACAGAATATCTCACTACCTGAACTTTTTTTTAATTCCTTAGAGATATTGGAGCTCAGCAATACATTTCGTTATATTTAGTATTATTGTGTATTGTTTTCAGTTTGCTAAATCATGACTTGAATTACTATTATGTATGTTAACATGCAGATTTCAATTCAAGTTTTTATTTCACTTTGTAATAAAGACAATTGTTAGATGAAACTTAAGTTTTTAAGAAAATAAAAATATCTGGTCCTCTTTTCCTTTCTTCAGTCTCCTGTCACAATAAACATTGTTTTCTTTTGGCTTCCTTATAAGGGAGAAGATGTCAATCGGACACTAGAAGGTGGAAGGAAGCCTCTTCATTATGCGGCAGATTGTGGACAACTTGAAATCCTGGAATTTCTGCTGCTGAAAGGAGCAGATATTAATGTATGTAAAGAGCATACATTAATACATAATAACATGCATAATGTATATAATTCTAGGAAAAATTTTCATGTTGATTTGGGTAATTTGTTTTCTATAGATTTATAAAATAGTTACAGAAATCTCTTCTAATAATACAGTCTGAAATTGTGCCATATTTCCTGTAACTTTGAAACATAGTTGGGGTTTTTTAAAAGTAAGCCAAACAGACTGACTTTTTTTAGCTATTAAACTGAGGGTTCACATTTCCCCCTTGGCTGTTGCTTTTTAAGTTCTAAATCTTGAGGAGTTAGCACTGTCTATACGTAGCAAATGCTGTCATGTAGTGGAACATAGGACTCTGTAGTCATAGTCTACATTTAAACTGGATAGTGGGGCAAAGGTCAGTAATCAAGTAATCAGACAGAAGCAGTCATCTCTGGACTCTAGCTAGCCTTTTATAACTTCTGCTTTTCAGACTTTTAGAAAGTCATTTAAGTAACCATGACAGCAAGTAAGATGAGATTTCAACATTTTAGGGAAAATGCTATGATCTCTCCATCTCTTCCTTCCTCGACCACATTGGCATTTCTGCAATAGTAGGAAACTAGGCTTATAGAGGCTAAGCAACTAGTCACACAGTAAGTGGCAGTGTAAGGTTTGAGCTAAGAGCCCACTCCCTCCACTACACAGATTCCCAAGGCTTCTTGTTACCTTTCTAAGAGACTAGAAACTTACTCTGTGGAGTGATTTTGTATAGGAAGGCAAATAGGTGTTTATTGATTTTGAAATATTCTCAAGAATTCCTTGCTCATATGTAGAAAGAAGGAAGAAATGAAAAATGGATAAGGTTCTCTCTCTATTTGTCATTTCATAGGCTCCAGATAAACATCATATCACCCCTCTTCTGTCTGCTGTCTATGAGGGTCATGTTTCCTGTGTGAAATTGCTTCTGTCTAAGGTGAGGTCCTTTGCTCATTTTTATTGATTTTTCCCCCAATCACTGTGCAACTGTTTAAGTATTTGACTGTTAATTTACTTAATTACATGTACCTGCAGGGACAGAAAACTTGAGGTAGTTTCCAAAATTGTGATCTACAATGGTTTTACTCAAAATAACCAGTTCACAAACTGTTATCAGTTCATAATGGGCCTGTGGGAAAAGAGCTTGGGCTAGTCTCTTCCTCAAGAAAATCTTATGATAAAAAGGTTAGCTGAAGTAAGCACATTATACTTAGAGATGTAGAAAATGTCATGGATGAGCAACAGTTTGTGGCCTGGCCCTGGCACCTTCTTTGAATAGCACTGGTTTGAAATTTTAAGTTTCAGTTTCTATAGTCCATACTAAGCAAGATCATTAGAGGTATTTTGCTATAAGGGCCCTTTTAAGTCATCTGGTTCCCTGATATGATTGAGATAGGGGGTAAATCTGGGAATTTCCAATGGTTTTTGTTTTGTTTGTCTCTGCTACTTAGAAGCTCTTAGGTGGACTTCCAGAATCCATCCTTGGGAAGTAATCAATTAGTAGCAGACATTCTAGCTATATTAGATGTTGGAAGGTAAGAAATCTTTATAAAATAAGACACCAGTATTAATCCCAAGCTTGCCATTTCTTGACCATACTCTGAAAAATGCTGTTCATAATATATTCATTTGGGGTCTTAGAATAAGGCCAGCTGAAAGAAGCAAGGAAGAATAGAAATTAAATGAGTAAATGTATGAAAAGCATTTGCCAGAGTGCCTGACACAAAATAAGCACTCTTTAGATAGTAGCTTTTATTATAACTAAGATTGAAAGAGGATTTTGTGTTCATGCATCTAAGTTTCAATATGGAGAGAATTGAGAAAGGGGTGGCACATTTATCTTTTAACATTGTATTAACAACTCCTTAAAGATATGGTTCTAAAAGCAGTTTATTCGGGTCCTTTTAAAACTAGATATTTTTTTCTATGCTTAGCTTCATATTAAACACAATTATTAGATTTCTTTAAATATGTGGCTTTGTTGTTTTATTTTCTGGGTGTATATTAACAGCAATTTTTAGGTACCACATACCATGCTACAAATGGTATAGTCCCAAAGAAACAAAATAAATGGAAATGTTTTTCTTTGCCACTGTTGTAGATCCACCTTCTCTGATAGGGTGTGCTCACAATGATTTCCAGTCACTATGTTGTCTAGTTTCATCCCTGAGGAGATATTTGTTGCTCACTGTAGCAAACACTTGTTGCCACAGGCTACAAATACTGATTGACAATTCATGAAAGATTGATACAATTCCAATATTCTATTAGTTAGGACTCTCTATTTCAGATACCTAAACCAGCCTGGACAAACAAATAGTAGAGATCTTATTGACTCATGACTGTATAGTTGAGGCCCAACTTGACCCTGGTTTAAGCCACATGACCTGATGTCTGTCTCTCTGCTCTTTCCTCAACATCACTTAAATTCTCATGGCCTCAGCCTATCTAGCTGAGTATATAGTAAAAGAACTGAATGACTCCTTTCCTCCCTTTCTTTGACCTTCTCTGCTCACCCAGGGGTTTTCTCTGAAAATAAAAACTTCTGTGGAATCCTTATAATTTAGGATTATTTACTAAATGAATTGCCCCTTAGCATGCTCTTTCATTTTAGCTATATCTGGAACTATATCAGAATAAATACTGTTTCTGAGTCCTCTTTTTCCTCCTAGGAAAACAAAACAGCCATAATTATTGTTATGCTAGAGAGGGCCCAAATCATTGTTCTGTAGACCTTTGTCTCCAGTGTTCCAGCTCATTGAAACCTTGTGGTTTTAAGTTTTTATTGTTATGCAATCTTCTAGAATAAAGAATTCCTTGGTCTAGGGTTATATAGCTCAGTGGTGGAGTGCTTGCCTAGCAAGTGTGAGGCACTGGATTCAATCTTCAGCACCACATAAAAATAAATAAGTAAAGTAAAGGTATTGTGTCCATCTACAACAAAAGAAAAAATTTAAAAAGAAAGAATTCCTGAAAGTCCAACTGATTTGCATGTACATTAGGCCCTGATGTTATCTTTAAAAAGTTCTCCTTCCCACCCTACATTTCTACATATGTACTATGTTGCTAAATTATTGATTATCTAACTTTTAAACAGTTTGATTTTTTCTTTTACATATGCTCATATCATTCTTTCAGTTTGTATTTGAGCCTTGTTTCTGTAGCCAAATAAATGACATTCAGAGGCGGCTATATTGATGGAAGATTGACTAACCCTGTAGACCCATTATTTGTTTTACATGAATTCTTTAACTTTTTTGAAAGCAACATGGAAAATTTTAGTTCTACCGTCTCAAAATTAATTACTTTGATTTGATTTGATTGTGTGAGCTTCTTTAGTTCTTTAATGGACATGATGTAGTTTTGTTAGCCTTTTTTTTGGAAATCAGTTGTGGTCTTTCAGAAATCCTTAATTACTAAATAGGGCTATTCCAGTGCATCTTTTAAAAGTTATAATCAGTATTTTTATTGTCATGTTCTGCCTTTTATCAAAGTAGAATCCTTATGGATTCCAGAATATTGACATTGCTAATAATTTTCCAGCCAATATATCATTATTAGCATAGGAAAAAAGACAGCATAATAAATAGCAATTTAGAAACTCAGTATGATCACAGCTAATGGAACGGGATTACAAAAAAACAAATCAAACTGTAAATGATATACTGTTTATAATTTGTTGTCAATTCAAGCACATAGGTATGTTATCTCCATTTTATGGATAAGGAAACTATATGTCTCTGAGGAATTTAACTGCCTGAAGCCCAAACAATATAGTAGACTCAAGATTTTGTTCTAAAATGTATGATTCAATTGCCTGTATTCTTTCTACTACTTGAGGTTGCCTTTCAATATTAGGGCAGTTATGAGAAATGGAGCCTGTGTGTATTTGCAGGTTAAAATACATGCAGCAGATGTTTAATTGTTGAGTTGATAAATTAGAAAAATGTAGAAATTAACAGATGTAGGAATTCCACTTCTAGATTGAGGTCTGAGCACATGTTTGCTATCCCATTTTTTTGCCCCTAGTGACAGAAAAGGTGTTTTTAAAGTGAATGAATCAATATCTGCTTTGGACCATAAGAAGGAATTCATTAGACAAGAAGAAGCAAATCCATGAAAGACAGAAAGCAGGCAATACAGGGTCAAAGAAGAAAACATTTCTAAATATGCACAAGAAAATAAAAGGTAGATGCTGATCCAGAGCTTCTCAAGGGCTTTTCTAGGCCCAGAGGAACCCAGTACACCTGAACAAGTGGAATGAAGAGTTGGATGCACTTCAGGAAGAACGAGGTGCAAGAGAGAATAATAGCCAAGAAATTAACACATGAATAAATCAAAACAAAGATTAAAATACAAAATGAAAATTAACTAGAACCAAAGAATTGGTAAATGAAAACAGATAAGAGGGAAGACAGATGGTCAAAAGCTCCTGGTGTATGAGTATCCAGAGCACATGAGAAACATAGCAAAACTGATGAGAAGAGACAAGGAAGAAGAGAAGCAGATGAAACAGGTTAAAATTCAGGCTCAAGAAGCACCCTCAGAAGTGTAACAGCAGCAGAGGAATGAGAGCGTACCGTGTATGTGAAACAGACATCCACCATGTTAGGGAAGTGAAATTTAGGAGCCCAGCAGTCAGCATAAAGGCCAAGCCCAGCACACTTCAGCCTGTTTTTAAAAAGCAAGAACAGTTAGACTGTGTAATCATGTGTCATTTAGAATTGTAATTATCTTAGCTTAATACTCTTTTTTTGCCTTAAAAATGTTAACAGGGAAACTTTTGAAATAAAAGGATATTTAAAATATGGTTTTAAAATGTTCTGTAGTACAGAGGTGGTCAAACTTTCTTAAAGAGTCACATATGCCTTTGCATATCTGCTATGGCAGACATAACTTTGCCAAGCAGCTCCAGAGCTGCCATAGACAATGGGCACGACTTCATTTCAGTAAAACTTAATTTACAAAAACAAGTATCCGAGCCATAGTTTGCCAACCAACTACTGTTGTTGCTCATCTATAGTTTTAGAATTTGTAGTATGCATCATTTTAAAGCCTTAACCCTCAATGACAAACAGTTCTTCCAAAGTGATACAAGTTAAATATGTGTCACTTGGGGTGTTTTTATTAGATTATGCTAGCCTATTTGTTGAATAGTTTTATGAATTAATATAGTCAAGCATAAGCTTGTAGGACAGTCATCTGGAATTTCCATTGTTCATTTCTAAACTAGTCTCTGATTAAAATCACAAATACCTGGTTCACAGAAAGCTATATTAAGCACAATTATTTAGAAAAGGTTAATCATGAGGTAGTATTCTTGAACTATGATTATCTTATAGGCTTTCATAAGTTAAATTCATTTATTTTCAAGTTACATGCAACATTTTATTCTACTTTTGTGGTTACAAAACAGCTCTATAAGAAATAATAGTTTGCCTGTTAGCATCAGTACATTATGTTAGACATTTCTTATAATATTAATAATAATACATATTAATATATTTACTATATATTAAACTTTCTAAAATATTAATAATTAAAATTCCTTATGTGTAATCCCTTATAACATATAATGGATAATAAAGGATTTTTGAGAAATCCAGTATTCTAATCCTAATCCTAATCCTAGGGAAAACCATTTCTAAATAATTCTCTCCAGGGGATTGTGGGGCAATGTTTCTGTTGTCAGTACTTTAAAGATATTACATTTGCTGTAATTTATACTTTAGACAGGTAAGTTTTCATTTACCCTAGTGTATGTTCACACTCTGATGCTCACATGGTATGTCTTGATATTAAAACCGACCTCAACCTCCTATGGGAATAGGAATTCTTTTAAATAATAGAAAATGTTGCTGGGCGTAGTTGGTATACTCCTGTAATCCCAGCAACCTGGGAGACTGAGACAGAAGGATTGCAGGTTCAAGGCCAGCCTGAGCACCTTAGTGAGACCCTGTCTCAAAAAATAAAAAGGACTGGAAGTGTGGCTCAGTGGTAGAGCAACCCTGGGTTCAGTCCCCAGTGCCACATAAAGAAGGGAGGGTGGGAGAGAATGTTGTATCCTAACATTAAAAATCAAAATACCATGAACTGAAAACAATGAGAACTTAAAACATTATAAGTAGTTTTATTCTTAGATTACAAAAGTAAACTGACAGCATACTTTTTTTTTAATTGCATATCATCATACTGTCATCCTGTTACTAGAGATATTTGATGTTCTAAGCTGTGTCTGAGAGGAAGAAGTCCAAGACAAATTTTACTTTGTTTTCCTCTTTGCTTCACACTGTCAACAGAATTTATCTCCTTAGGAAGTCTACTCTGATCTTACAAGAAAAAAAACTATGTATAACCCCTGAGGATTGTGCAACACTAATTTTAATAACTCATGGCTATTTTAGATCTCTTGGTTTGGTTTGTTTGTTTTGCAGTGCTGGTGATCAAACCCAGGGCCCTCACATACTAGGCAAGTGTCTTACCACATATCTACAATCCTAGCCCTGTTTTAGACCACTCTTAAGTCAACTGTTCCTCATTTGCTAAGATTTTTTTTTTTAATCAGTCTGCTAAGAAAATACAGAAAGCCATTTTATCTATTATCATTGATGTTTTTAGTAAAGATATTTTCTGCGTGTATTTTTTTTTTCAATCAAGCAGTCATTTGAATATCCCTCTCAAGTACTAGTATTGTTGATTCCAAAAGGAAGTATCTATGGCACAGATTTTGCTGCTGGATTTAAGAATCAAATGTATATAATTGCTGGGCATGATGGTGCACACCTGTAATTCCAGCAGGTTGGGAGGCTGAGGCAGGAGGATCACGAGTTCAAAGCCAGCCATAGTAAAAGCAAGGTGCTAAGCAACTCAATGAGACCCTGTCTTAAATATACTACAAAATAGGATTGGGGATGTGGCTCAGTGGTCAGGGGCCTCTGAGTTCAATTCCCGATACTCCCCCGCACCCCACAAAATGTATATGATATAAGCGCTGCAATCAGTCTTTCAAACATAAGCAAATAGATATGTTTGCAGATATAGCCATTTTTTACCTGCTTTACTCACTGCCCTACCTCCATAAACTATAAGTAGCTTCACATATTATCAAACACACATTTATTATTTAAAGCCACCAAAGTTCTGTTTTGTATAATATGGATAAGGTTTGGACTACTGACCCTTGCAGTAGCTTTCTGAATTGCCTGAAAGGGCCCACCCAAATGATTACTACAAAATTTACCCTGTAATAACTGAATGATCAATTATTACTGTTTTGATAGGTTTTATGAATCTCATACACAAGTATGCCCATTGTAAGCTCATTGTTTTTACTCATTTAGCTCTTTAAGACTGGAGTACATCATCATTTTGTATAGTTTCAGTTAGTGACACACATTGTGTGTCATGACACAAAAACAATCCTAAGTTTAGTGCTCATTTCTGTTCCTTAATAGCTCTTTGACTTTGGCAAGTTCTTTAATATCTCAGCATAAGCTTTTTCTTATGTAACGGGGGACCAATACTTACCACATAGAGTTGATAAATATAAGGTAGATCACAATTAAGTGACATTTCCAACATAAGTCTCCTTTAAGTGCTTGATATGGATAAACTCAGCTTATCACAATAATCATATTAGGCATGTTTTTTATTCCCCATGTCATCATTGGGGAAACAGTTACAGGACAATTAGGAAACTTACCCAGGATCACACAGCTTAATAAGGTGTCATAGTTCATTTTCTGTTCTTTCAACAGAATACCTCAGACTGGTTAATTTATAGTGAACATGGTTCTGGCGGCTGGGGAGTCCAAGAGCATGGTGCCAGTATCTGGCAAGGGCCTTTGTGCTATATCATCCCATGGTAGAAGGTAAAAGAGCAAAAGGAAAAAAGAGATAGTGTTGGACTTGTACTTACAACTAGTCCACTTTCACAATAACTCACTCACTCCACAGTAAGCACATTGATTTATTCATGAGGGCAGAGCTCATCTGACCTAATTACCTCTTGGTATGCCCTCCTTCCCAAGCTGTTGCACTGGGGATTAAGTTTCCCACACATGAATTTTGGGGGACCCAGTCAAACCATAAGAGAAAGGGAGTTAGAATTCAAATCCAATCAGTTTGTCTCCAGAGCCTGTCTATAACTACTGCATTATAGCAAAGGAGGTAAATGAGAGAATGTGTATATAAGCCACTTCTTGTAAAACCCCCAGTAAATCATAAAATTTCAGTAGATGCCAAGACAAGTACTTCTCAGAAAAGGGAAGATCTGCTGCAGGCAGGAACAGGCGTTTCCTGAAAAACATAAGCTTTATGAAAACAACTTTGTTTCAAGTATAGGCAAACTTTCATCCAAAATTTATGATGTTCTACCACAAAAGTACTATAACAGGTCAATATTGAGTTTCCTTAGAAGTCATCTGAAGACTCACTTTTGCTTTACTCCATCCTCATATTTCTTACATGAATTCTTCTCTGAAACCTTGAAATAATCTTTGTTCTTGCTAAAATATGGTTGTAGTAGAGATGTTAAAATCATATTTTTACAATGAGTAACATAAGAACAAATCCACATTTTTTCTGCAACTGAAAATGAAGTGTGGTCATTGTGTTCAAATGAGAAAATGAAATGTAAAATGTGTTTCATTGCTTATATGTATGTGGATTTCATTTGTTAGTTTTTGTTATGTGAATAAGTTGCAATGGTTAGTTGGAAAACTTTTGAAGTACCTGCCTCTTAAGAGTTAATTGAGGCTGCAAGAATTCTTTTATTGTTTTAAGCAAAAGAGATCAGACAACAGCAACACTTAGCTCACTAAGGTAAGGTTCTCATCCAATGCTGTAGATAATACGTGTAGTTCCCCGTTGTGTAGTGAGCAGGTTGTTAGGCAGAATCATACAATGGAGGATCTTAACCGTGAAGTTAAAAAGCCTGCTTGTAAAGCCTAGTCCTATAACTTAATAGCCAAGAAGTCACTGACATCTGAACTCAGTGGAATTAACAGTATTCATACCTCAGGATTATCCTGAGGATCAAAGAAGGTAGTGATTGATCTGTCCCTCTATTTTTAGTACATACTTGCCATGCTGGTACATTTGCACAAATGATCCCTTCCTCAGTCCTTGCTAGATTGTGAAAATAGGAGTAGTCTTCATTCTCCTTAATACCATAGAACAAAGGTCAACAAACATCTTCTGCAAAGGACCAGATAGTAAAAGTTTTGAGCTTTTTGTGCCATATGGTCTCTGTCACAGCCACCATAGCACAAAAGCAGCTTTAAACTACATGTTAAGTGAATGAGTGTGACTGTGAGTCAGTAAAATTTTATTTACCAAGACTTCATCTGGCACTTAATAGAAACTCAGTAAATACTTGTTGAATCGACTTGTGAATTGAATGTCTGCATATATTCTCTAGCTTCATAGTGCTCCACGGATGAGATGATGCCTCTTGCATATTCGTCTTACAAAACTGTGCATTTTCCCTTAAGAGACATAAATAAGGTACAGATATCTAAAGGAAATAAATTCTAAAATCTGGGTCTCATTCTCATGTTTTGAACAAGAGGCTATAGATAATTTTCAACTAAAGATTTCATAGAACACAGGATTTAGAGTCAAGCTTCTTAAAATTTGCTGACATTGAGCAAGTTTCTTAATCTCTAAACTTAAGAACCTGTCTGTAAAATAGAGTTAACAGTACCTACTTCACAATGCTGCTGTGAGAAAAAATAAATAAAATTATGTCTTTTAGGTTAAAAATCCAAAACTGCTACATGGCAGTTTCGAAATGTGTGGAACGTGCATTCACTGTATTTTATATTTTATTAGATACTTTGGGGTATCCAGAAACTCTCTTTACTTTGTGTCTTCTATCACTGTGTAAATTAAGTATGAAATTAAATGTGCTATGAAATCCTGTACCACTAAATACAGTTATATAACATGTATAATTGTGGGCATTTGAATATTCTTTTAATGTCACTAAATGCCAAATTCATTTTTAGTAGTCACCAAAATTGAACTGTGTAAATTCTTTGGCAGTTGTAACATAGAAGTATAAATTCAGACAGTTGAAAGTTTTCAGATTCTCAATATTCTATCAGTAGCACTGTGGAATTGCAAACAGATACCCACAATCATGAACTAATGGAGTTGGGTGGTGGTGGTGGTGGTGAATGTTTTGTGGTTTCATTTTTTCGAAGTTTTTTGGGGGAGGGGCGTGTTTTGCACTGCTAGGGATCAAACTCAGGGCTTCATACATGCTAGACAAGCATTCTTCCACTGACCTATAGTCCCAGTCCAATAACAGTTCTTTGTGAACATAACATAGTCTCTCAGGACTATTTTAGTATGCAATAAATTGATTGAAAATATCTTGCAGTATTCTTTTTAATAGAGTGATAAGTGGTGGTATATATTCAGGATGGTAGAAGAGGTACTTGTTCCTTTTAATTTGGATATATGTATTCACTAAGGGTAATATTTGTTGCTAAATATATACTGACACTGTGACCCAGATGTGATTTTTTTTTTTTTTTAACAAATACTTGTTGAGCATCACTGAATACCAGGCATTACCCCAGGTGTTAAAGTTACAGCAATGAATATAACAAAGACCCTGTCCTTACAAAGTTCAGCCTAATTTTGGGAAGACAAGTGTGTTTACATTATAGACTCGGTTAAGTGCTATAAGTGGAGTTCAGCCACAGTAAAAGCCCCTACTATAATGATCTAAACAAGAAAATGGCTTATATCACGCTATCTGAAGGTGCATAATACAACTGGCTCCACCATGTGTATTATCCTTCCTCACACCTCCCTCCATCCCCCTGATCCTTAGGGTCACAGGATGACTAGGGAACCTCTAAGCATTGTGTGTGTTTCAGAAAAAAAGTGGAAGGAATTAAGGACTTTCCCCTGCAGGGCTTTATTAGAAAAGGAAAACCCTCTACAAGAGAGACCAAAAATTTTATCAGATGGCTACATGTATGCTTCCTTTTGTGGGAATTCTATTTCTTTTCAACCTCTGTAGTAGAGGAAAGCAAGGAGGGAGGGGTCACACTGGGCAATTGAGTAAGCCAAGCTACAGCGTCCACCTTGGTATGATCAGTAACGCACTGTGGACTTAGAGGAACCAGCTGCCTGGTAAATTCCAGAAGGACTTAAGAGAATATAACAATTGAATCAGAGTTAATTGGGTCATTAAAGGGAAGAATAAGAATGTACAATGTTGAGGTATGTTCCTACTAACCCTAGTTTTTCTAGTGTTTTGAACATGAAGGGGTACTATATTTTGCCAATTGCTTTTTCTGCATCTATTGAGGTAATCATATGATTCTTGTTTTTAAATCTGTTGATATGATGAATTATGTTTATTGATTTCCATATGTAGAAACAACCCTGCATCCCTGGGATGAACCCCACTTGATCATGATGCACTATCTTTTTGATGTTTTTGTATGTGATTTGCCAGAATTTTACTGAGAATTTTTGCATCTGTGTTCATCGGGGATATTGGTCTGAAGTTTTCTTTCCTTGATGTGTCTTTGTCTGGTTTTGGTATCAGGGTGATATTGGCCTCATAGAATGAGTTTGGAAGGTTTCATGGAATAATTTGAGGAGTATTGGTGTTAATTCTTCTTTGAAGGTCTCATAGAACTCGTCTGAGAATCCATCTGGTCCTGGGCTTTCCTTAATTCGTGGGCTTTTGATGGTGTTTTCTATTTCATTTCTTGAAATTGTTCTGTTTATATCATGTATGGACCCCCTGATTCAGTTTACGTAGGTCATATGTCTCTAGAAATTTGTCAGTTTCTTCAATATTTTCTATTTTATTGGAGTATAAATTTTCAAATTAGTTTCTAGTCATCTTCTGTAGTTCAGTTGTGTCCATTGTGATATTTCCTTTTTCATCACATATTTTAGTAATTTGGATTTTCTCTCTTTTCATTAGTATGGCTAGGGGGTTATCAGTTTTATTGATTTTATTTCAAAGAACCAACTTTCTTACATGACTGCATAACCAATGTGATCCTACAATATGTACAATCAGAAAAATGAGAAATTATACTCCATGTATGTATGACTTATCAAAATGCGTAAGTTCATTCTACTGTCATGTATAACTAATTAGAACAAATAAATTTTTTTTGAAAAATCAGACCTTAAGGAGAGAAAAGAGAATTCCAGCATATTTATTCCAAGAAAGAACTTGTAAATGCTATACTGTGATCTCCTCATTACACCAGTGAAGAAATAGGCTCAGACAGGAAAGTCGATGTCACCAGTTGGCCTTGAAACTCAGCTGTCTTATTCATCATACCAGTTTGCTAACTGACTTCTCTTGTGAGGGCAGTGGTAACTGGAGAGCCAACCAGTATGAGTCTGCAAACCCAGGTACTATTTATCAACATCTTACCCTGAACAAAACCCTGGACTTCGGAGTGCCCAGCTCTCACTCTCATGCAGATCTGAAAGTCCAACTCACAAGCTCAAGGACAAGTACCTTTTACTCACTACTGAATGGACTCCCTCTCCCCTCGCTATTGAGTTCTGGGAAAGATCAGCAGCAACACTTCACCCATTCATAACTATGTGCATCCTTCCATTGCTGGCACACAGGATACTTGAAATGTGTGGCCTTGTTAAAAGAAAGAAAGGTTTTTATTCTCTTCTAGCAACATAAATTTTATTAGAAGTCATATGTGGGCTGGGGATATAGCTCAGTTGGTAGAGTGCTCTCCTCGCAAGCACAAGGCCCTGGGTTCAGTCCCAGCACGGCAAAAAAAAAAAAAAAAAGAAGTCATATGTGCTTTCTAAAATAAGAAGGTAAGGATAATTAAATAAAATTTAAAGTTATCTAAAAATCTCATCACCCACATATAAGTCACTGTCAATGTGTTTGTTCTCGTCCTGAATATTTTTATATGAACATATGTATATTTTTCTGTATTTAAATACATTTCTCTTTTTATTTTTGTTTTGGTACCAGGGATCCAACCCAGGGGCTCTTAATCACTGAGCCAGATCCCCAACCCTTTGTACTTTTTTTTTTTTTTTTGAGACAGGGTCTCACTAAGTTGCTTATTAGGCTCTTGCCAAGTTGCTGAGGCTAGCCTCAAACTTGTGATCCTCCTGCCTCAGCCTCCTAAGCCACTGTGATTACTGGCATGCACCATCATGCCAAGCTTTAAATACATTTCTCTTACCAAAAAAGGTAGTATTATATTTTCTATTTAATAATTTTTAGTGGCAATAGAAAATTTATCCTTATGTCAATAAATGTACTTCAATACCTAAAAAAAAATTTTTACATTTTTCAGCCTCTTTATGAGATATTTACTTTCCAAACAAAATAAATACAGTATATTCATTTAGGTACTGGGAATATATAAATAAACAAGATAAACAAGTCTGCTGCCCCTGGAGACCTTGTGTTCTAGAGAAGATGGAGTAAATAAGTACACAGAATGTACTTTTGATTAAATGTAATTTAATTTCAGGTAGTAACAAATGCAGTGGAAAAAAGAAAAATGTCTTTGTACAAATAAAAACTGTCTAGGTATTTTGGATAGAAAATTATTAAGGATATTAGGTGCAGTTCTCTTAAGCAGAATAAGCACAACATGGTTAACCCTTCCATGAAGACTTCAGCATCAGACACTCTGGGTCTGTTGAACTGTGATGGTTATTCATAGCTCTAGTCCATTGCTTTAGCAGTGATTCCGTCTTAGTTTGGTTTTGGTTATTTTGCACCAGTCATGTCAAGCTCCTGTCTGATGGTTCTGCTTTTGGTATAACCATCTTTAGGAGACTTTCCCTCCTCTTCTGTTTTGTTTCTGATTTTATTTGAACTGCGAAATATCCATGATATGAATTTCTGACTGAGGACTCTAGCATGCTTCCAGAGCACAATAAAGAACTTAGACCCTGGGAAGCCGTTTCAATGGTTTTACAAAGTTTTAGATTCACTTCCTAGTTCCAGTGACATGAGGTTCCCTGAAATACTAACCTGGAAAGTATGCCATAAAATGTTAAACTAGAAACATTTCCTCTCACATGTTCCTTGAATTGGCTTTATACCTCAACTGCAGTCTTAGTCCTTTCAAGCATTCAGTTTGCGTTTGATTCTAAACTGCCTTCTCTCCATAAGTGAATTATCTATTCCAAATTATCATTGTTAAATTTTTTTCTGAAGAAATCGGTTATATTCTAAGGTTATAAAGTAGTCTTATGCAGAAATGTCCACTAAGATTCAATGTCTATGCATACACACATGTATGTGTGTGTATAGATGGGTAGGTCCATGTATATTTTTTACCATATTAATGTGCATTGAAACAAAACTGGTTCATATGCTGGTAGTTGGATCAGTGTAATTGTAATCAGCATCTTTATCATAGAAGCTGTTGTGAAGATAATGTCATATTATCAATATAAGTTTAAGAGTTTCATTCTTAAAATGTTACTAGTCCAGTTTTCTTGGCCTAGTTTTGCATATTAAGAGTGGAATTAGTCTATCTTAGGTGGAAAGTAAATAAAGATAACAAGTAGGAGGTACATTCTTGTTTCATGCCTGTACAGCTTATCTTTCCAGCGAGGTTATAAACTATTCATGAGCAGAGATAGGATGACTTGAAATTTTTTTAACATTTCCTACCACATACTATCAAATAATACTTGATATCAAAAAGTATGACTGCTGAAAATCAATAAATTACTCATATTGCCTTAAAAGTTTTACTCCCTGGAATGATGACCAGGCTATTTGCAGAAGCCACTTTAATTTGGCCATAGCAACTTTCCCTACTTCAGAAAACTGTCGCCTGAATCATGCTCTCAATATAGGCCAGATTGAAGCCATAATGAGAAGAGTCACAGGAATGAGAAAGATCACATTGCGGTAGGGTATGGCAGAATCTTTTCTGAAGCTGCAATGTAGGATAGAATGAATTTAACACTAAATATGACTAGGGAACTAGGTAGCTAGCAGACGTGCCTTTTTATGTCATGTTATTTGTCTTTATTCTCTTTTGCAAGGGTGCCACAGGCTTAGGAAAGTGAACAGTATTTGGGAGAGAGTACCCAGACAGACGTATGGGGTATGAATTGCATGGTGTGAGAAAAGAAAGAAGAAACTACTGCATTAGTATATTTACATAGATCTTGAACTAAGAAAGCCATGGAGGGGCTGGGGTTGTGGCTCAGTGGTAGAGCACTTGCTTAGCATGTGTGAGGTACCGGGTTCGATTCTCCACACTGCAGATGAGTAAGTTAATTAATTAAAGGTCCATCAACAACTAAAAAAATATTTTAAAAAAAGAGAAAGCAATGGAGAAGCGTAGACAGATGGGCAGTGTTCAGAAAAGTGTGACTCAATAGCTTGTGGAAAAACTCAGGGAGGGTCAACAAGAACCAGCATAATGTCTCCATGTTCTCGGAAGGTTGTAGTATTCTTCACCATGATGGAGATACTGAAAAGGAAGTGATTTTTTTTAGGGGAAGATTACAGATTCATTTTAGGAGAGGTTGAATTTGAGGTATTTATGGAACTTAAAGTAGATAAAACTCAAAGCCAATATGTATACATGAGCTTAAATTTCAAGGCAGTGGTTCAGGATAGGGATAAAGGTTTGACATATCTGAGATGACTAATGAAAAACACCTCGAGCAAGTCACAAACAGTTCCAAATAGAAGAACCATGGAGAATAGCAATGTATACGAGACAGCTAGAGAGAAAGAGGGGGCAGGGGGCAAAGGAAAGAGGTGGTGCAGGGAGAAGGAAAGGCAGGCTAGACAGAATATGGACATAGTATCTTGAGCCTGAAGGCTGCATGGGTTAGGAAAATGATTCACCACTGTTCAGGTACCATTGATGATGATTGAACTTGGCATTAAGAGGACATTAATGACTTACTCCAAGTTATTTTTAGAACAGTAAGGGTCAGGTTGTAATTGTCCACCATGTCTATTTTTTCCTCGTTCATTTAGGGAAAAAACCCCAGGTCTTGGCTGCATACATGGCAGCTGGTTGGTTCTTGTGTCTCGGCTTCCCTTGCATAAGTATGACAGAGTATCTTTGGGATGTACACTCATGATGTGCACCACTTCCAAATCATCACCTGAAACATGAAGCCAGTTGCTGTGGACTTACCCCACCATTCCCATTATAGCAGGCTGGAAGCAGGTGTAGAGTTAGGCCAGCTTTAGCCATAGGGGTGCAGAGGGTACTCAAGGAAGGGTGGAAGGAACCCAGGTCCTTACTTGACCTTACCAACGTTGATGTCGTTAGCACTAGACTATGATGAAAGAGAAATAGTACACCGAGTTTAATCCGGTGTGTTCTAGTTCTGTACATTACAACTGTTACCCTGACACTAACAAATAGGTTCAAAAGTTGATGATTTGTAAGTAAATTAACAGGACTGTGAGAAACTCAGGCTGCTCCTCTGGGTTTCACTTCCCAATTCTTTCACTTGTGAGGGCAGCACAAGGTTGCAGTATTAGAGCAACAAAGAAAACTAATCACAGTAGTCTGCTAGGTTCCACGGCAGACAGCGTTGACCTAGAAATAATTTAAACATTGTTCTTTTCTTTTTTTTTACTGTAAGAATAATCCAATAAACAAAACACAGTTTTTATAAATCAGAATATAATTGTTAATCTTAAAATAATGGAAAAGCTGGCACATTAGATAAAGGGTATGATGAGAAGTTAAAGTACTTTGTGAAATTAGTTTGTGAGAAATGAGATACTATCAAAATTGATGGAATAATATAAAGAAACAAAATGTTAAGTATAAAAAAGTGAGAGAATCTGGGGAAGGTGGTAAACTGAAACCTCATCTACATAGCAGGAAGTCAAAGAGAAAATCTAAAGCTAATAACAGCATGGATATATTACCTAAAGATATGACAGTAATCACTGAAACAAAAAGCAAACAATTGAAAATGGTTTTTCAGAGAAATGATGACCAAATGTATTTAAGTTCTGTATTACTGCATTTAGTACCCAAAAAATCACTTCCTTGTGATATTCTTACCCTGTTGACAAAATCAGTTCATCGTCTTTTCTTAGAACTGATGTGACTTCATTAAATATATCAAGTATTTTATCTTTTTTTGGTGCTATTATAAATGAAATTGTTTTCTTAATTTCATTTAAAATATGAATTATCAATTGTATCTGACTTGTAGAATTAAGAGTTTTGTTTTTCTGTGTGTTCTTAGTTTTCTTTCATAATTGAATATTATGACTAGGGGGAAAAAGTGATTTTGAATGTTTTGAATATTTTATCAGCTAAATATTTTTTACTACAAATAGCAGAAATTGACTGTAACAAGTAGGAAAGGAATTTTTGAAAAGATATTCAACCAGTCATAGAATCCCAGGGAAAGCTGGAGGATCAGGCTGAGAAGAAAATGGAGCTGGATGTCTGCCGGGCTTGTGAGTAGTAGGAACTCCTCAACTTGTCATCCAGGTGACACCATGGTGACAAATAAGCTCTAACTTCTTGTAGTCCCTCTTTTGGTCTCTCCAAATTAAGAGGGAGTCCTGTTTGACTTATAGAAATCTTCAACACTTGGTAGAGAAAGTACATGGCTTCTTGATTTATATCCTAGGAGTCACACTGCAGGGGACAAAGGGGTCCCTGGTGTGCTGTTATCAAAAGAAGGGAAATAAACTGATGGCTCACCACACTATGTTACTCTTCACTAATGCAGAATTACAGTTTTCAGTGCTAGTCACAAAAAACAGCAGCCATCAAAACAAGTAAGAAATCATTTGTTTTGAGTACAGTGATCTTAGTTATTGTCATTTAACCTATGTTGCAGGAACTCACCACATTGAATTGAAATTCTCATTCACTGATTTCTCTCCTTCTTGAGTTCCATGTCTTCCATGAAGCAATTAAATTTAATTAGAAAATGAAGAAATAGAGACTTACAGTGATTGAGGAAGACCTTGTGATAATTTAAGACTTCCCAGAATATCTGTCACCTCCACCTCCCTGGTATACCTAATCAGCTTGTATTACTCACCAAGACTCAGCTCAAGCACTGCTTCATCCAGGAAGGCTTTAGCTCTCACACCCTCCCACCACATCCTCTTCTGGTTTATGGGCCACTCCCCAACCCCAAGGAATGGTACTGTTACTGTACCCACCCCACTGTGCTGTGTTGACTTGCTAAACTCCCACATCAACCAGACTGAAAGACTATGTCTTGATTTTCTTTGATTCTCTAGTCCCTTACATAGTAAGTCTACATCAAACATTGAGCAGATTCTTGGTTGGATGGTTGGATGGATGGATTTGCCAGAGAAAATGGGGTAAGACATTCCATATGGAGTCCCACATGTTTGAAGGCATGGCTCATGGAATGTTCAGGAACTGGAGGGAAATTCTGTAGGATGGGAGCACAGAAGGATTAGTGGGAAAAGAGGTGGATAAGTTTACTAGAATTAGTCTCTAAAGGACTATTTACACTATGTTTAGACAAGTTTTTAGGCTTAGGAAATGACAGAAGAACGGGTGAGATTTGGCAAGGGAAGGTGGGCTTAACTGAAGCTGTGTGGTGAATAGGTATTGGTTGTGACTGGGGCTGGTGAAGAGAGCCCTCAGGTGGTAAGATATAGTCTCTGAAGTTAAAAGACCAAGCTTGGGAGCGAGTTCACTACCTGCCGTGGATCAGGCAGTTTTCTCAGTGCTGGGATGCAGTGGTGAGCCCTCAGGATTCCTGCTCCCATGGAGTTCTCATTCTAGAAAGGGCCAGCAGATAAGAATATAGAGACACTAATGGACAGCAAAGCGCTCAGCAGTCTGGTGTCTCCACTGAAGATTCCCCTAGTGCGAGAGCAGCCTCCTTACAGCCCTCATCCCAATCATTTACTGCTAAGTTTTCCTAAGGAAAATGACCAGTAGCACATACATTCTTAGCCACTGTAGAGAAAATGTTGTGGAGAAGAAAAAAATAATTTTGTCATAGGAGTATTTTCTTTAGCAAAAATATCTTTGTTTCCTACTACACAGAGGTGGGCTTTATTATTTTTTAATAATAAAGGGATATTATTTTTTAAGCTTTAATTGGGTAAATATGCAATAGTACAAACAAAAGCCAATCATTGCCTGTGTTAATGTCAAGTTGCATTTGTAGATTATAATTTCTGGTGCCTTAAAAGTAATATGGTATTTTTACAACTTAATTCATAACCTCATCAACTTCTTTGGTGTTTATTTTTCTGTGATCCAGTGAACTCCATTAGGGGAATTTTTAAAATTCTCTTTGTAAACTTTAGCCTATTCCACACAATCTCTTAGGTTTTCTTCAACTTGTTGGAGTTCACTTAATGCTGATGCTCTTCCCTCTCTTCTCTAGGGTGCTGATAAGACTGTGAAAGGTCCAGATGGACTGACCGCCCTTGAAGCCACTGACAACCAGGCAATCAGAGCTCTTCTCCAGTGATGGATGGATGGACTGATAACTTGGGAAGAATGACTCTCCTGTGGCCTCACACTGCTGCCTGTCTGTCTGTCACTCTCTATCTGCCAGCTTCTTCAGCTAAATACTTTCAGAGGGGTGAGGGGAGAGAGAAATTCATAATAAATCAGACTACCAGAAAAAAAAACAATGCTTTGGAGAGGGGAAAAGCCAGGATCAGGCTCTTACTGGGAGTCCTGATCAAGCCAGCCTCCTTTCCATTTCTAATAAAATAGACAGCTTAGACCCAAGGGAGAGCAAAGACACAATGTACCAGGAACATTTGACCTTTCCAGCTCCCTAGCCAATTCATTAATTAGATTGTGTTGAAGGTCTGATTATACAAAGGCCAACTCTTATTTGGCAGCCCTACCTGCAAGCAGTAGTGGCTGCTGCGATGTAAACCTAGGGTGCTGAGATAAGCAATTAGCTACAGCCTTCTGCCTTAAGAATGCACTCTCCTGGGGAGTTCCTGGCACAGTTAAGAGCGCTGCCTCTGGTTGGTGACCAAATCTTCCCTCGGTGACTTCAAGCTTTATGTGAAAGCTCAGTTAAAGTGAGGTGGGGCACACTCCTAAATTGCTGGATGACTGAACTTTGGATTTTCTCTCCCCTTTCATGTGGATTTCATGTCTCTTTAGATAAAACTGACTAGTTTTATTTATAAAATCTTAAATTTTAGAAGTCTAAAGGAGAAACCATTCCAGTATGTGTATTTTTTTTTCTCCTCTAGAGTCAGACATTTATGTAACAGTGAAACACTTTCAAACTCCTGCTGGTAGTAAAAGGGGATTTAAAAACAGAATCATAGCCATAAGCCTGTTAGTATCATATAAAGAGAGAAACATTGTCTTAGTACCTATGAATTTTCTTCATTTTCTGTTTGAATGAATTGACCTCAGTTATGTTTGGAGAATCAAGGAGCATTCTTTGGAATGCCTCTCAGACCCATCTTGGATGCTGATTACTTAGTGCACCAAAGCTATCACTGGGGTGAGATTTACTATTTGGACAAATTTAACCCCATCCCTTCAGAGATATGTTTGTTACCAGGTTCCCCAAGTTGTGGACAGGCTTCTGCTGACCATGCCAACCCACCTGTATAATGTGTTTTTCTTTCTAAGTCATGCATAAAGTGTAACAACTTCAAAATCTATTCTATGTTCTTAGAATACAGTGCCCTGAAATGCCGTTCTTATGAATTGCAGAAAATTTAGTCATATCTCCAAGTGTTTATTTCATGAGCAGTAAAATTAAACATATAACCTTACATTTGATTATCTTGCATTTAAAATATTGAGATTTCTTTGACTTGCCATCCATATATGCTTACTAAAATATTAGGGTTTTTCCTTAGCGAAGTCATGCAATAATTGAATGTACCTCAAATTTTTAAAGGGGGGGGGCGGGTTAGGGACTTATATTCAGATTGTGGATAATAAGATCTAATGATTTTTTTAAGGCAATGTAGCATTCTACAGCAGGGTTAAACTATTACCAAGAACAGTCAGCTCCTGACTAAAAACAAGTTTTATTGATCAGTTGCTGATTGGTTGGTTGGCGTGTGTGTGAGTGTGTGTATGTAGTGTGTGTGTTCATGAACCCTTTTTTTATCCTGTGGCTTTTTCACTTTCAACTAACCTCACCCTGTAATTTTCCTATGTCCAAGAAAACAATCACAAAATGGTGGTTTAAAATACTTTGATATATTTGGCAAATTCTGCTGTCTTAATGCAGCCTATTAGAGTTGGACGTCCTGATTGGAAGTGGAGGGCACTCTGTCAGTCTATAACTATCAGCATAATACAAAGGGTGGTTTCACCTCTTGGCATAATGCTACTTGAAAGGCTTGAATTTTGCCCTTTACACAGTTTTCACCTTTATTTCCGAGTGTTGTGTTGTCGTTGGCTGTTGCAGAGAGTGCACCATCCTATCATTCCTAAATTTGGTCTGCTTTCTGCAGTCATGGCTTTTTGTACAGTTTATCCTGATGTTCCTTGTAATGCAGTAGAGGCTATCTCGCCTTCCCTCTTCTTTCTCAGCCATTTTGTAAACCCTATAATTATAAAGCAATTGCTTGAGAAAATAACATATAAACATAGAATAGAATAGACTGACCAAGATGGTTTACACTTTTTTTTAACTAGGTTATTTATAATGTATTTCTGAACCACTTGGCAGAGAAATTCACAACACTTACGTTCATATTTTGAGTAAAGAAGGCTAACACCATGTCTTTTTTTGGTACTACATGCATTAGTAAAAGGTTAAGTAAGTTTCGTTCTCCACTGAAATACTATTTTAACATCTCAGAAAAAATCTTGCATGTTCAGTAGTTTTGTATTAAATCAGTCATTTCGTATGCACTATATCAAGTAAAAACAGGTTGTTTGCCTGTTTACAGTAGGGTACAAACAAATTCCCCCTGCAGCTGCAGACTGGTGTTTATAGACTTAGAGTTTATACACAGCACCTGAGTCTCCCAGTAGTTCTTTGCACAGCTCACCTTTCAAAACCCAGCTGGGCACAGAGAAGTAGTAGGTAGGTGCAGTGTGTGGAAGCTGCAAATGAGTAAGCCCTTTATTCATTGATTTCTTTCCCCAAATAATGGAGTTTAAATCTACATGTACCTATTTTTTTTTTCCTGAAACTTCAACTGAGCTGCTGTTTTCTTCCATGCAATATTGTATACTCAATTGTGTATAGAAGAAGCTGGTAAGAGTGCCCTCCTACATAAATAAGCAATTGCAGTGTTTGCATGCAAAATTTAAAAACTTTAAATTGTCCTGATTCTATTTTGTAAATGGAGAAACAATCATATCTTTCTAAGCAGTAATGGAGGAAGACTAGTGCTTTGTGCATTTTGATATATTTGAGTTCATTTTTCCACAATGTCATACTTTTGACACAATTGGGTTTCTCATAAGTATCCTAGTTCATGTACATCCGAATGCTAAATAATACTGTGTTTCAGTTTTGTGTTGCAAGAACAAATGGAATAAACTTGAATTGTGCTACAGCTAATGTCAGCAGTGTTTTTATCCTTCAGTTACTATCACCTCCTTTTCTAGTCTTCTCTATACTATTACCAGAACCTTGATTGCCTCAAACCTTAATGATTCAAATTATTTTATTCCCCTTCCAGGAAAAAAAAAAAAAAAAAGTGGAGAGAAAATATTCCTAGTGGATGCAAGATTTTTTCTTTTGCATCATTGTTTCATTGCAATGATTTGTAAATGTTTAGCACCCTCTTGGCTGCCTGGGAACCAGGTGCAACCGACAGCATCAAACTTGTCATTGGTGTTGAAGAAAACGGTCACAGTCAGCCTGGTCCACCCATTCATTGCACACTTAATTTGCTACACATTTCTTGGAATATACATTTTCCAAATTCACCACCACCAGCATCTTTTAGGGTATTCTTTTCAGGATGAAATGATTACTTGGAATCACAAAACTGAGCATGATTATATATGAAATTAGTTTGATTCTATTGTAAGCTTGTCAGCACCAGAAGACTGCTGCATAATTTACTTTTGAAGTGGTCCATTAATGATAGAAAAAATGTGTGCCAGTCTAAGTAAGATATAGCAAAAGCTGTTTCAGAACTTCCATTTTGTTGGCCAAACAGGTAGGGTACCTATGTGACTTTAGGGTGATATGTTCACAGAAAATATTTCAAAATTCATTTTAATTGGGGTCTAGAAAAAAGGTGTTTAAATATGCCTCACTATGTTTTAAAGGGAGCAGCCTTTTCTACATTGATTGAAAAGCACACATCTGCGGGAAAGAGCAAGCTTAGAGTGGAATTCTGTGCTTAGAAAACAACTAGCACAGAATTTCCACACAGCAGTGTACCAGACTGCCACAGAGATCTCCTTTTTGGGTTTGCTTTTTCCTCTGTAAGATCGGTGATTCCCAAACTGTAGCCATGAACCAGCAGCATCACCATAACCTGGAAACTTGGTAGAAATGCACATTTTTGGACCCCAGCAATGGCTACTAAATCTAACTCTGTAGCTAGGCCCAACAGTCTGTTCCGCAAAGCTCTCCAGGTGATTGTGAAGCACACTAAAGAGAAGAACCACAGTACAAGACCCCAGGAGAGAAAGAGCCGAAAGCCTGTAAACAGGATGTCATCAGACATGGCTTCCTAGAGAGAGTGGAAGACTAACGTGACAGCAGAACTGGCTGGACCTTCATCTTTTTCTCCTCTAATACATACCAGTTGTAGCAGTATTTCCACAGCCTACAGCGGTCCCCACAGCTGAATTCCTGAGTCTTGAGCCCTACACACATTCTTGGGGGAGGACGTGAACCCGCCTTTCCCTGTGTTACGGGTTGCTGAAGTCACTGAGCTGTGTGCCTGGCAGTCCTGCCGCAGCAGGAGGGCCCCCCAGAAGACAGTGCTGCCCTGGGGGTGCCCTGAGAGTGGACTTCGTACCAGGTGCTCTGGATGGAATTTCCCCTTCTCCACACTGAACTGGCCTCTTCCTCCTGCTCCTGTTTTCTTTATGGATGTCACTCTCAGCCAGTTTCTTCCCCAGATGCTAAACAGATGATCACAAATCAGCCACGGGGTTTTTCTCTAAGGCTTTTATTTAAATCGAAGAAATTTCTGAGCAACTTGAATAGCACCTGACACATGGTAGATATTCACCCTATTTGTCCTGAATTCTGTATAATATAGTAAAATGTGGAAGCAGATATGGTTCAGTAAGTCCTGCCCAAGAGGGACTCATAGAACCTCGAGGCTGCCTGAGTAGTCAGTGTTCCCAACCTTTGGGCAAAGCAGCTTCATAAGTTCTACTGGTAGTACAGTCTCCAATCAGTGAGGTGAAGACAAATACAGTTCATGAAGGAAATGCTGACCATGGGGTCAAATGCAGGTCACTTTGAGCCACTGTGGCATATACTAAAGCACAGCTGTAAATGGCATCGCAAAACAAAGCATTGTCTGGCCACCCTAGCAACTTCTACGCATTCAGCCACTTCAGCAGCAAGGACGGTCTTATTTACGAGGTTAGGACAAAACAATGGGTCACATGTCTGGCAACGTTCATAGCAGCAGCATCTTGTCATACAATGGAAAGTAATACATAGACAGTTCCTAGTCGCCGGATGCCAGTTCTGAGTATACTACTAGATAACTGAAATTTTAAAAGAAACTATCTTTTCTAAGATTTTACTAACAAATCTGAAAATGTATCTGGATACCATGCATTCTCTTCCTGATATCTAATAATGTTCCATTTGTTTATGCGTGTCCCCTGCAGCAAATCTAGGCCATGACTGTTTGTGGCTTGCTTGTTGCATTTCAGTAGACTTGAAAGTACTCAGATCTAAATTAATTTATGTTGATTTTTCAATGAAAAGTTCTTGAAATTATACCACAACACTATGAACCTGTAAACCATCACACACCTGTTCCTTATCATTTAGAGTTTTATGACAGTTTGATGCTTGTACCATTTTAGAAACATTTACTGTGATCTGAGCAACATCCTTAAGTATTTTAGGTGAACTGACTCATTTGATCTTCATAATAACCTCACGAGGTAGGGCTGTTGTCCATCCTATTTTCAGATAAAGAGACAAAAACTTGGAGACATTAAGTAACTTGCCTATGGTCACACAACTAGTTAGTGGCAGAGCCAAGCAGTCTGGCTCCAAAGTTCATGCTGTCCACATCTGTATTATATTGTCTCTCTGACTCACTGAATCAGCTCGTTACATTTTATTCTATGAACACAACTTTTGCTGAAACTTAAAAAGATATTTAGAAAATATTCTGTGGATTTGTTTATGGTTTTACACAATTAGATAAAAATATTACATAACATCAATATGCACTGATCAATTCCTTCCCATGATGAAATCAGATTCTACAAAAATGATATTTAAAAGTTTTGTGACATTTAAATTTCAAGTTTGAGAAGTAGCAATACTTGAGTATGATACACAATATTTCTGACAGTCTAGAAAATTGTTTAGTCAAGAATTGGCAAACTAAGGACCACAGGCCACACCTGTTTTATAATTAAAATTTTACTGGAATACAGCGATACCCATTCACTTACATGATCTCTAGCTCCAACTGCACTTGAACAAGAAGAGGTGAGTAGAAGCTGAAGTTTGTGAAACTCAAAATTTTTATTATCTGCCCCTTAACAGAAAAAACTTGCCAGCTCCAGATAAAGATGTTAGGGAGCACCGGTGGAGAAACGCTCTCTAGGATTGACCTGCTCCTACTTACAGAGGGATCAGTAAAGTTAGTTATGGGTAAATGTAGTGAGTTAGTGAAAGCAAATAAAAAGCGTCTCTTTATACCTGGGTGTGTTACAACAGGGGTCCCAGCAAGTCACACCACCCTGCCTCGAGTCTGGTCATGGGGCTTGCTTGGCCACAACTGGGACATCGAAGGTAAAGCCAGCAGAAGACTGACAAGTGCTTCCTCCTTGGGGCTTGCCCTCTTGGATCTCAGCACCAAAAGCCAGGGTCATAAATCAGGAGAATTGGGGTATCTCTGCCAACAGCCCCCGGTCACTGCCATGTGAGGGGCCAAAAGTGCAGCTGCACGAGGACCCAGTGAGAGCAGCTCCAGCCGAACCCAGTACAAACGGCAAACCTGGTGGACAAAGAAAAACTGCTGGCCTTGAGCTACCAAGTTTTGGGTGGGATTTTGTTGTTGTTGTTTGTGTTTTGTTTTGTTGTTGTTGTTTTAATTTTTTATTTGTTTCAGGTGCTAGAGGTTGAACCCAGGGCACTTAACCACTGAACCACATCCCCAGCCTTTTTTATTTTGAGACAGGGTCTCACTAAGTTGCTTAGGGCCTCACTAAGTTGCTGAGGCTGGCTTTGAACTTGCAATCCTCCTGCCTCAGCCTCCTGAGCCACTGGGATTACAGATGTGCACCATGCTCAGAAACAATAATAGATGCAACACTCTAGCTAAAGGGCATCATCCTAATAAGACATCAGGAGCATTCCTTAGAGATTAAAAAAAAAAAAAAAATTTAAATATTAAAAGAAAAATCCAAACAAAAAGAAAAAAGAAATCAGTGAGATACCAAGCAAACACCATTAAGGACCCAGAATATTCTTTTTTAAAAAACTCTTGAAGGAAAGAAAATAGATTTAAAAAAAAAAGACTTTCCCTTCTGTCTAGGAAGATTAGGAAAATAATAAACTCCTGTGTTTCTACAGAATCCTTTTGTAGGACAGACCAAAAAAAGTCTTTCTTATCTTGTAGGTTTCTTCTTTTTTGTCTGCGGAGGGATTCAAAGGCTAGTAGAGATTTGCTGGTAGGTGCCAAATAATTACCAAGCTGGTAACTTCAAGGCAAAATATAATGAGGAAAAGTGTGACTTCACATAGCATATCCCCCCTTATCCTTAGGGTCGAGACCCTCACCTGGTTGTCCCTCCCCCACCACTGGGCTACCCAGTGTGGGCCTTCCAGCAGGCCTCTTCTGTGGCCAGTGGGTGTGGGCGTGAGGCCCTTCCCACTTCCCGGCACCACTTCTCCTGCAGACATTTCAAAGCAGCCTCCTTGAGACCCACACCAGCCCACGGTGGCTCAGGAGCCTCCAGGTACAGGGACAAGAGGGAACAGCAAGTTAAGGGTCAGGGAGCCAACATATCTACCAGAGGCCCAGAGAATACAGCTACCATCAAACTCGAGCCATTTCAGCTTCTCACGGATTTAGTGGAGGGGAAGGCGAGGCTCTCAGCCCTCGAAATTGTGGACTTCTTTGAAAAAATATCGATTGAGTTCTGAAAACACAGTGGGCCCTGTAGAAAGAACAAGAAGCACCACTGACTGACTCCTGACCAAGGGGCAGGCAGGCGGGAGAGTGGGGAAATCCAGTCACAAAAAAAATAACTGAAAGTCCTGATGCGTGCTGGAGGGAAGAAAGAATCCAGGCTGGAGAAGACACCATGGGTGGCCAACAGGAGCGGCTTGCTCTTGCAGGGTGAGTACCCATGCCTCACTTGGTGTGGGGCTCACGGTGTTTGTGCATATGAATGCAAAGTTCTAGCATCAGGAGCCCAAGTTCCTGTGTTTAGACCTTTGCCACATTTTAATTTATGGAGTAGCAACAGTGACACAGGTCAGCAAACAAGACGAAAGACGACCAAAAGCAACAGCGTAGAGACCAGAGTAGGTGAACAGCCCCTTGCAGGGGAACGACCCACTGCCCACGTGCCCACCCCAGCCAATGACCCTCTACACAGAGTAGAAGGAAGGGACGCTCTGTCAAGGACCAGCAGCAAGTCCCCACCCCAAAGGGCTCTGCTCCAGAGCTCTCCAACAAGATTGTCCTAATAGGGCCACACAGGAGACAGAAGCCCAGCTCTCTCTTGGGGACCTCCAAGACCCCAGCAGAGGATGACTGGACTCTATGGCACCAAGGAAGCTGTGTTCTCCAGTAAGCACAGAGGGTGCGGAGACTCCCTTTTCATCTTCTTCTTGCTCCTTCCTTTTCTTTTTGAATATATCTTTGCATAAATCCTATAGTGCATCTTGTTTCAGTAGCTATGAATTTAAATCTTGTTTCAGGTCATTATTAGCAATTCTTCCCACAATGATAATAATCAATAAAGACACCAATTAAAATCCAGACAGCCCCATGATGTTGCCACAGGCAGCTGAACCGTTCACGCAGGACAGGACATATTGCTGGGTGAGGTGCTGAGGAATCCCTCTCTGTGGATAACCAAATCGAATGCACGATGTTTTGGTTGTGAGACCAGCTAGATTTTTTTTTTAAACTTCTTCATTTCAAAAGGCTCAGAGTCTGACTTCAAAAGAAGGTCTAACGGGCTAAATACTAGGGAGGTTTGTTTGGCTTTTCTTTTTTTAATATCCCTGCTCTGGAACAATTTCATTTGATTTCATTCATTTTTCTGAGATGTTCCCCATTTTTATTATTTGGAGTCAGAGACATGACTTTAAAAGTCTTGAACGAAAAGGTGTTTGTTGATTATTTTTTTCTGGCCACAGTTGTTTATTTGGGTTAGAGATTGCCTTGTGCTTCCTGACATATTATATTTAGAGTTTGGCCATGCCGTGAATCAACTTCACAATCTTTTTGCCAAAAATCACGTTTGTATTTTGGTCCCACTCTTTCTCCTTGAAATTGCTTCCTTGTGAAGGAGAAAGAAATATGTGTTTTCATAAGCCTCAGGCTAATTATGTCACAGAGTAGGGTGTGGAAGCAGATTTCAAATATAGGATGCTGGGCTTTGAGAGCCTGAGCTCTGTGGGACCACAGTGCTGGGGCACTTCTCCTTTTCAGGATGTGCTGCATTGTCCCTCGCACACCTTGAGACAGTCCTTGGCACACAGACACACTGCATCCTGGATGAACTTTCTAGTTTTTCTGTGTTCACACTCAGCTGAGTTAAAGAGTTTCCATGAGACCCAGAGACAATTCTGGTACCAGTGACCAAGTTCCTCAAATCCATAAGCACATCCATCCACTGTGGATTGAACAGAAAAGACCCCATTGCCCAGCCCTGCTCCCTCCCCTGATGAAGCTTAATAGATCTAATAAGGTACAGTTAAAGTCATCCAGAATAATCCAACAGCCCTATGAGAAGCAGTGGTGAGCCCAAGGGTGTCAAAAATGAGGGTAGTCAAGAAGAAAGTGCTGAGAACCCTGATATCACACCCGTCGGAAGCACAAAGAGGTTGTGAAATGATCTCAAGATGTTCACAGTCTGTTTTGAGAGTGCAGTTGTGTCCAGGTGTAAGAGGTATAAACACACCTTCCGGCAAAGTCAGCCTTCTAAAAGAGTCAAGGCCTGGACAAAAATACCCTAGAATCAAGAATATTAGACCAGTCTCAACTAGTCCTTCTGCATCCCGACTCCTAGGGCACTTCTATCTCATTCTCAAGGAAACTGTGGACACAAAAAAAGCCCTGGTGGCACCACCAGTGAATGCCAAGTGCATCTCCTTAGGGTTGGCGTCTCGCCCCACTGGAGAGAAGTGGTGCACAACTAATTGAGTTCCTAACACTGAAGATTGACATTAAAGCCAGAAACAGCCACCAAGAGCCAGGCCAGAGCACAGGCAGCCCCTAACTGGCCTGAACCTTCACCTCCAGGGCAGACCTCCAAATCCACATCTTTCTTGAAATCTCTTCCAGGTTCTGAATCTCTCCCAGGTTCTGGGCCCTCACCTCCAACAGCCTTCTACATCCTATCTTCAGTGCCCGTCCGCACACACTAAGAAATCATTTCTGTCCTTCCAAATGGAGTGCTTGTTAAAATGAATTTAATTAAATGTATGTCACAATATTCTTTTAATCACATAGATTTAAAAATCCTTATTTTGTGGGGCACAGTAGCACACCCTGGTAATCCCAGCAACTCAGGGAGTGGAAGCAGAAGGATTGCAAGTTCAAGGTCAACCTGGGCAACTTAATGAGACCCTGTCTCCAAATAAAAAATAAAAAATTGTTGGGGATGCTGTTTAGTGGTAGAGCATCCCTGGGTTCAATCCTCCATACTGTGGAAAAGCAAAAAAAACACTTTTATATCACCTGTGACTCCGTGATTATTCTTTTAGTTTCCCCTTCTGCAATCATTTTTTTTTCCCATTAAAACTCCCCAGGGTCAGGCTCAATGCTCCATTCACCCTGCTGCCCACGGATCCAATGCTGTCGACCCCCAGCAGGAAGTCCCTCCCATTTCACTTCATTAGCATACATCATTTAGACTCACACTTTCACCAGTTCACCCCTTGCAGGTTAAATTGTACCCCCAGGATATATTGAAGTCTTAACCCCCATACCTCAGAAGGTGCCCTCATTTGGAGACAGGGCCTTGCAGATGTGATTAGCAAAGATGAGGTCACACTGGAGCAGGCGACCCTCAGCCCAACACGGCTGCTGCCCTTCTAATGAGACAACGTGGAAGATGAAGGTGGAGTGCTACGTGCATATGCAGGCAGAGACTGGAGGATGCAGCTGCTGGCCTCGGCATGTCAAGGACTGACAGCCACCAAGAGAAGCTACGAAGCTAGCGCACGAGGCAAGGAAGGATTCTGCCCAGAGTCTCAGCGGGAGCCCGGCTCTGCGGACACCTTGATTTCTGAGTGTATCCTCTAGCTCAGGGAGACAATAAACCTGCATGTGTCAATCACCCAGGTTGTGACTCCTTGTTTCTACTGCCCTAGGAAGTTAACCAGACCCCTTTCCTTTCTCAATGGTTTCTGGTCCCCCATCTCATCCAGTTCATCTCAGGTCAACTCTAGGGGTCCTGCACTTTCCCATCTGACTGCTACTACAGCTCTCCCGCTGTTTCTTCACGACCTTCTCCAAACTCCAGACCACACTTCCCTCTCCCTTCCTCAACGTCCTGTGGCCCTTGTCTTCCCTCAAGCTCCTCTCACACACTGACTATGCTTACTCCTGCTGCTTGAGCAGGCCAGGAGCCCCTTGAGGAATGGAATGTGACCAACTTTTCTTTCCAAGCTCCCCTAAACACGAATACTCTAAAAGTCTTTATAGATGAATTGATCTACTAGCCATTGCATTAACTGCCCTGGACCCAGAACACCTGGGAAGACTATGAACCACACTCCAGGGACCATTGTTCTTTCTAATCTTTGTGTGGTGGATGCCTACCACAGTATCTGGCATTTCATAGGAATTCAATAAATATTTTATTTAATTCCTTTAAACAATCCAGCATGTAAGCCTATGCTCTGGGTCCATCACAGGCAAACCACTGTCTGCCTTCTTTGAAAGAATTTGCTAATGAAATACATTTGAGTTCTTCAAACAAAGGTAGCCGAAGAAACGGGGATACCAGGAGCCTCACTAATAGGTCATTAGAAGGGCCCTGGCCTGGAGCCCCAGGAAGCCTATTAGTCCCTGGTGACCCATCCTAGAGAAGAATCTCCTCCAGGTCACCAGGCTTCCTGTTTATTAATACATGACAGGTTTGTTCTTCCACCCCCATTGTTACCTGTGCTTCCAGAGCCCTTTGAAAGCATAAATAAATGATGGCTGGCTGGTCTCCTTACCCTAGGACTTTGTCAGTGCTGAGAATCCTGACAGCTCTGTAAGACATAATTTGCCACTACAAATGCCAAGTAGGGGAGCCCCTGTCCTCTCCTGTGCATAGAGATGCTTGATGATTCAAAGTGCCAACTCCTTCCCACAGAGCCAGACAGACGGATGTGCTGCCACAAGTCTCAGGTAAGAAGGCTGTGCAGTGAGCTTTTCAAGCAGCCTGAGCCTTCACTGGACTGAGGACCTTTGCACAGCAGGTAAATCATTAAGATCTGCAAGATGCCAGCACTCAGAGAGCCTGCAGGGGCCACAGAGTGACTCTGGGGCATCAGAGTTGGGCAAGGAGCCCAGAAGACATGTATTATTGTTCTAATTCTATCTACTTGCCAGTGTTACTTTTTCTCTATCCAAAGCTAGGAATGAGACTCCCTAATAGACTTATGGACATTTCTTTGAACTTGACTTTGACCTTGACCTTAACCCTCAGAATGCAACTGCTCTTACCATTTACTGTATGTTTTGAGGGTTAGGATGGAGAAAGGGATTCAGTGTAGAGGAGTCTAACCTTGGAAGGTGTTTAAACACCAAAGAGAGGAAGTATAGACTATCAGAATAGTGTACAGTTATTCAAATACACTTGAGAGAGAAAAGTAGAGACCAATTAAAATACCAGGTTATAGGAGAAGATCAAGTCTGGGACAGATTTTTCAGGGGAATGTATTTTAGAAAGTGAATATTGAGATCTATGTTGGCTCAAAATAAGGACATTTGTGCCAATATTCTGTCCTCAGCAAACTTTTGACCCAAAATACTCAAAACATTTTGCACTTTCCTGGAAGAGAGAATGAAGGAATGTGTTTTATGAAGGCAAAAAAAAGAATCAAGGGTAGATTTGGCCTTAGTGTGTGGGGAAGCCATAACAGCTGCCAGCGACCACTTGCTTCCTCTTTCAAGTCCCTTCCTGCCCCACAGGACACGGCTCACAGGGCCAGGGCTGTTTCTGGGTCTCCTGCACAGAGAACCCACAGATGTGTAGTGCGACGTCATCACATCGTCCCTCCACCAGGTTTTCAGGCTTTAGAGTCCATCTCTGAGGTGACTGGACTATAGCAGAGGGACTTGTTTCTGATCACACAGGTTTCTAGGAGTCCCAGAATCTCAGGCACTATCACAGGTGGAAGCAAAGAAAATACTTTCAGGGGGCTCAAACCCAGGACCTTGTACTTGCCAGAAAAGTACTCTAACACTGACCCACATCCTTGAAACTAGAAAAATATTTTTTAGGGAAACATATCCCTTTATCAATGCTCCCCACCCCAGGCTACCCTATAGCAACAAGCCCAGTCTGCATCCAGCTGCCATCCCCAGGAACCAGGGCTCCTTGAAGAAGTGGCGGCTACAGATCTGAGCAAGAAAACCACACCATGATGCTGTGGTATTTTCTGTCAAAAAGTAAGGAAAGGAATAAAATTTCCTTGCAAAGGCATGAAAACCATCTGGAAGAACTCACAATGGCCAATTTTAACAACTAAGCAAAAAATATTATTGAATTATAATCCATAAAATAAAAAAGTACATGAGTCTATTCTGATATGATAAATACATAAAGTGCCAATAAGACATGGCTTTCCTTACAAAAGAAGCCCAATTAGTCAGTGAATGAAAGAAGGAAATATAAATTCATCATTAGAACCCCACCAGGTGGGCAGGCAAGATCTACCCATGGATGCCAAAATTAGTGGACAAAAATTTGAAGAAAAACAATATCTGCATAATATAAAAGTTATTTCCCCCAAGATACTTATTAATTACAAAAGGAAACATGATAATTTTGCATCAGACATACCTTAACCCAGTGATCAGGGAAAAAGGACCAGTAATGAGTACCTCGGAATGATGCACTGACACATCACTTCTGAGATGTTATGTCAAAGATACGCAGTCAAATCTAATCACGGGGGAAAATAAGCTAGACAAACTCAAATTGAAGAGTATTCTACAAAACAACTCACCACTAATTACTCTTCCAAAATGCCAAGGTCATGAAAGAGAAGACTTAGGAACTGTCACAGATCAAAGACTAGAAGACATGGTGACTAATGCACCTTGAGAGCTGGACTTGAATCCTGTGACAGGAGAAGGAAAACAGGTGACTTTCAGAGTCTACTGATAGTTATTAGTACTGTATCAATGTCAATCTCTTGGATTTGGTCATTGCACTATGGCCTAATAAGATGGTCAACCTTAGGGCAGCAGGCTAAAGGGTATAGGAAAATGTGGTCTTTCTGCAACTTTTCTCTGTCTAAAATTATTTCAAAATGAAAAGATTTTTTAAAAAATCTTTGAAAAGATTTTTTAAATCTTTTAAATTTTTTTAAATTGTGAAACACGATTTCTTTGGGGAGGTGTTGGGGAGAAGTGGAGCTGAAGAGGTGGTGTAGAAGGGAATAGCTACACAGTTCCTCTACCCCCCAGGGGGAAAAAAAGGGTGCAAGGGGGACTCAGAAAAGGGGACTCATCGCCGGTTTCATGGAAACAGAGGTGGGGCAACAAGGGAGGTAGAGGCTGGCCTATTTCCAGGCATCCAGCTCAGAGGCAGGCAGAGCGCCTTTATTTTAAGACTGTCAGCTGTTTGTGTCCACAAAAGAGAGAGATCTCGGCTTCAACACAAATAGCTCAGTGGACATCTACCCCTGGCTGCTGTCCCTCCCAGCTGGTTGATTCTGTGGCTGGCAGTTTTGAGGCTAATTATTGTAGGGATTAGCGCCCAACAGTCTGGGAAGTCCAGATAACTCCTTTTATGTAGGAAGATCCACCATAAAATGAGTGGCTCCCACCTCCATGACCACCCCACTCTCCCTGCTACCTTTAATCTTTTCTCTAAGTGCTTTTTGGGTGTTTTGTTTTGTTTTGTTATTATGCAAGAGTTTTTGAGCATTCATATTGTTTAAGGCATAAGTAAGCCCTGAAAGACAGAAAATAAGTCTTGGTAACAATGAAGCATGAAGAGCTGAGAGCACAGCTCAGTGGTAGTGCCCATGGTTGGCATGCACAAGGCCCTGGGCTCAATCCCTAGTGCAAAAAAAAAAAAAAAAAAAAAAAATATATATATATATATATATATATATAGTAGATCCTCAATTAAGAGCTAAATGAATGAATGGATTTGAATGCCCTTCCTCTGGATTACTTCCAGGAGCACTTTCTATCCTTAGATTATATTAGATTATGGTATTTATGGCCCCCATCTCTCATACACACAATTACCAGAATAAAATATAAATGGTTGGGCTGAGGAGTAGCTACAAAAGTTGTCAAAAGCATCATCCAATGCCTCTATACAAAATATACCAGGAAACCTAGATTAAGAGTTAATATATAAATAATAATAGATTCCAAGGGTTCACTCTATGCCATGTATTTAACTCCCCACAACAACCATACAAAGTAGGAACTGTTCTGATCTCCTGATGGCAGATGGCAGGCAAATGACACAGTCTGGGTATAAGCAGGTAACCAGCTGGAATCCTGCACTTGACCTCTCGCTCCACTTCTTTCCAAGTTCCTGACTCCTGGTCTGGCTTTACTCTAGGATTTTGGGCAAGTCTTTAAAATCCTCTGGACCTGGATTACCTGCCTGATCTTATCTTGCCTACTTCAAAGATGTAATTACCCAAGAAAACATTTGCAGAAGTTGAACATACCATAGTTCACAAAAGAAGAAGTCCCCTGAAAATTCAGAGAAGATAGCAAGAGCACATCTGTGACCATAATGCAATTACATCAGAAAACAGCTATTAAGAAACAGTTGAAATTTGTTTTAAACTTAATGTACTCATAAATAAGTCATGAGCTAAAGAAATCATGTCTCATTAAGATAAAAACTATTTCCTTAAAAATATAAACCCACAGAATCTGATTGCTAAGCTTCAATGAGGTGAGGACAGCTGAGAATCACTATGTTTTTTTTTTTTTACTTTGGGTCTCCCCAAAGATCCAGACGTGGTAGGAACCAAGAAGTGAGGATGCAGAAAAGTCTGAAAACAGAAAAGGGGTTGGAAACCAGTTTAGAAGGTCCTTGGGCCTTCAGGTGCCGTTCCCCTGGGCATGGTCAGGCGTCCTCTTGACCAGGTAACACCAGGAACCGTAGAAGGTGTTATGTTCAGTAGAACTTTGACCTGAATGTTGAGTCCCCTCTCCTCTCAGCCTTCCCCCAGTTCACTACCAAAACACTAGCAGCCAGGATCCTGTGCCTAGGAAGACATCAAAGGAGCCTTCATTGGGAAATTCAGTACAAGGATTCTGAAATCAGTGTTCCCTGAGAAAGTGGCCTGGCCAGATTTCTCAGTCAGTCAACAAGCCCTACCCTTGGGGTTAGGTCTTCTATTCACTCCTTTGTTCTATTGTGGTAAAATATATATAACACAAAATATGCCATTTAAACATTTTTAGGTTTACAATTCATTGACCTGAAGTACATTCACAATGTGATGCAGACACCACCTCCATTTCCACAACTCTTCATCACCAAAAACAGAAACTCTGTAACCGGGAAGCTGTATCTCCTACCTCTGCCTCCTCCCAGGCCCTGGTCACCTCTAAACTACTTTCTTCCTACCTGACTCTTCCTATCCTGGATACCTCATATAACAGAAAGTTCTGAAAATACTTAAAATAACCCTGTCCTTAAGTGTCTTTCTTCACTAGCTTAACGTTTCCAGATTTGTCCATTTGTAGCTTGGATTAGAATTCTGTTCCTTTTATGACTGAATAATATCCCATTTTATGTAGATACCACATTTTGTTCATCTGTTCGTCAGCAGATGGACACTTGAGTGATGTCCACCTTCTAGCTATTGTGAATAACATGACAAGGAAGACAGGCATACAAGTATCTGAGATCACCTTTTCAATTTTTTTATATTCTAAGTCACTTTTTTAATTCCTCACAATCATGACATTAAAGGCAAGGATCACCAGACACCTGAGAAAAGCATTTCAATGACAGATAGAACATAAACAAAAAAAAAAAAAAAGAAAGAAAGGAAGTCAGTCTTCAGGAAATAAAGACCATCTTGAAAGAAGAAAACAAAAAATAGTGTATATCCTAGAAAGATAAAGAATATATTGCATGTAGGAAATAAAGATTGCATGCCTTAAAAAGGAAAAAGAAGAAAAAGAAACTTTCACAGGATGGAAAAGAAGTGTGTTCTTAGAAAATAACTGTATGAGAACAGAAATTAAAAGCTCAACAAATAAAACCTTAAAGTTGAGGAAATTATCCAGCAAAGAGAAAGTAAGATGAGGAGATAAAAAATAGGAAGGAAAAAGCTGAGAAAAATAGAAAAACTGAAGAGAAGAGCTAGCATCTGAACAGAATGAAGCTCTTTAGATAAGAGAGAAAATGGAAAATAATACCAATAAAACTCATGCTAAAATAAATAATAACAGAAAATAAATTACTCCTATGTTCAAGAACATTTCCCAGAGCTCATGTCCATGAGAAGGGCACTGTCCAGCACTACAGATGGATGTGGGCCCACTGCAAGGCAGTGGTGCAGCCTCAGAGCACTGAGGGTTAGCAGAAGATTCTACAAGCTTCCAAAAAGAGGGAAGGGTCAGGAGTGAGGATGATTTCTGACTTCTCCCCATGTCTCTGGAAGCTAGAAAATGATAGAGCAATGTCTTCAAAATTGTAGGGACAATATCTTCAATCTAGAAATCTCTATTATTAAAAGCACCTGTACTCCACACACCCAGATATGACACCTCACCTGAGCAGTTTGTCTGAAATGTCCGTCATTCCATACTACCCTGAGGGTTTTTGCCATATCCACAGAACTCTTGTTCTAATTTTTATAATTTTTTTCCTAAAACTGAGTCACCTTTTATTTTTTTACTTAAATTACTAATGGAATTCAATATGAAAACAATCGCCTATCACTTGTGATAAATAGAAAGTAACTGTGAAAATAAAATTAAAAAGCAAAGCAAGTCGACATCGAGTTCTTGTTGGCTTCTGTTGGTTTCTTAAAGCTCAGAGCCTACTTTGTCCGTATAATAAAGGAAAATTAATGTGGATAAAGAAGGTGTTAAAAGACCAACACTGCCTGACATGCTTTTTGATGTGATCGAGAAGATTGAAAGAAATCTGAAAGAACTAATTGTGTGACTCAACATTATTATGTAATGTCTCCTCAGCACACCACCTCCACCTCCACACCCCCACCATCCCGCCGGCTCCCAGTCTTGGAAGCACTGCACTGAAAGGCCACACAGAGGTCATGTCCCACAGGCGGACAAGTCTTAGGAACGACGAGGTAGCCTGTGTCTATGTGCACAAAGCACTGGAGCCCGTAGACCTCAGCAGACTCAACAACTAATGCCAGACAGGAATAGTAAACCCTGTTTTGGTTTTTTAAACCAGCCCCTCTCTGCTTTTCAAAGCTCTTAAACCTTCCTGCAGAAGGACAGGTTTCCTCTTGTGGTTCAAACCCAGGACCTGCTTCGTCTAAGCCCCCACTTGGATCTCTCCAAGTTTACTCAAATTGTCTCAGTATGACACCTCAGATTGTGGCCTCTGCAGGGTTGGGAAACAGTTAATGGCAGCTTCATGACCCTCTCTAGGCCTCTAGAAACATTTGTGGTTTTCCTCTGTGTTAACACAGCCACGGCAGCTGGTATCCAGACTGAAGGCTTAGCCCCTGGCTGAGATGCACAATTTCATGACTGTTAAATTTGTGCTCAGCGTATTCTCTGGAGAGGTTAAGCCAAGTCTTGACAGGGTCCAAGACTCTGTCGCCTGCCCTTTGTACCCTCCATGACCCATGCAAGGCCTAAGATCAGTACAAGCAAGGTCTAGTGGCCAGGAGACCAAGAAGGGGAGCTAGGAGATACGGTTAGGTTAAGTCAACAAGAAATCAATCACTCCTGGCCTAACAATGAACAGCTAGTGCTTATGAACCAAAGTCCCAAAGGAGGGTGACCTCTAGAGCCCTCCATAACCTGCATATTTTTCTATAAATGTTGGAGAACTTTGGACTTTATCCTTAAACAATCTCTCATCTGTCCTATTTCCCCACTCTCCCTTGTCACCTCATCAAGTCTTGTGGTTTAAATACACCTACATATTGATGGCTCCCAAACTTCCATCTCCAAACCCAAACTTCTTACTCAAAATGCAGTCTTCAATATTCACCTGCATCCTCAGTCCTAACAGCTGGAGTTTTAACAGGCACCTCAAACTTGACATGTCCCAAACTGAACTCCTGATCTCCTCCAGTCTTCCCATCTCAGTAAGTGGTCACTCCTCAGTTCCATTTGCTCAGACCAAAAGCCTTGCGATCATCATGGGCAGTTTTCGTTTTTGTTTTCATTCTACCCTCATCTGTTTCTGCAAATCCTATCAGTTTTACCTCCAAAACATATCCAGAGTCTGATCATGAGAGGTGACAGTCACCGAAACACAGGCAGCTTTTCAGAACCAGCGAGGCCTATTGCTTGACGTCCTCTGTGTGCAGTCAGCAGTGAGAATGAGTCACAGTAGGGAGCAGGAAGCAACACAGAACATCTTCTCAGATGTCTCCTAAAGCTTAGAAGGGAACTAGGTTTAATGGGGGCCAAGATACATCAGCACCTTCCAGTACACATCATCTTCTTAACCCAGTGACGTAGCTGCTGATGGCCTCACTATGCAAATGAGAAAATCAAGGCTCAGAGACTGGCAAGTGGTGAAACCCAGTTTGACCTGCATCTGTTTCCTAAGCACAGAGGCGAACTGCCCACTACACAAATAAGCTTTATGGGGAGAGAAGAGCCTCTCTAGCTTTAGGAGAAACTCTGGTGTCAGAGAAGTCAAGTGTTTGAAACTAGATGTGTCCATAATGTGACCCACATTACCAAAACACTTTTCTACATGGAAAAGAGGAGTGGATGGTGGAGAACACCACACTTGGAGCAGAATGGCCGGTGGGGGTGCAAAGGTTGTTCTCTTACCCTCAACAAAACCTCAACAAAACCTCTTCCCACTCTCCAAAGCTGCTCCTAATGTTTTCCCTGCACCTCAGGGGTGCTCTCCACAATGTGTGAGATTTTTGACTGACAGCCTCTACAAACTTCTCATGTTAGATGGACCCTGGGGCCAGAAAGGGATTGTGGTATCTGGTGCCTAACAGCTGTGGCTGCTGGCAGAACACAAATCAGCTTCAGGAATGGAGGAACATGAGCTGAGGAGATCTGAAGCAGTCACCAAGGCTGGACCTTCCCTCCTACGTGATCTGCCTGTTACGCCTCCGCCATCCATCCATGAGTCACATTTGCTTCTCAGTTAGTGCTATCAAGAAGGACGCCATCTGTGAAATGGCGGAACGTAAGGATCCCCAGATGGGAGAAGCCTCCAGCAGCAATGTGGTTCATCCCCTGCTCCAGGGTCGCTACCACCACTCTCCACACGGTGAGGAAGATCTTGGAGGTGGTTTCCCCACTTTCCCAGAAGTGATTTCTGGAATCTAATCATCACACAAAGAAACTCTTCCTTCCTTACATCTGATTTCAGTTCCTCCGGGGAAATTCCAGCTCACTTTGTTCTCCATGAAGATCTTTTCACAAAAAAGATTTAAATAAATTCAAACCACACTACAAAATCAGGAAAGGAAGTCTTATAAAATATTCACTCATAATCCCTTTAGCCTACCTTAATTTTCATTTCTCCACTTTCCCTTTCAAATTTTAACCATGTGTCTACAGATTTACAATAGTTACGATTCTAACGTAGGCACCATTTAGTGGTATCCACTGCCCATGTTCACACACAAGCTTATTTTCATTGCCATCTTTCAGGCTAATCCTCATTAACATGCTCTCTTTCCTGTGCATATTATTCCTGGAGTCCTCACTGATGCTTCAGAGGAGAAAGGATGAGTACCTGTGTTTGGGGTTGGGGGTAATGGTTGAGTTTATGGGTCAACTTGACTGGATCTTGGAGTACCTAAATTAAACACTGCTTCTGAGCATGTTTGTGAGGATGTTTCCAGATGATATTAGAGATGAAATCCATGGACTAAATAAGGCAGATTAATCTCCCCAAAGTGGATGGACCTCATTCAGTCCATTGAGGTCCTGAATAAAACAAAGGCAAAGGAAAGGAATTCACCACCATTACCACCACCTCACCCCCCACTCACTACCTGAACTGGGACTTCTCATCTTCTCAAGTCCTCAGATGGATTTATAACATCATCTCCCTTGATTCTCAGACCTTTAGACTCAGACTAAATTGTACCCTGGACTTACCAGATCTTCAGTTTGCAGACAGCAAATTGTAGGACTTAGTCACAATAATCCCATGAGTTATTCTTCATGATAAATTTGTGTGTGTGTGTGTGTGTGTGTGTGTGTGTGTGTATGTGTATACATGCAAAAACACTTGGATGCTTGGATAGACAGACACTTCTTACTAGTGCTGTATCTCTGGAGAATGCTGACTAATACAGAGGGTTGCCTAAGTTTGGGAGGCGTTTGAAGGTTGCATTTTTTCTATCTCAAACCAGGTGAAACCACTAACCCTTCACTCAGGCCTACACGAGAGAGAAGGGCCCAAGTGAACAGAGGGTCCTTACATTCATGAGCATCCTTCAATCCATTGAGGGCTTGACTGAAACAAAGGGCAAAGGAAGGAGGAATTCGACCCTTTTTCTTTATGAGAGCATTTGGGCCCATTGACTAAGAAGAGGAAAAGACTAAGCCAGTTCACCTAGTCTTGAGCCCAACAACACTCAGGTATAACATGGATACTTGGGATGACCTCAAGTTTTCCTTACCTTTGGGCCTTGTATTATTGGACAAGGCCCATTTTCCCCACTGTCAATCACTAAAGTGATTAGTTATGCAATAAAGAAAGAGTTTATTCACAAGACAGTCAAACAGGAGGCAGGAGCCCCAAGTCTGAAGTACGGATTAGGGGCTCAGTGACAGAGGGCTCATCTAGCACATGTGAGGCACTGGCTTCAATCCTCAGCACCACATAAAGATAAATAAATAAAGGTAATGTGTCCACTTAAAACTAAAAAGAAAAAATTAAATTAAAAAAAGAATACAGTTTAGGGAGTATTTATGGGACAAAGCAGCAGAGTGGTTTGAGTCATAGAAAAGGTGATTGGAGGCAGAGGAAGATGAAGTGATCAATGGTCTGTGTCATCAAACTTCCATGGCTCTTCATACAAAGTGTGTTCAGAAAATGGCAGCATTAATGTGATCTGGGGGTGGAGTTTTGAGCCCTCTGGTGACAAAGGGTCACCTATTGGACATTTGAGCAGGCCCAAGTGAAGAGCCAGTGGTTTCAGCTACTTTGAAATAGACAAAAGCAGCCTCCGAATGCCCAAAAAATCACTTAGGCCCCTGTTAGCACGGTGACCCACATGTCAGAGGTGTTACCTGTAGCAAAACTAATGGGAGTGGATGGTTTAGCTAGGTGAGCTCAGGGATTGGTGATAAAAGCAAGTAACTAAAAGCAAAGTGAAGCTAGAGTTTTATTCAGGTTTTCCCTCAGCTTCTCTTGGTCCCTGCCCCTTGCCTCCTTTTCAACCTAGATGTGGATTCATAATTCACCTGCTTAGTTTCCTGTACGCCCTGATCATGAAACTTAATGCTTGCTCGTATTGTGGTGGAACTGCAGGCTATGCATTATCGCAGACTTCCTGGCCATTCTTCAGCAAACATTCATGTCAGCACCTGCACACGCAGCTCTATGTTGACATTACAGGCAGGTCTGCTAAGCTCGGTCTATTGATGTTCAACCTCACTGAGGCCAAGTCCCAGCTGACACTGCTGTCCCCCTTAGGAGACAGAAGATGTTCACTACCCACTTTCTACTTGAAGTTCTAACAGTTAACTCCAAGCACACAGCACACAGCCCATGGCGGGGAGATGAGTTTGTTCTCACTAGAACTTACTCTCTGCTGCAGAGTTGAACCTATGACCTTCCACTATGCTTTCAATTATGGCTAAATAAAAATAAAATATGAGTCCCACACTGAATCTATCCTGGGAACTAAAGAATGTTTTTATAAAGGCACGAAAATTAGAGTACTAGCTCCTGGAAATATCAAGAAGCAATGAGTTTATACCTGTAGAAAAGAGATGCCAGCCCGAAAGCAAAAGTTGATTTCAGTTAATGAGCCCAAGACTACATGGAACACAATGTAGCCCCTCCCAATCCCAGAGTTTCTTATATCTGGCACCTGGGAAAAGGCTCTCTCTACTTGCAACAATTCATATTGGCAATCCAATTTCTGAGTGTCATTGTTCGCCCTTCTACAAACATAAAGGAATGATGACTTTCTGGCAGAAGGCCCAGGAGAGTTGTCAGACATCCTGATAAATGGGAATCATCCCTATTCTCAGTGTTTGTACGTCTCAATGCCAACCTTCTACAATTTTCAGATGACCATACTGACTTTTCCCAATAGCCAGGCACAGAGCCAAGATAATGAAGGAGCATCCCTGCCCCTTGCTGTATAAGCTTTGCTACTCTCAGAATAACATACAGGGAGGCCGTTCACAATGAATGGTGTGTGGGAGCCAGTTCATACCATACTGCAAGAGCTGCCTGTTTAATTTTTGGAAATTTTGACAGCAGATTGACATCACCTGGAGAGCTTGGCATGCACCAAGGTGGGATTATTTACACCACAGAGATTGGCAGATACAATAAATCAGCATTAGCTGTTAAACATATAGCACTATAAAATCCCTGGGATTTTATAGACCTTCAGAGAGGGTCAAAGCTTGAGCCAATTCATTTTTTAATCCACCCACTGCCCCCCGAAAAGATCAGGAAAGACAGAAACAAAGAGTCCTAACGTGTTAGGGTTTGAAGGGAGGCAAGGGTCAGCTACTAGTGAACTACTATGTCTGAGAGAGGTGACAAGAATGTCACGCTGCCAGGTAGCAACAAAGAGTAAGAGGTCTTGTCTCCTGACCACCAGTCTGCGACAAACAGACGACAAAAACAGCAGCCAGGGAGGAACTGCTTTCTCTCCATTGTTCCAGGAGTAAGTTTTCCCATCTTTTTTAAAAATAATTATTTTACTTATTTTCATGGGATGCTAAGAATCAAACCCAGTGCCTCACACATGCCAGGCAAGCTCTCAGCCACTGAGCCAGTCCCAGAAGCCCCAGTTTCCCATCTTAAAAGCAAAACATTTCGTTTTCACCATGGCTTTCCTCAACCCGAGGAGCAAGTGTCTCAGAGAGTTCCCAAATGTTTCATGGAAAAGTCACTTCCTGTTTCCCTCAAGATTTCCGGGCAGTGAGTCTAGTGCGGTGGTGCATGCCTGTAATCCCATCAACTGGGAGGCTGAGGCAAGTCCCAGTCAGCCTCAGCATTTCACAAGGCCCTAAGCAATTTAGCGAGACCCTGTCTCAAAATAAAACAAAGGGCTGGGAGTGAGGCTCAGTGTTTAAGCACTCCTGGGTTCAATACCTGGTGCCAAAAACAAAAAAAAAAGGATTTCCATGGAGTGAATGAAACGTGTTCTGAATAAGAAGTCCACCAACAAGGTGGGGCACCTGCCTCCAGGTTACAGGCCAGTTTAGGTTTCTGGAGTCATAAGGGTTAAATCGAAAGCACAGAATTTTCTGCAGCTGCTGAGGAGATAAGGTCCCTGCTTCCAGATGACCCAGCACAGCTGTCCTGTGTTCTCACATTGATCACCCATGGCTGATAGACACTCTTCAACCGTAGTGACTGGAAAGACATCAGAATTCCTGCACCTGAGATCCCTACATCTCTATCACCCCCGAAGGCTCTTGGGAGTTGGGTAGGGAATGGACTGCTAGCCTTCTTTTGTCGTTTGTGGCAGACAAGGTATAGCAACTTGTCCAAGTTTATGAAAAAGATAAGGCAAAACTGAGAACTTTGTGGTTTATAGATTTATTTATGTGGAAAAATAATTGAGAGCATCTCAAAAAGTAACAGTGAAGTGCTAATGAGCTAATTAGCACCAGTGCATTGTATGCTAATAGTTCATGTGTGAACAGAGTACCTGCCTTTGGTACTTAGAAGTTTGTTCTTAACACTTAATTAAAGAATATTAACTATTCAAAGGAAAAAAGTTAGGTGTTAGATTATATGGGTGACTTTACAAAAAATTACAGAGTTCTTCAAGAAAAGTACATTTGAGTTAATCCAGTCTGAAATCTCAGAGGTTCTTGGTTCCAGTATTTGAAGTAAATGTAACAACTGATCCTATGTTACTCTACGCAGTGGCAAGACACTTTCAAGGTGCCCAGATTTAATTCACTTCAGTGAAGTGGACTTTGTGACTTAGATTTATTTTGGCAAAAGGAAAGCATCAATGAGGTCTAAGGAGCATGGACGGTTTTCTGGCCCTATTCAATTCAACACTCAATGTATGCCGACTGTGTGCAGTCAGTGTTTATTGTAAGGTCCATAGGAGTCTCCTGGGGCTTTTGCTACTAAGATGTAGATCTGGGCATCTAGATCTGGTGCTGGGCCTGAGAGTCTGCGTTTCCAACAGGCTCCCAGGTAAGGCGATGCAGCTGATCCAGGGACTAGATTTTAAACACCAAGGTGCTAAGCAATGGAAATAAAACAATGAACAGGGTAAAGTCTTCACCTCTTTAGAGTCTATAGACACATATACAGGCAATTTCAGAATAATGGTGTGCTATGACAGCGGTACCAAACACACAGGATGCAGGAGCAGAAGGAGGAGGGATCTAACAGGTGGGGAAGGGGTGCCGAGGAAGTCCTCTGGAGAGAAACGGAGAACTTTTCAGAAAGGCCTTTTCTCTGTGGCTCCAGAGTTCAGAATTTGTTAAGCAGGAAGGAACCACTGAAGGTCATTATTAATTTATGGAAGCAAAAGGAGTTGATTCAGAAAACCACTCTGTAGCCACTGATGAGGCTGGGGAGACATCCTGGATGCTTTCCTTTGCAGGACCTATTGATTCTGCACCCAGATTATATTCCAGTCCTATCCACTTCTTTCCAATTCTCCTGCCACCCGCTACGTCCAGCTGCCATCATTTATAATCTGGACTAATGCAATCACCTCCCAAGTCACCTTCCAACTTCTAACCTTGCCCTGTGCTGACTTTTCCATGCAGAAGCTGAAGTCATCTTTTGAAGGCAAATCAGATATGTCACTCTCCTGATGAGCACCCTCAAATGGCTCCCCATGACCCAGATTTCCAGTCCATTTCATGGCCTGCAGAGCCCACATGATCCCACCTCATCTCAAACTACCCTTCCCTTCACCTGAAATCCTCCAGCCACACCAGGCTGTTACCTGTCCTTCCAACACACCGAATGTAGAACTGTGTCAGAGCTGTTCTATGTTCTGTTCTCTATGGGAAGCCATCCTTATTTAGCAGTCAGAGTAGGTTGACCCATGGGACGCGGAGGCCTGGCTTCTAGGAACTGCCAGGGAGCATGTGGCACTGTATGGGAGTGGTTCCCTATCTCCTTCTGGAATTTTCCCCCTAAGAGGATGGCTCCCCTAACTCCACCCTATCCTGTCCATCACAGAAGAAGCTCTTCCCAGTCCTGGTCCCTTTACCTGTATGTTATAAATGAAGGAGATTTGGGCGACTCTATGTTGTTATAAGAGGCCAGAGCCGGTATGGCCACACCCATCACGCCCCCACTCATAAAAAGAATATTGGTGCTTGTGTGTTCCTTGAGCAGATAAGTTTTTTGGGTAACAGATAGAAAAACCACCAACATCCTCCTCGGGCAGTTAACCCTTTTCTCCTCATTGCAGGACGTGGCAGAGAGGACCCCCACAGTTCTCCCTGCCCATGATGCCCTTCCTCAGACCTCCAGAGACTGGCTCTTTTTTGTCATCACTTGGGTCTCTGCTCAGATGTTGCCTGTTCAAACAGCCCCACTCTGAATTTCCAAATTTAACCCCCTCTTCAGTCACTCTCTATCCCATTATCTTGTCTTCAGAGCACTCATTGGTATCTTGTTCAATGTATTATTTAGTCACAGACACGTTACATGCACACTCACATTCCCCACACAAATACACACGCACACATTACCATGGTATATGCCCAGTGGCAGCAGATACTTTGTTTCTTTTGTTTACCACTATATCCCCAGCCCCTAGAACAGTACATTTATGTGACAGATGTTTCATAGACCTTTGTTGAGTGAATGGGATTGTTGGAGGTAAGACAGGTGCCAGGGAGATCTATTAGAAAGTTTGTGAAGTCACCCAGGCAAGAGGAGGGGAAGCCTAAATTAGGGTGCTGGTAGCAGAAAAGATGAGATTATTGGTTGAGAAATACTTAGAAGGTAGATTCAAAGTTACTTGGTGATTGAAGAGAGATGGTGCACGTGAATGAAAGAAGAAATAAACATGACTCAAAGATGGCTATCTCATCCATTGGTTGGTGATGCCACTGAGTGAGAGAGGGAATCCTGAGTGGGACATGATGAATTCATTTATGGATTTGATAAATTTGAACATCTGGCTGGATGAAGAATGAATATGTGAATCTGGAGCTTGGGGGAAATGACCGTGCTGAAGATACAAATTGGGAAGTGATCAGCATCCAGGTAGGGGTTAGATTGCTCAGAGAGAATATATTTAGGAGATGGAAGATATGTAATAGACAAAATTTTGAGGTACACCTAAAATAAGATGATGGGCAAAGAAAGCAGAGCCCACAAAGGAATAGTCCAAAAGAAATGAGGAAAGCCAGGACATCTTCCTACGAGTCATGGAAGCCCAAAGGAACATGAGAGTTCCAAGGAAGCAGGAGTGATTAATGGTGTTAAATTTAGCAGGAGGTCAAGGAAGATAATGAATGGAAAGTGCCCACTGGATTTGGCAATTAGGTGCCCATAGGCTCCTAACGTTCAGTAGAACTGTGTGGGTGGAAGTCAAATTGCAGCATAATGAAGATTGAATCAGAGGTGAGGAGATGATTAAAAAATCATTCTTTCAAGAAGTTTGAATGAGACTGCAAGGAGAAAGAACATCAGTTAAAGAGGTCACTGGAATATTTTGTTTGAGAATGTCTTTAATGATGGGAGAGACTTGAATACCACATGTTTGTGAGCTAAGGATAAAAAGCTAGCAAAGAGGGGAAGGTTAATATAGGAGAGGACAGAAAAGTGATGGAGCAAAAGGGGCGACAGGAGAGCAGGGATGGAGGACGGGCCTGGGACACAGAGGGCGGCTCAACCTTCAGCAGGGAGGGTACGCTTCATTCAGAGTGCAAGGTGGGGTGAGATAGGTAAATGAGTTCAGTTACATATATGGATTTCAAGTTTCTCCATAAATCAGGCAGCAGCTAAGCAGTTTAGAGTTTCTAATGTAAGAAGCAACATTTTTGTTGTAGACTGGAATCAGACAGACCTTGGAGAGGCTGCTCCAGACTGGAATGAGCAGCAATAGACAAGAACCAAGTCTCTTAATGTTGTGTGGGAAGGAGATCACAGACCGCATCAGCCCCTCTGGGACATAGATGCTGACACTCCATGAAGACCCGGGACTCATACAAGACCTTTATGTCCTGCCCTATCATTCTTCTTCCATTACCTATCCAAATGTCTCATGGTGGTGGTATGTGTTAACCAGACCAGTTATCAGAACCAAGACTACTACCCCTAGAAAGAACAGCCTGCACAGTTGGCATCTGGGAACTCAGCACTCCAAACAGTTTCCAAAGTGACACGGTTGGTTTACAGTACCTGGGCTGTTTGCAAACAGTGTGGTTTATGCCAAGCACCTGCTTCCTTCTGGGAGCCTGGAATTTTGGCAGGAGCCACATCATTGGGTACCTATGTGATCAACACCCAACAAAATTCTTAGGCACAGAGTCTTTAATGGAGTTTCCTGGACAGAAGCATCATACACCTTTGCTGAATTTTTATTGATGGGAGAAGAGTGAGCCGTGAGCTCTGTATGACCCCTCATGAGAGGAAGAGAGAATAAGGAAGGCTGCTCGTAATTGCCTCTAGATTCTGCATGTGGATTCCTCAAAATCTACCTTCCTTTTTTCCTTTGTGATTGGCTATACATACGACACTACTGAAACTAATCTTGGCCATGAGTACAATTATATGCTGTGTCCCATCAGTGCTTCTAGCACAACTCAACATGGAAGCCTTGGGAACCCCAACACATGGTCTGCACCTGCCTCCCATTTTTCTGTCCCCTCCCAATCACTCTGCCACCAAATGCAACCCAGCTCCCATTCACACCACTCCACTGAATGATGCTTACCATTGGACATCTCTGCCAAACAATATCACATGAGTCATATGAATCAAATGCTGCAGCCATGTCATGTATGTCAGAATACAACTGTGTGCATAACGTGCTTTCATGGGTGATTCAAAATATGTCTGCCAAGGTTTCAATGTCCCCTCCAAAATTCATTATTTTCCAAATGCATACATTGATGGTGTTTGGAAGTGAGGCTTTTGGAAGGAATTGAGATTAGATATCATCATCATAAGGGGCCCCATGGTAGGCCTGGTGGATTTATAAGAAGAAGAGAGATCAGAGTTAAGGCATGTTTGCTCTGTCTCACCATGTGATACCTCCTGCCATGTTAGGACATAGCAAGGAGGCCCTCACCAGATCCTGAACAGAGCTGCCATGCTCTTGGATTTCCCAGCCTTCAGGATCATAAGCTAAATATATCTTTATCATTCATAAATTACTTGGTTTTAGGTATTTTGTTATAGCAACAGAAAATGGACTAAGACCTGTCTCGAGAAGTTTCTTCAGGAAACCAGATGTCCTTAACTAAATATCAGGCCCATTAGCTGAAGACTAGTGTGTAGCTCCTTGACTTCGGTGAATGCTGAAACAAACCCAAGATCAAGAGTCAGCAAGCTAAGGGCAAATTCAGCTCAATGCCTATTCATGTAAATAAAAGATTTTTGAGAACACAACCACGCCCATTGGTTTACATAATGTCTGCTATCATTTGAATACGGCCTGAGTTTGTTCATGTATCAGAAGTTTGGTCTCCATGTGGTGATGCGAAAGGCAGCAGAACCTTGAAGAGGTCAATCCTCATTGGAGGTCCTTAGGAGAGATCAGAGCTAAGGCATGTTTGTTTTGTTGTCCTCAGAAGGGGTTAACATAGCTCTCATGGGACCCTTGGCTAGTTCTCAGGAGAGTAACTTGTAAGAAGTACGGGTCAGGTCCCCAAGTCACTGTCTGGTTCCCATCTTGTGTTGTGATCTCTTTCTCCTTCATGTGCTCTCACCATGTTGCCAGCAGTCATTCAGCCCTCATCAGAGACCCAATCAATGGGGTTGCCCAATCTTTGACTTGCAGCTTTCAAAATTATGAGCTGCAGCCTCCATTTTTCATAAAGTTGCCTGCCTCAAGCACTTCATTATAGTAACAAAAAACAGACTGAAACAGTGTTCATGGTTACTTTGTCTCTACAATAGTAAGGTTGAGTAGTTTCAAAAAAGAAGAGACCCAGTGACTCAAGGAGCCCACAATAATAATTAACTGTTCCTTTACAGAAAATGCTGGCTTACCTTGCCTTAGTAGATAAAGTTTTGCAGAACAGAACAGAACACAGAAGGATGGAATTTAAGAGACAAAAAGTTTGTCTCTTAAATTTTACATGTTTGCCTCAGACTTTGAGATGTTGCTCATGAAACTGTATGGTCTTCATTTTTCCAGCTGTGAGTTGAAAGTGCATATTAGGTACTATTTTTTCCTCATCTCTTGCTAATTTATAGGAAATTTAACTCTTAAAACTCTACTAAAACTTAAAACTTATCTGGGTAAAGTTGAGTCAGACTTCCATAAGATCTAAACACCCTTGAAAACCTTCCCTAAATCTTTCAGGTTGGTTTTCTTTGAAAGAGACAATGTATGGGGTCAAAAATAAAATTCGATCCTCAAAAAATTTAAATGTATTCCATCACCTAAACAGCATATCCAGATTTGTCAAGAACCCTCCTTATCTTGCTGGAAATTGTCCACAGAGATAAAAAATCAAATTATTTATAACCCATAAGGATTCAAGAGCCTGCAGAGAGTTGCCACCATAGTAAATAAATGACATGGCCATTTCCCACAGCTGGGTTGTTATCTGAACATAAGAAATAATGCCTTGTTCCTTGGAAGCCACTTCTTTCCTCTCATCTAGATAATACCAGCCCTGTGGAAGGTTCAGCCTCAAACTTGCCTGGGGAATATGATACAAATCTTAAGAAGAAATCTTTCCCCATCCCAAGAATTACCCTTGTCCATAGGCTGATCTCCTGAATTTCACTCCCAGACAATGTTGATGATTTGGGCTGGAAAAGCCAGAAAAGACAAAGGGCCAGGTTGCTTGTCTGGACTGGAATTCCCTTAAAAGTTTCTGACTGTTCATTGTATTTGGCAACTTTTGCTCTTCATACTGGGAAAGAAAGTCTCCCATTACTTTTCACCATTGGTCCCAGTTCCACCTCTGGGTGCCATGATGTCAGATAGATCTTGACAACTCTCTGGACTTCCCTGTATCTTTCCTCTTCACTGATCCCGATGTATCCCATCATGTCTAGGTGCCTCATAAAGCAAGGAGTCCAGACCCATATGTAAAAATTCCAGGGGACGTCTGATCCCCATGGAGGATTTCCACCTCCTTTATGCTTGGCATTGTGTTCATAGTCATGAGGCCTGAAATCACACTTTCTGAAGGCAGTCACGTCGTATCATTCGTTCTTTTTACAACCCACAAATCCCAATTACGTGTATCATTACTTTAAGAAGTAACTCTTTTGAAATTCAAATGCTTCTGGAAAAGCTACATAAAACACCACAGAAACTTTATTGTGAGTTGATGTCTCCAATCCAATTCCTTGGAGTGTGACAACTGGGCACCAAAATGATATTCAACTTCAGGAAAGAAGAGGTGGCATTGGAGAAGCCGGGTCTACTGGGGTCCACACAGTGGAGCATGAAGGGGAGGGGAGGGGAGACCCAAACAGAGGAGCTGGGGTTGTTCAACTTCTCTATAGTTTTTCAAGAATTTAGAGTTGTTTGAACCAACACAGCTTCTCTTTTCCTTCCAGTGACTTCTACAAGAGCTCTCTCAGATGGATAATTCCAAATTTCAAGTTCTACAACCTCTTCTATCAGGTTCTAGTCCATTACATTTTCCCTTTAAGCCTTATTTAAAAATGATCTTCAGGGCTGGGGAGATAGCTCAGTCGGTGGAGTGCTTGCCTTGCAAGCACAGGCCCTGGGTTCGATCCCTAGCACTGCAAAAAATAAATAAATAAACCAGAAAAAAAAAAGATCTTCATTTTCCCTCCAATCAATATAGTCATAAACAGCTGTGACTCTTTAGCCAAGAAATTAATCAAGGCAGGGGTGAAAATGGGGACGCAAGCCAGACAAGTCACCCGAATAACAGCTGTTGCATGATGGACCCACGACATTATGGAACTAAAAAGGCATCAGCAAAAGAGGTTTCACATGACTTACACCGGAACCAAAAAAGGTGAGGTGCTGTGAGGGAGGGCGATTTTGCTAAAATCTAGTTCATTGAACAATCAGATGAAAGAGAAAATTAATACAGGTTGAGTATCTCTTATCCAAATGAAATGTTTGTGACCAGAAGTATTTCAAATGTCAGAGTTTTCCAGGTTTGGGAATATTTGCATAGACTTCACCTGTTTGAACATCCCTAATCTAAAAATCCATAATGTTCTGAAACTGAAACATGTTGAGTACTAAAATGATGTTCAAAAAGTAAAGATTTGAGAGCTTGCAATTTCAAATTTTGAGATTAAGGATGCTCAGTCTGTACATTCTGAGCCCTCCAGGAGCAAGCCGGGGGTTTTCCTTATGTTTAACACTCACATTAACCCGGCAGAATATGTGTTGTAAGTTCACAGAGGGTAAACTCACAGACCTTGCCCAAGATCATACAGATGGAAGAATAGGATTTGAACAAATTCAAAACCCATCCTGCGTCTGCCTTACTACACAAACCCCAAAGCCAGAACAATTGCATCTGCAGGCATTTATTCCATTTGATCACTTTGTCAGTCTTCAATATCACATCTGAAAACCATGGACAGAACCATATAACACCGTAGCAGTGAGAAATAACAAGGTGAGTGCCAGAAAAAGTTCCTTGTTCTGCTTTCAGTTTGTGAGACAGAATCACAAATGGCTACAGAGCCTGCAAATAAGGTTTGCACCCACAAGCTAAGAAGTCACCATTGGTGAACAGCAGGAGGTACCAATAGTCACACTCCACATTCAGGAACCTCTGTATTCTGTGGACAGAATCAATCACATAATCTAATGCTCAAAAGCAGAGTTGTCAAGTGTGCACGTGCATGCACACGCATGCACACACACACACACACACCACTACACATTCACAAATACATCACTGTGGCCTCATTTCCCAATTCACATCTCACTAGGCACACTGAGAAGAGTTACTTGGCCATGTGTGCCTGGGAGGTGAAGCTGGAGATGTTGGTAATGTGGGTGGAGAAACACTCGACTTGCAGAGATGCAGGGAAGATTCCCCTGGGAAGTGTTTTCATCCCCCATGAAAACGAGGCTGAGGGCTTTTCTCTGGGCAACCTGGAACACACTGGTTCATGGTGAAACCTCCGACTAATCAGCAACTATGAGGTGGAACCCATTAATTCCAAACCCTCATACCCACAAGAAGAAAAAAAAGAATGTTAGTCAGGACCTTGACCCTTCATAATTTGTAGGACAAAATTATGATTCTTTTTTACTGGAAATGACCAACGCTCACATTTTGATATACTCCCTAACTCACCTGACAATAGATAAAATACACAAAAAGGGAAACACTAAAATTCACAGTTGGACTCAAAAGAAAAACTGTCATGGAGCAAAATGATCAAGGCTGATCGGGCAGGAGCAGCAAGAGTCTCTAAAGGTGACTAAGGAAGTTCAGGCTGTCACAAAGTGAGTGGGGTAAACAACGGACGTTTGTGTTCTCACATTTGTGGAAGCGGGAAATCCCAACTGAAGGTCTGACAGGATTGTGTCTCGGGAGGGCTCATTTCCTGGCTTCTAGACAGCCGCCTTCCTCCTAGGTCACCACGTGGCCTTTCCTCTGCGGCATACCAGGATGTAGACAAAGAGCCCAAGACTTCCTTAAAGGCCCCACCTCCTAACATAGCCACTCTGGGCTTCAACCTATGAATTTTGGGCAGACAGAGCATTTAATCCGCAACAGAAGGAAATGACCTCGGATTCACTATTGGAACCGGGTGGGAGGAGGGGGCTTGGAGAGGGGAAGATGAGCATCTCCACTCATAAAAAGAGGCTGGACAAAGTACAGACCTGCCGTGTGAGCCTCAGGATCAGAAGTTCATTTCCCTTTCTGAATCATCCAAGTTTCCATGGAGCAAGAACTCCAGAATACTAGACTCAATTCTACCTACATACCTTAGAGATCAGAGTCAGGTAGAAGCAATATCACAAAACTGTTGATATGAAGTAGAAAAAGAAAAAGAGAACACTTTTAAAAAGTAAAAGTAAATCAATGTAAGAATAGAAAATATTTAAATAGAAAACAGACAATAGAAAAGACAAACAATTCAAGAACCAGGTCTTTAAAACTAGAAAAATCTCTAATGAAACAATTACTTTTAAAAAAAAAAAGTGTTTAAGACCCTGATGCGTTCCCATAATCCCAGCAGCTTGGGAGACTGAGGCAGGAGAATCAAGAGTTCAAAGCCAGCCTCAGCAAGTTAGCAAGTCCCTAGCAACTTAGTAAGACCCTGTCTCTAAATAAATATAAAAAGGGCTGGGGATGTGGTTCATTGTAAGTACCTCTGGGTTCAATCCCTGGTACAAAAAAAAAAAAAGTGATTAAGAAAAAAATAGAAATGACACAAATAATAGTATTATGAGAAAGAGGACACATTATTACAGCTACAAAATTTTTTTAAAGTCAAGATACTATGGATATGTTTAACATAAATATATTTCAAAGTTATCATAAGATGGGTAATTTTTTAAAGAAAAAAATGACAAAATTGATTCGAGTAGAAGACTGACAAAATCAGTAATTATTAAATAAATTAATTTCATAATTGTAAGTCTACCCATATTACTCAGTTCCTAGAAATGGTAAAGGAAAAAGAAGGTACCAGGCCCATATAATTTTGTAGGCAAGTTTGTCTACCCTGAAGAACCAAAAATGTCAATATTATAAAAACTGTATCAGAAAACAGAAAAAGAAAAATATATATATCTTCATCATTGTGGTCCAGAATTTTTTTGTAAATTAAAATTAAATACTGTTTGTATTCACGTTCTCTAGAGGAACAGAATCAACAGGAAGTATGATTATAAAAAGGGGATTTATCAGATTGTCTTATACAACCAGAAGCTCAATAGTCCACAATGGCCTTCTGTAGGCTGGAGACCTGGAAGAACCAGTAGTTGCACAGTCCAAGATGCAGAAGCTCCAGGACAAGAAAGATCAACAGTGCCACCCTAGTCCGAGATCAAGGCTTCTGGAAACCACCTGGAGAATCACTGGCAGAGTCCTCTTTGGAAGAGTGAAGAAGTGAGAGTCTGATCAAGAACCTGTTCAAGAAGATGCATCTGCATCTGCTTCCTTTTCTTCCAACTTTTATTCCATCCAAGCCACCATCCTATTGGGCGGTGCTGCCCACACTTAGGGAGGGTCTCCACTTCAGTTGGTTATCCCACATGCCAATCATTCCTAGACACACCCTCATCAACACACCCAGAAGCCTCTGAATCATGGGCATCTCTTAATCCAATCAAGTTGACAATTCAAATGAACCATTCCACTGTTCTTAGTTATGAGCAATTGGTAAAACTTCCAAGCTAAACACAAGGAAAATGAATTTAACAAAAAGATCTGGATTGAATTTAATTCAACAGTTTGTTCTAATAATCAAAAATAGTTTAATATCAGAAAGCAAGTTAACAAATAAAATAAGGTTAATCCTAAAAGGCAAAAAGCAATATGATTAGAAAGCATATCACTTAATACACCTTTATGAAGAAATAAAGCCCTTTTCTAATTAGCAATGGAAGAAATTATTCTTAATCTAATATCAAACACATAGCAAAAATTTAATAATTCTCTAGGGCTGCTGCAACAAATTACCATGAATGACAGAAAGCCGTTCTTATACTTCTCGAGGCCAGAATTCTGAATGAGGGTGGTAGCGAGGTCAGCTCACTCTGAAGGCTCGAGAAGGATCTTTTCTTGTTTCTCCCAAGCAATTTTTGGCATTCCTTGGTTTGTAGGTTCATCATTTCAATCTGCCCACATGGGTACATGGCATTCTCCCCATCTGTGTGTGTGTGTGTGTGTGTGTATGTGTGTGTGTGTGTCCACAAGTGCACATGCACACACATGCACTCAAATTTCCCTCTTTTGATCCAAGATGGCGGACTAGAGTGAGGCTGCGTTCCTTGTCGCTCCATAACTCGGGTTTCAAGCAGAGGATATGTGCGTCTTGGTGAGGCAGTTTTTGCTGCTTATTGATCCCCTTCTGTTTACCCCATTTGCCTACTGTGATCATCTGCAGTCTGCCAGCATATCGACGCCTTTTTTGAATGCAGATTGCTCACTGTCAGGCGCCTATCATCCACCATTTGCCTGCCTCTTGCCTGTCCATCGCCTGCCTTTCACCTACCCATCACCACCTCACAAGGTTCACCTCCCAATCATCTGACAGCTGCCAGCAGACTGACCACAGACCACCAGTGGAGCGCCAGCTACCTGCTGTTGCCTGGAAGTTCTCTGTCACAGTACCTGCAGGTTTGGTTACACGTGACTGCCGCCATTTTGAGACAACTACCAGGCCCCATAGGACCCCTGACCACACTGACTAAGCCCCATCTCCAGGATCCCTCAGCCCGACCAATCACTCCCTGTCTCCAGGGCCCTCACATTGACTGACTGCTTCCTGCCACCAGAACCCCCAGACCAACTGACTGCGTCCTATCACCAGGACCCCAGACCGACTGATTGCACCCAGCCTCCAGGATCCCGCAACCACACCAAACACACCCGACCTCCAGGACCCCTGCCTGACCAACTGCATCCCATCTCCAGGACCTCCAGTCAACCATATCCACACCCCGGGCTGCAGCTCCCCATTTGCCAACACATTTGGAAGCCAGAGTGGCCATTTTGGATAATCCTGGAAGCCGTAGCTCCGATCTTTAGGTGGGGCAAATCCCATCCTGAGATGCCTGCTGGAGGCTTGAAGCTCATTGTCAGGTACCTCTCATGCATCAGGCTACTGAACACTGGGAGGTTTGAATACTATGTGACTATTATAGTGTAGATTTTCTTTCTTCTCCTTATTGAACAATTTTAAGTTTTTATTTCTTTACTTTTTTTGCTCTCTTTTCCTTTTGTTTACCTGTTCCCTCAGAGTCTCTTTCTCCCTTGTTGCATGCTAACATCCAATTTCTTTTGATTACACTCTCACCCTTTCTATTATCTAGAACGTCTGTATATTCTTTTCTTATCCCATTAACAGCTACATCCTACATCCCTCTGCATCCTCTTTGTCCTCCATTAGAAACTGTAGACCTTATTGCAAATCTGTTTGTTATACTAAAGATAATATTTGACTCATTCTGTTTCTTATGACAATTTTGTTATTGTCCTCATAGGGGCTCTTTGGTCTAGGATTGCATAGGGTCTGAATTGGTAACTGCTAATATTGATCTCCCCTTAAAGAAAGGGTTTTGGAAACCTATAGGGCCACTATAAGCCTATAGGGGGAAATCTGCAATACCCCAGATCTGCACTGCTAGAGGGGAAGATACATGAACAACATGAAAAAACAAGGGAAGAAAATGATCCAAACAAATCTAGATTCTATATTAATAAAATCCAATGATGGTATGGTAGAAGAAATGTCAGAAAAGGACTTCAGATTATACATGATTAAGATGATTCGTGAAGCAAAGGATGAGATAAGAGAGCAAATGCAGGCAATGAATGATAATACCAAAAAGCAGTTGGAAGAGCAACTGCAGGAAGCAAAAGATCATTTCAACAAAGAGATAGAGATTTTCAAAAAAAAAAAAAAAAATGGAAATCCTTGAAATGAAGGAAACAATAAACCAAATAAAAAACTCAATGGAAAGCATCACCAAAAGACTAGACCACTTGGAAGACAGAACTTCAGACAATGAAGACAAAATATTTAATCTTGAAAATAAAGTAGCCCAAACAGAGAAGATGGTAAGAAATCATGAACAGAATCTCCAAGAACTATGGGACATCATGAAAAGTCCAAATTTAAGAATTATTGGGATTGAGGAAGACACAGAGATACAAACCAAAGGAATAAACAACCTATTCAATGAAATAATATCAGAGAATTTCCCAAACCTGAAGAATGAAATGGAAAATCAAATACAAGAGGCTTACAGAACACTAAATGCACAGAATCACAACAGATCCATACCAAGGCACATTATAATGAAAATGCCTAACATTCAAAATAAAGATAGGATTTTGAAGGCCACGAGAGAAAAGCATCAGATTACATATAGGGGGAAACCAATACAGATAGCAGCCGACTTCTCAACCCAGACTCTAAAAACTAGAAGGGCCTGGAACAACGTATTTCAAGCTCTGAAAGAATATGGTTGCCAACCCAGAATCCTATACCCAGCAAAACTAACCTTCAGATTTGAAGATGAAATAAAATCTTTCCATGATAAACAAAAGTTAAAAGAATTTACAAATAGAAGGCCTGCACTATAGAATGTTCTCAACAAAATATTCCATGAGGAGGAAAAGAAAAACAACAATGTAGGTCAGCAAAGGGAGGAAGTACCTTAGAGAAAAACCACTCAAAGGAGAAACCAAGCCAAGTTAAAAGCCAAAAATAAGCCCAAATGACTGGGAATACAAATCATATCTCAATAATAACCCTGAACATTAATGGCCTAAACTCATCAATCAAAAGACATACACTGGCAGAATGGATTAAAAAGACTCAACAATATGCTGCCTGCAAGAGACTCATCTCATAGAAAAAGTCATCCACAGACTAAAGGTGAAAGGATGGGAAAAAACCTACCACGCACATGAACTCAGTAAAAAAGCAAGGGTTTCCATCCTTATATCAGATACAGTGGACTTCAAGCGATAGTTAGTCAGAAGGGATAAAGAAGGACATTTCATACTGCTTAAGGAAACCATAAATCAGGAAGACATAACCATAGTAAATATTTATGCCCCAAACAATGGTGAATCCCTGTACATCAAACAAATCCTTCTCAATTTCAGGAATCAAATAGACCACAATACAATAATTCTGGGTGACTTTAACACACCACTGTCACCACTAGATAGATCTTCCAAACAAAAACCAACCAAAGAAACCATAGAACTCAATAACACAATCAATAACCTAGACTTAATAGACATATATAGAATATTCTATCCATCAACGAGTGAATTCACTTTCTTCTCAGCAGCACATGGAACCTTCTCGAAAATAGACCATATGTTATGCCACAAAGCAGCCCTTAAGGAAATGCAAAAAAATTGAGATACTGCCTTGTGTTCTATCAGATCATAATGGACTAAGAGTAGAAATCAACGACAAAATAAAAAACAGAAATTACTCCAAAACCTGGAGACTAAATAATATATTATTGAATGAAACATGGATAACAGAAAACATCAGGGAGGAGATAAAAAAATTATTAGAGGTCAATGAGAATGATGATACAACATATCAAAATCTCTGGGACACTATGAAAGCAGTACTAAGAGGAAAATTCATTGCATGGAGTGCATTCCAGAAAAGAATGAAAAGTCAACAACTAAATGACCTAACATTACAGCTCAAAGCCCTAGAAAAAGAACAGAATAACAGCAAAAGTAGTAGAAGGCAGGAAATAATTAAAATCAGAGCTGAAATCAATGAAATTGAAACAAAAGAAACAATTCAAAAAATTGACAAAACAAAAAGTTGGTTCTTTGAAAAAGTAAACATAATAGACAAACTCTTAGCCATACTAACAAAGAGAAGGAGAGAGAAAACTCAAATTACTAAAATTCATGATGAAAAAGGAAATATCACAACATACACCACTGAGATACATAACATAATGAGAAGCTACTTCGAAAATCTGTATTCCAACAAAATAGAAACTACTGAAGACATTGACAAATTTCTAGAGACATATGCTCCTCCCAAACTGATCCAGGAGGACATACACAATTTAAATAGATCAATATCAAGCAAGGAAATAGAAGAAGCCATTAAAAATCTACCATCCAGGAAAAACCCAGGACCAGATGGATTATCAGCAGAGTTCTTCAGGACCTTCAAATAAGAGCTCATTCCAATATTTCTCAAAGTATTCCAGGAAATAGAAAAGGAGGGTACCCTACCAAACTCACTCTATGAAGCTAATATCACCCTCATACCCAAACCAGACAAAGACACATCAAGGAAAAAAATTTTAACACAATATCTTTGATGAATATAGATGCAAAGATCCTTAACAAAATATTGGCAAACCGTATCCAAAAACATATTAAGAAAATCATGCACCACGATCAAGTGAGGTTCATCCCTGGAATGCAAGGATGGTTTAACATCCATAAATCAATAAATGTAATCCATCATGTCAATAGACTTAAGGACAAGAATCATATGGTTATTTCAATTGATGCAGAAAAAGCTTTAGACAAAATACAACACCCCTTCATGCTCAAAACACTAGAAAAAATAGGGATAGTAGGAATATACCTGAACATTGAAAAGGCTATTTATGCTAAACCCATGACCGACATTATTCTATTTTTGGGGGGGGGGCTGCTGGGGATCGAACCCAAGGCCTTGCACTTACAAGGCAAGCACTCTACCGACTGAGCTATCTCCCCAGCCCCCAACATCATTCTTAATGGAGAAAAACTGAAACCATTCCCTTTAAAAACGGGAACAAGACAGGGATGTCCTCTTTCACCACTTCTATTCAACATTGTCCTCGAAACTCTAGCCAGAGCAATTGGACAGACTAAAGAAATAAAAAAGGGATACGAATAGGAAAAGAAGAACTTAAGCAGTCACTATTTGCTGATGACACGATTCTATATTTAGAGGATCCAAAAAACTCCTCCAGAAAACTTCTAGACCTCATCAATGAGTTCAGCAAAATAGCAGGATATAAAATCAATACGCATAAATCTAAAGCATTTTTATATGCAAGCAATGAAACATCTGAAAGGGAAATGAGGAAAACAACCCCATTTGCAATAGCCTCAAAAAAAATAAAATACTTGGGAATCAATCTAACCAAGGAGGTAAAAGATTTCTACAGTGAAAACTACAAAACATTGAAGAAAGAAATTGAGGAAGACCTTAGAAGATGGAAAGATCTCCCATGTTCTTGGATAGGCAGAATTAATATTGTCAAAATGGCCATACTACCAAAAGTGCTATACAGATTCAATGCAATTCCAATTAAAATCCCAATGATGTACCTTACAGAAATAGAGCAAGCAATCATGAAATTCATCTGGAAGAATAAGAAACCCAGAATAGCTAAAGCAATCCTTAGCAGGAAGAATGAAACAGGGGGTATCGTAATACCAGAACTTCAACTATACTACAAAGCAATAGTAACAAAAACGGCATGGTATTGGTACCAAAATAGACAGGTAGATCAATGGTACAGTATAGAGGACATGGACACAAACCCAAATAAATACAATTTTCTCATACTAGACAAAGGGGCCAAAAATATGCAATGGAGAAAAGATAGCCTCTTCAACAAATTGTGCTGGGAAAACTGGAAATCCAATGCAAGAGAATGAAACTAAACCCTTATCTCTCACCCTGCACAAAAATCAACTCAAAATGGATCAAGGACCTTGAAATCAGACCAGAGACCCTGCATCTTATAGAAGAAAAAGTAGGTTAAATCTTCAACTTGTTGGCTTAGGCTCAGACTTCCTTAACAGGACTCCCATAGCACAAGAAATAAAAGCAAGAATCAATAACTGGGATAGATTCAAACTAAATAGCTTTCTCTCAGCAAAGGAAACTATCAGCATTGCAAAGAGAGAGCCTACAGAGTGGGAGAATATCTTTGCCACTCATACTTCAGATAGAGCACTAATTTCCAGAATATATAAAGAACTCAAAAAACTCTACACCAAGAATATAAATAACCCAGTCAACAAATGGGCTAAGGATATGAATAGACACTTCACAAAAGAAGATCCACAAGCAATCAATAAACATATGAAAAAATGTTCACCATCTTTAGTAATAAGAGAAATGCAAATCAAAACTACCCTAAGATTCCATCTCACCCCAATTAGAATGGCGATTATCAAGAATACTAGCAACAGTAGGTGTTGGCGAGGATGTGGGGAAAAAGGTACACTCATACATTGCTGGTGGGGCTGCAAATTAGTGCAGTCACTCTGGAAAGCAGTGTGGAGATTCCTTAGAAAACTTGGAATGGACCCACCATTTGACCCAGCTATCCCACTCCTTGGCCTATACCCAAAGGAATAAAATCAGCATACTACTGAGATACAGCCACATCAATGTTTATAGCTGCTCAATTCACAATAGCCAGATTATGGAACCAACCTAGATGCCCTTCAATGGATGAATGGATAAAGAAACTGTGATTGATATATATATATATATATATATATCATATATATATATATATATATATATATATAATGGAATATTACTCAGCTATAAAGAATAATAAAATTATGGCATTTGCAGGCAAATGGATGAAATTGGAGAATATCATACTAAGTGAGATAAGACAATCTCAAAAAACCAAAGGACAAATGATCTAGCTGATAAGCGGATCATGACACATAATGGGGGGTGGGAGGGGGCAAGAATGGAGGAAGGAGGGACTGTATAGAGGGAAAAGAGGGGTGGAAGGGGTGGGGGGAAGGAAAAAAATAACAGAATGAATCAAATACCATTACCCTATGTAAATGTATGATTACACAAATGGTATACTGTTACTCCATGTACAAACAAAAACAACATGTATCCCATTCATTTACAATAAAAATAAATTTTTAAAAAAATTTCCCTCTTTTAAGAGCAACAGTCATTGGATTAGGGCCCACCCTAATATGATCTAGTCTTAATGTGATTTTATCTACAAAGACATTAATTCCAAATAAGGTCATGTTCACAGGTACCAGAAGTTAGGACTTCCACATTTTTTGGGAAGATGCAATACAACCCATAAACATAGCAAACATATTTATTGGTAAAATGTAAACATTCCCATTAAAGTCAGGAATGGCACAAAAATCCCATTAATATTTCTGTTATTCAATTTCTGTAGAAATTCTGCTAATGTAGGTTCTGCTAATGTAATAAGGCATCCTTAACAAGCATTCTTTTGAGAAATAAGAGGAAGCCTAAGAACTGCCCAAGAAGAGAAGCTATCCTTGTTTCCAGATGTTAAATTTATTCAAATAGAAAATAAAAGTCTATATGTACTCTGTGCTATATAAGAATTCAATGAGATGTTGGTTGAAAAATCAACATGGAAAAAATCAATAGCCTTCTCTGATAGATACACAAATAATGAATAGGGAAATATTCATTCAGAAAAGAAGAATCCCAGACAAAACACCATGAAAATGTTAATATTCTTGGTAGGGGTTAAGAAAGGCATCTAAGAAGACATGTATAAAATAAACTGGAAGGAAAATAATGGAGCACTGTCAGCCAAAACAACATTTCTAATTAATAGAGGGATATGTTTATTGACAGGAAGACTATCTTAAAGATGGCAATTCTACCCAACACAATTCAATCATAATCACAGTACACTTTTCCACGGAATTTAACAAGTTGATCCTAAAATTCATAGGAAAATTCAAAGGGTCAGGATAGTTAAGATCACTTGAAGAAAATACTGGGAAAGCCTATTTATTATCAAATATTAGACTTAAAAATTAAGAGCAATTAAAACAGTGTGATATTAGCACAGAGGAAAAGAAAACTAGATTGACAGGATGAAATGGATTAAGTGCGGTAAGAAATTCTAATAAACGATAGGCATGATTTTACCAATAATAGAGACAAGATCAACTAAACAAATGAAGTTAAAAAAATTAGTTATCTAAATGGTCCACCATACCATTCACAAAAATTAACTTCAGATGCATTAAAGACCTACATGTTAAACAAAGCTTTAAAACTTTCAGAATAAAAGATATCATATCTTTAGAACTTATAAGTAAACAAGATGCAAGAAAATAAAAGGGAAAATATTAAAATATTAAAATTAGAAAAAAATCAACAAATGACAAAATACAATGATAGATAAATTGTGCCCTGAAGATACAATACAAATAAAATAAGGACTTGGTACACAGAATATATGAAGAAATTTCTTAATGTCAATAAGTAATTAGAAAACATTTTCCTAATGCAGTAAGTTAAGCAGTAGAATAAACCACAGTAGTTAAAACGAATCAACTAGCACTCCATCTATCAACATGAATAAATATCAAAAACAATGTTGGATGAAAGAAAGTCTTATGATGTAACATATAATTTTAAAACAAGCAACATAACTATTTCTTATGGATACACATCTATAATTATGGAATACAATTATGCATTAATTATAAACACATTGAAGCTAGTGACCACCTCTAATGGTTGGGAGGGGCTGGGAACAGTTATCTACAATGAGAGATTCTGATGTGTCTAGTAAGTTTTTCTTAACATCTCCTATCTAAAATTATGTGTACATATATATTTATAAATATAAATTAATTTAGGTAGTGGATTCGGAGTATATTTTGTCTTCTTTTTAACTGAATGTCCTTGAAATATCTTCAGGAGTATATTATTCACAAAATACAATATATATTGTCATTTTTGTATGTTATCTCCCATCAGATTGGCAATAAATGGGAAGATTTGTAATACTTATGTTGGGTGCTCATATTCTATTATTGGTAGTAAAAAATTGGTGCACATTTTATTCAAAGAAATCATTAATATTCATGAAATTTTAAATTGCACAAACCCTTTATCAATTCCATCTCTAGAAATCTGTCTTAAGGACCAATACAACAAATACAAAGAGATGCATGTGTGGCAATGTTTCCTATTAGTCTATAAAAGACTAAGAAGGAACTTTTTTTTTATTGTAAACAAATGGGGTGCAACTAGTTTCTCTGTTTGTACAGAAGTAGAGGCATACCATTTGTGTAATCATACATTTACATAGGGTAATGGTGTTTGATTCATTCTGTTATTTTTTCCTTCCCCCCCACCCCTCCCACCCCTCTTTTCCCTCTATACAGTCCCTCCTCCCTCCATTCTTGCCTCCCTCCCATCCCCCATTATGTGTCATCATCTGCTTATCAGCGAGATCATTTGTCCTTTGGTTTTTTGAGATTGTCTTATCTCACTTAGCATGATAGTCTCTAATTTCATCCATTTGCCTGCAAATGCCATAATTTTATTATTAAGAAGGAACTTTTAATCCTTCCTTAATAATTAATCCTTAATATTAATCCTTAATAATTTAATGGTTCCAGAATTAAGATTCAAAAGCTGTTTCCTTCCAGTTATATGAATAGGATACATCCACACAGTGGAATTCTAGGTACCCATTACACATGCACCAAGGGATGCAGGAAGATATTCATAACATATCATTAGTTAGGAAACGTTGATGAAGCAGTAAATGTAATATTGTATACACTAAGTCTCTTCAGGTTGTAAGCAAGAATTGATTCTGGTTGGCATCAGCAGAAAGATAGAAGGAAGAGGCAAGGGAGATCTGGAAAGATACTGTGTCATTTCATGGAGCCGAAGAAAGAATAAAACTAAGAATGAAACCTGAAACCAGCAAAGCTTCAGAAACCTGAGCTGAAAACAATTTCAAATTTGGGGGTCAGGGGTATTTGTCTACATTGATTTAGACTGTGTCAGATTTCTATACCCTAACCCAGCAGCTTTGGCTCATCAAATACACAAATATGATTTTTGAATACCCTACCCTGATTATTGGGATGGTCCCAGGTAAGATTAATTATTGTACATATACCCAGGAAGAACGACCCCACTTTTGTAATATGATGTATACATGTGGATGTCGCCCACAGTGTTGGAGTAATGAAAACGTTCATGTTTTTCTGGTTGCCTTTCCTTTTTTTCCAATGGACGTACATTACTTGTATAATTTTTTTTCAAAGCAATTTTCCTTTGGGGTAAAAAACTGCCTCTTCAGAATTTGCTAAGGTGTTTTATGAGGCCTCAGAATGGAACTGACAGAGGGTGCAAAGCTTTCATCAAATCCTCTTAAGAAAGGGAGGTCAGCCCACCTCTCCTCTCAGATGTCTTCCACTTTCCCTTCCCTGTCACTCACCCAAATTTGTTTCCAAAGAAAAGGTGATTATCCTTCAGGGTAAACCATAAAAATAAGGACAACAGACGCAAATCCTCCCCAAAGACAGAACCTTTTCAGCTGTCAACTCTGAGATTATCATCTGGTGATTTAATGCTTTGCAAAATTAGGGACATTTGAATCTGTCTTTCTCTGCTCAACTGATTTACAGAAGACAGATCAGATTCCCTCCCTCCCTCTCTCTCTCCCCTTTCTTTTCCTTCCTTTATACACATAGATGATTGCAGGAGAAAGAAATACAGATCTTTTAAAATCATTACTGCACCACCCTCCCGTGTCCCTTCTCTGCCTGTTCTGCACATTTTCCTCTGCAGTCTACCAGAATATTCTTTTGACAAACATTACCCAACATCTCCATAAGACAGAATCGCTCAGGCTTTGCTATCAGAATGCCCCAAGTCTTGGCTTCACTTTTACTACTTGCATGGCTGAATGCAGTCCTGTGACTACCCTGAAGCCTTTCTTTCCTGATCTGTTAAAAAAAAAAAAAAAAAAACCCTCTGGGGTTGTTGTGAGTAGTAACTGAAGCAGATGGGCATGACGGCTTTTATCTCACACACAAAAATTATAGTTAACATGTCTATTTTGCCCTTCAGACTATTAACAAATAAAGGGAATTCATTCACTTTATCCTCCAAGGCTAGCACAGAGTCTGGTGATGGTGATTGTGAGGAAGAGGAGGACAGGGTGCTCACCATTTGCCAAGCTGCCTCAGGCACTGTGCTACACAAATGCTTTCATCAAATCCTGTGACTTGCCTATATCCCCAGTGGTGCCCAGTGTTTTCAAAACCCTCATACCCTTTCTGCCTAGAATAGTGCATGGCACATGTTGGGAATCCCCTAATTGTAGAATTAATATCTCCAACCAACCAGCCTCACGTCCTTATGTTTCACCAACATCTCTTCTCATGCCAAAGCACTCATCCCAACAGAAACAAAAGGCAGAGAGGAATCAAATGTGAATGCTGAGCCACTGAAGAAACACCCTCAAAGCTCTTCAGTGGCTCATCCACTTCAGGTCAATGGTACAAGTCATGCTGTGCTCCATATTCAGTTCCTACGTAGTTTCCAACCACATGAGAAGAGAATAGAAAGTCCCCAGGTATGAGAGGATGAGTAATCAGAAAGGTCCAATGACCTAAAGCAAGCTACACAAGAAGTCTGTTCACCACCATGGAGCACAGTCTTGCCAAGAATGAGACGCTTGTGTCATAGTATGGCATTTGCAGATAAGTGGATGGAACTGGAGAATATCATGCTAAGTGAAGTAAGCCAATCCCAAAAAACCAAAGATCAAATGTTCTCCCTGATAAGTGGATGATGATATATGATGGGTGTGGGGGTGAGAGAAGAATGAAGGAATTTTGATTACATAGAGGGAAATGGGGGGAGGTAGGAAAGATGGTGGAATGAGACAGACATCATTACCCTATGCACATGTATGATTACATGAATGGTATGAATATACATCACACACCAACAGCAACAAAAAGATGTACCCCATTTGTGTATAATGAATCAAAATGCAGTCTGTAAAAATTTAAAAAGTAATTAAAAAAAAAAAGAATGAGACACTGTTATAGTTTGCATCTGGAATGTCTCCCAAAGGCTTATGCCGTGAAAGTCTTGGTTCCCAACACAGCAGTGTTCAGAGGTGGGGTGTTGAGGAGGCCACTGAGTCATTAAGCCTCTGGCATCCTGATTGGATTGATCCACTATGGATTCAGAGCTTAATGGGTATAGAGTGGTAGCAGAAACTTTAGGAAGTGGGGCCTAGATAGAGGAAGCAGGTCACTGGGGGCGTGCCCTTGAAAGTTATATTTTATACCGGGCCCCCTCCTCTCTCCCTCTTTCTGCTTCCCAGACTCCATGAGACAAGGCTTTGCTCCACCGTGGCTCTTCATCATGATGTTCTACCTCATCTCAAGCCCAAAGTGATGGGGTCAAACCATCAAGGACTGAAACCTCTGAAACCATGAGCCAAAATAAAACTTTTCTCCTTTAAGTTGATTTACCTCAGATATTTTGTCCCATGATAGAAAGCTAACTAACGCAGACACCTTTCAAAATGGGGATGGGAAACTGCAACCTGGGCGTCTCATGTGTGATCTCAAAAGTCAATGAGGGACTTGCTCTGTTGGGAAGAACTCCCAAGAGTAAGCAGTGAGCACCTGTTTGGAGCCTCCAGATGTGTCAGTCCTCAAAGGCACCTTTGTCACACAGAGGGTGTAAGTAACCACTATAGGTATCAGTAGCACCTTTACTTGTCTCTCAGGAACAACAAATAGAAAGGAACGAATTGGTGTCCCCAGTGAGGCAGTTCTGTCATTTCAGAATGTGCACAGACTGTCCAAGTTTGTGTCAGAATGCAGGCCGTGTTTTATTCCAGAACCAATTTTCCTCTTACTGATAATGAAGACCAAACAAAAATAAAGCCATAGAAAGTGATCAAAATCTTGTTGGTTTGCTTTACAGAAAAGAAACTCAATGAAGGGAACTGTGTAGAAGTAAAGGCTGCTAATGAAACTTAGGATCAAGAGTACCAGCAGGTACAAGTCCTACATCCCATCAATCAGGACAGTATCTCTTTGCCATGACCCAGACCCCAACCTGGCAGCTCCTTCTCAGGTCTGTGCCAGTGGCAGCTCAACTCACAACTGGCAAAGTAACCCAAAGCATCATCTTCTAAAATAAGAGTTGGTATAGCCAGCTTTTTCACTACTGTCATCAAAACACCTGACAAGAACGATTTTGGAGGAGGAAGAGTTTATTTGGTGCTCATGGTTTCCAACTCCATAGCTCTGGGTCTCAGGTGAAGTCAAACATCATGGTGGAAGAGCGTGGTGGAAGAAAGCAGCTCAGAACACAGCAATCAGGAAACAGAGCTCTGCACACCAGGAAGAAAGTACACGCTCCCAAAACGTGCCCTCAGTGACCTGCCTCCTCCATCACACCCCACCTGCCTACAGTTACCACCCAGTTAATCCATTCAAGTGGATTTGTATACTGTTTAAGGATTGCAAAACCCAACAATGTCACCTCTAAACTTTCTTGTATTGTCTTACACTTGAGTTTGGGGGGGACAGTTCATATCTAAACCATAACGAGGGTAAAATGCTTAACTGAAGATGGGCCAAGGAGTCCCTTGTGGTTCTGTGAAAAGGAGTTCTACAGCATGGTGGACAAACCACAGGGCACCAAGAACTGTGTGCAGGGGCTGGGACTTACCTTGGACACAAAATTTAAGAAGGCACCAAACGACTCAGTCATCTAGAAAAATAATATCTGATACAATATTTTTAAAAATCGAAATGAATTACAAAAAAGAAGTCCATGATGAGGGGTCAGAAATGTAGCCCATGATGGAGTGCTCATTGGATCCCCAGCACTGCAAAAATAAGTAAACTAATAAATAAAATCAATCCAAGAGGAACAAAACACCAACATTTTAAATTAAGACAGGATCAATCGTATTGATTTTCCTTTCACCTCAGGTGCCAATACTGCTCAGTACACTGCTGTCACTGATCCTGTCTCCCTTTAAAATGCAGGCATTCTGTTCACCAGAGATTACTTGCGCATTTGGAGTTCCGTCACTCTTGCCTTAAGAGACAATTTATCTTGGTTTCTGAGATTTGGGAAAGTTTGGGGCCCAAGGCCTCAGTCGTCTTCGCCATGTCCTCCTCTCCATGGACCTTCCTGTCTCTCGATGGCTTTTCCTTTGACACCGTTAACTCATTTACATTCCCTTCTAGACTGTTCTCTCCTTCCTTGCATCTATGCAGAGAGAAGGCTCCAGAAGCTGGCCTCCCCCAATGGTCCAAGTCATGCTTCCATTTGCAATCCTTCCTGGGCTCACTGCCTACAATTTTGGTCTAATTTTACCTGCCAATTTCTTGTTGCCCTAATCCCATCTCCATCTGGAACCTTTCCACCTGTGACCCCTCACTACCTTTAGCAGGAGGGCCCGCAAACCCTTGTACCAATGGTGTTTTTCCTTTTCTGAAGGAATCAGCTCCTTGATGCCCTAGCTATAATCTTACCAGGTTGGAATAACTTGGCACTTGCATTTGTCTGAAACAGAGGCCATTTGTCTTCCAAACCTCAGAGCTGGAATTCCATCCACTGGCCTCTTCTTAGAGGACTGTGACCACCTGTCCCTGAGATAGAGCACAGAGTGAATGAGTTCCACAGGCCAGGCACTCTGTTCTGGCCAAAATCTCTCTTCCTACTGCACAGGAGCACCTGGAGGCAGGACAGAGCTCTGGACAGGAGGCTGATGAGCACTGAGGAAACTTCAAAGCCCTGCAAACTCCTGTACCTCCTGTACAACTGTCAAGCAGTACACTGGCTCTTGAGTGACAGTCCCTGGAATTGTCATGAGAAGCCTCACAACACTGTGGTACAGTCCACGGAGCATCAAGTGATGTGTATAGAACCCTGCCCCTGAGCAGCTGTGTGACCTCAGCCTTTCTGGTGGCTTAAACTCCATGATTAATAAGTACTCTATTTCAGAGGGCAGCTAAGGCAAAATGAGTTAATCATTGTGGAAATGTTTGAAAACTCTACAGCACCAAGTGTCATATATATAATTTTGATACTTATCTAATCAAAAATGACTAATAGATACTTTTCAATATGAAATCTCAAGACAAGAGATTTGCCTCCTAGTTATACAAGGCAGTGCAGGCCAGTCTTGAGAGGACTCACGTTATGGCTGCAAAGATAATGCAGGAAGCGAAGGGACCAGGGTTCAGACCCTTATTGCTTACACACTTGTGCTTGGTAGGACCACATTCCCGCTCCGGCCTGCATAGGCAGAGGTCTGAGCAAGGTGGCACATGATCCAGACACTGTGGAGGAGCCCTGGGGTGCTGTCCTGAGGGTAGCCAAGAGGGCAAGCAACTGGATCAGGATGGAACCAACATCTCTCCCAGCTTCTGTCCCCGAAGAAGAGAAGGGGGTCCAAGAATACTCTGCATGGAGACCAGGAGGTACAGTGAGGAGTGGATGACCAGAAAGTCTCACATGGCAGGGACCTGTGACCCGTGACCTGTAAATCCGCAGAGCATGTGACCAAGTATCATGGACATTTGAATTTTTCTTTTTGGGCTTCCCAGTCATTAAATTCCCTTCCTATATCTGCAGCACACCCCCTGGGCTTCTAAGGAGAAAGAGCCTTCCTCCTAAGAGGGGAAGAAAACTGGGGGGGTTGGGGGGGAGCCTCCCAGCAGCTAGACTCAGGCAAGGAGCCAAGGCCCGTGTGTCCTGGGCTTTAAATCAGACATTAGGACACACACAGAGACGGAGAGCATCCACTGGCAGCATGGCAGCAGCACTGAATTTGGGGAACAGGGATGTCCTGTGCCCTGGGCTGGTAGCCGAGGTGGTACCAACAAAGGTACCCAGCGTCCAGGGACAGGAAAAGCAGTTGCTGTGGCCCTGCCAGGCTGTTTTTGGTATGTTCTTTGGGTTGTAGTCCCAGCTGACATTTGGTCTCCCATTCAAGCCTACTTTCTAAACTTGACTTTATAGCCTTCTGTTATGGGCTGAATACGTGTATACCCCACAAAATCCACATGTTGAAGCCTAATCTTGTGATCAATGTGATCGAATTTGGAAGTAGGGCCTCTGGGAGAAAATCAGGTTTAGAGTAGGATATGAAGGAGTCCTAAAGACTGAATATGGTTTGTCCTTTCCAAACCTCATGTTGAAATCTAATCCCCATTATGAGGTATTAAGAGAGTAGAAACTTAATCCAACTAGCGTGCTTAGAGACAAGGCCTTTGGGAGGTAATTATGATCAGAGAATGTTTTAGTTAGGTTTTTCATCCCTGTAGCTGAAACAGCCAACAAGAAAACTTAGAGGAGGAAAAGGATACGTGGGGCTTGTGGTTTCAGAGGTCTCAGTGGAACCAGATTTTCAGCCTCTGCTGCTTTAGTGCTGCTGCATACCCCAGCCACCTGTCAGTGGCTCCTTTCCGGGTTCTTATCTCATGAATTTGAAGAATGAAATTCAGAAGAGGAAAAATGAGCATAAAAGAGTAGGATTTATTCAAGTGAGAAGAAAGGAGTCAGAACTCCCACTGGGTGAAAGGGGACCTGATAAGGGTTGACACTTAAGCATCCTACTCTAGGGGGTATATAGCTACTAGGTAGGGGCATTGATCAATATACTTGCTAGTCAGGTCTTGGAAGAATACTAAAGCTATTGGTCAAAACCTGTGCTGAACAGGTATTGGAAAATTACCAAGGCTATTGGTCAAAATCTGTGCAGGCACTGGAGAAGTATCAAGGATATTGTTTTGGCCCATGACCTTCTAATTGACTGTGTACTTTCAGTTCTTGAAATTAAACTTTCTTGTAACCTCCATTGAGGTCTGCCCCCAGTTCCATTTTCCTACTCAGGGACAAAGTCTTGGCTGGAATGTTTGGAATGCTTCTGATGTTTTCCATGGAGTGGGCTTTATATTTGAAAAGAGCCTTAATTGGGGCCCATTACCCTGTTTGACCATCCTATTCTATCTTACTCACTAGTTCACAGACTGCCAACTCCATTGCCCTGGGCCAAGGTGAGGCATCACACCATGGGAGAAGGGCCAGGAGGAGGAAAGCCGCTCAGCTCCTGGTGGGATGAGGAGGCAGAGTTGGGGGGAGGCACCACAGGGAAGACTCCCCTTCCAGGGCACACCTCCAATGACTCACTCCAGCGGTGCCCTGCCTTCCTAGAGACCACCCAGTCCGTCCATTCAAACTAGGATGTGCTGATTAGGTTACAACTCTTATGATCAGATATCTCATCTCTGAATATTCCTGCATTAACAGGAGTTTTGGGGGGATATTGATACCGCCGTTTACTGGTGATGAGTTCTGCTCCCTCTAATGTTGAAGTCTGAACCCTAGAGAAGCATGCCAAGGCAAGCATATTAAGCAGGTTTTATTTAAAAGTAGTAATAATACAGACTTCTCACAGGAGGGAGAAAGGGGCCATGGCTGATGTTCTAGAATCCCAAGAAGTGAGCACGCCCTACATCTTTTATAGGCTGAGGTCTCTTTTGTTCTCCAGTTCTCTTTCCCCCTTATCTCTCCTTCCTGCCTACGAGATTAGTCCTGGTTTTTCAGGTGAGATGCATAAAGTGAGAAGCAATGGGCAGGGGGAGGGCCAAAGTGATTCAGCAGGCAAGGGCCCAGGGGCCATTAATTAGCAGCTCCCTGCCTGCAGTCCTTGGCAAGGGCAGGTAAATTTGGTAATCAATGGGCTCTGGAGATCCTTGACAGTCCACTCTCCCAGGGGCAGTCTCCAACTTCCAGAGGCAGACGCTTTCATGGCCTCCATTTCCTCAACTTGACCCGATCCCTTATATCTACACTAACTGCCTGTCCCCAATTCTGGCTTCAATATCTCATATCCAAACCATAACAGAGAAGGCCATTAGAGTAGAACCCCCATTATTGAATCCTGGGGGCTTTATAACAAGAGGATATTGGGGTTCAATATTGACCGATCCCCAGAAAGTCAAAGTGCACACACGGTAATGCAAGTCACACAACGAGGTTTTATTCAAAGCAAGCTCAAGCCTGGACCACAACCAGCCTCTGAGACCACTATAATGGCTGAATGGGGAGCGGCCCCAAGAGATAAGAAAGCACTCTAAGAAATTTCCAATCATTCACATACAAAGACCTGTATGTTATTGGTTAACATTCGAACAGCTAAACATTTGTTCTCTTTTGGTTGGGTCCCGCCAATTTATTTGAATCTCATTGGGTCCAGCCAAAACTTAAGGTCCTGAAGGAAGAAGGGAGGAGGGAGGGGGTGAACTATGCAGAAGACGAGTGGGGGCTAGGCCCCCCGACCCCATCCTTGATAGATAAGGTTTCTAGGCAGCTGCCCATTTCTCGGACAGATATCTCTTAACAGCCTTGATAAATCCCGAGGGCCCAGTACGTCCTGTTTGTCCTGTATTGGCTCTTGAGGGTAGCACCTGCCCGAATCCTGGTGGTTAAGACAGTTCCTCATTCCTTAGTGTTTGCGCGCCCTTTCCTGGGGGGGGGGGGGGGGGGGTTTACGGGTCAGTTCCCGAAATGGCTTATTCATACAACATGGCTACACAGATGTCACCTTGTTCTCAACAAGGTAGAGATATTAGAACACATTTGCATACCCTGTCTCTCACCATGTGATGCCCTGAACTGCCTCGGGACTCTGCCAGCAAGAGGTCATCACCAGATGCAGCCCCCAAATCTTGGATCAGAACTACCAGTCCAATAAACCTCCTTTCTTTAAAATCTTCCCAGTCTGTGGTATTGTGTTATTAGCCATAGAAAAGAAATCAGACTAAGACAGGGTGGGACCCACATGTTGAAATCAGCACTTAATAGGAAGAGGAAAGCAGATTCATTCACATTCTCTCCCGATCCCACAACATGCACATTGCAAGACCATGTGAGTACACAGCAAGAAGATGTCTGCCTCGAAGACAAGAAGACCTCTTCAGAGAGCAAATCAAGAAATAAAGGTTATTTAAGCACACAATTTATGATGTTTTATTATGGTAGCCCAAAATGACAGACGCCTTCCTAGGGGTTCCTTGCCCTACTTAATCTCCATCTAATAAATCTCCTTACTCAGTCTTCTCACTCTTTACACAAGCAGAGGTCAGATATGTGGTTTACCTTGAAGAATTCTGGATATACCAAGTCAAAGAGGTACCCCAGGCCCACAATCCTGAACCCTGACCCACAGCTCCGGGCCGACCCTGGACCTGGGTTCTCAATACAGTTCCTCGGATGAGGTATGGGATTGGAGCACGATACAAGGAACAAGCCCACCAGCTCCAGTCACCTGGGCAAGCTGGAAATCTCCCCACAGGTGGTGTTTGGTTCATGTCAGACGTTTAAAGAATTTGTATATTTTTGGAATTGTGTTTTGATGGCCTTTGTTGCAGAAAAATAATTCTCTTGTATGGTGAATTTGGCCATAAATTGAATAATTTTTAAAACTTAAGATGTGTTTCTGGCACATGTTAACTTGCAGTAAACCAATGAGAACCTGCCTTGCTAATTCAGAAGAGTAACAACCTTGAATTAAGAAAATGTCGAAAAGTTCTGACTGTGGAACAGAAAGTTCAGCAGAAAGGGTCCAACCACTAGCCAACCAGCTCCTCAGCGCTGGGCCTAGTCCCTGTCCTAGGCCTGGGTGACACACTGTGGTTCAGGTGAGCACTATTCTCCACTCTCAGCCCAGAAAGGAGGCAGGTGGCATCTACACCACCTCAACCCCAATGCACAGCATGGACTGAAGGAAATGGCAGGATTTCTTTTGAAATAACACATAAAATCAACGAACTGTCACAGAAGTCTGAACCTGGAAATAATAATATGCCAGTAAATATTCAACAGCCAGATATCAAAGGGAAAAAAGAAAGAATGCATGTACAGTTGAGCTCCCCTAACCTGAAAGTCAAATCCAAAATGCCCCGGAATTTGAAATATTTCGAACAGGATGCCACAAGTGGAAAATTCCACACCCGATCTTTTGTGATGGGTCACAGTCAAAATGCAAGTGCACTGAAAATATTGAACAAAATTACCCTCAGCCTATGTGTACAAGGTACACATAAAACATAAATGAATCTTATGTTTAGATGCATATACATGCATATGCATGATAAATGTTGTATATGCAAATACTCCAAAACCCAAAAAATCTAAAATCTGAAACACTTCTGCTTTCAAGCATTTCAGAAAGGGACACCCCAACTGAATATGCATACACAAGGCTATTATAAATTTACCAGATATGTGATACAATTTGCTGATAATAAACTACTCAGTGGTCCTTCGTGAAGACCCATACTCTTCATTGATTCCCTCAGGAAAGCTTTTGTGGATTTTTGTCAAACCATGGTTGCCATTTAATGATGATTTGACAAATAGAGTTACATCTCAATCTCTTTCCCCAGTACATTTATTGTCACTACCATGAGATCTACTTTTAAACTCACTCTTACATAGACGATGTTGATTGGACTGATTCCTCTTTCTGCTCAGTGGAAAGACACAACAGACTTATAAGTTTAAACTGCACTACACATTTACCCCTTCATCTTCTTAAGTCTAGACAATCAGCAAAACAATGAACCAAGCACTTCTCTGTAGCATTTGACAATTCTGTGGTGTAAACACTCCTACCACAGCCAAGTTCAAGCTAAACACAAGAGTTTACCAACCACAGAGTTAAGAAAGATGTGCAGGAGAACATCATCACATCCTATTTTTATCCATACAGGTGTTAAAAAGCTTCAAAATCATAAAGAAAATAAACTAGGAAAGTAATTAGACAGTTATATGTTGAATATGTAATATCTTTACTTTGAATAAACATATTTAATTGTAAATTTATATAATTTTTTTAAATGGCCGTATTTAACTACCAGCTCACGAAATTCCTAAAAACTTAACAACTCTCACATGGTGGCATGAGTTGACTGCAGCACAGTGGAAGGAGTCCTGGAGTGTCACATACATCTACTTCTCCATGTATACAACACATCTGGAGGTGGGAGGTATGGATGGTGGCACCTGGCCCAAGCAATTCCACTGCTTCACCGAGATGTCCCCTGCATTCACAAGCAGCTGCGGCTATGAGTGAAGTCTGAGCTCTGGTGTGGCCCTGGCATGACACTCTCCAACTCCTCCCTGCCTTTATGGATTTGACCTATTTTCCGACCAAAAGAATGCTAATTGATTTTCCAGTTGCCAACTTTGGCCACGGGTTGCATGGACCTCACTCTATCCCCACAGACACATCCCTGGCTTTGACAGCATTTCCCAGAACTCTGCAGGTCTGGAAAGAATGACACAGCTGGGGATCATTTTGAAGACAATTAAAGCTAATGAGCTGACTCAGCAAAAGCAGCAGAAAAGGCAGGAAATGGCTCTGGCTGGAGTATAGTTTTCCCGTGGTGGCTGGTAGAGAGACCAGTTGGAACGTAAAATGGGAGATCCAATTTAGTAGCAAAAATTAGGATTTGCTTAACCAGACCTTGATCTTGGCTGAATTACAGGGTGTGTGTCCAGTGAGGTTGTGGGACCCATGAACCTCTGTGGATGACAATTTGACATGACATCTCTAAAATTTAAATGCACATTGTCTGTAACCCAAACTTCAAGGATATTCACTGTGGCATTGTTTGTATTAGTGACCCTGAATTAGAAGCAAAGTCAAAGTCCATTAATTGGTGCTTGCTAAACTTTTAAATGACAATACTATAAATCCCAACAAACAAATAACTATGAAATCACTAAAGAGAATGCGGCAGCTCTTTGTAACATGCTGTTGAACAATCCCAAAGATACACTATGAAGGGGAAAAAGCAAGACAAAGAACACTGTGTAGTATGCTCCCATTTGTGGTTTTTAAACTATATATTTTGTAGTTAAATCTGCGTGAAATTGGAAGGATACACAAAGAAACCAGTCACAGTTTGCCTCTAAAGAAGAGAACAAGAGTGGAGAAAGAATTTCTCTTTAAAACTTTTTTTTCTTTTTTGGGGGAAAACTTCTTAATTTGGGGTTTGGGCTGGGCACAGTAGCACACGCTTGTAATCCCAGCAGCTCAGGACGCTGAGGCAGGAGAATCCCAAATTCAAAGCCAAACTCAACAACTTAGTGAGACCCTAAACAATAAATACAAAGGACTGGGGATGTGGCTTAGAGGTACAGTGCCCCTGGGTTCAATCCCTGGTACCATCAACAACAATAAAAAATTTATATCTTATCTCCTTTTTAAAATAAAATTATAAAGCGTGTGTACTTTTTTAAAAGACAATGGCAAATACATTTCTAAGGTTACTATCCAAAGCATAGAGCTTTCTCTAGTTTTTCTATAATCAAATTTTAAATAAGCTGCCCTACTCTAGTTTGCCTGGAACTGACTGGTACTCACACTGTAACTTCAGTATCCCAGGAATCCCTTCAGTCCTGGCAAACTGGGATGGCTGGTGACCAGTACTGACATAAAATAATGACTCTGTTAAAGGAAGTAAGAGAATGATTTATTCTAAACCAAACATGAGTTACCATGGGCCCAGAGCACAGATTGAAGTTACCCTGAATGAATGCGGAAGAGGTTATGTGAACTTTTATAGCTGTAGACAAAGTCATAAATCAATGCATTAATCAATGCATTTACCGTTGACATTAGTGGAAGCATCAGGCAGGTGGGCAATGTGGGAAAATCTCTGCAGGTTCCAGATGTCATGTTATGGCATTAACTTTAGGGTTGGCAGAGGCTAGCAGTCTGCTCGGATTAGTGATACAAAAGTTTAATAAACTTTAATAAACTGAGAAGTTTATTACAAGAATGTTAGGTCAGATACAAAAGTTAAGGTAGCTGGCTATTAAAGGACCTAAAATAGCCCGAGATAATTTTGCTCTTTGCTACAACATTCTATCTCTCCGCAATGACAATGTTCTGGTCAGACAAGGTCAAGTCTGTAGGATCTTTAATGCAGATGTGGTTTCTTCAGAGAACTTCAGTTCACAGCATCGTCATATAGGTGGTGCTTCTCCCATAGCCAGGTGTGAAGCAGTAAGAAATACATGTTGATCTCTGACTTCAGTGTCTAACACAGAGCTCCTAAAACTTGGAATTTCCTGAGTGACAGTGTCACCAGATGAGTTTCCAGAGAGGGTGCCCTTAACTCAGGACAAGTGGAATCTTTGGCACATGTGACGGAAAACAATTGCAACCATGCCAGTCAGAGACACAGACAGGTTTGTTGCTGCTGTTTTTGGAAAAGCAGAGGCACATTCAAGGAGAAGTGGGCTACATCCAGGGAGAGACATCTAGTCAGGCATGGTGGCCCACACCTGTAATCCCAGCAGCTTGGGAGGCTGAGGCAGGAGGATCGAGAGTTCAAAGCCAGTCTCAGTAACAGTGAGTCCCTAAGCAACTCAGTGAGACCCTGTCTCTAAGTAAAATACATAAAAGGGCTGGGGATGTGGCTCAGTGGTCAAGTACCCCTAGGTTCAATCCCAGGCACTAAAAAAAATAAAAATAAAAAAAAAAGGGTGGAGAGAGACACATCTTTTGGAGTAAAGCCAGAGTGCACAGTCAAGGGAGAACTGGTGTTCATACATGCAGAGGGCAGTACCTAGCAGCTGGACCAGAGGTGGAGTCAGGCGGAAGTTCTGTGATTTTGCACCAGCTTTGCTAGTACCTGTGCATTGCCTCTGCATCATGTTGTATTTTGCAGGCAAGGACAGGGCCACTGGCTTGGACTGAGTTGCTCAGGAGTTGTGTGTTTTGCATTTCAATGGTTTGTGGGCACTTCTGTTTTGACACTCAGTATGTTTTTCTTTTGTCGTAGCCCCAAATTCCTATCTCAGTAGGAGCCTCTTTTGTTCTAATGAGGCCCTTGGTGGGTTTTGAATGGTGGTTGGTTACAAGAAAGACCAAGTCCTGATTAGAAGCTTAGAACTTGCAACCTGATCCCTTATTCTGCACAGAGGGGAGAGGGCTGAAAATGGTCCTAGTAGTTGGTTTAGTCAGCTTTCTGTCACTGTTACAAAACGTCTGAGAATTGACTTAAAAGATTTATTTCGGCTCACGGTTTCAGTCCAGGGCACTCAGGCCTGTTGCTTTGGGCCTGTGGTGGCACAATACCTTGTGGTGAGAGCATATGGTGGAGGACTTGTCTGCCTAATGACACCAGGAAGCCAAAAAAAATAGAGGAAGGGGGTGGGGTCTCAACATCACCTTCAAGGGCATGTCCCCCGAGACCTAACTTCTTCCCACTGGGCCCTACCTCTGAAAGGTTCTATAACCTCCGGGGAGCTCCCTGGGCAGGCAACCAAGCCTTTAACACATGGGCCTTTGGGGACATTTAAGCTCCAAATCACAGCAACAATCAATCATGCCCACGTGATGAAGCCTTCATAAAAACCCCTGAATGGCCTAGGCATGGTGGCACATGTCTGTAACCCTAGCAACTTGGGGGGCTGAGGGAGGAGAATCACAAGGTCTGGGCAGCCTCAGCAATATAGCAAGACCCTGTTTCAAAATTAAAAAAAAAAAAAAAAACAATTTAAGGACTAGGGGTATACTCAGTGGTAGAGTACCCCTGGGTTAAATCCCCAGTACCACAAAAAATAAAAATCCCTGAACAATTGGGTTCTGAGACTTTTCAGGTGACCAAGCTCCTGACTCAGGACCTTTCCAGACTTGACCCTATGCATCTCTTTATCTGGCTGTTATCTGAATTATCTGTGGTATTGTTTCTTAATATAATGAACTAGTGTGTTAACTCTTCATTGCTGTTACAAACTACCTGAGAAAAACAATTAAAAATGTAGGATGATTTATTTTGGCTTAGAGTTTCAGAGGTTTCAGTCCGTGGTCAGGTGGCTCCATTGCTTTGGGCCCAAGGTGAGACACACCACCATGGCAAAAGGGCATGGCAAAGGAGAGTTGCTCAGTTCATGGCAGCTAGAAAGCAGAGGTAAGGAAAGGCCAGGGACAAGATAGGCCCTCAAGGGCATGCCACCATGAACTCACTGCCTTTGACTAGGCCCTACCTGCTACAGTTTCCATCACTTCCTAATAATCCATCGAAATTATTAATCCATCAAATGGACGAATTCACTGATGAGGTTAGAGCCTCAGGACCCAATCATTTCCTAAAATCCTACCTCCGAACATTGCTGCGTTGGGGAAAGACTTTAACACATGAGCCTTGAGAAGATATTCCAGAGCTGAACCAAAAGTGCTGGTAAGCATAAGTAGATAGTCTCCCGGGTTCTGTGAACATCACAGCAAATTAGTCAAACCAGAAAAGGGTTTGTGGGAACCCCAATTTATAGGCAATTAGTCTATAAACTACCTCTTATAAGTGGAATCTAAAGTGGGAGGCCCTTAACCTGTGGTATATGACTATAACTCCAGGTGGATAGTGTCCCCGTTAACTGAACTCTAGGATGCCCAGCTGTGTCTGGGAAGTCAAAGAATTATATGGTGTGGAAAAAATTCATACACGTAGTCACACAGCATTCTATGTTGAGTGGGAAGGGAGCAAAAACACTTTGGTCTTTCCTGTCTCTTAACACCAGGTCTCATGCATCCAGAAATCAAGAGGTAGATAGGAGTGACCATTCACTAATACCGCTAGTGATTCACTAGCAAATTTTTTTCTTCCTGGTCTCACAATTTTATGCTCTGCTGATCTAGATGTCTTGGTTCCAGAAGGAGGAACACTTTCAGCAGGAGGCACAGCAATCATGCCATGGAACTGGAAGTTAAGACTGTCACCCAGCACCTTGGACTCCTCGTGTCTCTGAAACAGGAAAAAAGGGAGTTCTGTTGTTGACTGGAGGTGTTGCTCTGGACCACCAGGGAGACAGAGGGTTGCTACTGCACAACGGAGGTAAGGAAGAGTGAGCAGGGAATACAGCAGGCCTCTTGGAGTGTTTCTTAGTTCATCGTGCCCTGCTATTGAGGTCAATGGTAAGAGCTGAATCTAGGCACAACTAGGTCCAGATCCTTCAGGAATGAAGAGTGGGGCCCTTCCCCTACGGAAAGAACCATGACCAGCTGAGGTGCTTGCTGAAGGCAAAGGGAATACAGAGTAGGCAGGAGAAGAGGGCGTTACCAATACCACCTGCAACCATGTGATAAGTTACAGAAATGGGGACTGAGTGTATCATGGCCATGAGTTTCCTCCTTATTTTGCCATGAACATGTGTGTGTACACGTGTAGCTAGGTATTTTCCTTCCCTTTATTCCCTTATGGTGTAACATAAGATCAATTAACTTTATATCATAGTATTTACATATTGGTGATTTTATATCATAGTATTTAAGTTCTAAGGCATCAACAGAAAACACTTCTCTAAGGGAAGAGTGGGAAGGATGGACTGTGTAGAGGCGACTGAGGGGTAAGGAGGAGGTGGGGGGAAGGAAAAATAATGGAATGAGACAAACATCATTGCCCTACGTACATGGTGTGACTCTACTTCATGTACAACCAGAGAAATGAAAATGAAAGTTGTGAACAATGAATCAAAAATAATAATTTCTTAAAGAGAAAACACCTCTCAAGGACTTTACCTCCTGGGGAATGGGTTAGTACACAGGAGACTTCTATCATGGTAAGTGAAATGGTGACCTTGATACCGACTTTATTTGGGATTAAGTATGGTTTAAGGAGCTGGGTATGGATGCCAAGTTCACAGAGGATGGCTGTGAGAGGTCATTTTGTGTACCAACTTGGGTGGGCCGGGAGGTGCCCAGATGAAACATGGTTCCCCGGCGTGTCTGTGAGGGTGCTTCTGCAGATCAACATGTGAATATGTGGACTCAGTAAAGCAGCGGGCTCTCTCCAGTGTGAGGAGGTGTCATCCAATCCACTGGGACTGGAGAGAATACAAGGCAGAGGAAGGAGGAGTTTTCCCTGTTCCTTTCTGCCTGTCTGAGCTGGGGCAGGCACCTTCTCCTGCCCTTGAACTGCAATTTACACCAGCTTCCCCCATTTTCAGGCCTTCCTACTTAGACTTAATTATACCACTGGTTCTCCTGGGTCTCCAGCTTACAAATAGCAGATGTGGGACTTTTTGTTCTCCATATTCAAGCTAGCCAATTATTCATAATAAATTCTCTTTATACATTTTCTTTTCTTTTGGTTCTGTTTCTCTGGAGAACCCTAATACTGTTGGTCACACTGTTTTCTTCCACAAGCCCATGTGGTGCCCTCAGATGAGCTCGGCCTGGTCTCCTTCCCCGGGCCTCCCATTGGCTAAACTCACTCAGAAGTAGAGGGCAGAGAGCACTTGGCTGTAATCTAAACAGGTCAGAAAGAAAAACCAGGCTGGCGGGAGCAGGGGTGGCAATGGAAGATGTCCTGAGGTCTTACAATCGAAAGAGTTCTCTCTTTGGGGACTTGGGATCAAGATCAGTGAGCAGGGACTGAGACCCCGGTTCTAGCTCAACTCTGCTAGAATGTGTGATCTTCAGTCTGTCTTTTTACTTTCTGGGCCTGGGCTTTCTCATTTGTAAATGAAGGGCGTGTCATGGATTATCCATCACATCTTAGGTGTCGCTCTCGCTCACCTCTTGGACACTACCAGCCACCATGATGAAGCCCCCATGCACATGCACAGAACTCCTCTCAACTCAGTGCAGGCTGATATCACAGAAATTTCTACCCACGAAGCTACTTGTTCTATTTCAGGGTCCAGCTGAAAGTTGTCTTCTCTTGGAGTAGCATTTCTCAGCATAGGGAATCAGTTCATGATGTTAATCAGGGGCCCCACTCCCAGAGGTTCTGATTCGGGACATCTAGGGCAGGAATTCCACGAAAGTTCTTATACCACACTTTGAAGCCCCTGCCTTAAAGGACAAAGTTGCATCATAGTGTAAGAGTCTTGAAGTTCATTTTCTCTTTAATGAAAACAAGCTGTTATTCTGTAATGGTTCTTTTAAAAACAACAATAAGAGTTTTGAGGCGTCCAATTCATTTAATGCCTTGCAGCATGGAACTACTTGCTAAGTAGTAAAATTGCATTTCAAAACATGATCAAACATCAACCTAATCAGCCAGGTGTTAGGCTCTCAATCATAAACCTCAAAACACATAATCAAGTATCAGTAAGCAGGTGTTTTAAGTGAAGATTGAGATAAACAGATGCCTTTGTGGTTATTTAGGAGGTTTTGCAACATTAAAATGGAGTACCTCACACTCAAGCGAGCCGACTTCAGAAACTCCTCTGCTGAATAAAGCCAAGCAATAATTAGCACAGGAGATTTTTACTGGATTGCAGTTTAAAGCCTTTGGTCATAGCAAATATTGTTTCATTTCCTTTACTTCCACCATCTTTAAGGTCTTTGAAAAAAAAAAAAAAAAAAAAAAAAAAAAAACACTGGAACACATTTCACTCTTTCAGTCTGAAGACTTTGATCCCTTTAGAGAAAAATCACCAGTGCCAGACACCCATCCCACCTGTCTCTCCAAAGTGACAAAATGAGACCTGGGCATTCTGAAGAAAAATCAAAGTTTCACTCTAGAAGTTACTTTGTGTTTCACCACACTTCAAAATGGCTTCTCAGCAGCCGGATAACTAGTCCCATGAAAATCCCTGAAAGATCTGGGGGGTAATTCTCAATAAAAGGACTCTTTTTAAGAGCCAATGTTACTTAGGTTTATTAGAGTTTACCCTTGTGATTTATTTTAGCAAATGCTGAGAAAGGGTCCCTGCTCAACGTTATAGTTAATTAATTTCTACTAATTCCCCTTGATTGTGGCGAGCAGGTTAGCTTTGAGAGGATTTCTTATGCTCCGCTTTGTTTCTCTACCCTCTTCGTTTGGCTTTGTATTGCCACCTCCATAGTAGTCTCAGTTCTTATAGTTTTATCTCCCACAGTTAAAGGAGCTATTATTATAGCATTTAGTCACGCGTGATACCCTCTAAACAGACTCTCAATGTGTTTGCCATCCTATAGCTACAGAGCTGGGTGTGACATCAAAAAGTTTCAACCCTGGCTATCAGTATACTCCTCCGAAACAAAAATCAAGAGAATCTAACCAGGCCTGGACAAATCAGAGGTTCTGAGACTAAGGCTAAATAAACCTAAATGACTTCATCTTTCCCTCCCGCCAATCCCTGAAACCTGTTGGCAATTTCAGAAACACATCGGAAACTACTCATTTATATGGTCTTCCTCTTTTCAGTTGTGGGATTCAGCCGGGAGCTAGTTAGTGTGTCACTGGGGCTTATTGTGTTTCAGGGCCTGTAGGTTGAGTCTACTTTTAAAGAAAAAGTTTCCTCTCTAAACCAGCAAGCCTAGCCATTTGGGGGCTCTTCTGACCTTCCTTCATCATATAAGACCCTTCTTTCTATGATATGTAGGTTCGCTCTCCTCTTTCCTCTCCTGGCAGCTCAGGAAGCATTAACGTGGACTTCTCCCCAGACAGCGGGAACTCTTTGGCCCTTTCTGCACTTGCACCATCACAGTGGTGTTAAGCAGGACTACATGTTCCCCCAGAATCCGATCATACGAATGGTTCAGGCCTATTCAATCAAGATTTTTCTATGTGGCTTTGCTTCAATAAGCCTTGGACCCTTCCTTTCATAGAGACAATATAAGCCTCAGATGGAAGCTCTATCAATGCTTCACCTGCCTCCTCTAATCTAAAAAATGCCTTCCAACTCCACTCATGCCATGTGGGAAGAGAGGCCCCTCCACGGACGTTTGGACCTCAACTCCATCAACCTCTTTCTCCTGCATCTTTAACTTCCTCATTCTCAGTTCTGGCTTGTCAGCATTTGTATATAATAGGATGTCGGATTAGAAGTTGAGACCCAGACTCCAAAATACCATAACTGCTACATTCCGAAGGATGTGCTGGACCATGCATGCAATTTCAAAGCAGCATAACAAAGAGCCAGTATTTTAACTTTTAAGTCCTCTGTGTTAGTCTGTTTCATTGCAGTGACCAAAATGTCTGACAAGAACAAGGTAGAGGAGGAAAAGTTTATTTGGGGCTCACAGTTTCAGAGGTCCAGTCCATAGACCGCCAACCCCATTGCTGTGGGCCCACAATGAAGAAAAGCATCATGGTGGAAGGGCCCAGGAGAGGAAAGTCCTTCACCTCATGGAAGCCAGGAAGAGATACACACAGAGAAGAGACATATAAACCTCTGAGATACTTCAGGTTTTTCAATGTTTCTGTCGGCTTTTTCACTGCTGTGACCAAAGACCTGACAAGAACAATTTTAGAGGAGGGAAAATTTATGTGGGGGCTCACGGTTTCAGAGGTCTCAGTTCACAGACAGTAGGCTCCATTCCTTGAGGCTCAAAGTGAGGCGGAACATCATGGTGGAGAGTGGTGGAGGAAAACGGCTCAGGGCATTGCAATCAGGAAGTAGAGAGAGAGAGACCCCACTTGGCAGTATAAAATATAAACCCCAAAGCCACGCCCCAGGGACCCACCTCCTCCAGTCAAACCCTTCGGGACCACTCAGTTAATCACCATCAGGGGATTAAGCCACTGATTGGCTTAAGGCTCTCCCCTAAAGCTTGCACTGATTGTCTCACACATAGCTTTCAGGGGATTCCTCACATCCAAACCATAACATCATTATTACAACAACAGAAATTTGAATGAATCTGAATTTATATTGTTAGGAGAAAAACTAACACAGTCAAACTTATCAAAGTGTACTTCGGGAGAGAGAAAAAAAAAAAAAAGGAAGAAGAATTCTAGATGAGAGCAACACTCCAGACCAAAGACGGTTCAGAACACCACACTCCACCATAGTTGTAGGTTATATTTATAGCTGGAGAAAAGGAGTGACATGCAGTTAGACTCTGATTGGCTGCAGTTGGAATTTACCACATGTGGTCATGTTTTTGACAACATTCAGCCTCTGATTGGTTGGAAATTCAACTGCTCCAATTAGCTAAGACTCAGTTGCTTGCTTACAAGAGTATACTCAGGTTAAAATTTGTTTACCCGTCAAGTTAGTTGCAGTTCACCATGTATGGAGGCTGCTTTAGACCCAACTTTATCACTCAAGAATAGAGACAGTTTTAGGCCAAACTTAACTTCAGTTTTACAATATGTAAACATATACACCATTTAGAATACATACATACCAAAGTCTATGTATACAAATATCTATACATAGTTTCACAAGTATTTAGTAAAGGTAAATAGATGTCTCACTTTTTTTAAAAAAAAGCAGGAGTACAGGAGATGCATATGATTCATTTACAGGTATATTCCTTATCTGATACTGCCTTTTTAAATTTTTTTCTTAATTTTGCAGAGTGAACTTATAGAATATAATAGTCCACAGTCGCTTCCTTTTTTCTCTCAGCCTTTTTCCATTTTTTATTTTTTTAATGTTTAATCAACACATGGTACTGGTACTTATCTATGGATGATAGCATGGCATTTCAATACTTGTATGCAGTGCGTAATGATCAGATTGGGGTTACTTGCACATCTATCAGTTCAGACATTTATCGTTTCTTCATGCTGGGAACGTTCAACATCCTCCCTCTGAGCTGTTTTGAAACATTCCATTAATTGTTGTCAACCATCGTTCCCACTGTGCTGTACGTACGTCGTTAGGAGATACGCATCCTCTCCCACGGCACCCCTGTACTCCTTCGGCATCCTCTCTCCACCCTTCCGTCTCCCAGCTGTTTTGCTTGATCTTGCATATCTTACATAAATCAGAATGGTCTGGTCTCTTCTGCTGCTTCTGTGTTATCCAAAGATTTATAAAATTGCTGGCTTCTACTAATGAAGCGGCTCTGTGTCACAAGCATTCATGCCTCAGGAAATAGTGCGAGCGAAGGGCACATGACTTACTTAACATTGTCAATACTGAGATATTTTATTTATCTTCTAATTGCATATATTGTGATGGCAAGACATGAAGAGTCAGGGATTGTAGCTCAGTGGTAGAGCACTTGTCTAGTACGTGCAAGATCCTAGGTTTAAGGCCCAGGGACGCAGGGAAAAAAACCCTAAAGATATGAAGAGACCATGAGAGAACATCTAAACAGATGATTTTGACATAGGAAATATATTTCATTCATCATTTTGTTAGGTCCACCTTTTCCAAATGCCAATATGTAATTTATTTTACCATGAGTATTTAGGAATATGTCACCATCATAAAATAGTCAACACAGAAAGATGAAAAAATACAAACTAAAAATTCCCCATTATCCCACCCACTGGAGCTGATAACATTGAATGATTTCGTGTAAGCCTCTGGGGCTTTTTCTAAACACATATAACCATATCTACTGACATACAATTTTACTTAGTTGTTTTTAGAAAATAAAGTCATAGTATATAGACTGCTCTGCAACATGCTTTTTTTTCCTTTTAAAAATTTAAAAAATTTTTTAATTTGTTCTTTTTAGGTACACAGGACACTAGAGTGTATTTTGACATATTATATATATGTGGAGTATAACTTATTCCAGTTAGGGTCCATTCTCGTGGTTGTACATGATGTGGCATTTCACGGATCATGTATTCATATATGAACATAGGAAAGTTCTATCTGATTCCCTCTGTCTTTCCTACTCCCATCCCCTTTCCTTTCCCTTCATTCCCCTTTGTCTAATCCAATGAACTTTGCAGTGTGCTTTTTTTAACTAAAAAAACCTCATTTCTTTGAAGAGTCACATATTGTTTTGTTACGTTATGGCCCACAGTTGATTTAAGCATCTTATGGAGAAACATCTGAGTTATTTTCAAGTTTCTAGTGTTACTAACAACATGACTGTGCACATCTTGTGCCTGATCTTTGAACAGTTGTCTATTTATGTAGATGAAATAAATAATTAACAGTAATCTTCCTTGGTCAAAGAAGACGCATGTTTAAATTTCAAAGGTACCGAATGATACTCCACAAAAATTGTGCCAATTCACCCTCCCTCACCCTCTTCATCAATAGACATCACTGATCTTTCATGTTTTGTTTGTGGTGCTGGGAATCAGCTGGGCACTGAGCTACACCACCAACCCTCTATCTTTTAATCTTGGCCACTCTGCTAACTCAAAAAATGAACCCATCTCAATAAACATTTCTTTATAAATCAAGAAGACAGAACTTCCCATCTGCTGACTGCCCACTTTAACTTCTATTACACACCTACTCCTCTCTCATTGAGTTTTTCCTGGGTACTAATTGCTGTGTCTATCAATTCACAAAATTTTTTTGGATAGAAGCAGTATTCATTTTGTGATGCTGATCAAGATAGATTTTTCCCAGCTTTCTTTTTTATTTAGTCTGTGGGTTCCCCTCCTACAAGAAGGTTAGCTTTTCGGTTAGTCAAGTACATCCCTCTTTTTTCCTCATGGCTTCTGCTTTTCAGATGATGCTCTGCAAGGTTCTCACCACCCCATGATTATAAAAATACCATCCATATTTTCTTCTACACTTGTTACTTAATGGAGTATATATTTTGGTAGGAAAAGTGAAATAAGAATCCACTAGAATCATATTCTACATGCTATTTCACAATCATTTCGTTTCATGTAACACATTGTGACCTTGTTTCCATGTTAATAGATATTTTTCCGTAATATTACTTTATATGATCCATAATGTATTTAATAATACCCTGTTATTGGATAATTGGGTTGTTTGCAACTATTTCAAACAGCACCGTGGTAGACCTAACAGCAGCTGAACTCTCCCCTGCTACCTTAGCATTTCAAATGCTCCGTCTTCTCCAGAGCCCAGACCTTGCTCCGTCTTCTCAGCACAGTGAACTGTCACTCATCCTCTTGCTCACACCAAATCTGATTTCTCACTTCCTCTTGGGCTCTACTCATCACCACCTCACGTCCCATTCTCCTGCTGTCCCATGCCAAGGCTTATCACCTGGACAACTGCAGTAGCCTCCCTGTTCCTTCTCCAGCCCACTGGACTGACTCCAGACAGCACAGAGCACCATGTAGATCAAATCCCTTCCCTGCTTAGAACCCTTGTGTGGCTTCCCATCTCGCTTCAGGAAGTAAAGCACGAGAGCCCTCATCAAGTCCTCCTAGGCCTGGTCACCTGGCCCCTGCCAACCTGTCCGACTCCCGTTCCAACACTCATTCCCTTGCACACCAGTTGCCAAGCAGTGATCTCCTTTGTCTTCCTTCAATGGACCAAGCTTGCTCCGGATTCAGGGCAAGGCGTCTCACTCTGGGCATTGGTGACATCTGGGCAGGATCATTCCTTGCTGTGGGGGTCGCAGGATGTTCACCAGCATCCCTCGGCCTCTGCCCAATAGATGCCAGAAGCACCTCCCCTATGTGACAACCAGAAATGTCTTGGGACATTGCCAAATGTCCCCTGGGGAGCAGAATCACCCCAGAATGAGAACATGAGGGCGTTGGCACAAGATCTTCCCTGTACTGGAATGTTCTGCCTGCTGGGTCTTTACGCAAATGTTCTCTTCTTATATTCAAGACTCAGATCAAATATCCCTCCTCGGGAAGACCTTTCCTGTCTATCAAACTGAACAAGCTCCACGCCATCACCAGTCACCCTCTGTCACATCCTTGCTCTGTTTCCCAACTGCTCTTGTCCCTGTTTGGAATAACCTTGTCTGGTTGTTGGTTTACTTGCGGTTGGTCCCCCTCCTAGCGTGACAGCTTCAGGCCAAAGGCAGCACCTGGCTTGAATAAACAGATGTTTAGGAAAGATATGTTGGCAGAAGAAGATGCATTTCCAGAAGAGACCAAAGCGCTCTTTGTTGTTGAATCTAATGGATCTATAAAGCTCCTTCGTTAGATCTCCCCAACATTCGACACTCTTTCTTTGCAGCGCTGGAGGGGTACCTCGGCCCTCATGTCTGCTAAGCAAGTTCTTGGCCACTGAGCCACATCCCCAGCCCAACCTGCTTTCTCTGAATCATCTCTTACCTTGGCTTCTGCGGCCCTGTCTTGTCTCGGTTGCCCCCTTCACCTTGGGCCCTCCCTTCCAGCTGCTCTCCAGAGCTTTGCTTCCTTGGACTGTCCCCAGTGCACTGCCCTTCAGAAGTCCCATCCTGGTGCGTCTTCTAGTCCCTCATCATCCAGCCGGATGACCTTGGCCACTCCTATGCGTCTTCAATACCATCTATTTCCCTGTGACTCCCAAATCTGCATCTTCACTCAGATGTCAGTGGTCGTGGGATGTCCCTGGGCTCCTCCAGGTCAGCATCTCCAATCCAAACTCTTCACTTCTACCCAACCCACAGCCGGATCCTAGCAGCCTCTCTGTGAGTAGCTAATTTTATGTGCCAACTTGATTGTGCCAGGTTAAACATTCTTGCCGGGTGTTTCTGTGAGCATGTTTATGAGATCAGCTTTCAAATCCAGGGACTCAGTGAAATAGCTCACGCTCCTCAGCATGGGTGAGCATCATCCAGTCCATTAAAGACCTGAACAGAACAAAAGGCCTCATGGCTTGAGCAAGGACATCCATCTTCTACTGTCCTTCGATAAGGATTTACACCATCAGTTAGTTTCTTGGTCAGACTTGTTCTAAATGACATCAACAGTTGTCCTGAGTCTCCAGATTGAGGATGGTAGATAGTGGGATTTCTCAGCCTTTGTAATCAAGTGAGTCAATTTCTCATAATAAAATTCTCTGCATAGCACTCTGGAAAGCAGTATGGAGATTCCTCGGAAAACTTGGAATGGAACCACCATTTGTCCCAGTTATCCCACTCCTCAGCATAAACCCAAAGGACTTAAAATCAGCATACTACAGTGATGCAGTCACATCTGTGTTCATTGCAGCTCAATTCACAATAGCTAAATTGTGGACCCAAACTAGATGCCCTTCAACAGATGAATGGATAGAGAAATGTGGTATATATACAGAATGGAATATTACTCAGCCATAAAAAAGAGTGATATCATGACAGTTGTAAGTAAATGGATGTAACTGGAGGCTATCATGCTAAGTGAAATAAGCCAATCCCCCAAAACCAAAGGCCAAATATTCTCTGTGATATGCAGATGCTGACTCACAATAGGCTGGGGGAGGAAGGAGTGGAGGTTCACTGGATTGGGACAGGGAGAAATGGGGGGAAGGGAGGGGAGATGGGAATGGGAAAGACAACAAAGTGAATCAGACATAACTTTCCCATGTTCATATATGAATACACAACCAATGCAACTCCACAGCATGTAAAAAGTAATAATAATAAAAATTAAATGATGAACAAAAAAAATTCTCTGCGTATAAAATGTACCTTGGTCTATTTTGCTGGAGAGCCCTAACATGCCCTCTCACTGATACAGCTTAGCCTCCTGCTCCAGAAGCTTCTAGTGCCTCTCCCGGAATTCCTGTGCTAGGTTGCTGCAGCACATTCTGAAGAGTCTTGTGCCCCTGGTTCTGCCGTTGTGATACCTGCCCCTCGCTGTCTGCTTAACACTCTACATGGCTGCCCACTGTCCTAACTCAACGGCCCGGATTCCTTCCCCTGCCTTCAGTGACCTGTCCCCGCCATCCTGCCAGTCTGCTCTATGTTCCCTTCCCCCTGGGACCACAGATGTGCCCCTTCTGTCTGAACACCCACCTTGCCTCCACCTCTATGTGCCACGAGTCAGTATTGCAGTCAATACATGGAAGGAGGAAGCTTCCTGTATTTCCATTACCCTTGTTCTTAGCCTGGTAACTATTACTTAAGTCTAGGTCACGTAAAACAGTCAGACCTGTCTACGTGCTCCTCCGTTTCCTGTCCCCAAACGGTCTCTGCTTCAAACACATTGCAGATAGCTCTTTGAAATCACCCGTGGCCTTTTCTGCCCTACCCATCTCTCTTCCCAGCTCCAGCTTTGTATTCCTCCCTCTCTCTGGACCACCACTAACAACTTTCTGAAGAATTTGTTTATTTAATAACTAGAGCCTGCTTCTCCCAGCCAAGAATCTAGCTGAAGATTTTCATTTTTCTGCCACTGGATCCGTTTGGTAACAGCGACTAAGCATCTTAGCCATCCTCAGATTGTGCAAAAGAAACCTAAAGGTAGCACAATAGATTATTAAGGACAAATGAAAAAATGTGCTGTATCACAAATGTATCATAAAGTATGAAATAAAAGTTACATATGAAATAAGCGAACAAAAGGAAGAGCAAGCTGCTATCTGATCCAGAGATGTTGCTGTTCAGCCTCTGCAATTGTTTCCAGCTTGACTGTCACCTCCTGACCATGCCTTGGCACCAGCCTGACAGTGTGTGAAGGCGCCCTGGCTGATCGGCCGGAGACACAGCGCCCCACAGAGCCCCTCTCAATAGAGCCAGCGTCCGGCAGGTCAGTCGGCCCAGCTTCCCAGTGGGACCAGCCCCAGAGGCGTTTTCCAAGGACACCCTTGAAGAGTCGTGTTCCTCCTGCCTTACCCTACCTGTCGCCAGGATGGTGCACAGTGACCCTGGAATTGCAGGCACCTTTGGATATTGCCTATGGTACATGTTTATGAAACCTTACTGAACATTTAGGAAAAGAGCACTTTCCAGTTGTAAGGAATGGCCACACAGAATCCTTGCCTGCCTCTCTCCAGCTGGAGGGGAGGAAGCCGGAATTCATCTTGTAAAGAGATGTCAGCCTGTACTAACAAGTGCACATGGGGGTGAGACCCAGGTGCCCAGCAGTGAGCCACAGGGGCCAATTTAATTGATTCTCTGGATGACAGTTTTAAAAGCACAGAGCCAAGTACCCCACTACCATCCCATTCTTCTGGTCTCCGTGACATGGGACTCTATCGGCATCAGGCACCCATGTTGACCAATTTCCCAAGGCTGTGCCCTTGAGGGGCTTGTCCAAGTCTGACGGTGACCTTGAAAGTACAGGGAAATGGTTCCTTGGGCTCCTGAAGCCACCTACTAACTACCAACAGCAGAACGTCACCATGCTGCGGTTTGTTAAAATAAGCAAACCGCAGTGCGGGCCCCGTGCTCAGGGCTGTGAGGGGATTCGCTCGGGAATCCCTGCTCCTCACCATGCCATTTTGACCTGATTAAGGAGAAAAGACCTTTGCTTCAAAATTACGCCTCACCTCTTGAATTATAGATTTTTCCAAAGCCAAAAGCAGATTCCTGGTCTACATAAGGAGCAAGAGAGAATCCCAAAGCCAGAGTTTTCCTAAACCTCAAAGCCCAAGTTTTCCCTAAAATACCCGACACCTCCAAGGTCATAGGAGAGAGGGGCCGTCGTCCACCGTCTTCTCCAAACACTGGATTGTACTGCTCGCTCCTGGCCTTCTCATTTCACCAGCAGGGCCAACTGGCATGTCTTATCCTTTACTCTTTGTGTTTGATTTACTCAAAGAATTTATTTTTATTTTTATTCTTTTCAGCTTTATTGAGGTATGATTGACAGATACAAATTACACCTCCTTACAGTGGACAATGTCAGGACTTGGTATCCCGAGATGCTGAAATTATGACCCCCCATCAGCCAACAAGCACAGCAACTCACCTAGTTACTCTGTTTTTTGGTGAGAACATTTGTGATCCACTCTCTGGGCACATTTCAAGTGTGCGATACAGGTCTGCACATTAGACCTCCTGACATTTTTCCTCTTATAACTGAAAGTTTGTACCCTTTGATGAACATGTTCCATTTGCCCCACCCCCCAACTCTGGATAAGGGAGATAAAGCTAAGTGCTAACTTTTATCTCTGTATTGCCCACAAATTATCTTAAATCTTTTATGAGCTAAGGTAGGTATAGAGACTCCTTTGTTCTTCACTTTTCAAAGGATGGCCCCTGTACAAACAGCATCGACACCCCTTGGAAGTTGCTAGAAGTCGAGAGCCTTGAGCCCCTGCCAAGCCCTGCTGATGTGGGTGCACATCAACTTTGGAGAAATGCTAGTGAAATTCAGAAGACCAAGTCGCTGGCTGTCTAAGTTGGCCGTCCATTGAACCTCCAGGAGCGGAAGAGCATACCCACGTGTGAGTACCTTGGCAGAGGCGCTGATACTGTTGGTGCCGGGAGAAGCCTGTGCCTTTGGGATTTTTAAAAGCTCCCAAGTTGATTCCAACATGTAGCACTGTCTGAGAATCCCAGAGCTCTGCACGAGCAACTGGGTGAAGGCAGACATGAGCCTGCGTGGTCGTGAGATGGCGAGAAGACCTCTCTGAAGGAGACAGGAGGCCGGGGGTGGGCGGTGGGGAGAGGTCAGATTATGATCATGGGCTTCAAGACTCAACGCAGTAAGAAGCAGGGTACTGGAGGAGCTAGCCATGCTTGTTCAGACGAAGCTTTGCTGGAGAGGATGGAGTATAGAGGGCTCGATTCAGAGAAGCCAGCCGTTCCCAGGAGTCCAGGAAATAGCAGAGGGGCTTACAGGAGCATGACGTCTACACAGAAGATAGGTGAGTCATGACAGGTGTGTCATGCTCCTGTGCTAGGGGGCTGTAACCAAGTCCCACAGTCTGTGTGATGAAGCAAAGGAGATGTGTCATCTCACAGCTCTGAGAGCTGGAAGTCCAAGACCAAGGTGCAGTTAGTTGGTGGGGCTGGTTCCCTCAGAAGGTCACGGAGAGGCTCTGCCCTGTGGCTAGTTTCTGGTGACCGCCGGCAGTCTTGGGATTTGAAAATCCAGCATAGGAATTGGGGGTAGGGAGGCAAATTCAATCCATAACACACACCTAAGGAGAAATCCTGTGAAAGACCCCCTCTTCTTCACACCAGAGATAACCAAAGCGGGCTGTATGGGGCCCACTCGTATCCTCTGAGGTTGATGACGTCTCACTGGAGGTAGGCGCAGTAAATGTGGGCCTGAGGGGACTTACCATGCCAGGGAAGACTGGCAAAAGAATTGTTTGTAAATTCAGTTTTTCTTCCATCACAACAATGACAGATGGTTTAAACGTATCAGTTAAGATTTGTAGTCCATGGTACAATATTAAAAAGCAAACACATCATTTTTTATATATGGAAATAACTATTGCATGGAATATTACTCAGCTATAAAGAATAATAAAATTATGGCATTTGCAGGCAAATGGATGAAATTGGAGAATATCATGCTAAGTGAGATAAGCCAATCTCAAAAAACCAAAGGATGAATGATCTCGATGATAAGTGGATGATGACACATAATGGGGGGGGGCAAGAATGGAGGAAGGAGGGACTGTATAGAGGGAAAAGAGGAGTGGGAGGGGTGGGGGGGAAGGAAAAAAATAACAGAATGAATCAAACATCATTACCCTATGTAAATGTATGATTACACAAATGGTATGCTGTTACTCCATGTACAAACAGAAACAACATGTATCCCATTTGTTTACAATAAAAATAAATTTTAAAAAAAAATTTGCAGAATTAAAAAAAAAAAAAGAAAAGAAATAACTATTGCAACATACACAGGGCCTGTGATGGAACAAAAGATAAAATAGATTAAAAAGTTGAAGCCACCCAATTCATCTCCAGAGATGCCAGCCTCCAACACCAGTCAGCCAATGGACTGTGGGCCCTGGGCTCACACCTATTTGGGGGAGGAGAGGGGCTTCCAGATCAGGAGCAAAGGCCTCAAAGGTTAAGGCAGCCAGTGGGGTGGTCATGAAAATGAGAGTATTGGCAAGAATCACCATGACCCTCTGCACACACCTGGAAACCAGTCCTCTGGCAGAGGTGTGCATGTGGTAGGGGAGACTGACCCGGGTTCGAAGATCCTCGGGGACACGTAGTCAAGAGGGGGGGTGTCCAAACTGCAGCCACCTCAGTGTTCCTTGATGTGGCTCTGCTTCGGTTCAGCTGTAACAGTCTGGACCTGAATGTCCCCCCAAAGTGCCAGGTGTTAAAGGCTTGGTCCCTGGTACAGAAATGGGGCTTTTGGGAAGCGAGTGACTCATTAGGGCTCTGACCTCCTCAGTGATGGAATGCATTGATGGCTTGAGAGCTGAATGGACCCTGGGAGGTGGAAACCAGGTGGGGCGTTGCTGGAGGAAGTGGTCCCTGGGGGTGTGCCCTGGAACAGTGCTTCTTGTCCCCAGCGTCTTTCCCGCCCCCCACCCCTTCCTCACTCATCTCCCTCTCCCTCTGTTTCCTCGCTGCCAGGAGCCAGCCTCCCACCATGATGGTCTGCCTCATCTCAGGTCCAGAGCAATGAAGCCAGGCAACCTTGAACCAGAATCAATGAAACCTCAAAATAAATCTTTTCTCCCTGCAGTTGTTCACATCAGGTATTGTGTCACAGTGATGAAACACTGACTGACACAGACCCAGCAACAGGAGGATGTCAGCTCTGTCTTCATTTTTATTTTTATATTCTAGAAGCAGAGGTGGACTATGCTGTGGTCTGAACGTCCCCCAAAAGGCTAAGCCCTCAGGTGGCACCATTAATAGTAGAAACTTTATGAGGTGGGTCCCAGTGGGAGGTGCTTAGGTCATTGAAGACGTGGCCTCAAAGGGGATTGGGGATCCTGCCCCTTCCCTTCTTCTCTTTCTTTTTTATTTGCTTCCTGCCATGCATGTGAGTGAGCTGTTTTGATCTGTCACACACTTCCACCATGATGTACTGCCTCACCATAGTCTCCAAAGCAGTGGGTCAGCTGATGGATTGGAATTTCCAAAACTATAAACCAAAATAAAACTTTTCTCTTTATAAAGTTGATAATCTCAGGTATTTTGGAATAGTGATGGAAAGCCAAATGACAAAAGCTTTGAGGAGTAGTGGTTCTTCAAACACTGGAGAGTTTGTTGAAAACATAAATCTCCAGGACCCACCCTCAGTTTCCAATTCAGCAGGTCTGGGACGGGGCCTGATAATTTGCATTTCTAACAAGTCTCCAGTTCATCCTGAGCTGCGGGCCACACTTGGAGAGCCACTTTTTCAGAGTTATGCACTCTTACTCTCTTCTCTTATAACCAACAATAAATCTTCAAGGAACAACCAGCTCAGGTTGAGCACTCTGTGACCATGACAGGTCATTGTTCCCACAACTTAGATCACTGTTTGTTGAGGATCAAGTTCAGTTTCTCTGGCCCTCATTAGCTTCATGCCCTAACCAGCTAAATCAAATGGTCTGGGCTTTTAAATTCTTCCAGGATCTCAATCAACAAATAAGACACTTTCCCAAGGATTCTGACAAGTGAGAATGAGTTGGTTTTTATGGGTGTTTTATTAACTCTTAACTTTGGCATTGAAACCCATTCAGAAGCAGCGTGACTGGCCCTGGCAGTTCAATTTAATGAATAAATGAGCAAGACCCTGAGGGCAACGACAGCATAGAGTAAAGACTCTGGCGTGGATCGAGGGACATGGGTTGAAGTCCCTGCTCTGTTACAAACCAGCTGTGCAAACTTGGATGGGACATTTACCCCTCTGAATTTTCATTTCTTCACATGAAAAATACAGAAAGTTGGAAACTGAATAAAATGAAATGGTATAAATAATTCAAATACTATGTTACATAATAGATGGCTTCCCCTTGCACCCAAAAACCCTCTCCTCAATACCAAACACCTCTCAGCATGTTTTAGTACAAAATGAGATAATATGTAAAAAATGCCTCATTTGGCCCTAAAGTGCAACCTCGGGGTATTTGTTATAGAAAACTATTCTCACATGGTCATTTTCACTGTGATATTGACTACAATGACCAAGTTGGAAAATTCTATAAGCCCATCAAAGGAATAGATTAGGGTTCATCCATACTAAGTAATGATAAGAGGAATTTAAAAGCATGTACAAACATGGAAGAATCCATAAAGTATAATAAGAGAAAAAAAGGAAACTGAAAGACAATACTTTCTTTTTTATATATATTTATTTTTATTGTAAACAAATGGGATACATGTTGATTCTCTGTTTGTACATGGAGTAAAGGCATACCATTTGTGTAATCATACATTTACATAGGGTAATGTTGTTTGATTTATTTTTCCCCCTACCCTCCCACCTCTCCCACCCCTCTTTTCCCTCTATACAGTCCCTCCTTCCTCCATTCTTGCCCCCCCATTATGTGTCATCATCCACTTATCATCGAGATCATTCGTCCTTTGGTTTTTTGAGATTGGCTTATCTCACTTAGCATGATATTCTCCAGTTTCATCCATTTGTCTGCAAATGCCATAATTTTATTATTCTTTATGGCTGAGTAATATTCCATTGTATAAATATACCACAAGGAAACTGAAAGACAATACTTTCTAAATTATCTAATTAATGATTTTCCAAACCCACATGGATATGTGTATACATGTATATAAAAGGATCTGGAATCATCCACACCAAAATATTAAGAGTCATTTTTTCTTAAACCAGATGCAGAAAGACAAGAATTGCATATTTCCTCTCATGGAAACAAACAACAACAGATGATCTGGAAGTAGAAGAGGGGCTGCAGGGGCCAGGGAAGGGACAAGCTGTCAAGGGGATGCGGTGGGGGAGAGCAGAAGGGACGGTGGGCGTGGCCAAAGCCCAATATACACACAGAGGGAAATGTCACAGTGACACCCGTTAATTCATATAATTAATATGTATTGATAATCATGATAAAATTACTAATTAAAAACCTTATTCCGAATGTTCAAGAAAGGGTCTCATTATTTCTGAGGTGGGCAAGTCGAGCAGGAGGAAGGGACAGCTCAGCCACAGGACCAAGTGCCAGCCTTGGGCTCCTGCTTTAGGGAACAGTACTGACCTCAGCCAATTCCCGATCCCCAGGAGCTACTGGAGGAATCAGGTCAGACAAGCTGGGGACAAACTCTGCCCAGTGGAAGCAGGGTGGCAGGGGCGCGGGCAGGTGTGCCTGGTTCCTTGGAGGTGTCCTACATGCGCCCGCGCGGCTGTCGCACTTTCGTGTGACCCTGTGGCCTTCTCCTTCCTGCCTCAGGTCCCCGTCTTCCCCAGTCTTGCTTGCCTGGGACTCTCCGCCCCCAACCCGGCCAGCAGCACAAAGGGCTCCAGACGCTCCTGCGCCTGACCGTGCGGAGGGTCACGTCCCCGGTGCCCTTCTGGAGGTCCGGTCACACTGCCCTCCTGGTCAGATCAGCTGGCTCAGACGCCTCAGGCAATGTCACCTTCTCCAAAACCCCAGCCAGCTCCCCCGCCTCCTCAGTCTTCCTTCTCCACTCATGAAAATGGGCATGGGGAGTAGATTTAGGTCGTTTCCAGCTGATTTAACTGGGTGCTCAGAGGAACCGTCCCCAGGGAGCGCTGCCACCCACATCCTTCTCTTAGCACTCGGCAGCCTCTGAGCTCTGGCCGAGGCAGTGGAAGGCTGAGAGCAGAGCGGTGAAAAGTCCAGCTCCAAGTCCAGCAGGGAGAAGCAGATGTGGAAGCAAAAACAGCCAGGTTTTGAGAGCGTAGGAAACAAGGGAAATCATTTTTTTAAGTCAGTGAATGTTGAAGCTTGTCGACCTAGTGGCTAAGAGAGATGTGTTTTGCAGGCAAACACCACGTGCAGAGGGTCCTGGCAGTTCTTCACGCCCCCTGTCAGAGAATTAGGGCGCTGCCTCAGAAGGGTGGGGCAGTTTGGCTCGCCTGGGCTCCAGTCCTGGGTTCTGTGGGAGGACAGCCTTTTCCTGTGGGGAGGTGCCCGCACAGGCTCTGTGAGCAATTCCAACGCGGGAATGGAGTCTTTCTTGGGCACTGTTTGTTTTGTCCCAGAAAATTGCCCCCTACCCTTTTTTTTTTAACTTAATAATTGTCTGAAAAGAGAACGAGGCTGTGGCTAACAGAGGCCTGGCTTTTAATGTGAGAGAGGTTTGCTCTTTCTTGTATAAGAAGCCTGAGAGTCAAATACCCTCTAATTAGACTTGCTGTAGGAAATGCATTAGGGAATTAGTCAAAAGAGAAAGTTTAACCAAAAGAAGTTTAAATTAGAAAAAGCTGGTGGTGGTTTAAGTCTGCGGTCTTTGATGTACAGCTGTGGTCCAGATGAACTGCTCTGAAATGGAGCCCCGATTTCAAATTAAGAGTGGAGTAAAAGATGTTCCCCTCCTCTGGGGTCAGAAAAAGCAATATTTCTGAAACATGTTTGAGAGTCTCGGAAAGCACTCTTCCAGAAAGCTATTCCATTAAGTCCCTACCGTCTTCCATCCCAAGATTGCCTTTGTCCTGCCTACCTCTGGCTCCCAGCACCCCCATCAGTTCTTCCCACTCGTGTCCCCTGTAGCCTTGGTTTCAGCCAGTCCCAGAGCCAAGTGCTGGCCAAGGCAGAACACAGAGTCAGAGCCTCGGAGCCACCAGGAGGTGGGCAGGTGTTGCTGCCACTGACAGTTTGAGCCACAGTGAAGCCTGAATATCCCCGTGTCCCACCAGGTCATGATTGTTAACGCCTGCCAGGTTTCCCCATGATGTCTCTGGGGGAATGAGCTGACGGGGTCCCCAGTCGGGAGCTGGTGTCTTGCTATTTATTTGGGTGAATCATCTAGACTTCCAAATCATGCCCATTCTCCACACAGGCCCTGTAGGGAGCCACCCCTGTAGCACCACACCTGAGCACCCTATGGCTCAGAGGTCCTCAGTGCAAGGTGCACAGCAACACCTGGGAGCTTGTTAAAAATGACAGGTCCTGTCTCCACCACTGCAGGTTCCAATTGGAGTGGCTGCCCCATGCACTCATCCCTGCTCCTGGGCGATGCTAATGGAAGAGTTCTGGGAACCCATCTTGTGTACTGCTGCATGGGCGGACAAAGCCCCAAGGCCAAGTCCCACACAACCCCGCTGCCTTTCCCTGCTCTTCCCACCGACCTCACCTCTTCATATCCCAGCCTGTTTTGTGGCTATGTCCATCAGGCTGTGACATCATTTATAGCCTTTTCACATTCATTGTATTGCATTTAAAGCATCTGTTAGTTTCAGGATGTATATTTTCTCACAACCTAACAACACTGTAAATTTCACCCTGACTTCCAATCCCAATGCACATATAGGTTCCTATGTATATTGGGCAGTTGTTAGTTTTGCATCTGCGGGAATATTATACAACCTTTAAAACAAGGTGCTTCCAAGTGCTGCAATGTGGACGAGACTAGAGGACTTTATGCTAAGTGAAGTAAGCCAGGCACAGAAAGAAAAATACTGTATGACCCCTGTATACGCAGAACCTTTTAAAAAGAAAAGGTTTAATAAATTGAAAGAGACTAGAATAGTGGTTACCAGGGGAATGGAAGAGGAGGAAGTGAGAAGATGTAGGTCAAAAAATGTTACGTTGCATTCATTCTACAAATGAGTAAGTCCAGAAATATCATGTATAGCAGGAGAACTACAATAAATAGTTAATGCGTAGTTAATAATATAGTATGCCAAAAAGTTGCTAAGAGTATAGATTTTAGGTACTCTTACCACTCTTACCACACAAAAAGGTACCTATGGAAGGTGATGGATTTGTTCAACCATAGTAATCATTTCACTGTTCAGTTTCATTGGTTGAATCTCTGTAACCTGAGATTCCATCAGTGGCAGATGAAAATATTGGGGGAAAAAAGTTCCAGAAAATTCCAAAAAAGTAAAATTTGAATTTCCCACACAAGCCCTACACTGACTCCACAAACCAAAGTGAGGTGTGGGCCAAGCCTGCTGTAGCCGCTGGCACTTCACAGACCCCTGGCCTCCTGCGGTGCTTCTTGTTTGGACCTGCCTGGTGTCTTGTTCAATTGCTGGGCAGTGAGGCCTACCCTGGCTGCACTGTACTGCACATGGGCCTTTTTCTTCTTGTCATTATTCCTTAAACAATACAGCATAGCGACTACTAGCATTCTGTTTACAGTGTGTTGAGTGTTATAAGTGATCTAGAGATGTCTTTAAGTACATAGGAGGCTGTGTGTCAGTTTGCAAATTATACATCATTTTACATAAGGAACTCCAGCTTCCATGGATTTTGGTATCCTCGGGGGTCCTGGAACCAACCCCTGCAGATATTGAGCGACAGCTGTACACATATAATCAAAACATCATGTTGTACACTTTAAATATATACAATAAAAAATAAATCAAACAAATTCTCTATCTGGCAGTGAGAAGAGGCTAATTTAAGGGATATGTATTATTAAAGAGAACTATGTGTTGATACTTTGAGCCTGATGAATAGTTAATGAACTATGGTCATAAAGAAATAAATGGACAAATGGATTAACCTAAAAATGTAAAATAAAATAAAATCATATCATTTGTTCCATTTGGTCTATCTTCATTCTCTTCATGTTGCGGGGGGAAGAAAATCCCATCTGAAAGTTCAGGAGGAAATTCCACTCATGGCTTCATGTGGAAAGCTGCCTGCAGGACCGGAACCCCATCTTGTGGGCAGAGCTCTTTGCACTGCACAACCTCCACAGTCTGTACCCGCCTGACAGCCAGCACCAGGACTGTCCAATCCCCTTTCCTCCTCTCTGGGATTGGGGTCCATGATGTTCCTTAGGTTGGCCTCTCCCTGTCCCTGTCCCCTGCTGAGCTCCCTTTCTGGGTCTGTCATCGGGATTCACAAGACATAACACCGGGGCCTTTATTAGCATAGAGAACGACAGCAAGAAATACTGTCTGTGGGAAAAGCCTTCCGCTTTCTCCTTTCTCTGCAATTATCACTCAACTGCTTCAGTAAACAACAAAATTGTTCCCCACACACATCATTACCGTTTACAAGATTAAAATAGTCTCGAGGTCGGGAAGGCAAACACAGGTTGGTTTGAGTTTTTGAGATGAATTGCTCTCCCTGGTTACCCTGGGAGAAAGGGAGGATAAGGAGCCAGGCAGACAGATGTCAAGCTAGCATCTCCCCACCCAGATGGGGAAAGACTGGAGAGAGACAGAACGAGGCAAGACGGTGTGTGAGGCCTCAGTCTGGGTGGGGCAGGCTGTGCAGCTGGGCTGACAAGTGAAAGTCCCCACCAACCCCAGAACATCTTCCTGGGCCTCCGCCATTTTGGCGCATTCTCTTCAGACATGGGCTTCTGGATTCTGCCTGAGTCCAGTTCAAGTCCCAAGCAGGGAGTCTTAGGTGGACAGCTTCATCTCTTCCAATTATGGTCTTGAATTTGGTCACCCACCCCGCTAAGTGGGCATAAGCTGTTAGCATAACCAGGGCAGAAGAGCAACTTTCAGATCAGATCCAAAGGTCCAGAGCTCAAGAATTCTTTCAGACCCCAGGCATCCCTTGCCTTGCTCCAGGGGTTCATGAGCACTGTGCTCTTTGCCCTGAGTTGGTCACGCCATGGAAGCCCTCAGTGTCAGGGGGCATAGCTTTCTGGCCTCATAGGCGGACGTTCTCTGATAACAGGCAGCCAGATGAAAAGGCATTTGCCATGATCTTCAAATGTGTCCCAAAGGAGGTCATGAGCTTTACTCATGAACAAATAGATGTGGCTGAGCAGACATTTCCATACCTAACACCAAGTGTACAGGGCTGACAAACTCAAACGGCTTCAAGGGCCAGGAAGGTTGCACGTATTTGAATCGTGGCCTCCCTAGATACACACACCAGCTGGAAGACTTTAAATTAAAGTTTAAAAACTGTGCTGGCCAAACAAACTACAGCTTAAAACTGGGTTCAACTTCCTGGCCTCCAGTTTGCATTTCCTGGACAGAAAAAGGACCTATAAAAGTGAGACAGGAGGAAAAACCAGGGCAAATGGTTCTGTTCTCCTTCTCTGGCAACACACATTCTCTACTGTGAGGGGCCCCAGACCATGAAAATGGTCCTCATCAAAAAGCCATGTTTTCAGGATGTTTCTCCAGGAATCAGAATGGGCTCCACAAGCCAGACCCCTTCTGCCTTCAAATCCCCTTTGAGACCAGGAAACCCTTGTGAAATACTTGATCAACACTGGAAATGAATCTGCGGCCACAGGCCAGAGGGTTTCCTTATATTGAAACTAATTAGCATTGTCCAGTAAAAAAAAAAAATCCCATGGGCTTGGTGTTATGAACCTAGTGTTGAAACAGCAAGGACCAGCCCTGCCCTTGGGTATTTTGACCTGATGCTGGAGAAGATGGGAAAGAGAAGATTCACAATGATTATGTCCCAAGGGGTCTCCTGTGTCTGCGCCAGACAAAAGAAGGTGGCCCATTGCCTCACACCACCATCACTGTTCCCCTCTAAGATGTGGGCACCGCCAGGGAAGATGATGAGCTAGGGGTCAGTCATGTCAAACTAGGTTGGACATGGACGGAGCTCTGAGCGTAGGGTGCACCGGGATGCAATGAGGATTCTGCAGCTGCTCCCAGTAAAGACCTTGCTGGTCTGTAGAGACTGACTTTCCACGGCAGCGGGAGGGCAAAGGTGGGAGGGCAAAGGTGGGAGAAGTGATCTGGGGTTGGAGGCCAAGGAAGGAAGGGAGGGAACTTGTGTCACATAGTTTCAGGGCCTCGTATCACACAGGAGTTTCATATGGCCTGGCCCACGAAGATTAATATTGAGGATGGTTTTAAGGATTTGGAGGTCTAATTAAATAATAGCTTATATTTAATTGGTGTGATAACATTTCCTTTTCCTAATAGGATGCCTATTGAAGGTGACTGTTCAGTTCCTTTTCTTCGTATTTTTCCCAAAGTAGAAAAACTCTGAGGATAGGGGAAGAGGAAGGAGGATGCTTCCCTTGTGTGTGTGTTTTGAAGTTGGGTTTGTGAATTTGTTAGAAACTGGTGGGAAATTAAAAGCAACAATGAAGGAAGGAAAAGGGAGAGTTGGTAAAGAACTGCTGCCGTGGGCCCCTGGGTGCCCCCCATACCACCTCTCCAACCACGCTGGCTGCTGCCACCCTGGTGGGCACTGTTGGAAACCAGCCTGGCACGTGCCATCTCACCAGCCCACCAGACTCCCCGCCATCCTTCCGTGGCTCCTGTAACCCTCCCCACCCCTCCAAGTTCCCCTGGCCACCACAGGCCCAGACCCTGCAGACACTCAGAGCCACCAGGTTCCCCAAGGTGGTGACTGCCTGGCTCAGAGCCTGTACGTCCCCCAAGACTATCCTTGCGTGGCCACCCATGGGAGCTACATCTTAAGTTTATAGAATATTATTTTCAGGGAAAGGGTAAAAATAGGGATGGCTTGGCCTAAAGGTTTTATCACGGAAGGATAAGGCCATGTTTCATAAATATATACTGAGACTACTAGGGGAGATGTAAGAATCGATACCAAATTGACATGATTAGAAAGGCATCAGCTAAAAAGGAGCAGGAGATAAATAGCAACTTGATCAGATCAAGGGTGAGACTGGCAAGATAGAGCTTAGACCACGTGAGCTACCCTTTCCTGGAAATACCCACCTGGCAAACCCTGAGGCAGCTTCCCAATGTTTTCCTAGCTTAAAAACAGAAAAGACAGATAATTTCATTTCATTCAGTACCCCAAAGAACTCTCTCTGGTGACATGGTTATATGAAACTCACTAATCAAATGCCTCAGGGTAAGTCAGACTTCTCCCCTTCACTGACCCGGTTCTGTCATCTCTAAGAGAAAGAAGAATTTCAGACCCCAGACTTAGCCAACTTAAAATCAGTGATCAATGGCCACTCTTCGTGCTTGAGGATGGCACATCTTTTTTGGCAGTTCCAAGTGACAACAAAAAAGTTCCAAAGGATAAAACTTACTCTGCTATACCATGAGAGTGATTCAGGAAGGACTGATTCAGGCAGAGAGTTGACGTCTCCCAAGAGAGAGAATAACTCCCAGGCCTCTAACACTGGACTCGAGGTATAAACAGGGATGAGGCAAGAACACGCCATCAGAAATGGAGGTGGCCGTCCCCACCCAAGATGTATTCAGAAGAGAAGCTCTGGCCCAGGTCAACTTCATGAGGGTCACGCATCCCTTATTGGACGATGACTTGCCAGGTTCTCACAACTTCAGGCCCTTCAACCGTCGAGCTAGTGCTCTTTGCTCTCATTCCAAGTTCTTGCAAATCACAAGAACAGCCACGAGTCACAGAGTGCTCCCCACAGGCCAGGCCCAGGACTGGACATGGAAAGCACTCTCCCTTACAAGTAAAGACTCTCATTATGCCTTTTTTATATATGAGATTCAGAAGGGTGGACTCTGTCCTTAACAAAGAACTTCACCCCTCTGTCCAGTAGGGCCAATTTATGAAACTAGGGCTTCAAAATGTTAGTTGCTACAGAAGAGTTTTCTCCCAGGTATGGAAATAAAACACACACACACTCTCTCTCTCTCTCTTACACATACACATACACACATTCCCGCTGTATTCCTCACTTCCTCAATCTTCCTGTGCCTGGCCCTGACTTTCATTAGCATCTCCCCAGGTGTTGATGTTAAATGTTTGCCATCAGAGTAATGGTGGTCAGAGAGCCCAGTGCTGCTGGACACCCTGATCATGTCTGATCTTTGAAGATACCAGTGACTGTTTGCTTGCCAGCTCCCCTGCTAGGACACTAGGAAGCAGGGATCCCAAAGACACCTTATGGGCAACAGAAAGTCCCTCCAAAGCAAAACTTAAAAGAGGTCTTTCCTCAAAGAAACCCCCTCTCTTTTTTAGTAGAAAGAAAGACGATTGCTGAGAGGATTGAATTCTGAAAGATCAGAGGGGGAAGATTATCTGCTCACTGGGCAGCCTGGTCAGTAAGGAGGCCGGGTGAAGTAGGTTGGGGGATCCTGATGGAATTTAGGCCCCCCCAAATTCTGGCCCTTTGCAAAGATTGAGCAGGGCCTCCTTATCGAGCAGAGCTTTGCGGAGTGAGGTCCCTGGACCAGCAGCAGAAGTATATGCAAATCCAGGCCCCACACCAGCCCCACTGAATCCGAAGACTCAAACACGTGTGGCTTTGATGCCACTTTGTTAAGAACCGTTGTCCCCAGGGAGAGAAACTCCCGGGTGTCTTTACAGGCTTGTTGAGTGACTGAGTGCAAAGCAGGTGTAAAGTCAGGCCCACAAGCCTGGGAGAGCCTGTACCATGGCTGCACACTGTGACTGAGCCGGCACGTTGAATCCTACTTCCGAAGTCACCTCACCTCGGAAGAGAGTGCGTTGTTTCTTCAGTCATCGCATGTCGTGAAACTTGGTTTTCCAGCTGGACTCTCCATCTCACTCCCTCCCCAGGCAAATGGGAGGTGGGGCAACTCCAGAGGGTCAGGAACAATCCCAGTAAGAAATTGAGCCAATCTTCATAAAATGCTTTAAACCAGGTCTGGCTCTTCATAGGGTCTCAACAAACACTTTTGCTCCTTCCAGTTTCTTCCCAAAGTGCAGCACATCCCAACTCAATTCTTCTGATACATACAGGAATCACAGACCCTCTGTAAGTACTGATCCAACCCTGAGAGTGACACAATCTCCCCCTGCGAAAGAAGGTCCCAAATCATCACTTTGTCTAATCATTCGTCCCCACACATGGCTCAGAAACCACATCAGTGCCTCGTTATGGAAATGTACGGTTTGACCCTGTTTCAGCACAAAGACAAAGCGACACTGTAAAAGCACCCATTTGATGGATCATTTGTCAGCACAGACATCAATACCCCCTGGACACCCTGCCACACGGCAGGAGACAGTCACTCTCCACCAGCGATTTACCGATTTCCTCTTTAAATGGAATAGGAGGAACATTACAGCTTAAGGGTTCCAAATTTAAACATATGCCTCTGAAATTCCCCTTTAAGATGGGCCTTCATGGACCACCACCCTCAGACCATATGGAAACACATTCTTTGACAGCGCTAAAGTGCAAGAGGGCATTAGAGAGGCGTCCACAGCTGCCAGCGACTGAGCCCTATTTGCGACCGGGATTCAAGGAGGTCAGTGAGATGGGCTTTCTTGTGATCGGACTCTGTCCAGCGAAGGAGGGTTTAATTGGCAAGTTAACCAGGAGGAGGGATGCAGATGTAACCTCTGCCAGCCTGCCCTTTCCTCTGGCAAGGGGGAGATGCTCATTTTCCTCTGCAAAGAAGGAACACGGAGCAGGCTGCTCATTTGCCTACTTGGAGCCTCTGAATACTCCTGATGCCAATCAGTCAAACACTCTCCCCCCTTCTGAGGGGATGCTACAAGGGCTGGAAGCAAATTATCTTTAATGAGCCTGGAAGGATCCCGTCTGGGACCAAGCTGCTCCATGCCACATAGAGTTCCCTTTCTTCTCTGTCCCCAGAAGCATCTCCTTTTGTGCCTCATTTAAAAGGCCTAAAAGGCAAGTGAGCTTCCAGACTTTTTCCTCCTCGTACTCTAAGCTCATTAATGGAGACAGGGAGGGACAGGGAAAATAAAACTATAAAGGCAAAACATACTTTCAAAAAATATTTGAAAAGGTATCCTTTTTGTTTTGTAGCTGTTTTTATATTCACTCACAGTTGGGCAGGAACATTGAGCGATGGCCTCCATATGAAAAGACAATAGAATCCTGTTGGAAAGAACATTTATTTATTCAACAAATATTTGTAAAACACATTCCTTAAGCCAGGCATTATGCTAGACCCCAGAGTTACAATGTGTCTCTGTTTTCTGTTATTATAATAAAACACCTGAGACTGGGTAATTTATAAAGAAGAGAAATTCATTTCTTACCCTTCTGGAGGCTGGTAACTTTATAGTGCAGGAGCTTCTGCAAATACCAAAATCCAGGGATGCTCAATTACCTTATAAAAAGTAATGTCATATTTGCATATGGCCCTGCACACTTTAAATCTTCTCCAGATTACTTGAAATACTTAATACAATGTAAATACTATGCACAGTGTTGTCATGTTGCATTGTACACAATTCCTTACAAGGAATAAGTTCTTACAAGAAAAACTTTATAAAGAAGATGCAAGTTCTTTGCCAAATACTTGTTATTGATCAAATTCAAGGAGAGTCAATTGTTTATATGGAATGCATACCACCCTTAGCACTGACAAAAAAAAAAAAAAAAAAAAAAATATATATATATATATATATATATATATATATATGCAGGCTACCTGCAAGGGAGAAAGGAAGTGCAGCAACAGAGCAGAGAGGGAGCAATAATGCAGGGGAGGACTTGCTGAGGAAGCGACACCTAAAGCAAGACTTGAGGTATAATACAGGCCAACCACACCAAGACTCAGGAGGAAAGTGTCCCTGGCAAAGGAAACAATGTGCCAGAAGACCAGATACGGCGATCGCTGAAAAGATATAAGGAATACCGAGAAGCCAGAGGGACACAGGTGAGAAGGGGAGGAAAGAAGTGGAAAAGATGAAGCTGGAAAGGGAGGCAGAAGCCTGCTCGGGCAGGGCCTCGCCGCCATGCTGCTAGGGTAGGACTTTTTTCTAACAACAGTGGTAGACCACTGAATGGTCATAAGAAGGGCACAAATAGCACAATTTAATCTTTAAAAAAACTATTTAGGCTGCTGTGCATGGAGAGAAACTGGAAAGAAAAAAGAGGATGCAGGAGACAGGAAAGGAGACTCTGCAGAGTCCAGGTGGGAACCGATGCTGTTGAACCCAGAGCGCAGCAGCAGAGATAGGAAGAAGCAAATGTATCTGAGACAGCTGGGTGAGGTGGGAGAGGGCGGGAGGGAGGTGATGCAAGACTTCTTACCTGAACAATTAGGTGAGTGATGGTCCCAGTAGAGATGGCGCTGGGTCCCCTGGTGACGAAGGCCAAACCTGCTATAGGAACAGAGGCAAGGGTCAGAAATACGTAGGTCTGCTCTGAGCCTGCCAGTGTGGAGTGAGTCAGGCCATTAATGCCCCACATGGTGCTCCAAGGGTTCCTTCCTCCATGTGGGATGTTGGGCTGAACTTGCCAGGTAACCTGCAACCCAGGGTCTCCTGGTTTCCCAACCCCATAGAAACAAAATGTACTCTCTTTCAACCTTTGGAGTTAAAATACGACCAGGAATATCTCAAAGAATACAATCCAATGAGAAGATTCCTTCTTTCCTCACAGATATAGATGATTTCTTGCCTGTGTTGCCAAAGGACTGGTTCCTACACAGAGTTGTTTTGTAACTAAGGAACTGAGCAGATTTGGAGATTTTGATACCCCATTAATCCCAGAGGCACCCACATCTGCTGTCCCTGGTCACTTTCTGAGCTAACCCTCATCCCCTTCCCTGAGTTCCACAAGAACTTTCCCTGGACATAATCCTGACTATATGGGTGCCCAACAAGAAATTCAGAGCAACTTACATGAAGTATAAATAATAACTCCAGGAATCCAACCAAGCTTCAGTGTTCTTTCCTAGCAGATATCAATTTTTAACTGTTTATTGGACTTGTCTACATGCCCTCTCTTCCACTTGATGCTTCAAAGGCAGGATCCTCAGCATGGTCCCTTGGAGAGAGGGGCTTAGTAAACAGTTCAGATGATGAAAAATGAAGTCACCAATCTCCAAAGCCATCGGCCATTGGGAAGTTTAGTTTAGGACCTACCCTGGAAGAGTGTTTTAATGGACAAAGTGTAGGATCCCCATGCCAAAAACACATTTCATTTTTACAACTACCTAATAAAAGACCCAGACATAAAATCCTCAGGAGGGAGAGGCAGGAGAATCCTCTGTAATGATAGAGGATTCTACTGGTTGAGAGGGTTCAAGTTCCGGTACCATCACTCACTAGTTTGTAAACTTGGGTAAGTTACTTGAGCTCTTTGGACCTAATTTCCTTACCTCTGAAGTGGAGATAATGAGCCTGCCCACACTCTCCACCCCTACCCCTTCCCCACCCCTGAGGCTGCGTTCCCTTCTCTCCTCCCCATACATTCTATTGCTGGCTGGTTGCTCTGGCTGATTTTCAGCATCCGTGGACTACACCACGTGTTGCCCAAAGTAAACTGAGCATGTCTGTGAAGGTGTTTCCAGGTAAGACCAGTATTTGTAGACCTGGTACTAGATCACCTTCTCTAAGGTGGGGAGGACATCATCCAATCTGTGGAAGGGCTAACAAAAGACAAAAAGGTGAAAACCAGGCCTGGTGGCAGAGCTACTCAGAAGTCTGAGGTGGAGGATCACAAGAACCCATGAGTTCAAGACCAGTCCCTGCAACGTCGAGAGACCCCCATCTCCAAAAGAAAACAAAAAGGTGGAGGAAGGAAGTATTTGCCCCTTTGCTTTCTGCCTGCCTCCTTGAGCTGGGATTGGCCTTCTCGTGCCTTTTATACTGGCATTTACCCCATGCTCTTCAGGTTCTCAGATCTTCAGACTCAGAGTGGAATCAACCCCCACCTGTCCCCACCTTGCCAGCAACGGGTCACAGAATGTCTCGGCCTCCAAAGGCAAGTAAGTTGATCTCTCACCTCTTCCCATATCTATGTCCCTGGAGGACTTTGGCTAACACACTGGTCCTTATATAGACTCCATTTCAATTACAAATAGAGGTTATGAAGGGTAGAAAACCAGCAAAAGGATAGAAAGACATAGCATTTTGTGCTCTTGGTCATTTTCAATGATAACAGTTTCTCTGGGTCGTGATTTTAGCTCTGGGTTGTGATTTTAGACTTTCCCAGAACAGGAGCATTTCAGGTCGGAGGAGGAAGCCCTTGCAGGGTGGGATGATCCAGCGTCCTCAGGACTGCCCGCAGAACCCTGGTGTGAGATCACTTAGCAATCATTTCAAGTGGCAAATGCGGCGCTAATTACACAAGTCCAACAGCTTTTTCTGTGAATTCCCTCACCTTCAGGAAATGCAGAAGCTGGAGGTGAAAAGAAATGCAGCTCAAAGCACCAGGGGCCTGTGTCACCCAGCCAAGCAGGTGGGTGTTTCTGTGGGAAAGCTCCCCACTCGGCTCCATCTCAGAGATGACATCATCTTACAGTGCACCCAGCACCAGTCTCACGAGACCAGATGCCGTGACCCTCCCAGGAGCCTGAGGTGCTCGCTCTGCCGGGAGCTTGCGTCTGAGCTCTGGCAGGTCCCACCAGCTCTCTGGAATTCAGTGTCTTCATCCGTGAATAGACAGGTTCAGATCAGGAAAGGTTCCTTCCAGCTCAGTGCATTTCTGAGCCTGGCATGCTGTCCCTTCCCGTCTTCAACACGATTGACCCATGAAGGCCTGAGGAAAATCAATGAACTTTACATCTAAATTCACAGTCACTAAGGAATGCTTCACTTTTGTCCAACTTAGGTTTTGTAATAGTCTCACTAATATCATGACACATAATGCCATAGAGCGTCTCATATTTTCATCCCCAAATAGATGGTGAGCCCCTCAAAGAAACAGGGTTGTCATAATTCTTTCATATCCCCACTGCACCTCCCATCGTGAAGGGTCAAGGTTCCTATCCCAGACTAACTCAAAATCTCAGGGAGTAGAAACCTGGATTTTTCAAAGCTTTCCCGATGATTCTAATGAAATGCCAGTTTTAGAAATCACTCTTTGAGCAATGCATGCAGTAGGTACTCAATTCGTGGAGTGCACACTGAAATCTAGGCACCTGGTAGATCCTTCAAAAATGATGGTACAAAAGACATGAAAAAGGAAAACTATGTGTGAAAAGCTAAAAAACTCTGCAACTCTACAGCCTCTGGGAGCAAATCCTCACCTGCCTGCCTTCCTGAGTTCTTCATGATCAGGTTAGTTTTTCTGGATTGACTGCATTTGCCCTGCAGGACAACAATCATCTATGGAGTGACAATAATATTAAATTAAGAACAGAATAGTGTCAAATCCCTCCACCAGTTTTTAGGTGCAGAGAAGGAGCTCAGCTATTAAGTATCCTAAACCAGCCCAAGGACAGGAAAATGTAGCAATCTGTGCCCTTGGTCAGTCAAATCTTTTTGTCATTCATGTTCGTTAATTCTGGAATGCAGTACTGTAACTGGGATGGAGGAGGCAGAGGGGGAAGAGAAAAGAATGGAGAGAATTCTTTTGTACCTTTTTCTAATCTCTGGCTTTTCCTGAGCACGCACCAGGGGAGGGAATCATCCTGGCACTTTGCCCTTGGCCTGCTAATATTGATAATAGTCCCCTTGATTTGGACGAGGCTCACAGCTCATAACACAGGCAAGAGATACGATATCGCAGCCACCAGCCACTTTAGCTCTTTTCTCTCTCTATGCCAGGCATGTGATTGCGGTACAAAGAAAAGGGAAAGGCAGCCACCAGCTGCAGAGGCCGGGAGGAGGCTGGGAGGAGAGGGGAAGGCTTTGTCGTGATAAAGACATTTTACAACAGGAGAGTGAGATATGACTGTCAGAGCGGCCTTGCCTCCGTGTGGCCCAAAACTGCAGCAAATCAGGAGCTGTTGGGGCTACAGGGAGGTTAGTGGCCACAGCTCAATTCCCAGGCCTGGCTGTGTGGCCCCGGGCCCTCAAAAGATGCCCATTCACCCAGGGAAGGGAGAAGTGCTGAACTTGGTGGCTGGCAGTGTGGGGGAAGGACTAACGGTATTGATCACCTTCTTAGGGTCAGTAGTTTTCCGTGCATCAGAGTCACCGGAGATCATGGGAAAAATCCAGATTCCGGGGTCTCAGCCACAGACGGTTTTTGCCCTAACCCCAGGTCTTGACCCAAAGCCCTGAAGTTCCGGTGGTGGAGAGGAGGTGGACGCTCCCTTCCGTTCCTAATATATGCATCATTAGAAAATGGCACAAAGTCTATCGCATGGTCTCCTCACAGGCATGTCGGTTACAGCCATGGCTTGCTTGGCTGTCACCAATGGCCACAGCAGTTAGTGGGTCTCCGGCAGGTGCAGGAGCCCTAGAAACCTAGACTGGCCGTAGGAGGCATACACCCACAGGAGCTGTGTTCTTGTTCTGAAATGGCTGGCAGACCTGGGCCAGGCCATGGGGAAATTCGGCCCTTGGTGTGTATCAGGAAGGCGGCCGACACTTGAGAACTCACTGAAAATGTGACCAGGATTAGATTTCCACCTTTGAGCCTGTGCGGTCAGATTTCCAGATGCAGGGGAGGCCATATGGGGACAAGGCTTCAAATGGCCTACCCTGTCATCAGTAGTGTTCTACTTTGGACCATCCCACTCCCCTGCAAAGAAAGAGTGTGCGTCTGTGTGTGTGTGTGTGTGTGTGTGTGTGTGTGTCCGCATTGTGCGTGTGATGCGGGCTCGGGCCCGTGGACCTGAGCCACGCACCAGCCTATGCAGAAGCAGTGGCTCTCGGTGGCTGTGCATGCGTAGGACTCTTCGGGGTTGTTGACAGCAGCCTTCCTTTTGTTGAAGATAAGGCCTCTGTACTTTGTAAGTGTTGACTGAGCGCCTCCTCTGTATTACGCACCAGGGGAGACACACAGGCCTTATATTATCTGAACTTGCAGCCTCCTCGATTATTCTGCAGTGAGGACTGCCTCTCACTCTCTTTCTGATCCATTCCTAGTTCATCTCTCCCGCTTCTCATGGAGCTCAGAACACTCCCCTTCAGCCAGTATTTGCTGGCCAGCCATTACGTGTCGGGTGTTAGGCAGGTACCAAAGATGTAAAATAAACAGATAAGGAGCCCGTTTATCATGCTTAGAACTAATAGAAGATTATGAGATACATGACAGATGCTGATCACGTGTATGTAACCCAGGGATCTTCCCAACCACACTTCTTCTCAAATTAAGATAACAAATAGTCTCTTATAAGGAAAAAACATTCAGGAAACTTCCAGTGTGACTTAAAATTTTTTACCATGTTACTTAAATATGTATAAACATAAAACTTGGTATAAAGCTTTAAACTTACAAATAAAGACCAAAGCATATTTGTAAATGCTTTATTTTAAAAAATTCAGGAAAAACAAGTAATATTCAAGCTAACAACACCAATTTAATGATACTGTTTTGCTAAAACCAAATTAGTGGTGTTCAGTTTAATAATAGAAAGAGCCTCAGGTCTGATTCTTTCTTTAATTAGCTTTATAGTTTGGCTTTTCTAATACTAATTCAGGGAAGGCCTGTTTACCTAAGAGTGCTGTTCAAAATGACATAAATGGTTTCAAGGCTTTGTTTGCTAGTTCAGAATATCCAGACCTTATCTTTAACCAAAATTCACCAACATGCAATTCTCAAATGCCTATTTCAGTGCATCTTCTGATAACACCGTAAAGCTAATTTGGTTGAAGATAAGATTAACATTGTGACACTCTTGAGTCTGTATCAAATTTAATCTTGGTATTGCCTATACTACATGAAGAAAAACTCTGTATTATAAATTTTCTCCTACACGTATTTTTAATGAACTTCGAGTTGTAAGATAACAGTTGAGCACACAGCAAATCCACTTATGTGTGACACTATTTTTTTAAACACAAAACTTAAGATAACTTTAATTGAAGGAAACATTCATCAACAATGAACAATGAAACTAACAATGCTTACCATTCTTTAAACACCATATACATTATTAGTATTTACTATGTATTTCCAATCAATTCCATTCCTAGGCTCAATTTAAGAAACACAATTTTAACAGGTTTTATACAAAAAATACTTCACTAAAAAAGTAGATAAACTGCACAAAACAATACAAGTATAATGTGCATAGCAAGATAGTCTGAAGCATCTATGTATGACTTTCTTCAAAATAAAACTATTAGGGGAATGGGCCCATTTGGGACCTTACTGTTGTAGTTGACATATGTGAACTGTTTCACATCTTTTTTAGGCACTTGCTAACAATAATGTTCAATCCCTGAAAAATCAATTTTAACCTAAAAAAAAATCCTACATCTGAAATAATAACCAGGAAAAATGAAAATAACATGGGTTAAAGTTTTACATATTCTTTTAAAATTAAACAACCAGTTTTATTAGTGCATGCACAGAACTAAACTAAAAGAAAATAATTTTTTATGACAAAAACTTTCTGTGCAAAATTTACGTAACAAAGTATAAAAAATATGTACAGATTCTTTGTTATATACAGAAAAGAAGCCCTGAAGTTTTCACTATAAAACCTGAAGTTGACATGATAGTGGTCAGCAGACCTGCACCATGCTAAGCCACATGTGCACAAAATTCTCCCATCCTACCTCATTATTTCTAGCTGCAAAGTTTCATTCCTAACATCTACTGTGATTTCTCTGGGCTTTCACTTGATGCAAATGTGTTTGGGTACAGAGGTATAAATGTAAGCATGAAAATATTATGATAAGTTTTAAAGAATGGCCATTCAAAAAAAATCTTAGATTAACATTTTTAGATTTTCAGGAAGTAAAATCATAAAGTTTAAAAAAATTGCGAAAAAATTACAGACCACTGAGATGGGCTTGTAATCCTCCATTTGGCCCTTTTATCTCCCCTATTCCTCCATACCAGGCCATCCAGGGGTACACTCACAAGAATTAGGTCAAATAAAAGAACTCAGAGGGGAAGAGATAAATCTGAGCACTAAATAAATAAGACTCTCCCGAACTTCAGAGGAAGAGTATCTAAACACATGAACACCTCCACATAGGTGGCCCTGGCCTGGACCTCCCATATCTCTCCTCTTAGCATCTCAGTCATCACACCTCCCAACCCGTTGTTACCTTCTGGGAAAACCCTCTACACTGAAAGTAACCTCAGGGTTCGCCTTCTCCCTTCTCCTCAGGTGTCGTTTCCCAACTCTGGATCACTAGGATGGCAGAGGGTCCTGAAAATTATCCTAGATAAACACTGAAGGTCATTGTCATGTGTTTGAATGTGTTTGTCACCTCTGAAATTCCTGTTGACTACGTATACTATTCAAACCAACACAACAGTGTTAAGGTATGGAGCCCTTTAGAAAATGACTAGACATGGAGAGCTCGGCCTCCGTGAACCAATTAGTGCTCTGAAAAAGGGTCTGAGGGAAAAAGTTCCTTCTGCCCTTCCATCATTCGAGGACACAGTGTTCAGCCCCTCCAGGGGATGCAGCAACAAGGTGGGCGCCATCTTGGAAGCAGAGGCTAGGCCCTCACCAGACAACTAAACCTGGAAGCATCTTGCCCTGGAACTTCCCAGCCTCTAGAACTGAGAAACAAATTTCTGTTCTTTGTAAGTTATCCAGTCTGTGGTGTTTTGTTTTGGCAGCACAAACCAACTAAGACAGCCTTTAACACACCAAATTCCACAGAGAAGTTCAGTGGGAACAGCTTTGGAATTCCCGCTTCCCAGTGGTCTAGGATTTCCTAGTTCGGATTGCCTTTGTGACCTCTCCAAAGTGGGCTAAAGTCATGATTATTCCTTAACTGTTGGATGTGTTGGCATAGAACCCATTCACACACACACACATGCACACATGCACACTCACACATATCAATTCTCAAGGATAGCATCTGCTCCTAGTAAGAAAATATTTCCTTTCATGATTTCCAAGGTGTCATCTCCAATCCATAAGGTCAGAAAATCACATTATTATACAGAATGGCATTTATTTCTTTTTCTAATTCCCTTTGGGTTTACAGACCAAGCAAAAGTTCAGTGTTCCTTAATAATAGTTTCCTTGGGTACAAGAGCAGCTTTGAATTGACCATTCCATAAAACTTTTCTAAATTCTCCACCCATGACTTTCACCAGTGAAGACTGACCCTTGAGGAACAAGGAGATTGTGAGACCCAATCCTAGTGACAACTACGATGGGTTCTAAACCAGGCAAACATCAACATGTTCTCAAACTATCAAGGAGTCTTCATGGAAAAGATGAAGGTTTATTCAGAGCTTGAAAGCTGAGCAGGCACTGCACAATCGTGCAGGTGATGTGGGCTGGAGCAGGTGGGAGACACACAAGGGCCTGCATAAGGCAGAGCCTGGTATGGGTCAGAGTATGAGGACTCTGGTGCTGGAGCTCAGAGTGGACAATGGGCTGTATGAATAATGGAATCGATTATAGGGTCACTAAAATAGACTGAGTTTAGGCTTAGCCCAAAAGACCATTCACAGTCACTGTGCATCCTTGAGCAGAGAAAAGAAAATTTAGGGATGAACAGGTATTTGGGGCAGATGAATCTGGCAGTGGTAGGCAAGATGGATTGGTCTAGAAGCAGTTAAGGAGTTCTTTTATGTTATCAATCTTATTGCAGTAATGCAGGTGATGGAGCCCTGATTGTTAGATTTTTGCTCCACAGGGACAGGTGTTGTGTCACAGGTGATAAACCCAAAGTCTACAAGTGTACCTCAAAAAGAGGGAGCCTGCGTTCCCAGAAAATTTCCACCCAGACCCAAAAGATTTGACTATCTTTCTCATTTTTAGCCTATGCCTTCTCCTCATTTCTTTTACCCTATAGCTAAAACCTGCTGACACCCAGTGGGATAAGAAACTGATCTGTGAGCCTTTCTTCATGTTTCTCCTACTCATGACCAAGAATAAACCTGCTCCCATCAGTGGTTATTGTTCCCACAATTCCAGTAAGGTAAAATATTGGTAACAGTAGCAGGGCTATTTCACAAAACCCCCAAGAACCCACTTCCGCAGGACAGTGCCTACGGAAAGGGTTGCCAAGGGCAGAAAGGCCCTTTGTTCTTGGTGAGGCAGAAGAACAACAGGAGGCCACTTGATCTGGAGCACCAGGAATGAGACGAGAAATGCCCAGGAACCTGGGCAATTGACATATGAGGATGGGAATGACCTCCAGTGAGATCTGACTGAGGGGGCAGCAGCAGCAGAAATCTCCACAAATAGTACCAGAGGCAATGACCAGAGGGACCACGAGCCACGCCTGCAGGGAAGGAGGCCTGGAGGAGCGCTGTTCCAGCCTGGGTCAGAGGAGACAGCTACTTCTGTGACCAACATGGGCCAAAGGAAAAAGCTTGGCTATGGGCTGGGCCTTCCAGTATGCAGACTGCCAATGAGAACAAGAATTCCAAGGCCTGCACATTAGCCAGGGTCCAAGACTGACAGAGACCTTAAGTGGATTGGTCAGTGTCTAAATCTGTCCCTAGTTGTAAGAGTGGTAAGAGATCACATCTGCAACTTACTTCATCGAACACCATTTGTTCCCTGTAATCCCTGGAATTTGCAGTAGGATTGAGCTGTGAATGTGAGTTGGTGGCATGTGGAAGGACCAGGAGGGACAAGGGGAAGAGGGGTGGGGCATGAGTTAGGGTCCTAAGAGGGATGTGGACGCCCTCTGTCTTCCATTTGGAGACTGAGGAGCTCTTTGACCACTTGCTGGAGCTGGGGGATCAATTCTAATCTCCCCTCCTTGCAGACAGAAGGCTCACCAGCAACAGGGCTCACAGAGGAACTTGTTTCTTCCTACTTCCCTTCCCTTCCCCAGAAGTGGAAATAATTGATGCTGACACAGATGATCACAGGGACATATTCATAAGGTAACAGGCCAGTAATTTTGACCTTCAGATTGCTCAGCTCAAACCAATTGCATTGTAAACAGGAGTCGAACCCTCTGGCTGCTGGTTCAGCTGGTAGCATCTTTTCCAATTGTTCTCCTCTCCTAAGAAGACAGCGCCACCTTGTGTACAAACAGTGAAGTTTGGAATATGCCAACCCATTTTTTTTTTTTCTTCAGATTCCTTATAGTTTGGCCTGTGTCTTCCGGTTTAATTTCCAGAGTATACTGAGACATTGCATTTTAAGAAACATAAGATTTTTTTTAATGTAAAACATTTAATTTAAAAATGTTGACACTACAATATATAAAATAGCTATTATAAATGCACATATTCTATAGCTGCCAGGTTTACTTTTTTTTTTCTTTAAGAAACAAAAGATGTCCCAAAGCAGGTTAAGATGTTTCCAAGTGCAGAACATGATTCTAAAGATGTACCTGGCCCCCAGAGGATGCCCTTCAGCATGGTTTTTTAATACCTATTACTTTCTTCCTCTATTTTGGGCTTAATAGAAGTAAAATCTGTCTGCCTGAAATTCTTCATGTAAAGCATGTCTATAAAATAAAGGTCTTCGACAAGCTTTTCCATCCAAGTCTGAAACAGGCTGTTGAGCTTTTCTCTACAGTGTGTGGGCAGCCAAAGGTTGCTCCTGACTTCTAGCATTTGCGAATTGCCCTGATGCAAATACTCTCACCATTGCTGATTTCAAGGACCAGCATGACATTGCTACACCGAGCTCAGAAGAGATCCACCATCTGCTCTCAGCAGCAGCAGGTGCAAGCTGGCTCCAGGGCACCACCAGAAACCCCTAATGGTGCTCATCCTATAGTGTCTCCCAGTCACTACTCAGAGATAAGCCAAAAGGGGCAGAGGTGCTCATGGAACCAACCAGATTCAAGAATGCAGTGATCTACAAAAGTACCAAGCAATGCCAAGAAGAGGAAGCAAAGAAATGTTATCTCTCCACCCTTTTATAAAGACACCAAATTCCAGTCCAGTATCAGAAGAACTGATTTTCATGAGATTGGTGACACATGGAAGGTGCAGAACATAGTCTGTGCTCCATAAATTGTAATGGTTCTTGTTAAAATTCACCTGCCCTCTGAGATGCCCCAAGAGGCCACATACCTTGATAAATCCATGATTTCCTTCAATGAGGCTCCAAGAAGAATAAATGCATCTTCTTCAACCTCCAGCCGATAGTCCCTCAGCATCCACTGCAAAGCTCCAAATATCTTCACTTAAAAAGGGCCCAGAGGGAGCTTTGCAAACACTCCTCCAACCAGGACCATCCTTCTGGGGATATGGTATTTATTGGGCACTAAGAACATGCTAGGAAATTAACACAAGGTCTCATTTCATCCTCGAAGCGACTCTGTATAGGAAGTGTTATCATTGTCCTTTTAAATGAGGAAACCGGGGTTCTGAGACGGTAAGGCAGTTGTCAAGGGCCATTTGGTGAGCTGATGACCCAGCCGAGGTAATCAGGACTTTTTGGACTCAAAGTACATCATTTCTCTCCGCACTGCCCTTGACTGAGAAGAGACCGAGCTCAAAGGAGTCATCGCCATCATCCTGTGAACTCCACTTTCATGTCATATTACTGCGTGAACAGGACCTCTGGATTTATGAGTGCAAGCCTATGCACCCTTACAGGTCATGAGTCTAGTTCTGCTTTCTCTTCTCTGTTACCTCTACCTCAGGGTCATTTCCTCTTCCCCAACCTAACCAAAGCGAAAACAAAACACTCCCATCCACGTGGGTAAAAGACAACGATTTTTCACCTTGGAGGCCTAGGGCAGGGGAAGAAAAGTCAAAGATCGCTGGAAACAGGAATGTAGGATGGTCTGGAGTCCAGAAAGATGAGGAGCTCTCTAGGTAGAAGAGACCCTCCTGTCAGAGGAGTCCTGTGAGCGAAGACGAGCTTCAAGTAGAAGCCCCTGCCAGCTTTTCCTATGAACAATGTCCTGGACATGTCCCCAGGTAAGTCCCTGGATCCACACACAGGTTCAGTCCCTGACTGAGGGGTAACTGAGCAGAAAACAGTGGAGGCATTTCCCTGTGAACAGGGGCCGCAAAAGACACTCCTTGCAAACCACCTCACAAGTACCAGCAGACCCCAGCCTCAGAGTAGGCTCCCTCCCGAGGCAATGCCAGCTGAATTGGGGATAGAAATAGCCGCCATCAAAACTTCTCTTCAAGAGGAAACTCCCTGTTTGGAAGAGTCACTTGGTGAACACCATGATTAGATGGCCGGTATTAAGGAATTGGATGTGGGGGCACCAGGAACCCTGAGCAGAGGGAAGCTGAGGTGGAAGGAGGGAAAGAGAGAGGCCTCCAAAGAAAGTCAGGAGGCAGGAGGAAGAGGCCCACTGTGTGGAGGGGGGACCATCGCTCTCTGTGAGCACCCACTCTAAGAAGCATATGCCATCCCCTGGAGTGACAGGTGCAAAGGGGACTTTCTGGCAACTGAAGTAGCTGTGGTCTACATCTGGGCAGCTGTGAGCACAAACCGGGACCTGGCGGCTGCAGTGACCCTGGCTACATCCACTGCCAGAAGGGAAGAAAGAAGATTAAGACAAGGTTAGCTGCCGAGTGTGACCTTGGGAAGCCCCCACTGATGCCTGGCTTGTATGAGTTCAGATGATGGAGGGAGACAACATCAATTCCAGAAGAGGAGAATTCACAGGAACTTCATAGAGCCCGTGGCGTTGACAGCATTGACGCATAGCCAGAAAGGCCGGGACTGCGCATGCTCGGAGGCCCCACCCGCCTTTGCACCAACTAGGTATGTTCCCACTGCCAGAGGCCGGGAAGGGCACCTCTCCAAACTCTCTCAATGTGGGGAACAGTTCAGGGAGAAAATACGGAGTGGGGGAGAAGAAAAGGTTTTCCCTGTCCTAGAGGGAAAAAACTGACTGGGTATGTGGGTAGAGTCAAATGACTTAGACATATTACAGACAGGGCTATTGAGTTTGCTGCTTGCAGATAATCGGAAAATCCCTTATTTAAATTTTGAAGGCTCCGGGACCCAGAATTTACTCTTATGCTATTAGAATAATTTGATGATTTGGGCAATTTCTGAATGTAATTACTTTAAGACTCCCCTCTGCCTAAGGCTAACAAATAATTGTGGTATAACTAGGCATTGGATCCATTAGCCCAGAAATGCAACTCCAAACAATTGCCTGGCTGCAAGAACAGCTCGTGGTTGGCACACACGGTATGTTTGTGGAGCAAGGGAGTCCCCAACAGCTGCAGCAGACAGCTATCATAAACTTGGGAACTGTGAGAGAAAAGCAAGGGTTTGGAAGACAGGGGGCACTGTCCCTCAGGAGTCTGGAGGGAACTGACCAGAGCTCCTCTAGCCAACTGAAACTGGAACAGAGGCTGGGATCCAAGTCCTTCTCAGGCTGCACAGGGTTTCTCTCATTTGTTTGTTTGCTTTCCTTTGATTTCTGCTGTTCAAAGGCAGGAGGGTTTGTTGATGTTTGGGGTAAAGAATGTGCTTTCTGAGTGATCTCATTCCTCTACCGGTGGAACAGAGAGGAAAAGAACAGGTGAAGGAAGCCAAGCTTGTGGAAAATCTCCATAGAAGGAAACCATGTGAGCTTTTTGTATAAGGTCACAGGAATACGGATGTGCCCTCCTGCCGTGCTGGGTCCTCCATCTTACCTTCCAGACTGTGGACAGACGACACAGATACCAGCGGGGAAGGGGTGGGGAGCACGGGAGAACTAACATGTCCATCCAGAAAAGAACCGAGGGGACACCTTATTTCATCTAATCCTCACACCAACCCAAAGGATAGCTAGTGTGAGAGCAAAACAAAACAAAAATGGGCCCGAAGAGAAAAGCCACGTGTCTGGGGAGCACCTAGTCCTTTCTCTTACAACTGCCCCAAAGGTGATAAAGACTGAAAATTACAAAACAGGATTTCGCCCTGTGTTCAAATATGCTTGCTCGTGGAAGTAATCAGCTTCTTAGAGGTGTCATTTTTTTTTTTTTTAGAATAGATACATTATGGATGAAATATTTTTAGCTCGCCTGCTTCTAACAGTCTATTAGACTCTTTCCAATAGAGTAATGGACAAGGTGAATAATGGGATTTTCATCTTAAGAAGGTTAAATTTTCACATCTAAGTAGCTGCGCTATGTTGGAATAAAGGAGTTATTTTGCCTTCTAAATCAAGCCAGAGCGGAGAAAGCAGATTACTGAAGCCGCACAAGTTCACACATGCCCCTGGGCAGAGAGGTGGGTCGGAAAGGTGGGCATGGGACTCTGCCTCCCGTTTCCACTTCGTTGGACGTGGGCCCATCTTTAATCAGAGTCTGTGTTGGTGTGAGAAACGCTGTAACTGTCTACACCATCCGGAACAGCTTGTAGACTAGTCAGTCATTCAATCTCTCCACAAATGCCAATTTTCCCTGTATTTACTGAGTTTGTCATTCTTCATCCAATCGCTTGGGTGTCTGTACATTTCATGCACACAGATGCCAGGGTTCTCTCAAAGCCAAATATTTGGATTGTGAAACATTGAGAATCTTCACATAGTTGACTTTTCCTTCAGATATTTGGCATTGTGTGAAGACAGTTAAGTTTTAATAACCAAGTTTATGAATGGATACGGCTGGCTAGTGGTAGGAAGGAATGGTGCTACATCTAAATAGTGCACATTTTTTAAGCTGCTGAACTGGTGAACATTTTCCTTGAGCTCAAGTTCTTCTTGTTCTGAGGCTCCTCGTCAAGTAGGCCAAGCCACGTGGCCAGGCTGAGGTCACAACTGCCAGGCTGAGCTGAACTCCAGTTATGCCAGTCGCCACTGAGAACAGGAAAACCAAAGGGCAGAGTTTTTTTTGGCCAGGCTGGAGAAGCCAAATTCAACTGTCAGAAACAAAAGCAAAGGGGGAAGGAATTGAGTAATAATCCTTCAAAGATCAAAAGAATGAGGAAAGAGATCCCAGATCATTTCTGTGAATGGGCTACAGATGAGCCTTGCTTTGATCAAACTCAGGCTTCCTGCTGGTCTGAGGTTCAACTTCAGAGAGGGCCATTTTGCAAGGTGTGGATTTTCGGGATCCGTACAGGGCTTACTTGGTCACAGCACTACAGGCAGCAAGACCACTGGAGGCCAGTTTCAGCCTAACCAGCAAATTATTTTCTTTGGTGCCATGCAGGCCAATGCACCAAGCCCCTGCCCTCGTAGATAAAGAGTGTAAGAAAAAATGAGCTGATGGCCACCAACAAAATCTCCATGAAGTCGCAGCTCTTGGGGGAGGAGGTAAGGAAGGAAATCCAGTCTAGCTTGGGAATAGCAGAGCTAATGGTTGAAATCGTGGACCTCAGATTGAGACAGTCCAGGATTCAGATCCCAGCACTGCAACTCAGTTGTATGTTTGGACTCAAGAAACTCACCTCTCTGAATCCTGTACCACCACATTTGTATTACAAGCATAATAATGGCACCTACTTCAGGGGAATGTCACTGTGCTTTAAAGGCACAACAACACCTCCTGTTTATTTAGTCCTTACAGAGTGCCGTGCTCTTACAGGTACCCTCACATGCTTTGCAGATGGTAAGAACTCAATTGTCAGGGCTGGGGTTGTGGCTCAGTGGTAGAGCACTTGCCTAGTATGTGTGAGGTACTGGGTTTGATTCTCAGCATCATATATAAATAGTTGAATAAAATAAAGGTCTATTAACATCTAAAAATTTTTGTTTTAAAATAACTCAAGTGTCAGGTGTGATTCCCATCTAACATTCCAAAATATTCATAAAGGAAATGTACTAGTGCAGAGCTTTAACCAAGTAACACAAAAGTATAGTTCTTAAACTCAAGTCTACTCACAAATATTAAAACATTTGTATAAAGGCCATGTTTAAGGAATAGTAGTGGATGTTATAGGGGATGTAGAAATAAACTAGAGATGGTCTCTGCTCTTGAGGAACTTCTAGTCTAGAAAGGAAATAAGATAAACTCAGAAACAGCTGGTAACCGTCATAGGCAAGAGTGTATCAGGGCTGAAACTGAGATGCCAAGAGTACCTGAGGAGCAAGGGGGAAGGGTCCTTGCATCTGAATAAGAGAACAGTGTGTCATGGAGGAGGAGGAAGGGAGAGTGTGACAGACACGCATGTTGACTTCCTTTCCTCTTGCTCACTTCCTAACTGAATACCCACTTCCCAGACTCCCTTGCAGCTGGGGTGTGGCCTTGTGCTATAACACAGTCCATGACATCTAAGAGGAAGAGAAGTGGAGCCTCTGAAGATGGCTTGTTTGATAAAAGGGAAATTCATCAATGGCGACACTTTTGCCCTTCTTCCTACCTTGAGTGTGACACCCTGGTACCATATTGCAATGAGTCAGAGAAGAAGGATCAACAGGGCTTGCCTGGGAAGTCACCCAACCACTCAAGGTCCCCATGAAACTGAAGGACTTCATTCAGCCAACTTTGAGGGAAAACTTTATAGATGTTATGTCACTGTAAATTTGTTACCATTAAGTTTCTGAACATATAGTTAGCCCTCAGTATCACTGGGTTCTAAATCTATAGATTCAACCAACCATGGATCGAAAACATTTGGAAAGAGCCAGGAGCACAAGCCTGTAACCCCAGTGGCTTGGGAAGCCTAGGCAGGAGGATTTCAAGTTCAAAGCCAGCCTCAGCAACTTAGCAAGATCCTGTCTCAAAACAAAAAGGGCTGGGGACATGGCTCAGGGGTTAAGTGCTCCTGGGTTCAATTCCCAGTATCAAGAAAGAGAGAGAGAGAGAGAGAGAGAGAGAGAAAAGAAGGAAGGAAGGAAGGAAGGAAGGAAGGAAGGAAGGAAGGAAGGAAGGAAGGGAGGGAGGGAGGGAGGGAGGGGAAAGAAAGGAAGAAAGAAAGAAAGAAAGAAAGAAAGAAAGAAAGAAAGAAAGAAAGAAAGAAAGAAAGAAAGAAATTGCATCTCTACTGAACATGTGCAGATTTTTTCTTGTCCTTATTTCCTAAACAGTACAACATAATCACTGCCACACAGCGCCTACATTGCATTAGGTGTTATATGTAATCTAGAGATGTTTTAAAGTATGCAGGAGGATGTCTATAAGTTACGTGCAAACACCACACCACGCCACATTATACAAGGGGCTTGAGCCTCTTCAGATCTGGGTGTCTGCAGGGGGCTTGGAACCAGTTCCCCTCAGATAATGAGGGGGCCTGTGTATGTCCTTCTCTAAGGACCTCCTCCTAGCTGCCTCTTGGTTTTAAATCAGTTCCCTTGTTCACTCATTGCCAGCTTCCAGACAAAACTCAATGACAGAGAGAGCAGAGGAGCCTGCTGTTCTCAGAAACATTCTTTGCTGAATGTGGAAGGTAAAGGTAGAGGAGAGCCAGCAACCAGGGAGTCCAGGGAGTGGATGGCATCTGTGCTTCTGACCAATGTGGTTGAAGAGAGATGGTTTTCTACTTCCCCACCCTGTCACACTAATAAACAACTCAGCGAATAACAACGAATCATTCAGTATGACAACCTATGGAAATACGCCTTGTCCACTCCAAGGAAGACAGCTCCATCCCTACCAGGAGCATTTGAGGCAAGGGCGGTGACCAGGAGGACGTTGATGACTGCTTTCTCCCTGACTGTCATCCAGACCAGAAGGACACAGCCCCAGCCACAGCCACAAGGCTGTGATCTCCAGGACATCGTGAACTGTGGTGTGACACTCTGCTCCACCTTCCAGAGAACAAAGCACAAGGCCCCTCCTGTTTTGCTGGCCATGCTGCAGGGAAGGGTTCCAGCTTTCCGGAGGTCAGTGCCCAGCAAGGCTTGCACAAGACACCCTGCAGGGCAGGCCTGGTTAGAGCTTGCCCTGGCAACAGGGATTCTGCTCCACGGTGACACCCTCTCTTGCTGGCCAACAGCTGGCTGGCCCTAGGACTCTTGTGCACAAAGAAGAAAAATACACAGATTCATGCAGACCCCATACACTCCAATGCTGCCTACGCAGACTTTGCCCCCCACACAAAACACTCACACTCTCAACTGGAGTCCACTCTGCCTGCTCAGTCTGCCACCTCTACTGGCCAAAATGGTCCACATGTGATTATTCCACAAACATTCATTAGGATCTACTGTGTCACCAGCACTTCTTGGCATAGATCAATATTAAAAGGAGACCTTGTCTTCTACCCCTAAGGACTTCATTTGTCCACTCATTCATTCTTACATTTTTGAGCCACCTAATATGTACCAGGCACTGATGCTGGCAGCCTAAAGTCAGCAGAGGAAGAAAAAGGGCTCACACCCAGCACAGCCAGAGAATAATCTCGAACAGACATAGCACGTAGGCAAGTCATGACAACTACTGGTACCTGATGCAACTTTAGCCGCTCAACTTATTGTTTTACATACATTTGGGCATGTTAGAGCCAGAGGGAGCCCAAGTCACCACTGAGACCAGTAGTCCCTATCAGGTGACTGTCTGCATCAGAATCTCCTAGAGAGCTTCCTAAAAATACAGGTTCCTGGGCCCTGGTCCCAGAGACTCCAGTTCAGTAGTCTGGAGTGAGACTCCGGAATCTGCATTTCTGAAACGCCCTGGGAGCTGCTGATGTGCCACCAGATCCAGATCCCTCCAGTCCAAGTTCTAATTTGAGAGATGAGGAAACTGCCATCCAGGGAAGTAACAGTGATTTGCCAAAGGTCACTGAGCTCCCTAATGACTGCTCTGGAACCTGCCTAAATCGGTGGTTTCTGGCTGGACATCTGAGTCATTCACTGGGACCCCTCCCAGACCTACTGGATCAGCATTTCTAGGGGAAGAGGTCTGAGCAACTAGGATTTGTAAATGTTCCAGGAGCTCTTAAAATTCTGACATGAGGCCAGAACTGCAGATTCCTGACCAAGTCTTCTGGTTCTTTTCATTCTCACATGCTGGACACCACATTTGGCTAGAAGTCAGGGATCGTGTGTCCACTGCTTGAGAGGGCTGCTACCAGCAGAGTTTCCAGCCAATTTTGGTGGTTTAGTAACTGTGCTTCTTCCCCCCTTGAGGAATGGAGTTTTTGAAAACTCAGACTCACCACTGCATATTTCAGGGTCTAGGATGTTGCCTCTGTTTCCCAACACAACTGAGAACACAGCATGTGGAAAGATAAACATTGGAAAAGGGCAGGAAGTGACCACTACATTGCAAAAATGAGTCACGTTTCTCACGTTTCTCTAAGTTCCCAGCTGCCCAAGTTAGTGCAAAGACAAGACCTACTTCCAGAACTTCCTTCCAAAACAATTTTCCAAAAAATCCCAGAGTTGCTTATGCAGACCCATCAGCCGTCCTACCTCACCGCTGGGCAGCCAGGTACACAAGCTTTCCTGCTTAAAAGCAGAACAGATTCCCAAGGACCAAACGCCTAAAGCTAACCAGCTCCCTGGGAGGGATACCCTGCCATCAAGGATTGTGATTCAATTGTGTGAAGCCTTAGCAACACTTGGCGATGATATGTGTCCTGCAAGGCTATCTTCTTGAGACTAAGCCATTGTCATCCCCATCCTGGATGGTCTCCGTAACTATCTTGAGAAAATCCTTAGCAGAGCTGTGAACTCTAGGGCTTCATATCTGCTCCCATCCTTCAAATTACCTCTTTGATGCTAACAGATCTGAACAGGCCTTGAAGCTGTGATCCATCTCTGACTTGTGACCATTCTGCAGCAGCAGATTCACCACATATAGACTTACAGGTCCTGAGCAAATTCCTTGCCACCATCTGATCCAACACGAAGCCAAAACTCTTGACAAAGGAATTCTTCCCGTAAAATGCTTTGACTGTATCCATCACTCTCCCTCATCTTCCCATTGCTTGTCAGATATCTCCCATGTCACTCAATCTGCTTTTGGTCCTTCTAATCATACTACCTACTATTAATACCCTACATACATGGAAATACATCGTGGACTAATAGACTGCATGGCTGCTGAGAAAGGACTTGCATGGCGTCCACTAACCACCTGCTGAGGATGGACAGTGTTTGTGCGCTTTGGCTCCGAAGTTGGAACCGGGCAGTGGGAAGTAGTAGGTGGAGAAGCTTCTGGGCACTGCTCAGATCTCCCCTGTTCTCCAGTTTTGATGCCTCTGCTCCTTCATGACGTGACCTCGAATACCAGAACAGATCCCTTTACCCTGGGAGTCACCAGGGCAGAGTCGTGGGCACTTCACTGTAGAAACATAGGCAGCCCAAAGTACAGTGCAGCCGTGTGCCCTGCAGGGGGCGCTCTCCTGCAGCACTGCTCTCAGCCATGGCACAGGCCCTGAAAGTGGTTGGGAACTTGAACTTCGAATATTACAGGTCTTCTTTTTCTGGCATACTGTGGGAAGACAACGCTCACACACAGAGTCATTTGTTTCCCCAAAGTCATACCCATGGCTCCAAGATTGTTGGATCAAGTGTGATTCTTGATCCAGCCAAATCCTGTGGCCCTCTCTGAGCCCTGCGATGAGCTTTCCTCCGAGCCGCCTGTTACTCTTTCCTGCCATCTGACCTCTCTTGGGCCAACTCAGCCTACCATATAGATTGTAACAACATTGGATTTCATAGAGAAGGTTTTAGGGTCTCAGTCCAGTTCTACCCCCACAGGATGCTTGTTATACAAATGTGCCCAAACTCATCGTTACAATGAACTTGCTTGACATGTTTATCCTAAAAAAGCCATTCCATGAACTTTCCTAGAACAAGACAAGGGAACGTAGAGATATAAAAATTGGAAAGGAAAACATAAAACATACTATTTACAGGTTCTGTGATGGTACACCAGAAAACTGACAGAAAAAAGTACCTCAACAGTGAGAATACTTAGTGAGGTAGGAGGCTACTGCACTAATGAGCAAACAGTACTGGGTTGGAAGATGTAACGGAGGAAAAATCCATTTATCATAGAAACCAGAGATTAAAATGGCAAATTTTAAAAGCTCAGGACCTACAGGAAGAAAAATTGAAAACAGCTCAGTCTCGTGATATGTCAGTACTCTTTTTAAATGAATTCAGATAGTTAACATTGCATCAATATAAATACAAATAAACCTTTTTTCCTGCAGCTAGACAAGATGATTCCAAAGACCTCCAAGAAAGATGAAGTAGAAGAATTCTGCGAAGCAACAGCAGTATTAACATATTGGCATATATGGTATATACAAAATTAACATGTTGGTATAGTGGTATTAGCATATATTAATAAGCTCCAAATTTTAAATTGCATGGGACTAGTCTAGAAATAATCAGGCTAATGTAACAAAATAGAAAGTCTAGAAATATTCTCAAATATATGAAGGAATTTGCTGAATGAGGAAATTTGGGGACTTAGTGGGGAAAACATGGACTTTTCAATAACTCTGTTATTCCAATGGAATAGTCATCACAAAAACATTTGTAAGTCATATCTTACGCTAGATGCCAGGATAACTTTCAAATTAAATAGAAATTTAAATATAAGGGAAAAAACTATCATAAAACATATGAGAATCCTTTTATGAGCTCAGAGTGGGTAAGACCGGATTCAAAATCCTGAAGTCATGAAAGAAAAAACTGAAAAGTTTTACTCCATAAATATTAAAACTTCTGCATGGATAAAAAGAAACAAATGAAATATTATAAGCAAAGAGAAATAAAAAATAGAAAACTATTTGCAATTCACATCCCATAAATACAAAAAGCTGTTACAAATTGGCCAAAAACAGATTGATGGGCCGAAGAAAAATAAGCCCACTAAAAGGAAATACCGATGCTTTACCTCTCTCATAATAAAAGATGCTAATTAAAACTGATCAGATACCATTTTCCCACAGACCACATTGGCAAGAATCCAAAATTTAATAATGCGGAAGCCTGTAGAGGAAACAGGTCCTCTCACTTAGGACTAGTGGGAGTGTAAATTGATACAACCCGTCTGGAGTAATTGGGCAATATTTACCAACTCAAACAGGCATATTCCATTTGGTTCAACAATTCCACTTCCAGGAATTTATCCTACAAGGGCAAAACGGACTGTGTACAAAGTTATTTACTGAAATGTTGAACACAATAGCAAAAGACTGGATCAGCTTAGGGAATATCAATAAGACACCAGTTAAATAAATTACAGAAAGTACACAGTGAGTAACTGCAAAAACAGAAGGCAGAGGAGGGACGGTGAGAGCCATCCAAGGAGAAACAGGTGGAGGTTGCAGGAGTGAGCTTCAGTGCATTCCTGAGTAAGGAGGGACCCCAGCAGGGCCTCAGTAAGATCAGTTTGACAAAGACACGCAGGTGGTCGAGCAGGACCTAGCCCAAGCTTGTTAGACTAGGCAGGGGTTCCAGGAAGAGCTGTCAGATAGTGGGAGTTGAAATAAGAATTAAAGAAAAAAAAATTTAAAACAAATTTTGCATTTCTAAGGAAGAAAATGATTACTCTTGAGGACAGGTTGGTTGTAAAGTGGGAAGTGTAGGGAAGAATTTTCAAAGACTTTAAGGTTCTCATAACCTTGCCTGAAGGACTGGGTGTTCCTCTGGGAAGAATCAGGTAATTGGGAAAGGAATCTGGGATTCAGGATGGGAAGCTGATTAACAAGATTAATTAATAACATTAATGAGATGGTGGGGAGAAGTACTCTGTGGTGATAGCAGAATCTTCTATACTAAACCCCCTCACGTGGTTCTTCACACGTAAAAAGGAACCTCAAGTCACTGTCTTTATGGCCCACCATGTTGGACTACCCTCCAGTATGTTTTTTATATTTTAGCCCAATGACTTTTATGTGTGTGTCTTTTAAGTTCATTGACTACAAACTCAGAGAAGGTATAAAGGTCTACCTTGAACTTCTGGCTCACTCCTTTTGAACTCGCTAGTGTTCAGCCTCATTAGCTTTGCTGATTTACAGGCTTGGAGGAGTTCTCTCAGGAAACCCTGCTCACCAAGCTGCAGAGGGGCCCATTTTTACCTCTATTCTCTCACACGAGTCTGTGTGCATTCACCTACCCAGGCTGCTGAGAGCACTTTGGCATTTGAATTCGGTTTTGAATCAGGTGTTCAAATACTGTAGAAATCACATCTGAGTGGACATTTCATTGAAACCCAATGTTTTCAAGTGGCCTGACTTGGAAGGAAAAGGCAGCTCGGCCTAGAAATATTCTTCCAGAAATACTCCCTGTTTCTCAGCGTGGAGAGGGAGTCCCTGGAAAGCTCAGGGCACAGGAGCAGTGGGGGTAAAGATGGAGGCTATTTTTAGGCTGTGATGTGGTCTCCTGATGGCCGTTGGCATCGGTGGGTGAAGGAGGGCCAGCCCCCTGGACCGAGTTCCCCAACCCACATTCCAGGAGCGGCTGGCTGATGAATGGTTCTTTTCTGCAAGGAAAAAGGCGCTATCCACATGAATGGTGGGTCTGTCTGGACCTTGCTGGAAAAGGACTTGGTGTGTTTCAGAAAAAATCCTGGCTCAGGGTCTCACGAGCTTTGTTGGCAGGCCTGCCTGGTCTCTCCCCGACTCCATCCCTCGCTTGCCTCCTTTCCTGCCCTCCTACACCCTCCCTTGTCACCTTCCTTCCTAACCCTTCAGCATCCCACCGGAACCACTGCCTTGGAAAGGAAGGAAGGGGCAGATGCATGAGCTCCCGTAGCTCTCCTTGATGCTCAGCGGGAGCAGCTGCCGCCCACAGGACCCAGGATCCCTGCCCAGCATCGCCAGAAACTGGCTTCTTCAGCGCCTATGGAGCAGGAGGGACCAGACTCAGTGACATCCACTCCAGCTGTACCCAAATGTTCCCTGGTACACCTCAGACTGTGTCCTAGTATTTGAAATAAAAAATGGTATCATGTCAGCTTGATGTAGGTGTAAAACCAAAGAACCCTGAAACTAGGGGGGGGATCTAACTTCGTGTCAAGTCACTAAATTTGAGGTCTATGAGTCTGTGTTTCCCTGCTTAAACTATGGTTCAGTCCCAGAGCCAAGCACAAACTGAGAATGAAGACAGAGACTATTACCTGGCTCCATCTGTTGGGATGGGAGACTTCACACAATCAGGCTGCGGAGTTATTTTTTATAATTATCCCGATAAAGCAAGGAACAAGGAAGGGCAGACCTGAGGATGTCTGAGGTCCTCCCTCACTGTCCTTTCTTCTCTCAAAGAAGCAGGTGATGGTCCTCTTGCCCAAAGTGGCAGGCAAGTAACCTCGCCTATAAAATGTATCTATTACAAGACTTGCTTCAAAAAATGTCTCAGCATTTATATATATATCCCTCTGAACAAAACCTTGTTTGGTTTTGCAAGTTTGCAAACTTCATAAGCATAGAACCAAGGGGTATGTGATGGTTTGCAAATCGCTTATTTCACTCAACATTGTTTTTGAGATTTTTTTTTCCAGGTATGAACTTCATTTACTTCTTACTGCTCGTAGCGCAATTTACGTATCATTTTCTCTTTGGTAGACATTTGGGGCATCTCTAGTTTTCTCATCATTAAGAGCAATTCTGTGAAAATCCTCATGCTCATTTGGGAATGTTTCTCTAGGGTGCAAGAGTGGAATTTCTGGGCCAAGTGGTGTTTTGCAACTTTAACTCTTCTAATAATGCCAACTTTTTTTTCCAAAGTAATGGTGCTAATTTACACTCCCCTAGTGGTGTTTTGCTCCACGTCCTTGTTATTGTCTGAATTACTAATTTGTGCCAGTTGGATGCTGTAAAATAGAATCTCCTCCTTATTTTCATTTACATGCCCTGGTCGGTAATGAGGTGGAATGGTCCTTATCCGTTCCTGTTTCCTCTTCTGGGGTCTGCTGTTCTCAGCTGTCTTCTCTATTTGTAAACGGTGTACTCTATGTTTCTCTTAGGGAGTTTTAGAAGTTGTTTTTATCCTCTGATTAATAACTCTTTTCTGTTTGTTTATATGGGTTACAGATATCTTCTCCAGGTTTGGAGCACTTACTTTCACTCTTTTTAAAGGAGTGTGATAGTTCTCTATTAAGGTAGAATTTATTCGCCTTCTCCTTAGTGACTTGCACTTGTAGGGTCATGTTTAAGAAATTCTTCCTTACCCTGAGGCCATAAAGATGTTTTATGCATTTTTTCCAAAAGGCTTAAGGTGGTGTCTTTCATCTATGAGTCCTTAATCAGGCTAGAATTGATTTCTGTACGCGGTGTGATGCGGGACTCTGATTTCATTTGTTTTCCATATGAGTGATTATTAAATAGTCTGGCACTTTTCTCTTGTGCCAATTTATTTTCTCTTTTCAAGTTTCTAAACGTACCTAGATCCATGTCTGGGCCCTCTACTTTGTTCCTGAGTTCTTCTGTCCACCTTGCCCTAATACCCCACCCTGTCTTAATTACTGTTGCTTTAGTATGAGGTTTAATGGTTAGTTGGGGAGAACTTTCCACTGTCCTTTTTCCTTCTAGACTGTGTTGGCTACTCTTGGACTTTTGCCTTTCCAAATAAATATTAGAATCAGCTTGCTAGCTTCCATGAAAAACCATGTTGGTATTTTTATTGGAAATGCTTTAAATCTAGAGTTCAAATTTGGAAAAACGTACATAACTTCCAAGATTATGTATTCTCCATGTCTTTATGTCTTCTTCTTTACGGCCTTTCAATAAAAGTGGGCACCTTTATTTGTTATTAGATTTATTTCTAAGCACCTTAGATTTTTTTTTCTCTTATAAATGATAGCTTGTCCTAACTAAATTGTCCATGTTACTGGTGTATAAAAATGTAATTAATTTGCTTATATTTGGTTTAGAATTAGCAATTTTGCTAAGTTCTCTTATTAATTCTAGCAAATTATCCCTGTTTCTATGCATATAATTATATTATGTATGGATAATGACCATATTCCTTTTCAATCCTTACACCTTAGAAACCTTTATTTATTTATTTTTTCCTTTGCCTTTCTTTACTGGCTAGGAAGTGGTGGAAGCAGGATTCTTGTCTCGTTCCTGTTTTCCTGCTTCATCACTAGGTGTAGTGATTGCCATGAGTTTTTGTTGTTTTGTTTTGTTTCGTATACAGATGTCCTTTATCAGGTTCAGAAAGTGCTATTCCTAGATTGCTAAGAGTCTTTAACAACACATATTGACACTGCATGTTGTTTGAACAGTGATTCTTCTTTTGTTGAGAGAATTCAATGAGGACTTTCTCACTTGACCCGTGAATACAGTAAATTACACCACAGGCTTCAAGCATTGGATCAGTCATCCATTTCTGGGATAAACCCTTGTTCTACTTTAGTCATGCTTGTCTACAAACATATACTATTTTCTCAGTTTGCTAAAATTCTGTTCGAGAGGTTTGCCTCTACCTTCACGAATTACATCAGCCTATAATTTCCTTTCTCGTTGTGCTCATCTTTGATATGAATGCTTTTCCTAACATCATAAACCAAACTGGGAGGCAGGTATTCCCTCTTCTCTGTGAGAGTTGGAGAAATATTTTCGTCAACCCTTTCTTGAAGTCTGATCAAACCTACTATTAACAAACTATCTAAGGGGGTGATTTCTTAATGTGAAAATTATTTACCACTATCTCAATTTACTTAATGATCATAGAACTATCTGATGTTTCTTTTGATTTTTAAATCAGTTTCTGTAAGTTACAGTTTCCTATAAAAGTCCCATTTCACTAATTGCTGTTTATTGGCATAAATTTGTTCATAGTAGTTTCTTATTATCTTTGTAATCTTTTTATCTTATAATCTTTTTTAATTCCCAATATTGACTATTTTTATCCTGTCTTCTTATCTCCATCGATATTGCCAGAAATTTAATTGTATTAGTCATATCAAAGAACAAATTCTTTGCATTGATCATTTTTATTCTATATTTTAATCTATTTATTTGTTGTCTTGTTAATTTCTTTTTGAATATCGTTTTCTTCATTCTACTTTCTTTGGGTTATTTTAATGTTCTTTTACTAACTTTTTTAATCAGATGTTCAGTTCTTTGATTTTTGACCATTTTTATTTTATAATATAAGCATCTTAAATCTATAAATTTCCTTCCAAATACCACTTTTACATACATTTAGGTATGTAGTACTATCATTATTTTGCAAATAAAAACATTTCTTTTTCATGGAACAATACATGGTCTATGATCTACTGTAAAGTGAACCACCAACTAGGACAAGAAGCAGAATACTGTCTGTACCCCAGAAAATCCGAGTGCCCTTCCCAGTCACCACATATTCTCACCAAGACAGTCTGCCTTCCATGGTTTTATTTTTTTTAAGTTTTACTCCTAAGTGTTTACCCCTAAACCCAATAGTTTAGTTTTGCATTTTGGGTTGGCTTTTTGCTTATTGTATAAATAGGTTCATATGGAACACATTCTTTTGGTCCTTATTTCTTTCACTCAATATTATACTTGTGAATTAAAGAAATACAAATTAAAACTACACTGAGATTTCATCTCACTCCAGTCAGACAGGCAATTATCAAGAAGACAAGTAACAGTAAATGTTCGTGAGGACGTGGAGGAAAAGGGACAGTCATACATTGCTGGTGGGACTGCAAACTGGTACGACCACTCTGGAAAGTAGGATGGAGATTCTTCAGAAAACTTGGAATGGAACCATCATTTGACCCAGTTATCCCACTCTTCGGCATATACCCAAAGGACTTAAAATCAACATACTACAGTGATGTGACCACATCAATATTTATAGCAGCTCAATTCACAATAGCTAAGTTGTGGAACCAATCTAGGTGAACATCAATAGATGAATGGATAGAGAAATTATGGTACATATACACAATTGAATGGAATATTACTCAGCCATAAAGAGGAGTGAAATTATGTCATTTGGCAGTAAATGGATGGAACTGGAGGCTATCATGCTAAGTGAAATGAGCCAATTCCCAAAAAACTGAAAGCTGAATGTTCTCTCTGATATGCAGATGCTGATTCACAATAGGCTAGGAGAGCAAACAGTGGAGGTTTACTGGATTAGACAGGGGACAATGTGGGGGAAAGGAAGGGGGATGGAAATGGGAAAGACAGGTATAATTTTTCTATGTTCATGCACAAATACACAACCAGTGTAACTCCACATCAAGTACCACCACAAGAAAAGGAAGTTATATTCTATGTATGTGTGATATGTCAAAATACATTCTACTGTCATGTATAACTAAAAAGAACAAATAAAAAATTACTATCAAAAAAAAAATAATGTGCTTGTGAGATGCATCCACATTATTGTGTATAACCAGAGCTTATTCATTATAATTCCTTGCAGTTTTTCACTATATGAATATTTCACAATTCATTGTTTCTACTCTTAGTGGAAAATTGGATTGTTTCCAGTCTGGAACCATCATGAATAATGTTATGATCTGTAAGTTTGTAAGTGTTTATGTGCCTGTATTTGTGTTAATTTTACACCTATAGGTAGAATTGCTAGCTCAAAGGGCAAGAAAATCTTTATCATTAAATAATGATAATTGGGTTTTTTGTTTGTTTTGTTTGTTTTGTTTTTTTTAGTACAGGGATTGAACCCAGGGGCACTTAGCCACTTAGCCACACCCTCAGGTTCCCCCTCCACCACCATTTTTTGAGACAGAGTCTTGCTAAGTTGCCTCACTAAGTTGCTGTGGCTGGTTTTGAACTCACAATTCTCCTGCCTCAGCCTCCAGAGCCACTAGGATTACTGGCATATGCTGCCGCACCCAACTATGACAATTGTTTTGTAAAGGGATTGTCCCTTACACTCCCAAGGCAGTATACATACTTCTCCACATTCTTACACTTGGAATTATCTTTCTTTTTTATTTTAAGCCTTCCCTTCTGGTAAAAGTGTAATAATTTATATTTGTATTTTCCAGATTACAATGATGATGAATACCTCTCATGTTTATGGAAGAGAATCCTAGCCACTGCTAAAGAAGGAATTAAACCAGAAATAAACTCGGAGAAAATACCCTGAATATAGCCCTGGAGGTGGGATGTAGGGAGAAGATGATTAAATGTAAGTTAAATGACATGGAAGATTGAATAAAAGCATTTAACATATAATTATTTGGAATTTGGAAACAAGATCATAGAAATAATGGGAACAAGTAATATTTGAGCAGATATTAAATGTTCCCGAGAATTAATGAAAAACACAAATTCTCAAAATAAAGAAGCCTCATGAATTCCAAGTTGTATAAAGAATCAATCCACATTAAAGTTATTACCAAGTACCAGAATACCAAAGAGAAAGAGATCTTAAAAGTTACCAGAGAGAGCCAGGCTGTAATCTCAGTGACTTGGGAGGCCGAGGCAGGAGGATCACAAGTCCAAAGCCAGCCTCAGAAACTTAGTGAGGCTCTAAGGAACTTAGTGAGACCCTGTCTCAAAATAAAATATAAAAAGGCCTGGGATGTGGCTCAGTGGTTAAGTGCCCCTGAGGGTTCAATCCCTGATACCACCCCCCCAAAAAGGTAACCAGAGAGAAAAGAGAAATTACCTATGACAGAGTAACATTAGACTGACTTCTGATTTCTCAAACATAATAAATGAGGCCAAAAGACAGTAGAACAATATTCTCAAAGGCCTAAGAGAGAGTCAACTTGGAACATCAACCTAGAAAATCCATCCATTGAAACATTATTTGGGAACAAAAATTAAATAAATATATTTCAGATCAACCAAAACAGAAAGATGACTAACAAGGCTTTCACTAAAGTGGAAATAAAGTCATCAAGAAACAGGAAATTCACAGGAAGGAGAAAAGAAAATTTTAAAAAGGTAACTTTGAGGAGTCAACTCAGTCCTTCCCTCTGTGTGAGAACTAAAACACAATTTGCCGAACTCGCTTATGACACGGCAGGAGGCCTCTTCAAACAAGGACACGATGGCCGAAAAACGGCGCCTTCAGTAACCATGCGCACACGAGTTTCCCGGACTACAGACAGGCGACCGGGCACCAGTGCGCAAGCTCAACTCCGCTGACACTCGGGGAGCGCGCACCGCCTGAGGACCCACCCCAGGGCGCCCGCGCAGCTCAGTGGGGGCGTCCTTAATGATTTTACAGTATAGAATACCCATGCAAAATGTCTCTTTCCATGCAGGGCAGACCAAGGAGCTAATAGGTAATGGGAGACGGTGGGTGGGGGGACTAGCAGGGGCCATATAAGGCAAAGCCCTGCAGCATTCCGGGCGGGCGCCGCCTTTGGATGAGCCTCTGCCAAGTCTGTGCTGGCCCAGGATGAACACTGCTTCCTATTGAATGTCCCAGTGCCCTGTCCCTGTCTGCAAATCCCACAACCATGAGGCCGTCGGAAGGACAGTGGGACTGGTTCAGAGGAGAAGTATAGGTTGAGAGGTTGTACAGTCATTAAGAAAGAAAATGCTGAAATGAGATTGCTAGGTTAATGCACTCCTGAGAAACAAAGCCATGGCCTCTGGGGATCATTCCCAGAGGGAAATCATTTGCATCTCTACTGCAAAACTCTGCAAATGAACATCTAACTTCAGAGTCTGGATCTTCAATCAGGAGGAGAAAGCGAGTCGCTAGAGGTACATCCCCCTAAATAAAGAACCCATAGAGGTAAAACGTGCTCCAACAGGAAATTCAAAGGACCCAGAGTCCTCCTTTCACTTTATTTCCAAATTTGAGATGATTTTTCTTAACAGAACAAATCCCCCATCTACTGAAATAAACCACAGACAGCAATGACCCTATCCTTGACCACAGCCTAGGACCCGACCTCCATGGCTCAGCTTCTCCATCTACTGTTGAGTCTGGGGATATCCTCAGAACTCCCCCTTGAATGAGGGAGCAGAGTCTGCCATTTTGTGGCAGCCATGTTTGTACATGCTCACACCAAAAAAGTAAAAGCTGTTGTCAGAGAAAAAGGAGGGAACATCAAGTACAATGAAAGAAGAAAGGATCCTAGTGTCTCTCCAGGTGAGACAGAGAGTGGGAGAGAGAAAAGTGAGGATGAAATAACCAACTAGGTTCTGGATGGTTTTCCACCGCTTCCTGATCTGGGCCTTTGTGAAGCTCAGGCTGTGCCAGGCTTGGCCTTGGGTTTTGTGAGATACTCCAGTGTTTTTCCAATAAATTCCCTTTTGTGCCTAAAAGGAGTTAAGTGAGTGCGGATAAAAAGGAAAAGAATAGCCATGATTTGAAAGCCACATAATCAAGACAGAACAGTGCAAGCTTATCCTACCAACACAGCTCCACAGCTCCAGGTTTAAGACCCTCTTGATGTGTCAGAAAACATCAGAACCTACATGTTTTCTGTTAACCCCGGGTAAGGCTACTCTGCTAAGCAGGAAAGTGCCACATGGTAGTTCAGACTTGCTGAGAAACAGAAACGTCATTAGGCTAAGCTCAGGCACTTTGTTACAATAGATATGCAGATCCAGGGGCAGAGTCTCCTCTCTCCTCTTTCTTACTTCCTATCTTCACCCGGATGGGCTGAAGTCCCACAGCCTGCAACAGACCCTCAGTTACTTGTATTGGAATAAAGCAAGACACAAGAAAACCCCCACAGCCCTTATTTAGCAGGTCTTTCAGAGGGATACAATTATGAAATTAATATACCTGCATCTCAAGTGGGTATTTTCACTTTTATATTGAATTTTTCTTTCTAATGCTCAAGCTTCCAAGCCAATACTAAACACTAGAATGTCTCTAGAAAACCCTCAGGAAAAGGGAAAGGGGTAGGGAAGGAAGAGCAGTGGTGATTAAATGGGGAGGTGTCTGGCTAGGGGTGGACCCCTTGTCAGAGAGCCAACGTGGGGCTGAGATGACATAAATTGGACCTGGGAAATGTATGACAAATCTTAAGAAGCTTTCAGAATATGTGGAATAACAAAAGGTCTAGTTTTCCATCTCAGCTCTTTTGTGCAATCACATCAAATAGAAGCTCAGCAGGCCTGAGGGTCACTGCTGCTTCTAATTAAGGCCCCAAGGTGAGGCAGCCCATCAGGGGGCTTCAGACCAGCAAAACACAAATTCCACCTCTGTCTCTAGCAGCGGAAGGCTGATTTGGGCTCAGTATGCTGCGTTTGTTCTCAGCTTGCATTAAAAGGGGCAGGCCGCACCTACCTCCCAACATCCTACAAGCCAGTTTATTCTGATACTGATTCTCTTGTTCAAACAACCTAAAGTGTGGGGAACAGATGTTAAATACAGGAGGAATGAGGAGCCAGTCATTCTCCACCCTGTTCTGTGTGCCTGCAGACTACCTAAAAACAGTTATTATTTTTTTCCTTTTCCAAAATGACACACATCCCTCACACAGGTGTCAACTCTGAAATTCTGAATGCTGGTAGAGGGCCTTATGTCTGTTGCATGACTCAGGGAGAATGATTCTCAAGCCTCTGAGATCATTAGGGGCACCTGGAAGGCTTGTTAAGCTGCAAATTAGCAGCCTCAGCCCCAGAGTTTAGATTCAGGGGGGCTGGGGTGGAGTCTAAGAATTAGTCTATCTGACAGCTTACCTGGTAACGCTGACTCTGCTGGGACAGGGACCAGCGTTGCAGAATCACAGTTCTAAGATAACACAGAAATAGAAAAAAGGCAAAGAAACATGAGCTAGGTCTTGGACCCAGCCTTGTTGATGTTTTCTGAGGCCCAGCTGGTGACACGGGAAAGACAGCTGTGTTTGGATGGGAGAAGGTATGCGAAAGGGTGGACGCGTAGCAGGTGGAGTTTTAAAAGTGATTACCAAGTCCGAAACAGTGTCTGAGGAGTAGGATTCACATTTGCTGCCTAAGGAACAGTGGGCCTCCTTCACCTCTGCCCGATCCCCAAACCTCTAGCAAGGCCCTTGCTCTCTGGGCTTCCGTGGCTCAGAATGGCCTGACAGCCGTGCTCCCCACCCCATGTCTCCCCCTGTGGAAAGACTCAGCTTGGTTCCTAGTGAAGGACTCAGAGTCAGCACATTCTGGGTTTTGTTGTCTTAGGCCCGATCCACAGGGTGCTGTCTGCCTCCACCCCTGTTCCCAGGCAAGCATCCCTCACGCCCAGTTACTCCTGCCAGAGATGGGCCATTTTGTTCATGATGGCAGATGGGAGGATCTGCTCTGAAGGTGTCAGAAGAGATCTATCGATCAAAGGGAATGAGGAGCACCACGTTGCCTTGTGGATTGTCCTTCCTCGCTGACCTCTCCTCTCCACCTGGTTCTCTGTGAAATAGTAACAGGCTGTGCCAACAAATGGCCATAGCTTCTGGTGTCACCTAGTGTGAGCCACAGTCAGGAAGGATTAGCTACATAGTTTTCGGATCCAATGCAAAATGCAGTGCAGGACCCCTAGTTCCAGAAGTAGTAACAGCTTCAGGATGGCGACAGCGGCGTGTTAAATGGAGCACTCTCCTGTGTGTGGAGTCCTGACCATGGGATCATCCATGGGAGCCTCAGCATCCAGGTGGGAACCTCTGAGCTCTCCCTAAGCTAGGCAGCTGCCCACTGAACTGGAAGGGGCCTCTCCCTTGTAGGCCTTCTAGAAGGAATGGGAAGAGTGAAGCCAGACAGACAGAAAACACAGCCCAGGCCTCTGAGAGAGTGGGGAATGGCCAAGGTAAGGAAGAACAAGCACTTTCTGAGAAATAGCTGCATTTTGAGGTCACCTCTGGAGGCCTCTGACTGATTTTTTTTTTTTTTTTTTTTTTTAGTGCTGGGAATGGAGCCCAGGGCCTTACGCAGACCAGGCAAGGGCTCTACCACTGAGCTACATTCCCAACCCCAATATTCAGAATTCTTATGGGCAAACCAAGGAGCTGAACTACCTGGCCTCTTGGTCTCTCCCAGCTCTGAGAACATGTGTCTGGCCTTCTTCCCAGTGAAGCTCCTGGTGCCTATTACATAACAAACCATCTAAACCTTTACGGCTTAAAACAACCACCACTTTTTATTACATCTCACAGGTGTGTGTGAGGAATTCAGACAGGACATGGCTGCTCAATTATTCTGTGCCATGTAGCATCAACAAGGGTCATTTGATGGTAGACAGGCTTTGTTCATATGTCTTGCACCTTGATAAGGATGACAAGAGGCTAAGTTCCACTGGGACCATCCTCTGTAGCCCCCCAGGTAGCCTTTCAAGCATAAGGACTCAAAGGAGTGAACTCTCGTGGCAGTGCAGGGGTTTCTGCAGGGGTCTCACAGAAGCCAGCAAAGACTTTCAAACCCAACAACATCACTTCCCCACAACATCTCTTTCTCTGCGTTCTATTTGCCCAGGAAAAAGCCAGCCCAGCTTCAAGTAAAGAAAAACCATCTCCACCTCTCAATGGGAGGAGTAGAAAAAAGTTTGCAGACATTACTGCAAACTTTTTTTGTATGAATTGGTTCATACAAAGAAAAATTAGCCTGAACAGTACACCCATAACCAAAGCAGAAGTCTTGATTTGGCATGAAAATATTAGAGAATAAATGTACAATTTACCTTTCAGAGCAAAACAAAATATTTAAGATATTTATTTATCTTATTTTTAAACCGATTCCTCAACATTTTTCCCCTTTACTTTGACCTATTACTTGACTGAATTGTATGGAATAAGAATCTCACTATTATAAGTTTTTTTTAATTCGAGAACTTAGATCCATGACAACTCCCTATTAGTCCTTAGGATTCAAAGCGCAGAATGTGTTTACTAACCCTGGTGCTCATGCCTTCTTGCTTGAGAGCTTCCTGTGACACTCCTCAAGGCTGACATTGAGAAGCTCCCATCCATAGGCCACTGTCACCTCTTCCCTCCCCTGCCACCTTGGTCCCACCATTTTCAAGGGTACACCTCAACTCATTCTTCTCAACAAGAGACTCTTTTTTTCTACCTGCTTCTAACTCCACAATTCCAAAGGAAACCAACAGTCTTCCTTACTCAGACTGTGAAATGCCCACCAGCTACTAACCCCTCTCCTGAAGTCATTAGTGCTCAGTCATTGACGGTTTCCCTAGGGATCGATTCCAGGTGCCCATCACACCCTATAGTGGCCTGTCAGACCCTGTACTTCAGCAGTTTTAGCATCCTTTGTTGCCATGGTAACCATCTCTGGGTCTCCACACACTCTTCATGCCCACAATGCCTATTCCAATAGTCTCTGGCAAACCAGAAATCACATTTTCAACTATCCTTCCCCATTAAGCCTTTTCCAATTAACCTCACCCCTGGGGTGTCCTGTTCTTACTTTAAATCTCAATACTTCTGCCTGTGCTTCATGCCTTCTCTCTCCCCGTGTACACTTTAGGATTGCTGTTAACTTGTCACATGTATGTGTCCCCCATGAAAATGCAAACCCTTTGAGAACAGAGGGGGGTTTATGTAGGGAGGGTTGTGGTTTCTGTGGGAGGGGAGGTTTGCTCAGTGTAGATTACAGGATTGGGCTTATGGTATATGCTCTAAAGATGCATACCTAAATTAAATGTCTAAAAAAATGTGCATAAATTGTGCCAGGCACTAGACTAGGCACTTTATAGTATGTTAACTCATTTCCTTCTCGCCCCATACCGCTCATGATTATCTCCTCTTGTGCCTAATTTTAACAAAATTCCTCCAAAGGAAAAGACTTTGGATGCCGCACATAGTTCATTATAATGGGATTTGGCACCTTGTACAAGCACAGCTTAGAATGCCAAATAAAGTCATAAACATCATCAGGTGGGGTCAGTGGTGACCATTTCCTGGAAGGTGAGCTTGACTTCACATGGTTCAGATACTCCAGGCACCGTTTGGAAGGGACAAGCCTTAGACAGGGAACCGGCCATTTGTGGGGGAGGGATAAGAAGTAAGTTCCCTGCTCTCGAGGAGAGGAACCATGTAGGAGTTGTGAGGAATGAGGTGGAGGAAGTGATGGGTGAATCCAAAATCCCACACCCTCAAAAACGTCAGACTTTAATTGTTTTATATATTTCATAAAAGTTAGAACCAGAGAGGACAAGAACAAGCCACAGAAATTCATTCTTGGCTCCTGCCAGACAATCAAGCCCCAAACCACGATCTCCAATCTGTTTGCTATTGAGCGGGCGATTTGAGGACCAGAAGGCACTGACACGTCTGGGGGCTCCCTGGCTCAGAAGCCAGGCTGGAGGGTTAGGAACATGCGCCAGCACCCTGCTCTGGTACACTCTGTCCCTACCCAAATCTACTGCCGTAATTAGCTTTGCTCATTAGTTTCAAGTAAATAATCTCCTTGTCACAGCTGGGATCCTTTATCAGAACAGTGGACATTCGGGTTTGCAGAAGAAAAATTACTTTTCTTTCCCCAGAATTCCCCAGAACACTAAGTCATGACCCAGAGATCTCCATGAGGCAAGGAAACTTCCAAAGACATTAAAAAATCCCAACCAACAGCTCTGCCTCAAAGGTGGAAGAACTGGGAAGTAAATACAAATGGGCAAAAACAGCAGCAAAAATCCTCTGGAATGGATGGGATTTCTTCAACTCGGTGTCATGGTTCGGGCCATCAAAATGCATGAAGAATCTGTTAAGTCCTGAGGTCACCCCTGCCCTTGAGGAGCCCCCAGTCCAGGGCGAGACATTCATTCATTCACCAACAATGCTCAGATGGAGGGACCCTCACCCCGCCTGGGTCTCCAGGGAAGACCTCCCAGAGGTGTGACTGGGCACTGATTTGAGAAAGATGAAGAGCAACAAGAAGGCTGGCCGCAGGGAGGCACGAGATTGATTCAAACAACTGGCCAAATATCTTTTCTCCTCATTTTGTCCCTTGGCATCACACCATTATGCCCATTTCAAAGAGAAAAAAGTAAGACGACTTCAGCTCTAGCCCGGGATGGCCCGTGGGTTGGCACTAACAGAACAGAGCTGGCAAGGTAAGGCAGGACCCCTGCCAGCTTCAGGGAGTGCTCTGGGATGACAGGGCATCCTGTCCCAGGCCCATTCATTTTCCCTGCCCACTTGCTCCCTAAGAACTGCCAGGGGCGTCTTCAGCTCCCTTGGTCATTGCCAACGAGGGTGCCCATGCTGCCGATGGCTTCCAAGCCTGCCTGCCACAGCTCGACCCTGCATGCCACTCCCTGTTCAGCGTGGCAGGGCCTCGCTGAGGAGTTTAACCCAGGACTGACCATCAGAAGAAAGGCAAAAAAAGGCTGTGCTTTCTGGGAGATTGATTGGAAGTTACAAGCAGGGAAGAAAGTAAGGTAAAGAAGTAAATAATTACATGATGATTAAGAACATGAGCTTTGGAATCAAACAGTTCTGAATTTAGGCTGCAGCCAGCTACTTCCTAACTGCATGAGAAGACCTTCCTAAACCTTAGTTTCCTCATCTTTAAAATGGGTATAATTTTAGTTTTCTGCTCAGTGGGACAATATGAGAATTAAATGCAATAATATGTGCAAACACTTTCATGTCCATGGTAGCTATTCAATAAAAGCAAACCATCATTTTCTGTCCTTTTACATCCCCATATGAATGCATACCATTATGGTTTGGGTGTGAGGTGACCCCAAAAGCTCTCGTGTGAGACAATGTAAGAACGTTCAGAGGAGAAATGATTAAGTTTTGAGAGTCTTAACCTAATCAGTGAAGTAATCTCTGATGGGATTAACTGAGTGGGAATTGGAGGCAGGTAGGGTGTAGCTGGAGGAGGTGGGAATTGGATCATGGCTGTGGGGTATATATGTTTGTATCTGGCGAGTGGAGTCTCTCTCTGCTTCCTGATCACTGTGATGTAAGCCGCTTCCCTCCACCACCCTCTCCCGCCGTGATGTTCAGCCTCACCTTGAACCCCGAGGAATGGAGCCTGCCTTCTATGGACTAAGACCTCTGAAACTGTGAGCCCTCGAATAAACCTTTCCTCCTTTACAGTTGTGCTGATTGAATCATTTAGTCACAGCAGCAAAACAGCTGACTAAAACACATAGGGTACCCAAATTTACCAAGGGTATACCTGAATCATCTGCATAACTGTCTTCATTGAACCATTCTGGAAAAACAGATTTTTTTACATTAATATGGTTTTTGTTTTTTTGTTTTTTTTTTTTTTTTTTTAATCAGAAAATGAAAAGGAACTCAGTATCTCTCTCCTAGGGGAGATCAGAACTAGAGGTAAACAGCAGTATCCACCAAGAAGTGGGCTCTCGCATCCTTCTAGGCAGAAGAGGCTTATATAATAGGACTTGGTCTTATTGGTCCCTAGCCCAAACTGTGGACACAGTTAGAGATATGTGGTGTTCCAGATGGGCAATTCTTTTGAACAGTCCAGCTGGGCCACAGAATCCCCACTCCTGTCATGAGCCAGAGTGGAAATGCGAAGGCCTTCTCCACTGGTTCACGTGGACCAATTCATACCACTTGTGCTTTGATTAGCAGCTCCACTGGCTAGAAACCACAGTCCTAGCCAAGGACAAGAGTGGCAGAGTCCCCAGTGGGTTGCCCCTTGACTATGAAATTGACACTCTCCATCCACAATTGTGATCACAATCAGCAAACTTGAAAATGTGCTTCTCTATCAACACCCTTCCAATAAAAGGGGCAAGCCCAGGTTCTCATCCCTATTTTATAGCAGAGGAAACAATCATCCTTGTACCACACCATCCAACTGGACAAGGGAAGAAACTAGGGCTGTTCTCCTGACTCCAAAGTTCTTACTGTCATTAAATCCAGCTTTTTGTCACATGCAGGGAAAAGCTGCATTCTTTGTCCTTTGAAACCTGGAGGACACATTTCTAGGGCAGACAGCTGGAGCTGGAGTACAGGCTGTAACCCCTACACACCTAACCCTATTATTGCCAGGATCTATCCATCCAAGGAGAGAATTCTGCAGCTGGTTCTGTCACGTTTCAGATTCTGCTATTATCTGAATTAGAAACATTCCGTTAGCTGGCCAAGACAGCAGAGGGAAAGCTCTGGAACTCACAGGACTTCTGGGAGGAGGGAGACGGCACGATTCATTCTCAATGGAAAATTGCATGGACTGCTCTCATTGCCCTGAACTTCTCAGACCCTTTTATGTCTGGACTTCATGTTCTCTCTCTAGGTGACCCTAGAGACTCTGACACTCGGTACCTATAAGTACATGTGCCCTAGAATCCAATAACCTCTAGACCCTGCTCTCAGCCAAAAGCTGGATTAGAATCACCCTAAAGAACAATTTCATTTTAAAGGGATGCTAACTCAGCATGTTACTATATTATATATAGTATATAATATTATCAGGATTGTTTGCCATTTTTTAAGGAGAAGGTCATTAACTTTAATGTCAGAATCTTAGGCATTATGACAAGCGATGGGGACGTACTTTGGAGCAAGAGTCCCTATCACCACACGGTGGCGGGGGGAAGGGGGGCTCCTGTGGTGGTAAATTTCCCTTCTCCTCCATCCCATATGGTCAGGCCGAGGTCACTCTTTTTCCTCTGAAATCAAAATCTCCTCCTCCAGCTGCTGGGAAGAGAGAACAAAGCTGCCAACTGATTATTATTCAAGAACAAAGCAGACCATTTATTTTAGCAGGTTCAGAGCCATTATCTCCCCAGGACACAAGCTACAGTGTGTGCTGGCTTTATCAACCCCAGTTTCCTTCTGTCCTCAATCCTTAAAGAGTGTGTTGTTCCTCCTGGAGCAAGACAAAAGGGGACTAGAGAGGGGAATGTGTTGCAGTAATGGCCTAGGAAGGCTCCTCTCCTTCCTAGGCTGCCCGGACTTCTCAAAGGCATTAGGATTTCTTGTCTCTCCTGGAAACCGCACGTGGATGAGGGCAGACTTAGACAGCCCTCTTCCATTTGGACAGGGGCAGCACCCACACCCGCAAGCTCACTACCCTGGAGGTCATAGGCTTCTTTCCTGCTGAGAATCTCAAGAAAGAACTGACAGATAAAACACAAGACACCCGACCCGTTCCATTTGAATTTTAGATGAACAGTGGATGAGTTTTTTTAGTATGTCTTAAATATTGCATGGGATATGCTTAGATACTAAAAAAAAAATTATTCATTGTTCATCTGAAATTTAAATTTAAAACTGTCCTACATTTTTATGGACTGAATCTGACAAGCCTAGCTCATTGTCCCCCACCCCTGCCATCTCCATCCCTCCCTGGCCACCACAGAGTCCTGGGCTGGTCACCTGAAGCACCACACAATTCCACTCCTCAGGATGAGGATTTTCAGGGCACAACCAGAAACACACAAGAGTGGCACGGATCTGAGTTCAGCATTGATCAGCGTCGGAGATAAACCTCATTCGGAGTCACCTTTGTCTGGCTGCTTCAGACACACTTGTTTGAGGTCACACTGAACACCATGAAAAACCAATAACTGTGTTCCACGCTCTCAGAGTAAACGGAAAAACCATTTTTCCACAGAAAATGAAAGGAGTTCTCCCCCAGGCATTCAGGGAAGTTTGTGGAAAATGTCACTCTCTGAGCCTCTTCTGAAAACAGTGATGTCTACACTGGGTCTAAAGCCCTCTGCCCCAACCTTTACCCACAGACTCTCCTGGGACACCCAGGGACATGCTCCTGCCCAGCTCCTTCTCTCACTGTAACAAACTACTTCCCAGCACTTCCTGAAATGCCTGGCACATCTCTGGCCTCTAACCTCACCCTCCCATCCAGAGCATGGGTCACTGAGTTGGGACCCCAAGTCTGTGACTTTCCCACTGTCCCTGGTCCCTCTCCCACTTCCCCCAGCAGCAGTCAGCAAGAGTCCTTACCCCTGATAAGTTGTCACTTTGCCAAATTTAGGCTGAAAAGCAATCATCTGAATTCTAAACACAATACGATGTCTTCATGCTATGGTCCTTGATGCACTTTGGCAGTTCGGTAAAATTCATTTTTAAAGTAACATTAACCCAATACCACCAGGGTTCATTCTTCTAACATAATTATTCTCCCTCTCACTGCAGGTCTTCATTCCCTTCTTGAGCTTATTGCTGTTTTAAATATGTTCTCTTTCACCCATTGTGTTTGATTTGCCCCTTTGAATTAATTGACCAGTAACGTTCATGAAAGGTCAATCTATCTTTGTGTTTTCTAATGAATTAGCTTGTAAGAACTATCTAAAGCAATAGCTCATGTTTTTTTTTTTTTTTTTCTCTCACTTTGTGTCTCACATTTTTATTCTGCCCAAAGTAAACCCACTCTCTGAAAATTCACTGGGACTTTATATTTTGTAATCTAACTCTGAAGGTCCTCTGAAGGCACCCAGCACTTTTTCTTGTTTTTTATTATTTACATGAAAGTGAGCTCTACTCTCAAACATTTTATCATTTAGGAAACAGAAACAGAATTTTCTAGTCACTTCCCCAAAGTCAACACTGGTTTAAAAAAAAAAAAAAAAAAAATCTGGGATTAAGAAAACCAATACCATCAGATTTTGTGGTAGAGATGTTTCCTTTTCTATTTTACTTGTGACTTTTTCCAATGCCAAAATTTCATAACTCTGTGACAAATATTCTCCCATGACTCGTGGCTGCTAATGGCTGTATTTGAGAACTTCTTCTAACTGTGAGAATCTCAAGGTTTAACATCCCAGAAGGCTGGCTCTATCTGCAGCGAGAAAAAAGGTCTTCTGTGTATTATCTATTTCTATTGTTTTATAAGAATGAAAAGAAGCCACATAATTAAGCCTGCAGCTGAAGAAAGGAGCTCCAGGTGCCTTCTGTTGGGCTGTGATAGTGGATGAGGAGGTGGATGAACGCCAGCCCCTACTGTCCCTGGGCAGAAGGTCATGCAGGTCATTCTCCTGCCTCTCCTGCCAGACTGTATTAGGCTAATATTTAGTATAATGCAGATAACCAGCGAAGGAAATTTTATCTTCCAGAGTCACCACATTAATATTTTTATTCATTCATTCAAAACCATTCACTGGATCTCTCCCATGCCAGGTACTGTGCAAAACACAGGAAATGATAGGTCAACAAGATCCTGTCTGTCCCCCCTCAAAGAGTTAGACTGATGGGCAGGAGACAGATCTGCAAATAATAAGAGCACCACAATGTGTCAAGAGGAATAAAGCACTAACTCCCTATGGCTGGGGTCTCAACCAGGCTGATTTTGCCCCTCAGGGGACTTTTGTCAATGTCTGGTGACATTTTTAGTTGTCACAACTTGGATGCAGGTTGCTACTAGCATCTGATGGGTAGAAGCCAGAGATGCTGCTAAACATCCTCAAATACACAGGACAGCCCCCCACAGCAGGGAATTATCCAGCCCCCATGGTCAGCATGGTCAAGGTTGAGAAACCTTGGTCTCATGGGTTACGCTGGGACATAGTCAGTTCTTTCTGGTTAGCTCAGAACTTTGGACCACTCGGTCACTCCTGTTCTTTTTGTCATTGGCTTGTGTCCCTGTGCTAGTTACTTCACCTCTCCACTTTAGTTTCCTCATCTACAAAATAAAGTTGGAACCTCTGATCTCTAAATCCCTCCTGGTCTGAGAATCTGTGGTTTTACTGGGTCAGTGTTTGAGCTTCCACTGAACTCTGCTCCCCACAGAATGCAGTGGCCGAAAACATGTTTACTCTGCTTCAAGTCCAGGAGATAAGCAAGTGACCTGTGCTGATCCAGAGTGTGAATCAGGGAGGATAAGTGTGACCTCTGCCCGAGGACCCTGAGTGAGACTCTTCTATCTTCAGAACCTAAGTTTTCCCATCAGCAAACAAGAGCATTTAACGTGTCTGCCTCCTGGGGTCAGGAGGAAAGGTTTGAATACATGAAGCAAGATGGAAGATTACCTGGATGCAGCTCCAGTGGCTAGGTCCAACCACAAATATCACTTCCCTGCCTTTCAAGGGCCTGGAGGAATCGTTGGGTAGGAGGGACCCTGCTCAGGACCAGCCTTGTGGTGCAGGCATGGCTGCCAGGCAGAGATAGTGCCTCTTCTTGTGTCCGTGGCACCACCTTAAGGTGGACCTTTGTCCTGCGTCGGTCTGAGGAGTTAGAATTGGCCTCTTGGCCACATATGTGAGGGTGGTCGTGCGAATCCCAGAGATTCATTCCCACTCAGCCTGTCTCTCCTGTGGCTTTAAACTCAATCACCAATCAGAAGGCACCTGTCAGGCCCCACAGGCTAGAAGACCAGGGCAGTGGTGGAGCCCAGGGAAGCTGGGCCCGGGGAGGGAGAGGCTCCTGCCTGGCCTGCACTCAGGGCCGCCTCGTGCTCCGTGCTTGGGCGGAGCAGGCTTTCACCAGACAGGCCGGAGAAGGAGCCAGGGCGGGGCTGGCTTTGGCAGAAACCCTGACTTCAGTGTCACTGGACTCGCTGTCCCAGCAGAACAGCAGCCAGGTCTGCAACTGGAGCACCTTTGTGTCCTCTCCGTCCAATGCCATCTGAGGTTGCAGAGTCTGCAAGCGATGAACAAATAAGCCCTCTTCTTTCCTTTTTAATAGAGGAAAAACGAAAATCCAGACGCATTAAGGAACACGCCCAAGTTACTTAACCCGTTTTGTCCCATGGTCCCACATATGGAACACCTCTGAAAACTTAAATATAGTGTAAAATCTAGTACATAATTATGTAAACTATATAATTTAGTACATTACAAATTATATTAATATGACCACTATATTACAGTTAATATAATTATAAGCTAATTGTAGAATTATATAAAAAGTTTAATATTAATTAATATAATAATATATATAAGCTCTAGGTTATGATTTCCAACCAATTTTAACACACCTGTGTCAATTTTAGTAACATATTCACAGAATTGAAAACTTGGAGCTCAGTGAGTTAAACTACTAGACGAGGAGAGGCTGCTATCAAGGACGCTTACTGCCAAACTTGCTACACTGAACTGATCAACAATAAATGTTAGTCATATGTTTCATGTCCATTATTTGGGATTTTGTTTGGGAAGAGGGTTGGTATCATTTATACCCAGTAAAATGGGCAAATCTTGAGTGAACAGCTCGGTAACATTTATTTTGTGTATACCCATGCAGCATTGTATGGGATCAAGATACAAAGCATTTCCACCCTTCTAGAGAGGTCCCTCCAACCTGCCTCAGTCAACAGCCACCCTGCTTTCTAGAATCACCTGTGTCGTTACTTGTATTGCTATAGCTTCGTTTTGCCTGTCCGCCAACTCCACATCATCAACCCCACACTCCTTTGTTCATTTTAAGGTATTCTGGGTTCATACCTGGGCAGTAATTTGCTCTTTTATTGCAGAATAGTATTCTATTGTATGAATATAGCATATTTACCTATCTTCTATTGATGGACATTTGGAGTGATTTCAGGGTTTGGGTTATTATGTTTATTTATTCTAAAGAGACATAAATTGGGCAGGACGATTTTTGTTGTCGTTAATTTGTCTCAAAGCATGTGCCTATTTTAATTCCCCTCTAAACACACTCTTATGAAAGTCATCCTCCAAAGATCCCAAAAAATGAGATAGAAAGGAGTAGATGCCCTGGGAGGTCCTTTCAGCCTCAAGGTCCTGTAACTCAACCTCTCCTCTGCCTGGGAGAGGCTGTGCCACACCCCTGGGCACTGCGTGGCAGTAGGGTCTTCTAGGATCTGCGCTACAGAGAATGGCCGTCTCCACACAGAGGATGAACCCTCACTCATGAACTCACCAACAGAGCCTAGAGCTCTCATTCAAGTATGAGAAACACACCCAGGTCTCCACCAGATGACATCTCCCCCTAACAATACAGGCTCCCCTGTCCTACCCACCAGAAGGAGCTTCAGCCAGTCCTCTGCTGTATATTTGAACAGATCTTCCAAAGAAACTCAAGCTGAGGTTGGTCTCCAAACCAGTGTGGAGAGGCACCGGGAGCTTTAGCAGGATTAGGTCATCAAAAGGGATTAATGCTTTTCTCCTGGGTGGAGGGCCTCCATCTTGTCAGATGGGGTGGGTTACGGAGAGAGTGGGTTGTTATAAAGTAGGCTGGGCACCTCTTCTAGCTCTTGCTCCTTGTCCTCCTCTCCCTCCCCCTCTTCTCTCCTCTTTTCCATAGAGGACCATTCTCTATCATGAGGGCTTCACCAAAAGCCAAGCAGATGCGAGTGCCATGCTTTTGGATTTCCAGAACCATGAATTGAAATAAACCTCTTTTCTTTAGAAATTTCCCAGTCTCTGGTACTCTGTTATAGTAGAAAAAAAAATGGACTAAGATACTTTCTGGTCCTCATGGAAAACAAGAGTGGTTTCTCTTTGAGATATATGGGAAAGAACAGCAAAGAATAGTGGAACTATTAACCAGGTCTCCCTCCAAAGCATTTTTATCAAGCAGTTTTCAGATCCTTCAGTGGATCTCTACCATTCTCTCTTGCTCTGATTTGTTTTTTGTTTAATTCTAACTATAATGGGTTCACTCTATATCTGGCTGTGTTAGTCAGCTTTATGTCATTGTGACCAGAAAATACCTGGCAAGAACAACTTAGAGGAGAAAGAGTCTAATTTGGGCTCACAGTTTCAGAGGTTCAGGCCATGGTCAGCTGACTCCATCGCTCTGGGCCCAATGTGAGGCAGGGCATCATGGCAGAAGGGCACCATGGAGGAGAGCTGCTCACCTCATGGTGACCCGGAAGCAGACAGGAGGGGCAGAAAGAGCCATAGGGAAAATGAACGCTTCCAGGACACACCCCCCGTGAGCTACTTCCTCCAGTCAGACCCCATCTATCTATAGTCACCACCCAGTTAGTTCATTCAAAGGAGGATGGACTGATCAGGTTATAGCTCTCACGATCTTATCACTTCACCTCTGAACAGTCCTGCATCAACACAGGAGCGTATGGGGGACACCTCACACTCAAACCATAACACTGGGAGTCTAAGTGCAGGGTGCAACCTCGCTCCATCACAAAACTGAGCATTGATTTAACCAGAGGAAGGGTCTTTATTACTCTACCTGGACAGGTAATCATTTGATTGACACACGCATTCACAAAACAAAAAACAAACAAAACAAAACACTTTGCTTTGAGATTTATTCCATGAATATTCATTGAGCCATAAGGACCCGAGTTCCAAAGGTCAAAATTACTACAATTGTGGAACATAACATCTAGCGCAGATAACCAACCATCCATATACCTACTGAGGTCCTCCCTCCTCACACCTCAGGCTGCCACCAAAATCCCATGGGCAGGGCCATGGGGCAAACAGAGGCCACCCACCGCTTCCTAGTTTGCCCTTGATCTCCTCTCTCAGGCCCCTGCTCACCTCTCCCTTTCCTAGTTAGCCTGGACTCTCTATTGGTCTCTGATCTTTACAGGTTCAGAAAAAAGGGAAGAGGACAACCAGATGTGGACGCTGCCACTGAAGAGCCTTTGCTCAAGCCATTCAGATCCCTGTGTCCTGTCTAGTACTCTTGGTCCCTTGAACTCCCCACCCGCCCATGTACCCTAGAAGACCTTCTCTGTACCCCAGCTGGCTCCAGGCACCGCTGTTTTCCCCAGCTCCTTCTAATCAAGGTTCACACCTCCCGAATCTCACCTGCTTTAGCAAGGTGTGGAGGGAGACTGTTCTCTGGGGTCCTAATGAGCGGATCGGGGGGTCCCTGAACTCAGGGCTCTCTGGGCCTCACGGCTCAGGGCTGATGCCTGCCTGATGCTAGACTCCTGGTTTTTTCCCTAAGCTGGCCTCACCCTTTTCTTAAAGTGACAACACTGCATAATCAGCTCCCGAGCCCTCATCCCACCTCAGTAGGCCCCATCTCCATCAGGGCTCTGCAGACGCCATCCAAAACCCAGGGTATTTTTCTAACCTCTCCCCACTCTCCACCCACCTCTTCTTCTTTCAAGAACGAATTCTTCCCCAGCATTTCTAAATTCAGAGAAAGAGAGGGAAAAATATTTTTTTTTCTTCCATTTTGATTTGGGACCACAATAAACTAGTTGTCAGTTATTTACCCCAAGTCAGATTCAGAAGTGAACTAGTCCTGGACTGCATTTGAATTTTAAGGACAAACCTAAAAGAGCTTTTGAGCTATTTTTTGAAAATTCACCAAAAGTGGCCAGGAGGTGAATTAGCTAAGCTGTGGTTGTTGGCATTGGGTTGCAGAACCAGGAAATTCCCTGCATAGTTCGTCTGTCTTCCAAGCCTGCTGGGAGCCCAGACTCCAGCTCCTCCCTGATCATTTCTCCTGGGTCCCCAGTCCTACCACCCACTGACTCTAACCACTAAGGCCGACCAGCCACTTACTGTAAGTTACAGTGAATGTTCGAATCCATTCCTTAAATCCCTCAGGGTTGGTATCTTATCATTCTGGAAAATTCCCTCTGGAATCACTCCTCCCTTCCACCACTCTCAACCATAATCACAATGCACACATACACACAGTGTATTAGGGTAGGCTAAGAGCTGTAACAAGCACCTCCAACATCTCAGTGAATCAATGTTATGAAGATACTTGTCTCTCACATTTAATGTGACTATTAGTTTTTTTATTATTATTATTATATTTCTTCTCTTCTAGGTCATATTTCTTTGAGGAACTGAGATTTACACATTTTTGGTAGAACTATGATGTCCGTCTTCATAATTTGTAGTGTAAATAGCATACCCTCAAGCAGGTCCCAGAGTGCAATGTTTGACCGCCCGGCAGTTGGCAGTAGCTAGAAATCCAGTCTGTATTTTCCCAAGTCCAACCCCTTTGCCTTTATATATCCAAAGTTAACTGAATTCTTACCGCTGTGTAGTAATGATGGGAGAAGAAAACACAAAGCCAATGAGAAGTGCGGAGTCAAATCTTACTTAGTTTTGCCTGGTTACACCAGCAGCAGTGGCAGGCCCGTAGCTAGAGAAGAGTTCTGTGTCCCTGGGTATACAGTGGGAGAGGCAAGGTGACTCTTCTGGGCTGTACGCAGTCAAGAAAACTATGCCGAAGACCTGAGCTCCTTGCCTCAAGGATTCCTTCAGCTACTTCCCAGCAGCACTGGACCAGGATGGACTCCAGCAAGTACCTCATGGACCCAGAACCATAATCCCCTTCTCTCCTGCCTCCACCAGGTGGATGCATCACATATCTCTAACTATCTATCCATCCATCTATCCCTCTCAAACTTACTAGTTACTTTGAGAATCCAACTACCCATTTCTGCAACTGGACTTGATTGGAGTCGGCCCAATGCCCATGTCCACGAGATCTCCCCAGTTCTGGACCCCAGGGGGAGGGTGTGAAAGCACGGGTAGATGGTATTAATGTTTTGCCAGCTTTTCCACGCTGTAGGAGGATCACACATCCCTGGCTGCTGAACTCAGGAATTGCCCTCTGACCTGTTTTAGCTCTTTACATGTGGAGCATGTCACTTCGGAGCAGAAATTTCAAGAACCGGCATGGTTTGCAAGTTCTTTTCCCTTCTGCCATGATGACCAAGCAGTAGTTCATATAAAAGCTGCAACAGGGAGGAGAAGCCATGGCAAACTCATGATGACTGAGAAACTGACCTTTATTTATTGTCGTTGATGTATGACCTTGAAACTTTGAAGTTGTTATGTGGCACAACTTGATAGATTCTGAGTGATAAAGAGAATAACCAGCCCTTCACTTTCAGAGGACCCTGGGACTCTTGTGTGAATTAGACCAGAACTTTGCATACCCAGAGAGTCTTGTGTAAGAAATCCTTTTGCATCTTTTCTCCAGGTCTCCTGCCCTTAGTAAATGAGTGTGTCTCAACATCTGCTCTTTAACTCAGCCTCTACAGAAATTGATTGACAGTTCTTTTTGCTAAAGATGGAAAAAATAGTAATCTCTCAGAGGACACTGCCACCATCTACCTACCTTTGCCCCCCAGCAATCTGTGTCCAGTGGACACAGGAAGATATTTGCTGTCTGAAGAGAACAGGGATAATTCTAAAGGAAAGGTTAGCATCATAAGTAAAATCAGAAAGCCTGAGGGGCAAATGGAACCATCTAGAACTTGTGTCTATCCGTGCTATGTCCTTGTTTTAGTAAACCTCTCATTAAAAACAAAAGGAAACAACAAAAAAACTAGAAGCAAAAGGTATAACTGGTTATTACAATGATCCCTGGCTGGATAAGTCAAACAAAAATGCATTTCTATTCCTCTGGGCCCTTCAACAAGGCACCTGTGCTTGGAACAGATTATACGGTCACTGGTCTGCACAAAGCCAAACTGCTCTGTGATTGCATTTCAGGTGCTTCAGTGACACGTAAGCCAGCTTCGGGGGCTCCTCCAATTCAGTGACAACCTTTCCACCAGAGGAAAGGCCTGACGCTCTCGGTTCAGCTGGCCTATCCATTGGTGAACCTAAGCTTTACTGCCCTGAATTCCGGCTCTGGATAGCAGAGCTGGAAGCCACAGCTGGATGTTCAGGCCTCACGTAGACACAGGAACTGAATTGCCCAAGGTTTCTTCCACCTGGCAGAGAACCCTCTGTGCATACAGACCTCCACACGGCAGGAGGATGCTCTGACCCGGACGGCGCTAGTGCGCATGGACTCCCCAAGTCATTTGTGTTGGCAACCCTTGAGGGCCAGATGACTTTTATGCTTGGGAGGTTGGCACTCCATAATTACAGCTGTGTTTCTGTTGTCATACCAAATTACCTCACTTACAGCCTTAAAATAGATTCCAGCCTAAAGGTGCTGGCCGAGCAGACAAAGAGGGAGCCTTCTGAAGGCTCGGAACCTGAGTTCTGAGCCAGAGAGGAGGGCTTGACACTAGACACACAAGTCCTAACTGTTCAAAACCTGTGACTCCTTTCCTCTCTCCTCCTGACAGAAATAGAAGTGCCATAAACATGTCCGTTTCCAAGCTGGAAACAAAGCTAACTTGGAGTTCTGTCTGCACCGCTCCCCATTCATTCCTTCATTCATTCACTATTTTTCCTACTTCTGGATGGGATCTGCTGTCCTCGTCCTTCAGGTCACTCTCCCCTGGGCCACGCTGTGCCTGGAGGCTGACTTCCGAGGAGCCCTTCACCAAGCTCCCTTGCCTTCTGGCAGCAAGATGGGCCCGGCTGCTGGGAGGCAGGGGAGAGAAGGTGAGAGGGAGTCCTGGGGTTTATTCCTCCGCTGGCCCCTGCTAGCTTGCACTACTGTGTGCCGTCTGGGCAGAGTGTGGAGCTGCTAGTAGGTGGCCCCGCTGCTGCAATTTGCCACACACGGCTCACTTCTCTCCGCGCTCCTCAGGGCTGAGTGTGGCATGTTAGTTTCCTAGGGTTGCTATGACAAAATGCTACAAACTGCATGACTTAGAACAGTAGAAACGTATCTGCTCACAGTTCTGGAAGCTAGCGGACCAAAATCAAGGTGTGGGCTGGGCGTGCTCCCTCTGAAACTTGTAGGGAAGAATCCTTCCTTGCCTCCTCTAGCTTCTGGTGATGGCCAGCAGTCCTTGGCATTCCTTAGCTCATAGATGCATCGCCTGATCTCAGCCTCCATTGCCACGTGACTGTCCTCTCCCCTTGTGCCTCTGTGTCTCCTATTCTCTTCTCATAAGGACACCAATCATGTTGGATTAGGGCCTACTCTAAAGACCACACCTGAACTTGTTGACATCTGCTAAAACCCTGTTTCCAAATAAGATCACGTTATCAGATACAGAGGGTGAGAACTTTCACATACTTTGGGGATGGGGATTGGAAACTGCAATCCATAATGATGCTCTGGGCCCCCTCCTGTGACCAGTCCCTAGACTGTTTCCCTAATCCTTTCACTCCTCTATAAGTAGTCCCTTTGTTGGACTCATCGATTCCTTTATGGAAGGTGTCATCTTTTTCCTGCAGGGTCTTTGACTGAAGCCCTACGGCCTGACTAGCTGGTTACAGAGCCCTGCCAAGCTCCAGAAGGTGCTGGCAACATAATGGTAATGGTGAGTGACAACGGGCACGCTCTCCACTGCCCACAGCTTAAATGGGCTTAACCAAAATATCAAAGTAAAATTCCACTTGGGAAAAAAATCTACAAATGAGGGATCCACGGTGCCACGGACAGGTGTCAGTGCTAAACCACCCTCATTGGGAGGCTGGGAAGAACTTCCCTAGGAGACGGGAGTCTGAGCAAAGTGGGGAAGACGAACACGTCCACCAGGCTAGAGGGGGTCTTAAGGCTCCCTCCTGACTGAGAGAGAAGACCCAAGAGTTATGTCCCTGTGTCCATAGCCCCTTCAGCGGGGATCTGTTCTCATTCACATTCCAATCCACGAGTAGCTCTTCCCTTCAAAGACAATTGATGCTGTTTCCCACCCTCACAACTACAGAGACCCCAGCACAGAAGAGAAGCGTTGAGGTGGACAGAAGCCATTCCCCAGGCTAAAAGGAACCCCAGCAGGTCAGAGGATGGAGTCTAGGGAGCCAAGTCCCAGCAACACCCCACACCCCTGGGCCTGGGCATTGCCAACACTGAAATCCTCCTCTGGCTCAGTCTCTGCTGGAGACTATAGAACTTCCTGTCTGCTCCTCCCACGTTCATCTCCTCCTCCATGTCATTTCTCCGTTTCCAGCTCTACCTCCTCCATCTTTCTCAAATCCGTATCCCTCTCCTGCCTGGCTCCTGCCCTGACTCAGGTCCCTCTAGTCTTTCCTTGGAACTTTGATTCCTCTTGACTAGTCTCAGCCCTGTCAAATCCACCCTCAACAGCACTACCAACCACAGAGCTGACCACCTTGCTCCCCCGAGGGGAACCTGCCAGGACTCCCTATTACCAGTAGAGCCGGTGGCATTCGGGCTCTGACCAGGCACTACCTTCTCACCAGCACACCTCTGGCTGCTCTTGGGCTAATACTTCATCTTCCAACAAGGCAGAGCTACTTGTAGCTTCTCAGTGAACAAGTGGTTTCTCACTCTGTCCTGTTTTTCAGGTTAGCCCTTCCTTCCTCACAATCCAGTTCAGTTCAATTCACTTCTAAAAGCTTAGTTCAGACATCAACCCCCGCAGGGAGCCTTCCGTGATGCCTCTCTCCCTCTCATTTTCTACCAGGGAATTTCCCATCATCACATGTTCTAAATGTCCAGGGAGGCATGTATTCCCCTCATTAGTTAGACTCAATATTGTCAAAATGGTCATACTACCAAAAGTGCTATACAGAGTCAATGCAATTACCATCAAAATTCCAATGACATTCTTCATAGAAATAGAAAAGGCAGTCACAAAATTCATTTGGAAAACTTAGAGACCCAGAATAACCAAAGCAATCCTTAGTGAGAAAAGGGAAGCAGGAGGCATCACAATACCAGACTTTAAATCATACCACAGAGCTCCAGTAACAAAAATGGCATGGTATTGGCACCAAAACAGACATGAAGACCAACGGTGCAGAGTAGAAGACACAGAGACAAACCCACATAAATATAGTTACCTCAAACCAGATAAAGTCACCAAAAATACACACTGGAGTCAAGATAGCTTCTTCAACAAATGGTGCTAGACAAACTGGAAATCCATATGTCATAGAATGAAAGTTAATCCCTATCTCTCAACCTGCACAAAACTCAACTCTTCAGTGAATCAAAGACCTGGACATTAGACCAAAAACCCTGCACCTACTAGAAGAAAAGGTAGGCCCAACACTTCAACATATTGGCAAAGGAACTGACTTCCTGAACAAGACTCCTAAAGGTCAAGAAATGAAATAAAAAACCAGTAGGTGGGATGGCATCAGACTAAAAAGCTTCTGCACAGCCAAAGAAACAATCAAGAGTGTGAAGAGAGAACCTGCAGAATGGGAGAAAATCCTTGCCACCTGTATCTCAGATAGATGTCAATTTCCAGGATGTACATGGAAGGAGGATTCCTGCCAGCAGAGACTGTGTCTTATTTGGCATGTGCCTGGCACAGAGGAGATGTTTAAAAACTAGATGAACCAATGAGCAAATGATCAAAAAAAAAAAAAAAAGAAAGAAAGAAAAGAAAAGAAATGGGAGCTCACTGTGCCACTTCTGTGCTGAAGCCTTCAGAGTGGACAGGATCTCCCCCATTCCTACTACGGTCATGCCGGACCCAGCCCGGCCCTCCCTCTACTGCTCTGCGCTCAGCGGGTAGATGCTACTTACTGGTTTTCTCATTTTCGCTTCAGCCGCTGCTAGTCAGTCCATGGCAGGGCTTAACCTCTGGGAATTGTGGGAACCTGATTATTTATCCTTCCCAAGCTTCAAGTTGCCGTATGCCAAAGGGTCTCTCCTTAGGAGGAACAGAATCTCTATGGAGTCGATTGAGGTAAAGCAAGGCGTGTGGTCAGAACTCTGTGAGTGGTTGATGTCGCTGAGCTGGAAGATGGATGAAGAGACGCAGGCAGGTGCAGAGGCCGTTCAGAGGGAAGGTGTGCCTGGCGACTGCTGTCTTGGCTGGAACACCCCCCCTCACAATCCACAGCTCTGGGAAGCTCCGTCATCCTGGGTTCTCTGTGCTCTGTGCTCTCCAAAAGGCAGAGCTCCAGAGCTGAAGAAATAGCTCCTCTTGGAGAGCACTCGCCTAGCTCGTGCAAGGACGCAGGTTCGAATCCCCTGTCCCTCAGAGGGGAGAAGAAAAAAAAGAAGGATACTCAAAAGGCAGAGTGCCTCATTTTCATACTGATCTCAACCAGTGCGTGTAGACTTGCAGCAGAGCAAGAAAAACATGGCAAGAGGAAAGGTTCTGTGCCAAGGCCAGGGCTTGCCAAGGCTTCCATCGGTCGGTCTCCCTGAGGAACTGTAGACATTTGCCTCCTGTGCCAGGTGGGAGTGGGGAACGAAGGCCTGGTCTGCCATCTTGTGAAATGAAATGAGTTACAAACTCATTCATCCCAGCCCAAAACCAAGAGCTAATCCCCAGTTGAGTAATCAGTAAGTGACAGTTTGGGGATTTGAGCTTGCAGATGACAAAGTCCAGGACTGCAAGCCAGGGCTGTGCTCTCTGCTCAGCACCATGACGGGTCCTTTGGGCGATGCTTACAGATGTACAGAGTACAGAAAGAAAACTCCACACTAGAAGTGGGAGGTATCGAAGCCCCTAGAACCAACCCCATAAGGGGGAATGGTGTGCTGGAACCAGTTCATACCAGCTTCCCAGGAGCAGATTGTTAATATTTCACATGTTAACCATCAGTCACTTGAAATCGGCATGGTGAGAGTATTTTGCCAGCAAAGCTGGCAAGCACCACAAATCAGGGCTTCTTCCCACCCTTCCCACCCCTCCAGAATATGTTCACCTGTACTGCCCTAAGGGGTTTCCAAAATGTAAGGCTTTGAGGCAGGTGAGGGGAGTGGTTTTACACGCAGGCTATGGAATCACAAAGACCCAGGCTGAAATTCCAGCTCCACTATCTGTGTGACATTGGGCAGATTACTTAACCGCTCTGAGCCTATTTCCACATTGTATGAAGGCACCGATGCATTGAAGGGTTCTTATGTGCCGGGTATTGTTCTCAGCATTTACACATATCAGCTCATTGATTCCCCGCAACAACACCTGAAGAAGGAACCCAATCTATAAAAGAGGAGAAGCAAGGCACGGAGAGATCGAGGAACTCCTCCAAGATCACACAGCTGCTAAGTGATGGAGTCAACAGTGGATACAAAGACAGGCAGCCAGAGCAGAGTCTGCCCTCTTATCTTCCAGCCTGATACTGCCTGAGGTGGTCCCAAGTCACTGGCTACCTGTGCCTATTGAGGACTCAACATGGGGCTGGTTAGAACTGAGATCTACTGTAAGCATGAAAACTCTGCAAAAAAAGAATACAAGATATCTGATACATAGAAATTAAATAACAGATATTTTGAGTTAAATAAAAAGTATATTACAGTTCATTGTACCTGCTTCTTCTTACTTTTTTTGGGGGGTGGGTTACTAGAGATTGAACCCTGGGGTGCTTGACCCCTGAGCCACATCTACGGTCCTTTTCATTTTTATTCTGAGACAGGGTCTCGCTAAGTTGCTGAGGGCCTCGCACTTGTGACCCTCCTGCCTCGGGCTTCCAAGCGGCTAGGATAACAGGTGCGCACCACCGCGCCTGACTTCCTCTCACTTTTTAAACATAGCTTCTGGAAAATTCTAAATTACTTTTGGGACTTGCGCTATATGTCTTCTGGCAAGTGCTGTTCTACACTGACCTCACAGCTGGTTGTAGGTATTAAACCAGGGACTGCAAGGAGAGAACCTAGCACAGCACTGAAACAACGGAAGCTCACAGTAGCTGCTATCAGTGTTGGTGAGACTAGTGGTTTTCAAATGTTAGGGCAAGAACTGGGATTGCAGAAGAGGAGACCTCAAGGTGTCCTCGCCGGGAGCCCATCACCCTGTCACCATCTCCACGGACTGGACGCTCACAGGGTGGGGATCTTCAGGTGCCCTTCAAGCTTTAGTATTCCCCGGCTGTAATTTCAGAAGTGAGGAAGGCAAAGTCTAAGTGTCCATTGTGGTACTTTCTAAATGATCATGGGGAGATTCTGCCATTTTGCTTGGAGGCTTGAAAGGCGCCAGTCACAGATCTGAGCACCGTGTGGAAAGGGAGGTTTGGATGTGATTGTCTCCCACAGGTTCATGTGTTGGAATCTTGGTCCCCACTGTGGCAGTATTGAAAGGTGATAGGATCATCCAGAGGTGGTTCTTCCTGCAAGGGAACTGGGTCATGGGGGCACTGCCCTCAGAAGGGATTAATGTAGTTCTCGTGGGAGTGGGTTGACATTAGAAAGGAGTGAGTCAGACCACCTTCTCCAAGCTCTCTAGGCTTTCTGTCTCACCTCATGATCTCTTCCACATGCATTCCTACCATTGTGATGCCAATTGACGTGAGATCCTCACCAGAGCTGAGAAGCCGGCACTATGCCCTTGAACCTCTAGAACCATGAGCTAAATAAACCTCTTTGCTTAACAAAGTACCCAGCCTCAGGTACTTTGTTATAGCAACAGAAAAGAGCCTAATACAAGCATCATGGATGTGTATGGTGTGGGAGGGCCAACTCTGGGTTTCTGGATTTTGATCTACACAGACTCACACATACTGCACTTGTGCATGTCACCTCTCCACTTGTGCTCCCTCACAGCCTGGCAACTCCTCATCCATCCAGAACCCGGGAAGGTTCTAGGCCCCCAGATCCCTAGGTCCAGCTCCAGGGATGGGCAACGGTGACATCAGGCCGGGCACTACAATGATTTTGCTGTCCTGAAGGCAGTTCCAGGCTCCACCAGGCCCAGCATCTGCCAGGCAACCTCCCAACTCTTCCTCAGTCCTCGCCCCTGGCTCTGATGTAGTATGTGTGGACGGACAGGGAGGGCAGCCAAGTCTTCGCCGGGCTCTCTAACAAGTTCCGCGGGTCTGTTTGTTAAAGAAAAATTCCAGTGGGCGCATCCAACACATGGAACTCAAGTACAGAAATGATATTTATCCACCCCACTGCCAAGGAGATCACATGCCCCGTGAGTCACTCCAGATGTGCTCAAAAACAGAGACTCTGTGTGGAAGCCCAGTCCCCAATCCCAGAGAGAGTCGGATTAAGAGAGGTACCGACTCCGTCCCACCCAGGAGGCAGTGGCTGGCCTCCACCCTGCGGAGGCGAGAAGAGGGCATTTCTTCACTCCTGGAAAGGGAAGGGGGGCGAGAATTCTATCTGCGTCTCCCTGGGAGGAATTCCGGGGCCTACCTGTAGCCACTGGGGTCCCACCTGGGTTGAGGGTCCACTTTTCACCTTTTGGGAGGAAAAGATGGACTGGAAGACGCTGCTGCTGCTGCTGTTATATTACAATGCTCAGGCTACAGTGTCCCACAGGTGGAGCCGGGGTGAGTTACTTTTTATTCATTCGTTGGTTTGACGCTCATTCTTGTTTCTTAAAAATGACTAGCGCTGGGAGGGGAAGTAGAAGCCCCCGCCCTCCTTTTGCCTCATCTCTGCCAGTGCACCCTGGCACGGTCCCCTGATCAGGAGACGATGGGAAATGACAGTGGAAACCGTCGGAGCTGCTGACTGGGGAACTTGGTCAAGGTAGAGAACGGAGAGGGCATCCCCTGGCAGGCCAAAGGACGGCTCCTCTCTGCTGCGTGGAATGTGACAGACTCCCTTCCACACAGCCGCTGCAGCTGGGCAGACCCTCTGGAGAGCAGGTGTCAAGGTCTTCTGCCGAAATCATGGAATAGGGGCGCTGGGAGGAAGGAGGCGTGCTACCTGGGTGGCCCGGACAAGGGACTCCCAGCCTGGGTGGCCAGGAGGGAGGCCTCCAGGCTGCCCCCTGACCAGGAGCAGCTGCATTTTTGCAGCCCGGTCAGGCTGGCCAGTGGCAATGAGGAAAGAACCCTTGGGCACTCAGAGTGCTTGGCCACTCCCACTGGCCCCCCAGAGCCACCAGGGGAAGAAAAGTGCCCTGCAAAAGCTTTCCTCTCCTGGCTGACACCCTCCCCCTCGGGATGTCACTCCTCAGAGCTGGGACGGCATCTTTTCTCCGTGCCCTGGGACGGGCTCTGCCTGGCAGGCGCCGGCAGCCTGTGGAAGCAGTCGGGTTACCACATTAGGAGAGGAGGCAGCAAGAGGGCCGCCCGCTCTGCGCCCATGTGAACTGAAAGCTTCCCACTGTCTGAAGTCAACTGAGTTCATCTTCCCAGAAAGAACTGGAAGAAGAACGGGGTGTGCTGAGGTCAGATGGGTACGGGTTTCTAGAGACCCAAGTGGGACGAAGGCTGGGGTGGTGACATGGGACGTACACCCTGCTCCTCGAGGACAGGGCCCGGGAAGGAAGGAGTGGAGGAACAGCAGCACTGGGGGAGAAGACCCTGAGATGGAGGGGCGGCGGCCGCAGAGCCACGACGTTTACGTTGGACTTATTTCTTCACGCAGAAGCCTGATACTGGGAACCTCCCAGTCCTGCGAGCTGACCAAATGATTGATGTCCAGGGGCAAAGAACACAGCAGTCCCCTGATGACCTCTTTCACGCGCACACCACACATACACACGCCTCACACACCTCCCTGCTTGTGGGGTGCATAGACTTTGGGGCAGTAATGGAAACAGAGCAGAGCCATCTAGAATTTGAGTTCTGCCACCCACCCCTGGGTCACACTGGGGGCACAACTTAATTTATCTATTAGGAAGGGACCACAATAGCTACTCTTCCTAAAACACAGGCTGTTAGAAAGTCAAAGGAACCAGGCACGGTAGTGCACACCTGTAATCCTAGTGACTCAGGAGGCTGAGGCAGGAGGATTGCAAGTTTGAGGCCAGCCTGGGCAACTTAGTGAGGCCCTAAGTAACTTAGTAAGACTCTGTCTTAAATTTTTTTTTTTAAAATGCAGGAGGAGAGTAACCAGGGGTGTAGCTCAGTGGCAGAGTGCCTGACTGGCCTGGGCCAGTCCCTGGGTTCAACCTCCAATGCTGCAAAAAAAAGAAAAGAAAACAGAAAAAGAAAAAGGAAAGAAGCTTATTGAAATAATTTTACTTATAATACGGCTCCTAAACCCTCTGGTTATTTTAGGAGCTATCCTGCAAGGGTAATCAATTAATTATTAAAAGTAACTAATTGATTGGCTATGTGGTCTCTGGCAGGTCTCTTACCCTCTCTGAGGTTAGTCACTAACAGATAATATATTCATAGTATCAAAATTAACCCTCAGGGTGTGTGGCTATGAACCTCATGAAGGTCATATTCTAAAATATAAATGGGAATGCTCTGTAAATGATGAAGCACTATATAAATGCTCGTCACTACCTACCATTTTTTTTTAAACTGATAACTTTTCATTAAAGTCCAAGACTCTCAACAGAGTCTGATAACATCCTGGGAGCAACTACTCTGGCCCAGGTCCCCCTCAGCTGGGCAGATCTGCCCCCAGCAGGTCCATGGTCTTATAAAGACTCAAGGCCAGTGAAAGGGACAGGAAGTCTGTGGTGAGGCAGCTGATGTGAGGCTGCTGTGGTGGTTTAAATCTGGGTTTGGAGCCAGCGAGCCCGTACCCCAAGTACAGCCCTCACCCCAAGTCTTCCACGCAGCTGATCTTTTTACAACATGTTTTTTCTAATTATAAAAAAATACACCATTCTTGTCAACTTTTTAAGATGAATGAGGGTCACACCCAAGTAGATGAGAATTTTTCCAAATGTGTGTTCCCCTCATCTTCCTCCTTATCCCCACCCGCCTCCAGCCCTGGCTCAGATGAAGCCCCTTCGGAAAGAGTGTGAGGGCGACCTCTCCCTAGAAGGTCTCCTCTCCACTTCCGGTTCCTCCACCCTCCCCACCCCGCGCCCTGCTCTGCATGTAGAAATGCAGAAATAACCCCAAAGGGAGCTCACCAGCCTGGCACACACCCTTCTTTCCACCACTCCCAACCTCTCCCCAAGAAGTGCTCTCGAGGATTCCACCCTGGGAGGTGCTTTCCACGCCAGGATCCAGGATTGCCCGCTCCAGTCCTCCAGCTTGATTAAGACCAAGTGACTCACCTGCGGTCAGCATGATCGATCCAGGGACACGGGACACGCACACACACACAGCCCACGTCCTAGCACACCCAGGTCCTGCCAGAGCAACTTGAGGGGACGGGCCCACCAGACTTTTAAAAAAATGAACACTCTGTATCTATTAATTGATAGGAGCGTCTATGTTGTTCAACAATATAAATGACCGTTCAAGCTGCAGTTTAGTTGGGGAAGCTGGTCATTGGCTTGTTGGTGAAATCCGGGTCCTTGTCAGCTGTGCGTTTTAGAGTCCTGCGCCTTCAGCTGGTGAAGGGTCTGCGGGGCGGGGCCTGCGGTCGCGGCTCCGTGAGTGTTGGTGACAGACTGGCCCCACCGGGCCCTGGGAGGGTCATGCAGTGTCACCGCCACAGTCTCTCCAGGAGGCAGATGCGAGTGTGACCTTTTACAAGTGACAAAACTGAGGGTGGGGCAAGAAGGGGAGAGCGTGACCCTGACGGGCCTGTCTGGCATGGGCTCGCTGTCCCCGCTCACCCCGTCTCCATCATCTCTCCATGCCCTGCAGTGGTGGAGCGTTCCAGCCAAGGTGGCTCCTCTCCAGAGCTCACCTGAGGACTCCCCGCACACGAGGAGAGACCCTGGCTCCTTCTGAGCAGCGCTGTGTTTCCAAAGGGCTGGTGGCCCAGGAGCCACAGAGGGAATGACATCAGTAGAATCTGGCAAAAGATCTTTCACCGTGAGAGCCTTTCCTTTCCACACCCATAGAGTTGCTTCAACTGATTCATTAAAACCACAGTTGGATTTTGGCTTGGTGTGGTCCGCAGTCTGAATCCTTTCCAGCAGGCTCTCTGCTACAAGTGCACAGTGACGTGAACACAGTGGCATCCTTGACGTATTAGTCAAGGTGAGTGTATAGCCAGGCTGGGAGCAGGGAGGAGGTGTTTAACCCAGATTGCAAAAGGTCGAAGGGAAGGTCAGACTGCAAAGCCAGGCAGGCCACTCCACTTCAGGCGCCTGTCTAGGCAAGGAAGTCTACAAGGGATAAGGCCTGGGAGATAGCAGCCACCTCTGCTGAGATAAACCGAAGCAGCTCCTTCCGGGCCAGAAGTGGGGCTCCTCCAGATAGAGGAAGGATGTGGTGGAGACAGAAGTTGACTGTGTTTTCTGATCATTAGCCAGGACCTGGGACTACAGAAAACTCTAGAATCACCCTGTTAGAAAGAGGAAGGTTTTGTAAAGCACTCTGATTGAAAAGATGCAAGTTTGGTAGCAGGAGTAGGCAATGTGTTGCTGTGTGGTTGTTTATTCATCCAACAAAGCGTACAGAGCACTGTGCTGGGCACTGGGAACACAGCAGTGAACGGAAAAGACAAAATCCTGTACCTTCATGTAGCCCACAGTCCAGGGAGGGGACACAGAAAACCAACACATACGTAACATTATGATATGTTGGATGATAACAAAGTAGGACCGAGGTTGGGCCATATGGAGGGTATGGTAGTCACACAGGGCCTCACTGACAGAGACAAAGACCCAAGAGGGCAGGGAGGGAGTCATGCAGTCTGGGGAAGAATATTCCAGGCAGAAGGAATATAAATGCAAAGGCCGTGTGACAGAAGCTTGCCTGGTGTGCTCAAAAGCACACGGGAACAAAGGGGTTGTGAGGAGGCATGTGGCACAGTGGTGTGAGCCAGGGGAGCGAGAAGTCACATCACGCAGCTCCTGGTGGCCATTTGAAGGTCTTTGGGTCTGAGAGAGATGGTAAGGCAGAGAGGGTTCTGGGCAGAGGAGCCACACTGTCAGACCTCCGTCTCCACAGACTCACTTGGGTGGCTGTGTTAAGAGTAGAAGGAGGCAGGGTCACTGCCGCTCAGGGGAGATGCTCCTGGCCAGGACCAGACAGCTGCAGAGGAGGTGGCGGGAAGGCGAGTTCCTGATCATTTTTGAAGAAACAGTCAAAAATATTTGCTGACTGGCTGGATGGGATGTCAAAGAAAGCCAGAGACAAAGGTGGAGCCCTGGTGAGAGATGGGGTAGCCTGGAGGCAGCGCAGAGGTGTGCGTGTGTGTTGGGGTGGCGTAAGGGGAAACAGCTGCACACGTCCACAGAGGAAATCCCAGTAGGAAATCCAGAGGTCTGGCCTGGAAATCAGCACAGCTGGAGTCGGCACGGAGGCGAGCGTGCAGAAGAGGCCAGAGCCCAGTGCACCGGGGTGTGAGCAGGTCCGGCAGGAGGGCGGCCAGCAAGCAGGGATTTTTTTTTTTTTTTTTATGATGATGGTAGATAGAGCAACGTGAGTCGTGCTGTTGTGAAAGATCCAGTAAAGAGGAGAAAATTCATGATGCAGGAAAGAAAAGGCTGCTGTGCTGGAGGGACGTCTTCCTGGAGACTTATGCACACAAGGAAATGTGGGCTCTAGATGGGGGCATGAGAGGAGAGCAGAAGGGAAGTTGGCGTGTGAACAGAGGGCAGGCCACCAGCTTCAGGAGGGGGTGGAACAGTCATCCGAGAAGTGGAAACTGAGAGGCACCGGAAACCTGGTGGCCAGGGGCAGCACTTGCCGGCCCATGCGGGATGAGGGACAGTGAATTTAAAGTAAGGCCACTTGAGGTGGCAGTGTTTCTCTCCAGCCTCGTGCAGGTGCGCAGGTGCAGGTGTGGAACAGATAGGTTGAATAGTGCTTTCGCCAAGTGATTGCAAAGGGACAGGAAGGGAACACAGGAGAGGTACAAGGGAGTGAACCCAAGCGCCTTGGTGATTTAACCTGGCATATCACAGGATTATAAATTGAAGTTAGATTTTTTTTGCCGTGTATGTGCCTTAAAGAATGTTTTATCTCCCATGCATGTATTCATTCATTCACTCATTTGTGATTAATTACCTGATCCTTCCTGTAGTCATTCAGAAGTGAAGAATGTGCAGCATTTGGACAGATGTACCCACAAAAAAGAGAGCATTGTTCACCATATCAGTGAGACTGGGTTTCAGAGTCCGGAAGATCTTGATCTTTAGTCCCATCTCAAACAAATTGGGTGGCCCAGGGCAATTTCCTTAACCTCCAAGTTTCTTCACCTAGAAAATGGGGAGTTAATACTTACCTTTCAAGTTGTATGTAGGGAGTACAAAGCCCATCAGCTGGCACACAGTGGGCGCTCCCAAACTGTTATTTCTGAGCTTCACATTTTAACAGCTCTAGAATGAGACCCAATGGTGTCTCAACAGGAGACATGGGTGGGACCTGCCATAACACATGAATCATGAATCTCTAGATCGGGTTCCTGGAGAGACTTAATCCACATGGCAGGATCTTTGGTGAGTGAATCACTTGTTCTCTGCTGGTTGGTCCAATGTCTCACAGATACTCATTGTCTGGGGAGCTGGGGAGGAGGGGAGTAGCTCTCAGTTCCAGGCCTCAAGGGCAATCTGTGCAGCAGACTTTCAAGCAAGGAGACTAGTGAGGCCCAGGTGTCCCCAGGACAGACACTCTGGGCACATTCACATTCCAAAGAAATACCTGGAGAACAGACTGGGTGTGGGGATTGAGTAGAGAAGAAAGAAAATGAATGGTCCCAGTTTTACACCAAGCAAAATGTACCCAAAGCCAATGATTGACAAGTCTTCTTATCTGAGGCTGTGTTCCCTGGGATGGAGGGGTACCCTCCTGCCAGTCTCTGGGCTCCCCATTTTGCTCCCCTTCTCTTCCTTCTCTCTCAGGGAAGGTGCCATGGCTAATGGCTGCCCAGGAAGGAGCACTCAGGACTCCCTCCTTGCTGAGACGGCACCACTGGGCAAAGCATTCACTCTAATGGGTCGGGGAGCCGAGCTTATGGTGACCGCCATAAGTTTGGGGGATGGGAGAGAAGGGAAAGGGAAGAAAAAAGTCAGCAAAACCTGAACAGTGTCCAAGGCTATTGTTTGGTTTTATTTTGTTTAATACCTAGTGTATTTTTTTTTTGATCATTCCCAAATATACATTGATCCTGAACCCTGAGCCCTGCATTATGCAGGTGCCAAGGTCATGCAGAGGAAGCCTAAAACCCATTCCCTCCCTCCAGGACCTGGCAGTGCTGATGACACTTTCCAGGAGTTATTAAGCAAGATGTGAAATGTGCAGAATAGATGCCAGCAGCCTCAGAATATAGAGAAGGAAAGCAGCGTGTGGCTGGGTGTCCAAGAGAGGCTTCCCAGGGAAATGAGGTTGTTCTTCTAATCATGTAGAAGCAGATCTAGCTTCAAGCTTTGCACATATGTATATGTGTGTGGAGTTGTTTTGACCATTGGCACCTCTGTCATGATCCAGCCTTTATCATTATGGACAAGAATATCTGGGAATGGCTGCCATTTAACTTTTACCTCTATGTTTTGACATGGCCTTGAGAGAGCTATTTCTTGCCCACCACCTCCAGCATCATCAGTGAAGAATTTATTCTCTCCAGATCTCACCTGGAGAGTCAGACTCTGGCAGCTGCTAGACCTCATAAGCCCTCCAGCAGCGGAAGAGAACATAAATATCCCCCATCTCTAATCCAATGCACACGGTCAAGGCAACAGAAATATGAGGGGGCAGCACTTCCAGGGGATTGGACAAATGCAGGAAGGGAGAAGGGAGAAAGGGACCCAGTTAGACTCCTGTGCTCCCCACACACACTTCCTCCAGCAGCCAGGTTTCCCCAGGCTAGAGAACCGAGGCCAATCCTAACAATTTCCACCAAAAGGTTATTGTTAGGTGTAAGAACAGGGGCTTCTGGGAATAGCCAAGTGTCCGTTATTGAGCTCGGTTTTGAATCAGGAAGTATTTTCTTCTCAACTCTGAGAGCCTGGGGTCCACCTGGGGTAAGCACGTGAAAAGAGCTGTTCACAGGGAAACAAGTGAACCAAGAATGCCCAGATCCAAGAGGGTAATAACCTCGGCGGAGGTGACCACAGAAAGCCTGTCATCTGGAGCAGAGAGCGCCACGGACATGACATTCCCTCCCTGCCCCATCTTCTGCTAGGGGATGAATTTTTTCTAAGGAAAAGGTATCTTTAATTTTGCAATAAGAAATTAATTCAGGGACAAGAATTAAAGATGTGAAGTAGTCCTGAGGAAGGGGTTCACTTGATCTAGGACCACATGTCCTGGTTTCACATCCTACCAAGGAGAAATCTGAGGCAAACTTCGTCCACGTTGCCCTCCACTCATTACTTCAGGTTCTGATAGGACACAGAGACGTGAAGCCATTCCTTGGGGAATTTGTAGTATTCATCAGAAATGAGTTACAATATTTCAGCAATCTGCATCCTACCAGTTTCTTCTGAGAAGTGGGAGATTCCTAAGTGAGTTTTTCAGGAAATTCCCTATAAGTTGAAGATGTTTCCATTTTTAACATCTCTGATGGAAATCTTTCTAAACTGCTTCACGAAGCGCCTGCCTTCTTTAGCATAATTTGACCTCTTCTCCATGGCTCAAGGGCACCATTATCCACTCGTAGGTCTGTCATTAATGGTTACGCAAAGTAAGCTTGCACAACTGCAGGGGGTGCCGCTCCTGCTGTAGTCTGATTTCCACGGTTCTTTCTCCAGTTCTCTGGTGAGATCACAGTCAAGTGTCTTAAAGAAGCTGCAGCTTTTCCGAGTCATTGGCAGCACGTTTACCACTGTGGCAGTGCACAGAGGGCCTGAGCAGATGGCAGGGGCTGTTTGCTCCTAGCCTGATGTGATCCTGGAAGATGGCAGCCTATGGCAATCTTAGGGCACCCTGTAACAGCCTTCTCTTTCCCTTGTCCTCAATCAGTTCCCAGTCCTCCCTCTCCTTTGCACCTCCAGTACATCAAGTTCCTTCAGCTACCTTTCTAAATGCAACCACTGGGGAACAAGGTGAAGTCACTGACTTTATACTAAATGCATTGCTAAATCTCAGGGCTCCTAGGGGAAAATCTGAGCTTGACCACAAAATCCCCTATAGCCAAGCACCGGGGTCTTGTGGCAGCTCTCTTCCTTTATTTTGTTACCTGGGTTCAAATTTTTGGCAGCTACACTGCAGATGTCTAGGGTAACCAGAAGTCTGATTCTGGAGCTGAAGAAATAGCTTGTTTTGGAGAGTGCTTGCCTAGCATGCGCAAGGGCCACGGTTCGAATCCCCGGCCCCTCAGAGGGGACCAAAAAAAAAAAACAAAAACAAAAAAACAGAAGTCTGATTCTCTGGTTGACAGCATTGTGAAAAACTATAATCCAGTATACTGATTATAATGATAATATAAAGTGTTCCATACTGCTAATATAAAGTGCTTGATTGTGTGGTATTATTAGAGAACAATATTTTTAGGAACTCGCTTGTTGAATTTGAGGCTTTTTGTTTGCTGTTTACTTCTGTTTGTTTTGTTTTGTTTTGTTTTGTTTTGTTTTTTTTGCAGTGCTGGGGAATTGAACCCAAGCACTCTACCTAGTGAGCTATCTCCCCAGCCCTTCACTTCTGTTTTGATTGATGTGGTTCTGTCTTAATACGAGGTCTCTAGCACAAACGTATCCCTAGGCACGTATATTTTTCAACACTTTCTCGGTTGGTTCTGCCAAGTGAGCAGCCGGGTTTGAAGATGCTGGCCTGACATGCCTGGGAGCTTTCTGAGACACACCAGGGGAGTCCATCACCTCTGCCCACGCCAGGTCAAGATGCACAGGTCACCCTCCGGGTTAAGTGGAGGGACGTGGTCAGCGCGCACAGCAGTCTACGAGCTCACTCTCTTGTTTCTTCTTCCAGCCAAGCTCTTCCCTGCTGCTCATCGGCCAAAGAGGTCGCCATCCATGCCGTTGAACCCAATCCTGCAGACCTCCCTGGAGGAAGTAGAGCTGCTCTACCAGGTAGGCAGAGGAAAGGGCTCGACCCAAGCTCTTTCCACGGCTGCCTCCCAAGTGACTGTGTGATCATGATAATCACTGTGTCCTCAGCCTTGTATCTCACTGTTCCATGCATCTCACCAGTTCTTACTGGCCAAACTTGAGATCGGCCCTTCTTTATCTTTTTTTGGGGAAAAAAAAGAGATGACCATCTGAATCCCTGAACTGAATGACCTGTGCCATGGTAGGGAAGGGCCTAGACCCATCTGTGGGGGTCACAGAGTGCTGCCCATCCCACAGGAAGGAATTCCTCACACCTCCAATCCTTTCCCATGAACCTGAACAGGGAATGACGGAATTAGCAGTTCAGTCCAGGCAAAATTCGAGATTAGATTTGTCCCGTAGGTACCACCGCCCACACTCAGGCACACAGTGTGGCTGATTCCCCAGCAAAGGTTTGGAGGCCGACTTGTCAGCAGTGTCCAGGCGATGCCACACTGGGATCTGGGTGCGGACCCTAAGGCTCTAAGACCCTGCTTGCTGGGACAGCATTGCTGTCTGGCTAGCCTGCTAGTCCAGTCAGGTCTCCAGAAACCTGGGCCACCCTGCACGGTCTCTTCTTCTGCCACTCACACCTGCCCCCCTGAGATCCTACTCCTCCAAACTACAAAGCAAACTTCCTGAGGCTCTTGGTTCAGGTCAGTGGTACAATCCCAGGTTCAATTTCTGAGCTTTAAGTCTTCAGCAGTGTAACCTTGTATAAGCTGCCATTTCTCCCTGGGTCTGAATCTCCTCAACTGTTACATGAAGAAGTTCAACTATGGCCCCCCAAATTCCCCTCTGGCTTTTACAACCTGAGACTCTGTGTATTAGCACTGTCTGATTCAGAGAAAGACAGCCTACAGTAGCCACACAGTTGAGCCAGGGAGATTTCAAACCCTATCCTGGGGAACAGACTGGCAAGTCTTGAACTAAGGAGTCACAGAACCGAGCCAAGCTTTAGAAAGATAGCAGACAGTGTTATGGAGCAGACTGGAGATGTGGAGGCATCCATCCGAGTGTTTACCAGGTTCCTCCTATGAGCCAGGCCCTGGGAGGGACAAGGGTGGCAGATTCAGACTCTATTCTTACAAACTGATGAGAGTTGAAGCCAAATCTCTGTATCCCACTGAATTCCCAGCACAGTTATCTGCATCCTTTAAATCTCAAGCTCTGCTTAAAAATTATCCAAAATATGTATGCTTTAGAAGATTCTTAGGGGGTGAGAGGAAAAAAGGAAAGAAGGGACTGATCTGAGACACTAGAGCAATCATTGGTCACTTAAATAGTTACCAGGGCCAGGCACTGTTATATGTGTCCATATGTGTCTTATGTACCTATCATGAAATCCCAATATCCCAATAGCTCTCATTTTGAGGAGAAGGAAAGTAAGGACCAGAGAAGTGAGGCAATTTGTCCAAGGTTACACAGCAAGTGTAAAGATCAGATGTGGAGCCCAGGTCCCTTCCACAGCTAGCTCCCTAAGTGACTATGTGTGATAGTGACAATCGCTGTATCCTCAGCCATGCCTGGTTTCATGTCTTTCCACATCCCATGTCTCTCTCCAGTTCCTGCTGGCCGAGCTTGAGATCAGCCCTGCCCTGGAGATCTCCATCAAGGATGAGGAGCTGGCCTCGTGGAGGAAGGCCTCGAACTTCCACACCGTCTGCAATGATGTGATCCCCAAACGCATCCCAGATATCCGCCGGCTGAGTGCCAGCCTGTCCAGCTACCCTGGCATCCTCAAGAAAGAAGACTTTGAAAGGACGGTGCTGACCCTCGCCTACGCAGCCTATCGCACAGCCCTGTCCCAAGGGTATCAGAAGGACATCTGGGCCCAGTCCCTCATTAGCCTCTTCCAGGCCCTGAGGCACGACTTGATGCGATCCTCAAGTCCCTAAGTGCCTCCCTCAGAGACTGGCCCACATCAGGACCTTGGAACAGGGACCAGCACACACAGTAATCCAGAAAGTTCACTCTCTACTCCATCTCCAGAGGCCAGCCACAAGCACACCACTAACAGAGAGTGGCAGAGATAACATAAGAGTAACCCCAATATTCTTCTGCCTCTTGGTGCTTCCTGACAGACACCCCCCGATTCGTGTCATAATGTGACCTGGGCAGAAAGAAAGGACTAGAGTGGTTATTCAAGATACCTCCAGATACAGAATGGTTTGCCAGGTGACACACGGAAGTTCAAGCTGTACTTCAACCAGAGAAATTGCCACACACACCCCCTTGAGTGAGGATACAGTACAGAAGACATCATAGTTTTTAGGCATAGCAGGAAGGTGGGAAACAGATTCCTTTGGCCTTAAGGAACCAGGGTGCTGAGGGGAAGGAACCCTATTTCCCAAGGTTCTATAGTAAATGTAAAAGAGGTAGATCCATATCTTAACAAATACGTGCTCAGTCCAGGGATGGACTGGACTTTTTCAAAAGCCATCAGGTAGAATCAGTTAGAAAATCAGTCCGTGTGAGACCTCTGTGTCTTGACTCATCTTTGCTGAAGGTCATTCTCATACAGAGAGGAAACAGGAAGCGGGCCTGAGAAAAGCTGCCAGTCCGTTCACACCATCTTTTGAACAGAGAGACTAAGCTAATGCTAAGAGGTCCTCCTAATGACAGAGGTGGTACCAACACCCAGGCCTGTCGGTAGTTGTTTATCCTCATCAAATAATTAAGTGCTGCAGATAAAAGTGATTTTCAGTTGGCAGAATTTTGCCCTTTCAAATGCCAAAATTTTCATTTAAAAAATATTGACTTGATATTTATTTAAACTGTACATATATGCATATGTATATATAGTTTAAGCTTCTATTTGGTATCTTAAGATAATCATTTGGAACATTCCAATGAAGGAGGTGGATAAGATAATCTCTAAGATTCCTTCTATCTATTAAATTTCTACAATCACTTGACCATGAGACGCTACAGGAAGGGTGCCTGGATCTGAGAGGTCTGCTAGGCTGTTGGGACCACCCCTGCAAAGCCTGGGCTTTGCTCACTGCGTCCAGTTCTGAGGTTTCCTGCTGCCTCCCTCCCCACCAAGCTGCTTGAGCCCACCTTCCTTGCTACCAATATAACTTTCATAGTTTGTTCTTCTTTAACTTCCGTTGCCTGCAAACTGAGATAGCTAGGCTTCTATAACTCTGTGTTCATGAGAGTTGAAAGATGAAGGTCTCTGCTAGTAGTGAAGTACCTACGTTCTGATACAGATTCCTCACCAGCACAGAGATCTTCTGGCTTCTCCTCTCAGGTTTACAGCTGGGTTCTGGAGGCTAACACTGTAATAAGTTTGATCTTTGAATGAGTTGGATTCACTGGGCTAAATTTGATTCTTTAGAGGGTATTTAATAATCATCATTTGATGATCATGAGGTCCAGACTTCCTCAAAATCTTTGAACCAAAGAACTGACTATCAGCACTAACTGCATGGTCTTTGGAGAAATACTGAGAGGCCAGAAGCAGGCACTTATCGCCAAGAAAAATACAGCTTTGCATTCTGATACTCTCAGGCTCAGAAGTTTAATAACTCTTAGCCTCGTTATCTTTCTCACTCCCTGATTATACCACTCTTTATTTCCCTCAAAGGCAGATTCTGACGTGTGCTTTTTTGCTCAATCTTCCTCTAACATTACTGTTCTCTTTGACACAGTCTCTCTGCTTGTCCTTTCTTTCATTCCATTCTAGTTTTTGTCTCTGTTCCTTTGTATTTTGACCCAATTTTGATTTTTTTTTCCTCCTGTACTGGGGATTGAACCTAGGACCTCATATATGCTAGGCAATTGCTCTACCAGTGAGCTATAGCCCCAGCCCTTATTTTTTATTTTGAAACAAAGAGTTTCTCTAAATTTCCTAGGCTAGCTACTTGGGAAGCTGGGATTACAGGTGTGCACCACTGTGCCCAGTTCTGAATGTCTTTCTTTCTGTTTTTTATACATCTCCAAATCCCTTCTGGTTGACTTTTGCTCACTCTCTTTGTCTGCCTTTCCATATGTTGACACTCGGTGTCATTCAGTTTCCTTCGAACACAGCAAAGGTCAATGTACAGACAAGGTCAGGATTACTGAGGGATGGGCCTCCTGGCCTCCCTTCACTCTGTGTACCTTTCTTGGATGTGGGGTGGGGAGGAGACTGGCATTATCCTCAGTCCCTAGATACTGTGCAAGATGGTCAGTCTGAGACTCCACCCCCATCAGAATGAACCTAAGAACTTTCTTGTACTCAGAATCATCAGGTGGAAAGACCCATCTGTGTAGTTCCTGCCTACCATGTTAAACAAAGATGGCAGCTCCCAGTGTAAGAGATCTGGGAATGAAGGACCATTCCCAGGACCGATGGGAGCAACAACAGCTCATTCACTCAGCAACAAAAAGTGAAAGGCACTTTATATTCATAAATTATGGCAATCAGTGACTAAAAAAAATAGAAAAAAAAGGACAGGATCTTTTTAAGGACAAATGAAGACTTCATTTTCAACAACTAGATTCTTAAACATGATTTTTGTCTAAGACAGATAAATTCTTACCCGCAAAAAGTTTTTAAACGATACCTTCATTGACATACAAAATCAAATATGCTCACCACCTCCACTCAGAAAGCACTACTGCTGGGCATGGTGGCACATGCCAGTAATCCCAATGGTTCAGAGGCTGAGGCAGGAGGATCTCAAGTTCAAAGCCAGCCTCAGCAAAAGCAAGGCGCTAAGCAACTAAGTGAGACCCTGTCTCTAAATAAAATACAAAATGGGGCTGGGGGTGTGGCTCAGTGGTTGAGTGCCCCTGAGTTCAATCCCCGATACCCCCAAGCCCTCCACAAAAAAATGCCCTACTTATTGCCCAGTGAACAACCATAGGGTAGAAACAGACTCTCCCATTTGACCTCATGAGCACCACACTCTAGATAACCACAGTCACAGTGGGGCTGCCTTTTGTCACATTTACTCATAGAATAATTTGGGGTTGGATGTTTGTAGTGGAAACTTGCCTGTGACTTATGGGACCATTTTTGCCATTTCTATACTGCTGGGAAACTTTAGTTTCTAAAAACTCTGGAAGCTACCTGCATGGTTGGCATCCTTATGACTCTCTCTGATTGTTCAAGAGATGATAACAAACATCAACATGCTGAAACTTTCATTGCTCTGTCATCTCACCTTGAATTGGATGAAAAAAAGTTACACAAAGGGTAAATCAAAAGGCATTTCTATAGGTAAACTGATCTAAAAACTTGTCATCTTAACTGTGTTGAAGCCTACAGTACACTAGTGTTAAATCTATGCACATTGTTTTGCAGGGGTGCTTTTTGGGTTTTTTGTTATTATTTTGTCATGTTTTTGTGGTGCTGGAAATCAACCCCAGGGCCTCCCACGTGCTTGGCAAGTTCTACCACTGAGCTCTGTCCACAGTCCTGCACACTGTGCAACAGACTCTAGAACCATCGTTCTATCTTCTGTTCTTAAGCGTCTGGCTACTTTTGATACCTCATTCAAGTGGAATCTATCTTACATTTCTTGAGCATTAGATTCCGAAGTGTTTTCTTCATATAAATGGATTGAACCCTGAAGGAGAACTACTGGTCTTACTGTGTTACGCGCCTTACCTAATTTTATTTAACAATATTCATCTATGGTATAATAAAAATGCCACAATCAAGTTACTAAACTCTCTGGAATCTTTGTTATCTCAGATTATCTCACTAAAGAATTTAAAGTGATTTCTGAGTCCAGTAGTGGATACTGACTTCAACAGCTGTTTACTATCATCTGGTCTCTCTAATATTTGCAACCAAAACATCACACATGTGGTCTTGTTCATTCTGAGTTTCAAAATCATTATTAAAATGAGGCCAGAATCTAGTAAATACAAGAGCCAGCCTTTAACACTCATGTAAAGAGATGAGTCACCCTAGCCTGTCCTACAATGGCAAGATAATGCAAAGATCAGGGCTGTCCACAGCTGCACCTGCCTTGAAGTCAAGAAGGACTGGATTATTGGAGTCACTTTACCTTTAGCCAGAGGATCATTTCCAACTGCTGTAGCTGCAGACCTTAGAAGGTGCCATTCCTCCAATGCTGTGACTTGGGGACAGAGTGGGTTTCATAAACCCTGACTCTGCTCAGTGTCTCCCAGGTCAGGGTAATATTGCCAAGGACCACCACCTAGAGATGGTTGGGGGTTTTCTTTTTTTGCTTGCTCGCTTGCTTTCTCCCCGACCTTTTTTCTTCCTTCCAAATCCACAAGTCCTCTCTGAGAAATGAGGCTACGGCTTCTAGCAATGTGTAAGCAGGAAGGATTCCAGAATCCACCTGCCACTGGTCCCTGAACTGGTCAACTTCTGTGCCTCCCACCTCTTCCCTGGATAGCAGCCAAAGGAGACCTTCTGCTTCCTTTTGGTAAAAAGCCTTAGAAAGGAGTATTTGAGTACCTACTCCAGACCACCGACATCAGACTCAAGGGGACTCTGAAGTAACACTGGCATCTAGACTTTTCCAGAGAGGCAGCTTCCCTCCTGTTTCTCCCAGATGCTCCAGGGGCCTTTCTTCCAGGTTCATTCTCCGAGGGCTCAGACCCTTGTATTGCCCCAGGTGCTGATGAAGAGACCCTGGCCATCAGGAAAGTCTGGAAGGCTTACTATTGTGCACTCTGGGACAAATTTCTTCAGTATAAACTTCATTTTCTTCCTGCCACCCTGTCTTCCTGAGGATCAAGCCAGCAAATGGCCCTCCCAGGGAAAAGCTCTGCATCGGATGCCCAAAAACATCAAAGCAGTGCTTGGGGAGGCGGAATTATGTTTACGGTGATGATCACCGCTCCAGCCCCTAGGATGTTTGAGAAACGGAAAAATAAGCGTTGCCTGCTGCCTAGGTTCCGCAGACTCAGCAGGCCCCTGCTGTGACCAATCAAAAACTGCCTTTGGAAGAGATACTGGCTCGTTCTTTTCAACCTGCTGATTGGCTTTGCAGAATGGGCGGAGTACTACCTCGGTCCTGGCTTTCCATTGGTGGATGAAAGTTCAAGGTGGGCCTCCCGAGGGTTTTGTCCTGTGACAAAAAGGAATGCCTTGGGTCCCCCCCCACCCCCACCCCCTGCTTTGGAGGCCCAGACTCAAGGCAAATTATAAGTAGGAAACCAATTTGAAGGAAAGAGGTTTGGAACGAGTTAGGGTGCCAGGTCTTGGGAGAGAGCAGCAGCCCCATCTGAGGCCTGCATGCGCCTCTGGCAGACTCAGGTGCTTGTTCTAAAGGGAAAGGGCTTCCAGAATTTTACCAACAGCAGCCAGGTAGGAGGTGAGAGAGGTGCTCCCCCAAACAGGCCATCCGAGGGAGGGGAATGTCGGAGAGCACAATATGCTCTTAGCATTTTTATTTTTTAAAGATCGTAAATGATTCCTCAAAGCCAAACAGCAGCAAAGTGTGGGTTTCATTGCGTAAGAGGGCTTTCACTGCCACCTAGAATGAAGTGACTCTTGCTAACCAAGCCAAGAGGGAACCCGCTATGCCCCCGTTTATCACCCTTTGCCAGTTCCTTTTCCGTGGTCATAAAACCATGCTCATCAGTCCCACCTAAGGCAAAGGCCAGGAGCCAGCCCTCGGTGGGAACCGGGGTAGAACAGCCCTCCTCTTCTGCCCCCAAGACCAGAGAGGACTCTTGGGAGCCAAGAAAGGTTCAAGAAGTCTTCCTGGACAGATGCCGTGCGTAGTGAGGACCAAAGGCGCTCGGGGCGGAGCGGGTCCAGGGGCGAGGAGAGGAGATAGGGCCGCCATGGGCCTGCTGCAGGGTCTTCTCGGAGCGAGGAACCTGCTGCTGGTCGTCTGCGTCCCGCTGCTGCTGCTGCCTCTGCCCATCCTCCACCCCAGCAGCGTAAGTACCCACCTGTCCCCCTCCGGGCCGGGAGTCAGTGGGAGGGCAAAGAAGGGAGGTCGGGAGGCAATGGGGTGCTTATGCAGTACCCACAGTGGGTTACTGCGGGACCGAAGGAATGGACGTGCTTTTCTGGAGGAGACCAAAATGCCTTCTTTCTAAAATCTGCCATATCCATCCCTCCATCTCAGTGCCAGTCCCCGAACCCTCTGGGACCCAGCCAGGTGGGAACAGAGTGAGGGATGAGGCTGAAATGACTGATGTGTGTTGCCCAAAGCTGGGAGTCAGTCGATGGACCCATAAGAAGGACACACTGGTGAGCAGTTACTCATCAGAAGTCAACCCGGGATCTTTACATGAGAGCAACTAGAGACACAAGAAGACCTCCTGTCATAACACAAAGGAGGATGGGGGAGGCTGACATGGTGGAGCCTGTGTAGAATCTGTGGTCAGAGCATACAGGGCTCTGATAATAAGACATGAACATCTTACAAACTTTCGGGAAGGAAAGTTTAAGTTAGAAACAGAGTTTGACATGTTGCCCTGGTCCCGTGCATATGGCCCTTGCGTTGTTTTTATCCTCTGTGTTTCTTTCTCTGTGCTCTTGAATGGCAGCCTTAAAAGGACATGATAGAAAGGAAAGGAGAGCCCCCAAGCCCTGGACTGTGACCTAATTTTTAACCAGCACTGTTCAAGCAGGGGAGCCAGAGCTGCAGCTCTGCATCCGGCCAGCCTCTGGCCTCTTGCTCCCTGCCTTTCTTTCCTCCTCTCTGGTCTGCCTGTGGCTTTTCCCCTGCCTCCAGCTGGCACCTGTCTTGAGATTTCAGGAAGAATAAGCTAAGACAGGCTGGTTCTGGTCCTTGGGGGTGGAGTGTCTCCCACTGTGCTCCTTGAGTAACTTGGTAACCAAGATTAAGTTAAAAAGTTAAATAGAGGGGATTAGGACGGTTCTTAAAAACAAACTGGCTTATGTCTTTAGTAAAATAAATACCTCAGCATGCCAGGCAGATGCCGAGTAAAATTGAGCTGGAATTAACAGACGGTGATTGCTGCTGACATTTTTCCTAGGCTGCTTTGTCCAAATGGGACTGATTTTTTTTCTTTTCTTTTCTTTTCATGGTATTTTTTTACTCAACGTCAAGTTGATTTCAGGGAATGCTAACAAGAGACACATTACCCTACTTTCCCTAACAGTTATTAGACAGCCCTGCCTCCCTTTAAGTCAACCCCCCCACCTTGGGGACCTTAACCAGTGCCCACAGGAGTAACAAATTAGGGGCCCAACAATGACTATTTCTTGTACCCATCCTTCAGCTGTGGTATCAGATTTTTAGATTCTTTAGATATTTCATCCTTAAAAGGATGAACTTGCTGGCACTGGGCCAGCATCAGAGGCGTGGCCGAGTGCCTAGGCAGGAGCACCTGGCCTGCAGTTTCGATGGTTCGTCAAAGTGACAAGCCACCATTACATATTAGGAGGAATCAAAATGACTTTCCCCTTTTTCTTGCCCATCTCTCTAAAACAGGAGTCCAGGCTGTTTCTCATATTACAGAAGAGGGTAGTGCTGGGGTTGTAGCTCAATGGTAGAATACTTCCCTAGCATGCACGAGGCCCAGGGTTCAATCCCCAGCATCAGAAAAAGAAGAAAAAGATGCAAGAGGGGGCATCCATCACTCAGCCCTTCTTCCGTGTCCCCAGTAGGGTAAAACTTGCACCCCAACTTCCCAAGCTAAATTTTGCAAAGGGTCTATCAGTCATTATAACAGCAAATGACTTCAAGACTCGTCCAGTGAGTGGGATGTCACAGGGGTGGAAAAGGAGCAGATCCAAGCTTGAGTTCGTAAGTAGCAAGGTAGGGAACATTCTACATGGAGAAATGTCAATTTTGAACTCTCTCCTTTAAATTAAAAAAAAAAAAAAAAAAAAAAACGGAGCAAAATAGCACTGTCCCTTAAAGGCATTCCCTGAAAACCCACCAACTCCCATATTCCTGTCAGCCACTGGCATTGAAAAGGGATCTGGGGGTCCAGCGTGTTCTCCTTAGTAAGATAAGAGAGACCTGTCAGCTAACAGAGCAGTCCAGCCCAGCCAATATTAATGAGCCACCTGCCAGACAGGGGCCAGATAAAGGGACACCAGACTTCTAGAATGGAACTTTGCAGAGTATTTTGGGCTGTGTGAATCCAGGCTCACCAACTGACTTTTGAGAAGACTGACAGGGGTAAAAAGGACAAGGATGTAGATTCTGTGGGTGACCTAAGTGGGGAATATATGAAAAGACCCTCAAAAGTATTTTTTCCCCCATTCTTCTGCTCTAAGGAAAATCCAGATAAAAATGTCCTTAATCCTGATGGGTGAAGATGGCTTCCTCCTGCTCCAAATCCTAATGATATTTGCTATACTATGTCTCATACCCATCCAACTTTCAGATTCTGATATCTCATCTTTAAAACTCCTGGCTGGATTTGCTTGTACTGGGCTGGCATCAGGATCATGAGTCCAAAGTCAGCCTCAGCAACTTAGCGAGGCCCTAAGCAGCTCAGCGAGACCCTGCCTCTAGATAAAATATTTTAAAAAGAGCTGAGGATGTGGCTCAGTGGTTAAGTGCCCCTGTTCAATTCCCCCAGTACCAAAAAAAAAAATAGAGAGAGAGAAGTAGAAAGACTGGAGAGTTCATCTGAGCCTGCCCAAATCTTCCTAATTCAAATTAAAAGGTGCATGGTTGAAGAAAGTCTTCCTCTCCTTCCTCCTCCTCCTCGTTCTTTTTCTTCTTCTTCTTCTTCTTCTTCTTCTTCTTCTTCTTCTTCTTCTTCTCTCTCTCTCTCTCTCTCTCTCTCTCTCTCTCTCTCTCTCTCTTCCTCCTCCCTTAACTTATGACCCTGTAAGGATAAAAATAAGGACTTCCCAGGAAAGGACAGACATTCTGCTCCTTTATCTTCACCTGGAATTAAACCTGTCATTTTGTCTTTCCTAGAAAAGAAAAGATGAGAATGAGCAGAACTGAGTGAGCTTTGAACTCCTTTAGGTAGTTTTATGTCTTCAATAAAGAGGGTATTTCTCTAATTTGCATTCTTATCCAAATGGAGCCACCCCCACCCCATCGATTCTGTTGTCTTATCAGCACTTCCAAAGTTTTATCTTCTCTCTGATCTTTTGACCCCAGAGGAAATCTCAGTAGGAGCTCCAGTCAACAACCAGTGGGCCCAGTTCCCATCTCCCAAGTCAACCCCCTAATCCCTGCCTCTCAGGAGGGAGCAAGGGTCCTGCCCAACCAAACCAGTTAATCTCTCCCCCCAACCCTCACTGATTACAGGGACCTTTTGTACCTTTCATGCAAAAGCTTGGGGAACTTGTTCTAAATTCAAGGAGCAATAAACAGAGCAAGATTTGTCAGGTTCCTGGAACAGCAGGTCAGTCCTGAGTCCAGATGGTTTAGAACTATGTGAAGATTGAGAAATCCACCGCCAACTTGGATTTTCTCTACAATGGCCTCTGAGTCCCGCAGCCTGAAAATGTTATCATTACCAAGCCACAGCCTTCCTCCACACCTCCATTAGTGCCTCTCCAGACAATCAGCATTACTAGAGGCCAAGGTTAAGGAGGGCTGGGATTTGATACGAATGCTGTACATATTTACCCTGTGCCCCCCATGGTTGCACAGTGGCAAAGTGAGTGGGTTTGAGGAAAGGCTGATAAATGTCCCCACCTCCCCTTGCAGCTGGATGGGCCTCTGTTTCCTTTGTGGGAAGATGCTTCCATGAGGGAGCTGGAGCCATTCTGAGAGCAATGAGCACCATCTTTGATTGCCACAACTAGGGAGATGCTACTGGGGGGTAGTGGGTAGAGACCAGAGATGCTACTCAACATCTTATGCTGCACAGGACACAAAGAATTGTCCAGTCCCAAAGGTCATTAGAGCCCAACGTTGAGGAAGTTTGAGTTAGGAGTTGTTTGTTCTTCCTGGTCCAAAATGAGAGTCTGTTCTTGGGATTGCTGCTGGCCCTGCCCCCCCTGTTTGCTCCCTTTGGCTCCTCAGCAACTCTTCCAAGAGGCCCTGAAGGAGAAGGCCACCCACTCCTTACTAGTACACTACCAGAGAACCCCAGATGGAACACTGAATGGGAAAAGAGTCAACCAGTTCCTGCCTAACAATTTATTGGATTAAAATTTGCCCCTAAGATGGGTGTGGTGGTGCATAGCTGTGATCCCTGCTACTCAGAAGGCTGAGGGGTGGGGATGGCTTGAGCTCAGGAGTTTGAGACCAGCCTGGCCAGCAGACCAAGACCCCATCCATTAAAAAAAAAAAAAAAAAAAAAGAACAAAAACCTTTACTACTGAATTGACCTGTTTTGGCAAATAGTCTGAAATAGGGAGGTTTAACTTCATTTATTCATCTTTACAGCAAAAAAAGTTTTCAAATAAAATTTTACATGTTATGCCAACATATAAATCAAATAAAAGCAGGGTCACTATAGCCAGGTGAGGCTGGAGAAGGGGTCTGGATTCAAGTCCTTGCTGGTCCCTCTAGGCACATCCCCAGTTTCCAGGGCTACAAGAGCACAGCATGGAAGCCAGCCGGTGGATTCCTTGTAAATCTCACATCTTATGGTCCGCTTCTCTTTTGGTCAGGCACATTCCAAGTGCCCCCACCACCCTGCCACATCCCCAATCTCTTACACCTGTGAACTAGACTGCTGGCCTCAGAGCTCACATGGGAACCAATCACACGTATTGACCCCATCGTAGACCACCCCAACAATCTCTACTATTTGACCAACTTGACCCCAGTAGGTTAGGTCCCAGCACAAGTTAAGTCTTCAAACTCTACCTTGACAGCATTATGACCGTGGGTGTGGATGCTGAGCCTATTTTCAGCCCCTACCCTCTACAGCTTCATGAACCAGCCGAGCTGTGTGATCTTTCAACAGTCCTGAGCCCGTTTTGCTAACCACGTGTCAGGCATGGGTCCTCCCACGAAGCAGCCGTAACTTACCCATAAGGATGGGTCCCCTCACGTTGGCCACACTCCCCTGCCGAATCCAGCTTTGCGCCTCCCAGGGCTGAATCCTGGTGCCCGTGGGGGAATCCAGGTGCCGACTGCCTCAGCCTTGGGTCTCATTCAGATTCTTGGGGGCAGTGACCGTCCCTGCGACTGACCACCTCTTCTTCCCCTCCCAGGAGGCTGCGTGTGCTTACGTCCTGATCGTGACCGCTGTGTACTGGGTATCCGAGGCGGTGCCTCTTGGAGCTGCAGCCTTAGTGCCTGCCTTCCTCTACCCGTTCTTCGGAGTTCTCCGATCCAGCGAGGTTAGACCACTTGCGATCCAGCCCTCTGCTTGGGTCCTACTGGGCCGGTGTGGGAGGGCTCCAGGGAAAAGGAGACTCATAGATCGCTTGAGGAGGGGCTTTCTTGCCCTCTGGAACCATCCCTGAATGCTGCCTTTGCACCTGCTCTTCCAGAGTCTGAATTCCCCACCTGCAAGCCCACCCTTGCCTCCCAAACTGGCTCAAAACTTGCCTCTTTCAGGAAGTATACCTTGATTAAACACATCCAATTGCTTCTTCAATTTGAAACCTTTTAGGAACTGTGTGGTGGGGACCTGTACGTCATCTGTGGTTCATCTTTTTCAGCCTCTTGGTGTCCATTTTTACTGTCTGCACACAAAGGCAGGAATCAGCCCCTCCCCCATTGTGTATCTCATTTAGAAAGCTGAGCCCATAGAAAGTAGGTGCTTGATCAGTGCTTCCACGCTGACACAGAGACTTACCATGATTCCCCGAGTCCCAACTATGCTCTCAAAAACGGAAAAAATTCTATTCCTTCCTCCCTGACTCCAGAGTACTGTGTGGATTTTCTTTGCCCACTCTCTACCTAGAGTGCCCCCTCTGTTCACTTTCTGTGGCGTTCTCAGAAGTTCAAGCAGAAATGATCAATATAAGCTCAGGTTGTAGCCAAATGTCAGGGCAAACATTTACGCCTACCCCAAATAAGGAAGAAGGGAACAGCCAGAATAGGAGCAAAGCAGACGCTGGCCCTCATTCAGGAACATCTGGTTCCATTTGGACTGTCTCATTATGGCCCCTGGTCTCTACTTAGAGTTTCTGATGAAGAGGTGAGAATAAGGTGAAGCCGAGGCAGAGCAGGGAGAGGAGAGGGAGCTAAGGTTTGAATTGCTAAGAGAATTAAGTGATATTCTAGCAGTGTTGTGGACATTATTGAATGCACTCCCGGGGTCTCTATGAGGTAGATGTTAATATTTTCAGTCTACGTGTAGGAAAGAGGCTCAGGGAGTTAAGACACTTACCCCAAATTGCAAATTTGGAAAAGTAGGAGGTAGCATAATTTGATTCAAACCTTTACCTATCAGATTTGAAAGTTCGCTGTATCATAAGACAATTCTTTAAAGTACTGTGTGACTCCGTGGTGTTATCAGTCCATGGAGTTACTACAAAGAACAGTGGGTCTCTCAGTCTCTGTGATTTGAGGGAGGACAAATGATGCTGGGCTTATGGGATGTCTAACAGAACTTTCTCGAAAGTCTTAGATAGAATTAGGTGAGTGCAAATGAATGCTCTGTATTTCTACTAGGTGAACTCAACTGACCAGTTATTGTTTGCTTTGACCTTGGGTTTTGCTTTCTTTTCTGTTTTCTTCTCTTATTTTTTCCTTCAGGCTTTCTAAAAAGAAACTCTCAGCAGTGCCTTTGTCTCTGGAATGTACAACCCCAGCATCCTGGGGACTCATTTAAGCTAGTCCCTAACCAGTATCACCAGTTACTTCAATTTTTCTCCTTCTTTGGTAGAAAAAAGAATAGGGAAGATGGGTTTCTGTGCATGCCCAAAAGAAAAATCGACCTTAAACATGACTTATCTTAAGAGAAGTATACAAACTTGTTCTGCAGGTTTCTCTTTAAACTGTGAAACCAAAACCTCAAGTCGGGTAGGTGGGGAAAGAAGAGGGTAGAGGGGGAAACAAATGAAGTTTAGAAAGACTTGAATCCCAAGTAACATTCTAAACTGGGATGACTGTTCATTAAGAGAATTAATCTTTGTCTTTCTCTACAGCCAACCCAAAAGCCAACAGTAGGCCTTGGCCTTCAAGTAGACAATGTCTTTGTTTCTCCAAGGGCTGCCCACAGTGGGAATTCCCTCTGGTCCTATCAGCCCTTGGCAATGTGATGTTGCTAGGCAACAGCTATCCAAGGGTCACCCTCTGCACAGTCAGAAGGGCAAAAGGACAGAGTCTGTGGGGGCAGCAATTGGCGGGGTTAACAGGAACCTGTACAGAGAATAGAAAGAGCGTCTGGAGGGATTAGGTATTGCTATGCTGGGCACTGGAGGAGCAAGAGGGCCTGTTTTATCATTTGAAGTAAAAAAAAAAATCCTAATCCATCTGTTTGATATGAATGACTTTGACTAGCAATGATATTTAGCGGTTGGGCTAGAGGGAGCAGCGTAGTCCAAATACAGTCTGTTTAACTGACCTTCTTAGCTCAGATTAGAGGGAAATGCCAGTAAGTTAGAGGACACGGGCAAGAGCCCTGCGTGGGCCAGTTAATTGCAGAGAGAAAGTACCTGCTCCCCCACCACACCAGCATGTGCCCTGGCTCCTGGGGAAACACCGTGAGCCCCCACATCATCTGCGTGTCACGCTTACCAGCCCCTGCCACGACTCAGGCCATTCGTCCACCTTGGCAAGTTCTCTCCAGTTCCTTCAGCTTTTCAAATCCTCCTCAATTACTCTCTTTGGTAAAGACTTTTCAAAGACCTCAGTATTGATCTCTTCCTTTTGAGCCTATTTGATGTTTTAACATTTAGATAGTCCACATCAGACATTCAGATATAAACTTTTGATAGACATGCGCTCTCTCCACCAAGATTTCCAGACACCCCCCCACCCCGCCCCAGAATTTATAATGTCTGACATCCTGTATGCAGCCCAGCACCATCCCGCCGGGCCCTCCACCCATGGTTCCTGAGCACAGCGTTTCTTGATTGTGTAAGTAGTGTTATCTCTAGTGAATCCACGTGAACAGGCTCAGTATGGCTCAGGGACTGTGGCTTTTGTCCCTCGTGTTATTCACTCAACATTCTGGAAAGTATTTCCTGAGTCTTGTATCTGCCACGTGTGCTATGGGATGGGATGGGACCCTGAGAGTGACAAAAATGAATAAAACATAATTTCTGCACTTTTCAAGTTCATTTCTGGCCCTTCTGATGTTCCCTCCATCTGAAGCTGGACATGGGCAGTATTGGTCACAGTTCTCCAGAGAAACAGAACCAACTGGGATGTGGGATAAATACAGATGAGGCTAGCCCTAGAGACAGAGTTATCATGAGGAATTGGCTTACTCAATTGTGGAGGTTGAGAAACCCCATGATCTGCCATCTGCAAGCTGGACACCTAGGAGAGCCCATGGTGTCATTGTGGGACTGAAGGCCTGAGAACCTGGGGAGCTGATGTCATAAATCCCAGTCCAAGAGCAGAAAATGAGACCAGATGTCCCAGCTTAAGTAGTGAAGTTGGGAAAAGGGGGCAAATTCCTGCTCCCCGCACCTCAGTGGATTGGATGAGGCCCATCCACACTGAGGACAGCCGTCTGCTTTTTGCTGAGTCCACAGATTCAAATTCCAATCTCACCCAGAAGCACCCGTACAGTCACATACAGAATCCCCGTTTCACCTGGGCACCCTCTAGCCCATCCAAGTTGGCACATAAAATTAACCATCACCAGTACATATAAGTGATTCTTTTTAGGGTAATGACTTGTCAACCAGCAGGTATTAAGAGTCATGTGCAAAGCTTAAAGTACCTTCTTTCAACAGATTTCAGGTGCTAAGAGGAGATGTGAAATGGCCTTCCTGACCTTCAGAAATTTGTATTCTAGCAGAAAGAAAGCATAGGCCACATGGGGAAAATGTAGAAGACTCCGCAGTAGTTACACTCTCAACTGCCCTTACTTTGAGTTGACCACTTTTTGAGTATAATCTTTCTATAAGCTTTTATAATTTCCCATCTTTTAAAATGAAGTAGTTGAATATAAATTCCCTTTTTTCTTGGAGGCTTCAAAATTCCTTGGTGGTGGGGTGGGGCATGGTCCTCACTCAAAGGAGGCAGTGTGGGCTAGAAGATTGCAGAGCTGAGGAGTCTGAGTGATAAACAGCTGAACTAGAGGATCTTGAGTGGCATGTTGGCATCAGACCAGAGAGACAGCTGAGATGAAATTTTTAAAGGCACATTATAGGATTGACAGATGACTCAGCGGGATGGGGGTGACTGAGGTATGGTGACAGAGTCGATGTTGACTGGATGATACAATGTGCTGAAAGTGACAAAATGAAGTTTAATAAGGATAAATGTTAGCAGTTGATGTGAAAAGGTCTTTGGCTTTTAGTTGAGTACAGACTTAGTGTGAGTCATCTATCAGTACGATGTTGCTGCCAAAACTTCCAGCATTTGCCATATGCCAGTCGCTATGGGTTGTCATTTACATGCACTGTATCATTTAATCTTCTGTGAAGGAGTTATTATTTTTATCCTCATTTTATGGAGGAAGAGACTGAAGTTCAGAGAAGGTAAGTATCTTACCAAGGTTACACAGCTACTAAGTAGTGGAGCCAAAACTTATATTCAGGACTGTTTGACTCCAAAATTTGCAATCTTGACCCCTGGGCAATAAATACCAAAATCTCGTGTTGAATTAACAAATGATGTGTCCAGATCATCAAATTTTGGACAAAGAGCTCATCCAGAAGTGGTTGGCCAGGAGGTAAAAAATCTGGAACCTGAGTCCCTGAGGAATAAAGAGAAGACTTAGGAGGGATATGAGTTGTGGCTTCTATGGCTCATCACTAGGCTCAACGAGTCAAAGTGCCTTACCCAGAGTGCTCTCCACTCTGGATAAGGGAAAACTCTGGAATGGGTTAGTTACCATGTTTGATCCTCACATTCTTTTTTTTTTTTTTTTTTTTTTTTTTTTTTTTTTTTAATGTTCAACTTCTCTTTTTTTATTTTATTTTTTTTTTGTGGTACTGGGGATTGAACTCAGGGCCTTGTGCTTACAAGGCAAGCACTCTACCAGCTGAGCTATCTCCCCAGCCCGATCCTCACATTCTTGACCCTGAAAATTGGAGCCAAATGACATCAGGAACACTACAGATGGACTTTGAGCCTTGTCAGATGGGTTGAACCCTATGTCCCTTTGACTTTAGGACTCTGTGATCTTTGTGTGAGCATCCAGCACTACTTCCCTCTGCTACACAGAACTTGGTCCTGGATTTTAGGTTTGTTTATGTTTGGTTTTTTGTTTTGACTCCTTGTGACTTTTATTATTATCATTATATCTGCCTCGCAAGTCCTCTAAATGTGTTGCTCCCAATGTTGAAAACCTGGCACAATACCCACCCATGTCAATGTAGTTAGCTAAGATTTATAGTCTGTGGGAGAAGAGCCTATAAATGGGCACCCTAAGGCTTAGGGTAGGGGTAGGGGTGAGAAGCACAGTTTGAACACAGGGGCTTCAGGAAACCAAGGTCAGGAACTACTTCTGGTGGTAAATTCTTGTGCTCTCTCTCTCTAGCCCTTCCTCAACGCTACCTTTCTACCTCTCTCTCTCTCTCTCTCACCCTCTGCCCACCAGCTACATTGGTGGCTCTGCACTGTAAGCCTCTGGGTCAGCTTCTAGCTCCTGCCAGGAAAAGAGATGAACAGAGGCAGCTCCTGCTGGGATAGCAAATTCTGCTGTAGTCAAGTGATGTAGGAGTCTGGTGTCATGAATCTGCCCCTGATCTTCCTAACCCACTAGATGCCCACCCATTGCCCAGACCCTAGCTTTCTCTATTTGTTTAAACTTGGAGGCTTTTCATACTCCACTCTGGACCCTGCCTTTCTGGCCTCTACTCCCCATAAAGGCTGATCCTTCTCTCGCATGCAGGCCTTTTGGATATGTAGGCTGTGCATGAGCCCAGCCTGCCCATCATCCTCTACCATCTGCTCACAGCCCTACACTGAGCTGCATGCCTGCGGCCTTAAGTAGGAACCTACAATCCTTGCCACCTTTCGAGACCAAGTCCATGTTTCCTTGGGAGAAAACTTCCTCCAAGCCATTACCAAACCAGACCTTCACCCCTGGGCTCTGAGCCCAGCTCCTGCCTCAGCCTCCCCACATCTGGGCAGTTCATCTGGAGAAGAAACTGGGGGAGAGTGGAACATGTGAACCAGTGTCTCTGGCCATGCAGAGGCTATATGGCTTCTGGATCAGGTGGACACCCATCTGGTTCTCTCTGCTTTAGAGTCTCTAAAGTAGGGTTTGCAAAGACTTATAAGCAACACTTTAATTCAAATCTTAGGAGACTCAACATATAAAACAGATGGAAGGAAAAGTCTTACTCAGTTTGGGAATGGGGGCCTAGAGAGCCAGCTCCTTGGACTCTTCCTCCCCCACAGCAACCCCTGAACCTCCCTTCTTGCCAATGCAAGTCAGGTGATGGGAAGGGTGTCTGAGCCCAGGTTGGCACATCCAAGCAGAAATAGCAGGCATGCCTGCCCCCAGGGAGAGGCAGAGAGGCAGAGATGGCTGGCTTCGGGGCACTGCTTGGGCACTAACTAGAGTGCGGCAATGGGGTCCCTGGGCTCAGAGCTGAGAGGGAGCTGACCCAGCCTTTCACTACTGCCCCTCACTCCTGGGGTCTAGAGGGTTTCATCACACAATTGTTCAGATGAACCAAAAGAGCTTGGAACTAAGTCTGCTGCAGGGACCACTATGAGGCTCCTGAGGCCCAAGACACTCCACCCTTTGAAGAGGGTGTCCACAATTCACTGCCTTTCTTTTCTTTTCCACTTTTTTGTTTGTTTGTTTGTTTTGTTTTGTTTTGCTTTGTTTTAAACCAGAGATTGAACCCAGGAGTGCTTAACCACTGAGCCACATCCCCAGCCCTTTTATTTTGAGACAGGGTCTCCCTCAGTTGCTTTGGGCCTCGCCAAGTTGTTGAGGCTGGTCTTGAACTGGCCTCAGCCTCCCAAGCCACTGGGATTACAAGTGTGGGCAATTCGCTGCCTTTCTGATACAACCCAATACCACCAAATGCCTGTCAGGAGAGTAGACATAGTCATGTACACAACATGCTGCTCTCTGGCTCAGAGTAGGGAGAGGAAGTCCCACAGCCACTGTGAGTAAGTATGGCGGAAATGCAGGGAAGGTCAGGATCCATGTTTGCAGCAGGATAGAACCGGGTTCAAATCCAGCAGTGTCCCTGACTAGTCTCGAGCAAGTTCTACAGCTCAACTCACTGCTGCTTACTCATCTGAAAAATGAGAGTAATAGAAATTCCTACCCCTTGGGGATTTGTGACAATTGCAGACTATTCTGAGTATGAAAGTGCCAACTGGGAAGAATTGGTCTGTCTCTGTCTTGCCTCTGGGGGATGTCCCAAGGAGAATGAATCAGACAATCAGTGAAGAAACAGTGAGCTGAGGTAAACATCTAGATTTCCGTTCTCAAACTTTTAGGATTAGAGTCACAAATTCTGTCTCCTGTTTTATTTCATTTTATTTTTATTTTCATTTTGAGGGATATCAGAGATTGAACCCAGAGGCAGTAACCAGTGAGCCACATCCTCAGTCCTTTTCATTTTTTATTTTGAAACAGGGTCTCACTATGTTGCTTAGGGCCTAAGTTGCTGAGGTTGGCTTTGAACTCATGATCCTCCTGCCTCAGCCTCCCAAGCCATTGGGATTACAGGGTGTACCACTGTGCCCAAACTGCCTCCCATTTTCAAAACTCCTTTAGAAGATAAAAAATGTAACATGCTCTCTTATTTATGGGGAGGTGTGTTTCAGTCTGTCCAGTGGAGACCTGAAACCACCAGTAGTACAGAACCCTATATATATAGTTTCTTCCTATGTGCCCTGCAGTATCATCATATAAGACCAAAGTTAATCTGTCCTTTGCATCACTACTGTTGTGTGTTGGAGCCATTATGAGGTAAAATAAGGGTTACATGAACACAAACACTGTGATACTATGACAGTGAATCTGATAACTGAGATGGCTACTAAATGACTAATGGGAGGGTAGTGTATACACAGTGGATATGCTGGGCAAGGGACTGATTCATCTATGTCCCAAGAAGTATGAGATTTCATTATGCTACTGAGAATAACATGCCATTTTAAACTTATGAATTATTTGTTTCTAGAATTTTTCGTTTAATATTTTCTGTCCCGAGTTAGCCTTGGGTAACTAAAACCACAGAAAACAGAACTTCAGTCGAAGGGAATTTTCTGTATCTAGACAGAAATAAATAATACCGTGCCCATGGAAAATAAGGTTTTTTGAAAGTTCATCACTACCCAATGTTACCTGTAATTCCCTAACACAGGACTCGTTAGTTAGTAGACTACATTCACCAGCATTCTGTCCTCGTTACCTCTACATATAGGCGAAGTCAGAAAGCTCTTTTGAAGCTGTCGGTCTTTGCTTAAGAAAACTTGGAGGAATCTTTGTCTCTTAGGTCTGCCTCGTTCCCTCCGACGTCATTCCTTCTCTCATTCCCTGCATTAGCTCATGCTGCCAGAGCTGATCGCTAACCCCAGCCTCAGCCTACAGCTCTGGCCTTTTTACTTCCTTAATGGTATCATTTACTGAGTACTTCCGACGCACCCAGCACTGTTCTAAGAAGCCACCTGCACTTTCTTACTTAAGGCCCATGTCATGACAGATTAAATGAACTGTGTGGCATTGCCACTGGCCCTTACAAGGCTGGCGGACAGGCTATCGAGGTTCACTAGCTTGTCCAGTGGCCTAACTCCTCGGTGGGGACGCCACGCTCCTGCTCCGGGGCTCCAGCGCCTCACTGCTCTACTCTGCCACACCTTTTCCAGGCGGCCTCCGTAAACCCATCTTTTATAAAACACAGTCCCAATACACCTGTCCTCTCCGAGTTCAGTGATCCAGCACATTGAGAGAACCACAGAGAAGAAAGGCAGGAAAAGCAACCAACGTGCAAACACTAATGTCACAAAACACGTGCGCTTTCTTCCTGGGAGGGCACCCCTTCAGAATCCAATTCCTCTTCACAGGCGACTCAGACATGCTCTGCTATCTGGCTTCTGAGTCACAGAATATTGATTATGGATATTAGAAGCAAGGAAAGGGCTGCTAACAGCAAGGACCCTGTTAACAGTTAGCTGTGGCCGCCTAAGAATAAGACAAAAAAAAAAAAAAAAAAGCATAAAATGCAGATGCAGAGCTTGGCATGGCAGCAGCCTGGACAGGTAGCTCAGTGAAAGCTCAGGAGCACGGAGCTGCGGGCTCAGGGTGCCATCCCAGAGGGCTGGCAAGAGGCTGGAGAGCACACAGGCCCTGTTAATAAAGGCAGGAAGGAGGCAGCACATTTCAGAAAATGATTAAGATAATCCTCAACCATCCTGGGACGCTAGTGTTCCCTGGGGGGTTCTGAATAAGCAAGATTTTATTGTGAAAGAAAAAATCAATGGGCTAGAAAACTAACAAACAACACCACTGAGCAGGATTTTAATTTATAAAAGCAAAAAGGTAGCCCTGTGGCTTTGCTCTGAGCCCACTGTGTGCTAATGGCCTCAGACCAAGTCAGCCTTTGTGTGGCGCATTTAATAACAGGAAGAGTCCCTAGGAATCTTGGCTGTCTACACGGCAGGCCATGCTAGCTGGGTCATTTTAATCTTTGTGACAACCTTACTAGGTAGGGTCTCCCAGAACCTTTTCCTTTTTTAAATAAGAAAAATTAAGCCCAGAGAAGTTGAATAACATGCTTAGGGTCACACAGCCGAGACTTGGCTGGCTCTGGAGTCCTTGCTCTTCCCACTTGACTCTGCCTGAGCCCCAGGCTGCATTTCCCAAGCACACAGTAACACTTACAAGAGGCAGGAAGGACATGTGAATAGACTCTCACCCGCACCCAATGCCAATGACAAGACAGCACAGAACCAATATCTCACTGAAGCTGGCCCTTATATAGCCCAGCCCTGGGCATTTAGGGCCAGCCTCAGGATGGCAATTATGGATGAAGATAAGAAATATCTCCAGGCCATTGCAGCCTGGAGACCAAGAAAATTCTAGTCCCAGTGGTTTCCAGCTGGCCCACCTGGCGTATTGTCTGGTAGGCTTTGGATTCAGACAGACCTGGATTGGTATCCTACCTCCACCCCTGCACTGTGACCTTGGAAACGTTCCTTAACCTCTCTGAGCTTCCTTATCTGTAAGTGGGACACCAACCTCATAGGGCCATAGTAGAACTCAAAGGAGAAAGTGAATGTCAACTGCACAATGCCTGGCCTGAGCGCTCCACCTGTTGGTGTCTCTCCTTTGCCTTCTGGCAGAACTCACAGGGAAGAGCCACACCTGCTGTTAGGCACTGAGCCTCCTGAAAGGTCATCACAGACAAACCGGTGTCCTGGGATGACACGTGCCAAAGAGGTTCTGGCTCTTCAGTAGTTTCGCAGCGGGTACACGTCCCGTGGCTGGTGGGGGGACCATCTCCAAGAACTAGGTCGGGTCGCGCCTCTGTAGACAGAGAATAAAGCCCTATTGGTCCAGAGCTGCCTCCTGCGAACCCGAGGGAAACCCGCGTGGAGAAGGTCCTGGACTCCCAGCCACAAGCCCCGGGTCCCAGCTGCACTCCCACATCCCGCTAGGAGGCAGCATCATCCCCCATGGCACTGCCCCTCTCCAAGAACCCTGGGCTCCAGTCACACACAGGATGTCCAGAGTAGGCGCCTTCTCTGCTCTCGGGAGCCTCAGCCACCCTAGTCAGCTGAGGAATGGGCTTGGGGACAAGAACTAGGCTTGCCAGAGCAGAAAACTCCTCTCCCAGGAAATGGTCGCAAAGAGGGCAGATGTTCCCATTGCACAGATCTCATCGACCAAACACAACAAAGTTTCCATGGGTCCAATGAAAGAGGGAGAAATGGAGCAGCCTGACTCTCCGATGGCTTTAATGTTATCAAGGTGTTACATGCACAAAGCTTAAAAGCTGAATAATAAACAGCCTCCACCCCTCCCCACTTCATCCGCCTTCAGACTGAGGATCTTGTACCTTTGTCACCTGCTCCTCCACCATTAAGCTCCATATTCCTATATGCTATTGTTGCATTAGTTCTTGAGACATTTATAAACATTATCAGTTGACTTCATGTGCGAGCAAATGACAATTTTGTTCTTTTACATCCTCTGCTGCCCCTCCCCCATCCCCCAATATAGTTACATCCCGGTTTTTGTAAATTCAGTAATCACTATATGATTACTTAACACTAGTTTGATTATGCAATGTTGGTTACTTTACTGACACATCACATTTGTTACTATATTTAGTTTCCTTCTTTTGTTCCATTTTTATCTTTCCTGCAATTAAAATTTTTGTTTTCTCCCTTTAAGAGGAGTTTTAAATTAGAAGTTAAACTTTTCTGTATCTTTCCCTCTCAGTTTCTGTCAGGTTTCTTCCAGCTAGGAGCAATTCTCCTGTATGTGAAATATTTATTGAGCACCTGTTTTTGGATATTAGGTGTTAAGAGATAAAGGAAGGTCCTTGGCCATTAGCAGCGCAAAATTGAGTTGAAAGGTAAGAAATAAAAAAAATTTTTTAAAGTGAACAAACAATAGAACAAGCACAGAGCAACAACTCAAACATTGCCCCACGTGGTCTGTGGAATTAAGTGTCCATAGGGAACATTCTGGAGTCAGAAGCTAGAGCCACAGGAAGGTTTTCTCGAGGGCAATGGGCCTGAACTGGGCTTTGAAGTCTGATGAGAATGTACAGCCAGAGGCAAAAACAGAATGTTCCAAGTGAGGGACTCATATGAAGATTTGGTCCATGAACCCAAAACATGTGAAACTTCTTGTTTGTTTTGCGAGGGGGGGCAATACTGGGGATTAAACCCAGGGACACTACCACAGAGCTACATTCCAGCCTTTTAAAATTTTTATTTTGAGATAGGATCTCACTAAATTGCTGAGGCTGGCCTCAAATTTTGAATCCTCTAGCCTTGGCCTCCAGGCATGTGCCACCAGACCTAGCTATGAAACATCTTTTTTCATGTTTCAATTTTCTCATCCTTAAAAAGTGAAAAGAGATTTATTTATAAGTGGCACTGTGGTTATATCAGAGAAAATCTCTTTGGAAATACACATTGGTCCATTATGTAAGAATAAGGGACCAAAATGTATGCAACTTCCCCTCAGATGGTTTAGGGGAAAAATGTAGCCAAATAATGTACAGAAATTCCTTGTGCTATTTTCCATTTTGGAATTGTTTTATTGAAAAAAAATTTTTAAAGATTTAAGATGTTCATAGCACTTTCTCACTATTCCTCCAAAACCACAAAGATGTTCTCTTCTTTGAATGCGCTCAGAGTCATTAAACTTACTTCTTACTCCCCAAGGGTGCTCTTTCCTATTAAACTTGCTTCTTCCTCCCCAAGGGTGCTCTTTCCTAGCTGCACAAGGCATGCTTAGTCCCATCTCTCAGGTCTCAGCAAAACGCTGGACATGAGAGTGTCCTTATGCTCCCTTGTAGAAGCCTTCTGGCAACTACATAAAATCAGATGATTTTTTTTTCTTCCCTTTTTATCATCTATAATTTTCTTCCTTATTTGGCAATGCTTTCTCTCACTCATTAAAAAGTAAATATAAAAAAAAAATAAAGGCAAATTATAAAAACACCTTCAAGGACTCTATCCTACCAGGCATGGTGGTGCATGCCTATAATCCCAGCAACTTGGGAGGCTGAGGCAGGAGGATCACAAGTTGGAGGCCAGCCGTGACAACTCAGCAAAACCCTGTCTCAAAATTTAAAAAAGGGCTGGATGTAGCTTAACTGGTAGAGCACTTGCCCAGCCTGCCCACGGCCCTGAGGCCAATCCCCAGTACTAAAGGGGAAGGAGAGTGTCTATCCAAAAGAAATGATCACATTTACATAAGGATAATGGCTTGTGCAGGAGATCATTCTTTGCTCCATTTGTAGAAGCACAAAAGAAAAAAAAAACAATCTAAATATTCAACAAAAGGAAAATGACCAAATAAATTCTGTGGTACATTATGTTGCCATTAAAATGAACTTTTCCAATAAATTTATGTGTTACATGAAAATGATCAGAAAAAAATAGAGAAAATGATCAGGGTATGATGTTAAATGGGAAAAAAGGCAACATATAAACTCCTACCTAATGTGAAAATCCATTTATGTATCTACATAGCCATAGGGAAAAAAGAATTGAGGGGAAATTACTAAGGTATTAACAAAAGCAGGATAATTTTCTATATTTTGAAGTTTTCCATACTGAGCATGTATGTAAGTAAGAAAATAATTTTCTCAATGTAAGTAAGAAAATAATTTTCTCAATGTTTCTGAAAACATTAAAACAAGATTTGGATATAAGCCTTAGGATATTTTAATAATTTTTAAAGAGCAATATAAAATTATGCATGTGTTTATTCTTTAAAATCATATTCCTATCAAATTCAAATACAAATATTATGTTTTAAAAAGTGGAGAATGTCTACCCATGGGTTCATGGGGCGGGTGAAGCGAAGTCACCTTTGTGAAGTGCTCACGCAGAGCCTGCCGTGGAGGGCGCTGGGCAGACACGATTCTGAACCAATGGGCTGTCTTCGCTGGAGGTGCAGCTCAGCGGTAGCACGCTTGCCCAGCATGCACAAGGCCCTGGGTTCCAACCCGGCACCACGAGGAAAGCGGTTTTAAGAATGCTCCCCTCCATTGGATAATGCTCTTCGCCAGCCTCTGCCTAGGAAGGAGTTTGGGCACCACCCATTCTCCCAGCCGGCCAGGCCCTGGGTCAGGGGGAGTAGCTGACCTGCCCGGGCCTCCCCGCAGGTGGCAGCCGAGTACTTCAAGAACACCACGCTGCTGCTGGTGGGTGTCATCTGCGTGGCGGCCGCCGTGGAGAAGTGGAACCTGCACAAGAGAATCGCCCTGCGCATGGTCTTGATGGCCGGAGCCAAGCCAGGCATGTAAGTCGTGCGCCCAGTGAGACTGCAGTCCGCAGTGCACCCAGTGTGTCTTCAGGCCGCGGGGGGGGGGGGGGGGGGGGGGGGGACACCGCTTTAGCCTGTTGTCCTGTTCATGGGGGTGGGTAGCACTAGAGCTGTGGGCTCCCTGCTCCCCCTCCAGTGGGAGTTCCCGTGACCGTGGAATGTAGATTTGAATCAGTGACCCTGGTGCCATCCTCAGCAGAACCCAAAGAATTTACCTGAGAACCTAGACTGCGGGGACAGCGGGTTAAAACACGTAAGGGGCTCATTAGGTAACACGGGGGCCGGCAGAAATTGTTTTCCAGCCTTCTCGTGTCTGTCAGGGAGCAGGCTGGACCAGGCAGGGGGTGCCCTCTCTGCCATTTAAGGGAATGTAGACGTATTTTTCCATCCAACCCCCAGAGTTTTTGTGGCAGCTCAGAGCACCAACAGGTTGCCTTTGAGGACGCTCACAGCTGCTTCCTCTTTCCACCCTGTCAAGAAGGCCAGGCGGTAGAGATTGGCCCAGGCGGGCAGGGGGCGGGGATTGGTGGGAAGGTCACGGTCAGTGCTTTGTGGAATTCTCCCTCCTGCGGCCCTGGGCACGTTCCTGGGTCGGCCCTTCTTGCCTCTTCTGCTTCACAGCTTCTACGTTTCATGGAAGCTGCAACGACTCTTTGGGAGCTGGTGTGCAAATAAATCATTATGGTATTACTTTTCAAAATCAGCCCCTTAGACACATACAGGTTTTGCCTCCACATATGCTCCTGTCTCCTAGGTTGTCAAGTCCCCAGCAATCATCTTGTCCCCACATTCCATCTCCTAGGCACATGGCGCTGTTTTCCCACGTCGTGTCAGGACGCTGTGCCTTCTGGAAACCTCTGTGTTCTATCTTCAAAACTTTTTATCCACTTGTGTTTCCACTCTTCCCGTATATCTCATCACCTCGCACATTTCCACCCAGCTCAGTCACCACCCCGGTGCCAGGGCACGCAAAGGACAGACAAACTCACACTGCCATCAGCCCAAACACGGCACCTTCAGGACAAGGCCCTGCTTGGCCATAACTCACATGGCAAGCGTACTGTCCTGAAATTGTGTGAAGTCAGTGATTCCACTAGGGCTGGGGAAGCAGCTCAGTTGGTAGAGTGCAAGACCCTGCCTGGGTTTGATCCCCAGCATCACCAAAACATAAAAAATAAAAAAAAATAATGATTCCACCTAACATCACAAACACAGGTGGTTTTTTGGGTGGCAGGTCTTTGCAGGCACACTGCACAATGTTTCAAAGTCAAAGAGAAAGCATTTGAAGGTTATCTTAGTGTTTCCCTACAAGTGTTGACTCCTTTAGATACCAGATGAAAGAGTGCGTGCACACAGTGGTACGGGACACTGCTGTGACTTGGGGGCCACGCTTTTAGCATGTTGGCAGTGGGGTGTGTAATAGGCAGACTGTGAGCCCCTAACGTTAATCTCTGTTTGCTCACTAACAATTATGGTGACTTGGCTGCAAAGTAGGGAATATAATGGTGCTCAGAATTGCTGGCTACAGGGCAGAAAAAGAATTCCCTTGCCGGATACCCACCTGTAACCCCAGCAACTCAGGAGGCTGAGGCAGGAGAATCCCAAATTCAAGGCCAGCCTTGGCAATTTATCGAGACACTGTTTCAAAATATAAAGGCCTGGGGGTACAGCTCAGTGGTAAAACACCCCTGGGTTCAATCCCCAACACCACCAGGAACGAAACAAGAATTCCCTTATACCCAGGAAACACATTGCCAAGCACCACGTAATAGCCACACAGAGAGAAGAGCAATCAGTAAGTCCACACCCTGTGACCCTTCTACCAAAGCTCTTCTTTGCTTAAGTAAGGACTTTTTCCTGGCTACGGTCACTAGCCCACAAAGTGTGATTCATTCTTGTGTCAAATATTGAAATCAATGCTCACTCAGTGCCAAGCGCCGGAAGTACAAAGCTGAATGGCGTGGTGGGTGAAGGCCAGCTGCAGATCTCTAGACCCACACCATCAGGTAGGTAGGATCCCCCGAGAGTGTTCTGCAGGGTCCACCATTGGGCCCGGGGACATGGGCATTCTGCCAACGCCCGCCGGCCACCCTGCCTTCCAGGCTGCTGCTCTGCTTCATGTGCTGCACCACGCTGCTGTCCATGTGGCTCTCCAACACCTCCACCACCGCCATGGTGATGCCCATCGTGGAGGCCGTGCTGCAGGAGCTGGTCAGTGCCGAGGAGGAGCAGCTCGTGGCCGGCAACTCCAGCGCCGAAGAGGCCCAGCCCATCAGTACAGTTTGCGGGAGTTCATCTCCTCCCTGCTCCCCCAACCTCCTCCCTGGGTCTCCTGCCAGTCTTCTCTTGTCACACTGCCAGCTTGGTGCCTGTCCCCTGAGCCCCTCGTCTTCGCTTTTCCTCTTTCCCACACCAGCTCCTGTAACCTGGAGCTTCCCTGATCCCCACCCCGGCTCTTCCTTCCTCCTCTACTTACGGGCACCCCCTCTGCTCCCTCTCCCAAGACGCTCAAGAGTTACTACTGAGCCCAGGGCCTTGTCAGTCTGTGAGCTCCAGTCTACCTTCAGAGCAGAGAGAAAGGGAATCGGCACCCAGAACACCTCCCGCCCCTGCCCTGATCCCTGGGTGCTCTTCCACGCCGGTGTTAGCTCCAGCACCCTCATCTCACGTCTCCCATTTCTTCATAGGTCTCGATGTAAATAGCCAGCCTTCTCTGGAACTCATCTTTGTCAATGAAGAGTGAGTATGACTGTCTTCTTCCCAGAAGAGCCTTGCAGGGCCCGTTGGAGAGGTCAGGAAAGATGTGACCATAAGCGACTCTTTTAGATATGTGGGCCAAGTTCACCATCCTGTCTCCATCCCTCAGAGCCACTTGCCAGGATCTTTAGTGCAATTCCCTTAACCCCAGAATACTGCAGTGATGGAGAAGAAATAGAAAGACTAATACTGAATCTGAGTAGATATAGAACTGTCAGTCAAGCCACCAGATACAACGTCATCTAAATTGATGTTCTCTTAGAAGAATAAGTTCTTGGAGAATCACAGAGTATTTTATAAATGTTAGATATGCTCTTAGTAAATCTGGTCTTACAAATGACAGAGAAAACTTAGGTGACAGGGGATTAGGGGCCAGTTGGTGACAGAGCCCTGTAATGGTAGAAAGGAAAATCTGGGAAAGGAAACATTGAGTCAAACATTTATGGGAGGTCTATCCACTAACAACGTATTTCTTTTGGAGATTTTATATGAAAATGTCATCTTCCAGGTATTCTGTGACAAATATTACAATATAAAAATCTGGATTTGTAATGGAGCTGGGCTTTACAATTTCTCCTTTCATAAAAAATCAAAAACCCACATGGAGTGGAATTAGCATAATGGGATAGATGACAGAGGATGCCACCAGAAAATGGCTTTGTTTTTCTCCTCCACTGCCTTCAATCGTAACCCATTGGCTTGCCGCCCACCCCTCCCCGCCCCACACCGTTGGCCTGGTACTTCAGGCAAGTCCCATAGCTTTAGATACCATGATCTCATTTCCAGATACTCACAGTCTAGTCCAGATCCTTATCAAAACTGCAGTCTCTGGTCCACAGCTCTCCCCACCCCTTGCAGCCCAGGCCTGCAGAAGAGCTGAAAGCCAGTCGGGGCGGGAGCTGACCTTCTCCTCCTCCTCCTCTTCCTCCTTCTCCCCTGCCACCCAGTCACTCTGCTGCTTCTGACTTCTCCAGGGCTGAGGCAGAGGCTGGAGGGTGCAGGCACAAAGGTCAGGGCTGGAGCCAGGGCCGCTGGGGTGGACGGCCTCTCTGAGAGCCAGACCTGCCTCTTGCCCTGTGGGGCTCCTACCTTCAGGGTGCGTAGAGCATCCCCTTGAGGCACGGAGTGACCACTCCCCGCCTCCTTGGCTCACTCACTTCCCCACAGCACTTTGGTCCTTGGGCTGCCTCTGCCTCTTCCAGCCGGCTCCCGCCCAGCTTCCTTCCGTGTGTCCCCCTCCCAAAGGGTTCCGCAGCAGCACTGCCCTGCTGAACGCAAAGCTCAGGCTGCTCTGGTAGCCGTGGGTGCTTTCTCCTCACTCGGCCTCTCTGCCCTTTTGCGCTGACTTTCTGCCTTTGCTCCTTCCACGTAAAACTGGGTCCCCAGACTCCATAGTGAAAGCCCGAGTCGTCCCTGGACCTCTCCCAGCATGCTCTGTGCTGTGGGTGCCAGGGCTGTGTGGCTCTCTGCTCTCATGGCCAGCGCCCCGCCCCCTGTGGTCTAAGGAGGTCCTTGCTGGCCCTTGTCAGCCAGTTTAGGGAGAAGGGAGGGAAACAAAAAGGCACGTTTTGCAAAGAAGGCTTCACTCCAAACCTCCATCGCCTCCTCTCTTCCCTGTGAGAGCCTGGAGCGGGTGGTGGTACAGGACACCGTGTCCTGCACGGGTATGCCCAGTGCCCTCATCTGGCTTCACAGAGGGTGAGCTGGTGGCACCCGCTGTCCTCACACACTGGAGGCACTCGTCGAGTACCCGGTCAGTAACGGAAAGTTCTCACCTTCCTCTGTCTTCAGACAAAGGTTGGCAGATCCACAGCTCGCCTGCCGGGCTCGGCGTGTGCAGCTGTTGACCAGAAATTCCTCCCCTTCTTCTCATGCTCACTTGCTTTTCCCTGGATACAGCCAGGCCCTCCCAGCTCCTGTCGCCTCAGATGAACATGCTACACAAGTCTCTCCTTGTAGATAGTGGCCTTTCTCAAGTCAGCTGCAAGGACATGGGCAGGACTCAGGCCCCCTGTGAGACAGGGAGAGGCGCCTGTCCTTACACCACCAGCATCCCGGTGCTGAGTGACACCTGTGCCAAGAATCTGTTGTGAGGACTAATGATGTCACAAGGAATCATGTCTACAGTTAAGTGCTTGGCACCTAACAAGCACTCCATGTTCAATGATATTACTAGTGTTAGCATTGCTCCAAAGGAAGCATGCAGCCTCTGCCCTCAGGAGGAAGCAAGTCCCTGGCTCCATGAATCTTTTCAGCACCCCCTATAGCATTTTAGAAGGCAAGGAGGATTAGGGTAGAAAACTCTGTAGGCTAGAAAAATGGAGTCCAGAGCCAAGTCCCTTACATCAAACCTTGACACGGGGAAGAGAACCCCAGTGTCACGAAATCTGGCCCACTACGGTTACCATTTCCTTTGCTTTGTTCCAGCACGTCAGCTGCAGACTTCACTTCCCTGATGCAGAACAAGGTATGGCCTTGTGTTTTTTCTGTGCTTTGATGTCACTTGAAGGTCCCTCAAGGTAACTTAGGCATCAAGACACCTGTCAGCTTATCCTGTATCACAGCAGCCTCCAGGGACATAAGGACAGAAAAGTGGTCACACAGGTTGGATATAAGGGCCATCAAGCTCGTGGCAAAGGCCTGGATAGTTCCAAACCCCAGCCCTGAGTACTGGGTTTAGCCACATAAAATACAATTTAACCTTTTTCACTGAAATCCAAGAGTCAGTCACCCAGATTTCAAGAGCTAAAGATAAGGTTAGGATTCCTCTGAGGGGCTTCCAGTTATAATATCTGATTACGTAAAGAGGTACATTTATAGGGGAGAGCAGTGCTTACCTGTACACTGCAGTTCAAACTCATCCCCCACCCGCAAAGCCAGTTTTATGTCTCTTTACAAGGAGTGTAAATGGCCAATAAAATTGTGGACTTCTTTAGGTGGGATTTAAATTATTTTCTTTCTTTTAACAAATAATAAAAAGTTCTTCATTAGCTAATGAAGTCCCAGAAAGTCAGACTCTCCTGAAGGACACAGTCATGTTTGCCAGGTTGTGAAGGCCTCTTCACGTGGGGCTCTGTGAAGCTGGTCAGGTGCACGCCCTCATCCCATGTCCTCGCCACATCCTCTTCCTAATAGTGTGATGGCTTCTGTCTCAACAGAACCTGAATGGTGTGCCCACAATCACCAACCCCATCAGAACAGCAAACCAACACCAAGACAAGAAGCAGCCATCCCAGGTAACAGAATCCCATCTTCTATTTCCTACCCGCAATGTCTGGTGCTCCCCAGGGGCACTTGTCCTGGCATTGTGAGGGTTTCAGGCTCGTGAGCTGTCACCTACATCTGGCCTGTGTGCACTGTGACAGTGAAGCACCTAGCCCACGTGGCTTCATCAAGGCCTCCCACCTCCTGGGCCCAGTCTCTCCAACTGCAAATGCCGAGGGTTGGTCTAGACAGAGGTGCTCAAACTTATTCCTCAAAGGTGCTTCAGGGACACTGCAAATACTTTATTTTAGTATCCTGAGATACCAAAGCATCTGCTTTGTTGCACAAATGAGGGCTTCCTGATACTACACCACAAATGAAATGTAGAAACCAAATGAATGTTAAAACTGGTAAAAAAAAAAAATGGCTGCAGGCACTTACAACCTTTAATTTCACATTTTTGTGTTCATGAAAACAGTCTTGATTGGTTAACATCCATTATCATCATAAATAACTGCCACCATTTATGATGTACTGATTATGTGCCAAGCATTTTCTCCCCAGTCTTTGCTCAATGAGGCAGTTATTTTGAACTCCATGTTTTTGCAAATGAGGCAGAGTGATGAAATCATAACCCAAGGCCCAAGAGCTTGTGAGAGCAGCATCTCCATTCAAATCCAGGTGTCCCTGTTACAAAATCCATCCATGCCAATGAAATGCTACTTTTATGTTTGATATATTGGGTTTCTGTGTAAGATTTCATTGGAAGAAAGCATCATAGGAAACCCTGGGCTAGAGAATCTATATGGGCTCTTCCAGCTCTGATAATCAGTGGGTCTTTCAGAGGTTTGGAAGGGCCCAGTCTTCCTGTGGCCCTTGTCGGAGGAGGAGACAATGATTAAGGGCCATGAGAAACATGGCAAGGTGACCTCTTTCCCACTGGTTTTCTTATAACCTGACCTGCTGACATTTGCACCAGGCTTCTCAGTCTCATGAAGAATCAGTGATGGTGACCAGATCTGGAGTGGGGGACTCTCGCTTCTTTAGTCCACTTGAAACCAGAGATCACCTCTGTGACCTGAAAAGCCCTCATCTGGACCAAGCAGAGCCTGGGAGGACCAGGGCAAGGCTGAGGTTTATGTGCAAGGTGGGAGGAGAAGGTAGAGAGGAAAGAGTGGGGCAGACAGGAAAGAATCACACACTTGGACCCTCGTCCCAGGGAAGCTAGGTTTTCATCAGGACCGTCACCCTAACGCCATCTTCTGCTGATTCTAACACAATGTGGAGAGCAACCAGCGTACTGAAGTTCAAGTGGAAAAAAGGAAAAAGCACATGCTGTCAGTATTCATGACATTAACAACAAAGAATTATAATAGCTAACCATTCATTAAATGCCAGGGAGTGAGCCAAGTGCTTTATGTATATTACTTCATTTACTCCGCGCAACAACATGGCAGAGAAAATATGACTTTCCCCATTTTACCAGAGAAGGAACTGCAGTGCAGAGGCATGTCCAGGTTGGCAAATGATAGAAAGTGGGATTCATCTTTCTGATTCCAAAGCTCGAAACCTTTCTGCTGCACCAGGTGCCTCTTGCCTTTCAGGCTTCGTGTGCTAGGCAGCCCAAGCTGGTGCAGACTCACTGATTTTCCTTTGGTAGGAAAAGTCGCTAGTCCTGACTCCCAGTCCCAGGAACCAGAAGCTGAACAGAAAGTACAGGTCCCAGCACGACCAAATGATCTGCAAGTGCCTCTCTCTGAGCATTTCCTACGCTGCCACCATCGGTGGCCTGACCACCATCATTGGCACCTCCACCAGCCTCATTTTCCTGGAACACTTCAACAAGTAAGTCATTCACTCAGTCAGCAAATACTTACCAACCGCTAGGCGTCAGGAACTGGGAAACCCCTGGGCTAGGGAATCTATACGGGCTCTTCCAGCTCTGTTCCAGGTGCTGGCAGAACAGGTTCTGTGCCACGAGGGAAAGAGACAGTCAAGTTGCTGCAGTTGAGTATGACCAGGGAAGCCGGTTTCTACTAGGAGAGCTCACCAGGTCTGCAGGGAGGAAGTGCCTCCCCACAGAGGTGACAACAAATGGCCTCCAGAAGGCTGAGCTGTAGCACACCAGATGAAGGGAGACTTCCCAGAAAGAGAACAGTGTGGAGGAGGCTCCCAGGCAGGAGAGAAGAGCAAAGGAGGCCAGGTGGCAGAGACAAAGGGCTGTGAAGGAACTTGCATGTCATCCGCAAGGGTGTGAGACCCCTTTAGGGCATGTTAAGCAGGGTGTGAGGGGACCAGGTTTATGGTTTTGAGAACTCATGCTGGGTGAAACTGGAGAGCAGATTGGAAAGGAGAAAGCAGAAGGATAGTTTAGGACACTGCTGCCTTTGCCTCAGAGATAGCTTTGGTAGCCTTGGATGACAGTGGCAGTAGGCAGGAGAAAGAGTCAGATCTGAGAGATACAGAGAGATAACCGGGTGGCGTTGGTAGGATCAGAAAGAGCCTGAGAGGGAGGGCCAAGCCTGACGCTCAGTCCCTGGTTTCAGCAGCTGAGGGACTGGAGGGAAAGGACGAAGAATGGGGAAGCTGACGGAGCTTGAGGTGTCAGTTGGGGGCATGACTCTGAATCTCAGGAGAATATTTTGGCTGGAGAGATTTGGAGTCCGTGGCCTGCAGGCTGGCACCATGCATGTGCGGTCTGTGTTGTGACCCCAGCCACTGTGCTCAGAGGGACCTCGTGCTTGGTTAATGCTGGCTGTCCCTGTCTAGAAACTCTTCATACCCTTTGAGCAAGAGGCCCACCTTTTCATGTTGCCCTTTGGTAATTGAAGTCATAGGACTTAGAATGTGACAGGGAGAACAGGGGACAGGAGAGGGGAAATCCAGGAAGATCTGTGTCACTCTAGCCAGGAAGAAAGTGTTTCAAGGAGTAGCTACAGTATTTCCTGTCAATGAAGGATGACACAGAATGGGGTAAAAATGCAGCTCTTGTGTTGGGGGACACCGTGGCTACAGGTAGCCCCCGCCACCGGGGTTTGGTCAAGTGGTAGGAAGAGAGGACAGATCTTGGTGCCTTGAGGAGTAAGAAGGAAGTGAGGGAATGGAGAGCTGACTGAGGGAAGGAGAAGTGAGGTGATGATAGAAAGGGAGGGAAGGAGCAAGAGGAGAGGTCTAACAATGGAAGACACTTAAGCTCTGTTTAAGACGATCCAGATGAGAGGGAAGTTGACATACAGAGGGGTAAGGGGAGAGTTAATGATTACAGAATGATGATTCTATCTAGAATTCATTAATTGGTTTGTTGCAACTATACAGAATCCAGACAAGAATCATGAAGTAAGCAAAAAAAAAAAAAGGTATCTAAAATCGATACCACTAACATATACATCCTCTCCTGAGTGCACTCAGAATTACTCACGACCTGTTTGCCCTTAATTTACATAAAGATTTTGAGAAGTTTAACTCCTCTGGTTTTTCACCTGTCATTCCCCCCAAATACCATTTGGAAGCCCTGCCTCTTCTAATCACTGACCCGTGGATCAGTGGATAGTGAAGCCACTGAGAAAACACAAAAGGATGGATCCAGAGCAGAGAGCACTGGTCAGAGACAAGAGGCAGGAAGGAGAAGGAAGGAAAGAAGGGAAAGGACAGAGAGGAAAGGGAAAAGGAGGGCGGGAGGAAGGGCAGAAGGAGAGAGGAAAGACCAACGAAAATTAAGACCTGACACCCAGGAGCCAAGCCCAGTGGGCTCCTCACTGCATTTTGTTCTTCCAGGCTGTTTTTCTTGGCATGTGAGCAGATCACCCACGTTTTATTTTGCTGATGTGTGTATGTGCTTAGAGGTTCCAAGTCCTGGTCCTTCACGGGCCCCATCCATACCTAGAACCCTCACGAGGTCCCAGGGTCCATGGTTTTCTAGAATTGGCTGCTGTGTGTCCACCTGTCAACACTCACAGTCCTTGAGTGACTTCATGACAAAGTACACCAGCCTTTCCTCTCCATTCTGTGGTCTCAAAAACCAGAGGAGTTAAACTTCTCAAAATCTTTATGTAAATTAAGGGCAAACAGGTCGTGAGTAATTCTGAGTGCACTCAGGAGAGGATGTATATGTTAGTGGTATCGATTTTAGATACCTTTTTTTTTTAGCTTACTTCATGATTCTTGTCTGGATTCTGTATAGTTGCAACAAACCAATTAATGAATTCTAGATAGAATCATCATTCTGTAATCATTAACTCTCCCCCTACCCCTCTGTATGTCTTCTTCAGGAGCATTCACCTGTCATTCCCCCCAAATACCATTTGGAAGCCCTTCCTCTTCTAATCACTGACCCGTCTTTGCCCTCCAGCCAGTACCCAGCCGCAGAGGTGGTCAACTTTGGCACCTGGTTCCTCTTCAGCTTCCCCATATCCCTCATCATGCTGGTGGTTAGCTGGTTCTGGATGCACTGGCTGTTCCTGGGCTGCAAGTGAGTCTCAGGCCCTGCTGGCAAAGCACTGAGGTTCTGCTCAAAGCAGGGAGTAACCAACAGGATGCCGAGGAGAAGGCAGTGGACTGGACTGGGAGCCACATGTCTCCTTTAGAAGCTCTAAACTTCCATGAGCTCTGCTTGACTCTCTGTTTTAAAAAAATGAAATGTTCTTATTTCAACTAATTGGTTAGAGTGTCTCTCTGATTTATTAAAAGTCTGAATTGAAGAGTGTTTAATGTAGTTTTGATCTCAAAGCATATAGATTAATTCCAACTACTCTTTAGAAATATAATTCCAAATAGAAGTTTCCTTTGGTTTAATTTTAGAGGCATCATAGTAACGTGCTCTACTCCCTCAAAATAACAAGTTTGGGGACTGGGGAGATAGCCCAGTTGGTAGAGTGCTTGCCTTGCAAGCACAAAGCCCTGGGTTCAATCCCCAGTGCTGCAAAAAAAAAACAAAAAAACAAAAAAACAAGTTTGGTATGTCCCTTACAATATTATTTCTAGGGCTCGGGATATAGCTTAGTTGGTAGAGTGCTTGCCTCCCATGTATAAGGCCCTGGGTTCAATCCCTAGCACCACCAAAAAAAAAAAAAAAAAAAAAAGTACAATATTATTTCTAATATTAATTTGTTTAGTAATCCTTTCCTTCATAATCATCCAAATTTGATGAGTTTCAAACACATAAAGGGATGATACATGTCATGTTTTGCTAAGAGTCCACAGAGCCCAGCACTCCACTGGTCAAGGAATAGTCTCAGAGCTGACTTCTCTTTTCACTCAGGGACTGTTATCAAACCACTGATGGTTGTATATTTCTGTAACTCCAGGATTATAATATAAAACTCACATCCACATTTCCCCCAGACAAGCCTCAACTCTAGACAAATAAATGCACACACACAGACACACACACACCCCATGCATGTGGTACAGACACATAGACACACACACATTCAGACATACATACCACATCACACTGATTCTTTTTCTTATGCATGAATATGTAGAAACAAACACACGTAAAGACACCTGTACGGATACATAAGACACACCAGAGCTGTCCCAGATGGATATACCCAAGAGGCTGTGGGAGGCTGGTGGAAGCCTGGGTAACCAGGCAGACAGGAGCTGTATGAACAGAAGGACAGAAGGACAGAAGGACAGTGCATGTGAGCGAAGAGGAGAAGGGCCGTCACAGCGAGCGGGTGGTCTGGTATCTGCTTGATATCTGATTTCCTCTGGGTCTCAGAAGTGTGTTTCCTTTTCTCTTTTGCTCCTTTTCCCTCCTCAGCTTTAAAGAGACCTGTTCTCTGAGCAAGAAGAAGAAGACCAAAAGGGAAGAGCTGTCAGAGAAGAGAATCCAAGAGGAATATGAAAAGCTGGGAGACATCAGGTAAAGCCTCAGCCACTGCCCTTGTCCCTTGTCCAGGATAGAAACACAGCGGGAAAAATGAAGCACAAAACAGCCTTGTTCCTGACAGTCCCTGACATTGGGCGAGTTTCCCACAACTATGAATCCAGGCATTGAGATGCCACTTGATGCGGAGGCCAAGCTCGCCCAGACTGCAGTGCTTGCCCTACCCCTTGGCTGTATTTGGAGTCCAAGGCATAGCTGTGGCATGGGGGTGGAGTGTCTGGGGTGAGGCAGCCGGGGAAAGAGCCACAGAAAGATGGCACAGCGCCATCTTGGAACATGCCAGATCCCCTCCCCAGTCAGGCTCCTCACACTGCTCAAGTGGACCACCACAGTGAGCCAGTGACCACTCCTAGGAGCTGGGAGACTTGGTGCTATTTGGAGAATAAGGCAGCATTGAAGACAGAAGTTTCAAGAAATCACTAACCAGTGCTCAGTCACTTCTATCAGCATTTCCACAGTGCCTCAGCATTCTGGTTGATGCTATTTCTCCTCTTAGAGCTATTGGCATGTACAACTTTGGGTACAACAATTCAGGGAGAACTATTTTTCAAGCTTTAAGTTGTAAAAGGAATACATGTTCACTGTAGAACATGTATGAAGCACAGGAAAGTATAAAGAAAAATTGAAATTGACTTGTGCTCTTAGCATCCCAGTGTTAACTGTTGATGTTTCTTTCCATACTTTTTTGTACAAAATTACATGTATTTTTGGTAAAATTCATACGGAACATACCCACATATCCTGCCTTTTCTCACTTACCATTGTACTGTGACTGTGTCCTCATGTCGTGAATTCTGTTGTGGAAACAAGATGATTAGTAGATGCCTCTCATTAGTAGATACACAGTTGTGCCAAGATGCATTCAGTGTCCCAGGAGATCAATGGAGAAACAAAATGCTTTTTTTCACTTTTTACTAGGCAATATTTCAGTGTGCCTTTCGTATTACTGTCTTAGATGAAGGGAAGGACCAAACTTAAGGTTCCTGATATCTATATTTTGAGGTCGAATGGCCTCAAAAATGTTGTACCCCTTCCTACTCCTGCTAGCACAGTATCCGAGGGTGCCCATTTCCATACCTTCTCCTTGTGGCTGTAGTTAAAATTATGTCATAAATGGGTAGCGCTGGATTCTCTCCCTTCCCACCTAAATTCTGCAGGACACATGGTGAACATCCTATTTATTTTCCGGCATTGCCTGGTTGGTCCTTTTCCTGTTTCACTGCCAGCCATTCCAGTGGCAAGCAGTGACTGTGTTTTATGCCTGAAGTGTTGCAACTCTGAATAAAGGAGTTTCCAAAAGCACAGTGAAAAAGCTTTAAAACAACAACAACAAAAACAACAACAAAACTCCCCAGTCCTGGAGTGGCTCATTCTGTTTGATTTTATAGCTACCCTGAAATGGTGACTGGATTTTTCTTCATCCTGATGACCGTACTGTGGTTTACCCGGGAGCCTGGTTTTGTCCCTGGCTGGGACTCCTTCTTTGAAAAGTAAGTGATGTAGTTTCTTCCTGAAGAACCAATCCCTCACCCAGTTGCCTCAGGCAGTGACCACCTGTCCATCACAGCTCTTAGGGGCAGACACGAGACCAGAGGGCTTTTCACTGCCTGAGAAGTCTGTTCCTTCTAGGGAGGAGATAGTATGGAGTCAGGAAGAAAACACAGCATTTTGAATCCCTGTCTGGGCTTGGGATGCAGCCGCCGCTCAGCAGCTGTGTGGCCTTAGTCTTCTCACATGAGCTCTCGGACCCTCGGCTGTCTCACAGGGTGTTAGGAAGTTAAAGGAGACACTGTCTATCGAGTACCAATTGTAAAGAGACTGTGTACCCAGAGGCCGAGGCCTGTGGAAGGAAGGAGAGGTACACACAGGATCCTGTGCCCCTCCTGCATGTTCCTCTGAGGGCCAGGACCGGACACAGGCCACAAGGTCTCCAAGCACCAGCTTCTCATTTGAGGAGGGACACATGTAGAGCATGGTGAGCTGTGGATCCACAGGATCACTTCTAGGACTTCCCCAACTAATGGGCCCACGAGTTCCACTCGCACATCACACCCAGCCAGGCACTGCCTCTGGGCCTTAACTATGGTCTATGAATCCACTGTGGGACAGCGTGCCAGCCACTGGCAAGAAGTCAGGTTGCTGTCATCTCTAGATTAGGTCCTAAAAAGAGGCACTTGTTAGACGAACTTTCCTGAGACTCATGATATTTCCAAGAATTCCCAACCCTCCTCCTCCAGCCCTGCTGTCTCTCTGCTAGGAAAGGCTACCGCACTGATGCCACTGTCTCTGTCTTCCTGGGCTTCCTCCTCTTCCTCATTCCAGCAAAGAAGCCCTGCTTTGGGAAAAAGAATGACGGTAAGAGAAGGTTCAGGGGAAGAATTTGGGGATGGCTTTAGTCAAGAATGCCCAAATAAGAATCATCCAAAGGAGGCTTACCAAGCCTCTTCAGACTCCCCACAAAATAGTACAGCCATCTCCCAAATCCTCCAATTCACCCATCAGGTCTCTGTCTCCACAAATCACATCCCTCTCGACCTTTGATGTAGGTACAAGCCGGGAGCCCTCCCTACAGACAGAGCCCATCATAACATGGAAGGACTTCCAGAAAACCATGCCCTGGGAGATTGTCATCCTGGTGGGAGGAGGCTATGCCCTGGCTTCTGGAAGCAAGGTAAGTCTTAAATTTTGCTCTTATGGGTCAAATAGGAGTCCGGAAGCTTTACCTAGGGAATCATTACAGCCCTAGGAAGGAGGCTTAAAGAAGCTGAGGGAGAGGATGGTGGCTACCAGTCACTGGGATGAACAGCAAGAGCAGGATAGATGTCTGTCCCTCACTGACCTTCTCAATGCTGCTGGGAACAGAGAGTTGCAGATCAGCTGTGCTACAGGTCATGGCACACCAGCACTGTCACCTTGTCTGCAGGTCCCACGCTGCCACAGGCAAAACGTTTGTCGGGTTTTGTAGCCATTTCCTGGGATCTGACAGTGGTATAGGAGATGAGTCTGTAAGGGCTGAGAACAGCCTAAGTGATAACACAGTGGATTGTCCCTGTTGGTCAACAGGGTAGATTGAACACTTCAGAGAAGCTTTGCCAAAGCTGATGTAAAGTTTTCTTAGTTTCCCAGTTGGGAGCATCTAGAATAAGACCTTTCTAATGGGGGTGGTGGGAAATGGCTGAAATGCCTTCTCTGAAATACAGAACAGTCCTAAGAATGAATCGGGTTAGCTATGGAAATCAGTATGGAGGTTCTCAAAAGTCTGGGCATGAAACCACCATATGATCCAGCCATCCCACTCCTCGGTATTTATCCTCATGAATTAAAGTCAACTTACTACAGTGATACATGCATACCCATTTTTATAGCAGCATGATTCACAATAGGCAAACTATGGAACCAGCCTGGGTGTCCATCATCAGATGAATGGATAAAGAAAATGGGGTACATATACACAATAGTTTTATTCAGCCATAGAGGAAAATGAAATTATGTCACTTGCAGGAAAACAGATGGAACCAGAGACCATCATGTTAAGTGAAATAAGCCAAACTCAGAAGGTTAAAGGTTATATGTTTTCTCTCCTATGCAGAAACTAGAGAGGAAAGAGAAAAACAAAGGTGGAGGGGGGTGTCATGAAAATCAAAAAGAGATCAATAGAGGAAGGGGACCAAGGGATGAGAGGTGGAGAGGGAGGAGGAAAGTGCTAGGGGGTGATACTGGCCTAATGATATTGTTATATTGTGTGCATGTGTGAATCTATAACAAATCCCACCATTAATTATGTACTACTGTAATGCACCAATAAAAAAATGTAGGAGCCGGGCGCGGTGGTGCCCACCAATAATCACAGCAGTTTGGGAGGCTCGAGGCAGGAGGATCAAGAGTTCCAAGCCAGCTTCGGCAACTTAGTGAGGCCCTCAGTGACTTGGCAAAACCCTGTTTCTAAATGAAATACGTTTTTAAAATGTGGGGGCTGGGGATGTGGCTCAGTAGTTGAGTACCCCTGGTTTCAATCCACTGTACCCACCCACCAAAGTAAATAAATAAATAAAGTAGGGGAAAAAAAGAATGAGCTGGGTTAAGATTCAGATGGCTTCTCCCTCTGCCCTGCTAATATGCATGAAGCCATTCTAAACATGGTTCACTTGCACTTGCCCACACTGTGCATCAGTGACAGCCAGGGCACAGAACCCTACACTGGGAAGGATCATCAGAGGATATTAAGCCCCACTTTCTATGCAAGATGACAGTCCCCTCCCAGATGCCAGGGCCCAGACACCCTCAATAACAGGGCACTCCCTATGCAAAGGGTAGTTATTTAAATCCCAGTTGTTCTGTACTTTCTGTGTATCATCCACTGTTGGTTCTGGCTCTGTTCTCTGGAACCCTATCCTGGGTGATAATTAGTAAAATGATAAACACAGTTCTTAGATCTGTTTTTCCTACTAGAACTCCCCCGTTCTTTTAGCCATTCTCAAAGAAGGGTGCATCCTGATCTCTCGCCTCAGGACTCACTGTGGTTTACCTACCCTGGCTTATTCAGACATGGCCCGGGGTGGTCAGTCTGCTACAAAATGGACTATTGTATTACCAAATCCACCTCCCTCCTCTGACGCAGGCACCAGCCTACAATTTTATAGAAGCTTTTACAGGGTTTCCCAGGCACTCAAGTCAATGTTTCTATTGAAATAGCAATCGACTACACCCCTTCGTTCTTTTCTTTGGTAGCCACTATTAAACCAGAATTCCTTCAACCGATCCTGTGTGTGCACTGTCAACATTTCTAATTCCAAGTACAGGATACTACATTTATCTTTATTGAATTTCAGTTGTTAGTTTTGGCCTGAGTCTAGCCATGAAGACCTATTTTTAAATCAAAATTGTGTATGTATTTCAGATAGTATAGTTGATGTTTCTGTAAAACCTATTTGGATAGGTTTGAATCTACCAATTATTAAACTTTAGTAATTCAGGTACAATCTATGTGATTCCTACTGAGTTTGAAATAATTTCAGAGTCTTCACACTAGTGAGGAAAATTCAATGTGAAATGTTTTCATACCAAGGGGTTTAAAAAAATTAAGACTTCCTTCATTTCGTTTTGTCTAACTTGGCAGTCCGATTTATCAACTTACTTCAAATTATAGCGTAAAAGAGTTCTGGAAAAATAATTGCCATTAAATTATGTCACTTTACTTTTTTAAAATTTATTTTTATTATAAACAAATGGGATACGTTTTTTAAAATTTAATTTTAACTTTACTTATGAGTACTATTGGGATGACTTGGTAAATAAAACTCCATTTTTTTTCACAAACTGTACTGTTTCCACTCAACTAACTGCTCTTCCTCCCCTGCCTTTGTCCAGTGGGTTAGGTTTAATGTTGTGAGAGGGAATAAGCAGAGTTCCTGCAGGCTGCAAGCACTGTACCAACCATTAATTGATGCAATCTTCACATATTCAGTTTCTAACTCTCAGTTAGTTGGAAGAAAAAGGAAGAAAAGTTCTCCAAGGTGAGAGGGCTCCAACAGAGAGAATTCTGGAGGCCTTTGGTCACCATTCATCTGTGAGCTTGCAGTGAGCTGGTAAGGGAAGTGTAGAGATCAAATGAGCTTTTGATGAATTTGGGAAAGAGGAGAAAAGGTGGCTTGCTGACAGTGTAGTGAAGGCAATCTTTAACAGTAAAATTTGAGTAGCACGACTTTAAGTTGAGGAATCATAAAACATCTCGCCTTGCTTTCTGCCCCTACTGCCATTTCCCTACTGCCTTGGCATCTAGGGTTCCACAGCAAGAGCTGGAGTGTGTCAGTCACAGAAGGGAGAGGAGGAGGGAGCAGAGGGGAGGAGAATGCATATGGCAACCTGGGGACTTATAGTTCAAAAACTCACTGGTGGCTTTCATTTTTTAGAAGAGGAGACGTACCATTGGCAGATGAGTATCTTCCAATTCAGTGAGTCATTCCAAGTGGGAATATTCATTTATTTGAGTGGATACATATAATGGTTGCTAATGGAAAAGATTCAGACTGGGTAATATGCCTTTATATCTTGTGTCTGCAGAAAACACTGACAGATGTACTTGTCAACCATGATGGGAACTGCACCCAACCATTTGGATTTATGCTATAGGCAAGGAAGGAGGCATCTTTCCCATTTTTTCTCCCACATTTTTTATTGGTGCATTATAGTTGTACATAGTGTTGGGATTTGTTGTTACGTATTTATACATGCACACAATATAACAATATAATTTGGCCAATATCACCCCTAGCATGACCTACCTCCCACCCCTTGGTCTTTTTCCTCTACTGACCTCCCTTCGATTTCCATGAGAACCCCCCACTTTTTTTTCCCTCTCTAGTTTCCATATATGAGAAAATTTACATGACCCTTAATCTTCTGAGTTTGATTTATTTTACTTAACATGATGGTCTCTGGTTCCATTTATATTCCTGCAAATAGTATAATTTCATTTTCCTCTATGGCTCAATAAAACTCCATTGTGTATATATGCCCCATTTTCTTTATCCATTCATCTTATGATGGACACCTAGGCTGGTTCCATAGTTTGGCCAGTGTGAATGCTATAAACATAGATATTCATGTATCACTCTAGTACTGTGATTTTAATTCTTCAGGATAGATACCAAGGAGTGGTGTAGCTGATTCATATGGTAGTTTCATGAAAGGTCTTTTGAGGAGCCTCCATATTGATTTCCATGGCAGTTGTACTAATTTACAGTCCCACCAACAGTGTAAAGTTTTCCTTTTTCTCCACATCCTCTCCACCATTTATTATTACTTTTATTCTTGGTGACTGCCATTCTAACTGGTGTGAGGTGAAATCTCAGTAGAGTTTTGATCTGCATTTCCCTAATGCTAGTGATGTTGAACATTTTTTCATGTATTTGTTAGTCATTTGTATTTTATTTTTTTAGAAGTGTCTGTTTAATTCATTTGCACATTTATTAATTAGGTTATTTGATTTTTTGGCCTGAAGTTTTTTTGAGTTCTTTATATATTCTAGATGTTGATCCTCTGTCAGAAGAGTAACTAGCAAAGATTTTATCTCATTCTGTAGTTTCAGAGAGAGACTTTTAATCCCTCTCTCCTTCATTACTCATGTGAAATAATGTGGAACTATCAATGTTCAGTTTGGCCCACTCACCTCCCAACAACACACACACACACACACACACACACACACACGCACGCACATGGTTACTACATAAAGAGATTAGTAGTTTTTTCTTTTTCTTGAGTGATAAAGAGAAATGGGCATCAAAAACAGAAGAAAGGAGCTTGGCATGGTGGCACACACCTATATAACCCCAGCCACTTGGGAGACCGAGGCAGGAGGATTTCAAATGTGAGGCCATCCTCAGCAACTAAAAGATTTGGGACGTAGCTCAAGAGCAAAGTGCACATGGGTTCAATCCCCAATATCAAAGGCAGAAGAAAGGATTACATTTGGACTCTGTGAAACGTGATCAATGAGTTGTGAAGGTGTCAGAGGCTACATAGGGTGAGGATGATGTTGAGGGGCTAAAGATGAGGGGTAAAGATCTCCAACCCCTGCTAAGAAAAAGTCCTGGGAAGAATCATAGCAATGAGATGTGGCTACACACACCGTATGACAGTCAATTGATCGAGATATCCGGAGATTGAATACCGTACAATCACAGAAATTTCTGGGCTACAAAAATGATCTAAGCATGAAACTAGGACTGCATCTGTCTCCGCTCAGACTAAAGTAGACAGACTGGATGAATCCTGGGGGTCCCTTCCAGCCAGCAATCCCGACGCTCTGAAGTCTAAGCTCCTTTGGAATGTGCTTTTCCTCCATCTTTCTTACAGTAACACCTCTTCCTACAGAGCTCTGGTCTTTCCACGTGGATTGGGCACCAGATGTTGTCCTTGAGCAGCCTGCCACCCTGGGCTGTCACCCTGCTGGCATGCATCCTGGTGTCCATTGTCACAGAGTTTGTGAGCAACCCAGCCACCATCACCATCTTCCTGCCCATCCTGTGCAGCCTGGTGAGTACAGCAGGGCTCCCGGGTGTCTGAGCAGGTGCCCTAGGGCCTGCAACAGCTGCACCTTCTTCTCTGTTCACTGCCCACAACAGCTTTCACTGCCTGATTTAAAAGCAAAATTTGAAAAAAATGTTTCCAATAGCAATTAAAAAATAAAAAGATACATTAGTAAGTCTCATAGTAAGAACTCTAGAAACCCTTTTTCCAAAAGATTAATTTAGGGGCAGCCCCAAATGAAAAGAAAATGGACCAAACAGCCAGGTGTGGTGGTGCTCACCTACAGGATCAGCTCCCTGGGAGCCGCGGCAGGAAGACTGCAAGCTTAGCAAAACTCTGTCTCAAAATAAAAAGGGCTGGGCGCGCAGCTCAGTGGTAGAGAGCTTGCCTAGCATATGCAAAGCTCTGGGTTTCACTCAGCCTGCCAAAAAAGAAAACCCCAGAATTCCATTTCCCCACGATCCTCAACCTTTCTCTGCTAAGATAACAACCTAACAGTAGGACCAAAGAAGTAACCACAGAAAGTGGAGTCAAAACACACACAGCTGCAAAAACCAAACCCACAGCTCTCAGGATCATCACTACCTCCACCCAAGTCCTCTGGAAGGTTCTGAGCATTGGGAGCAAGGTCAGCCTTACTCCATGGCCTCAGACCAATGGTTATGGAACAGGGATAGAGGGCAACCACCAGGTAATGAACTTGACCCAATGCAGCATCTGTCCACGTTGGGAGGTGAAATCTAGGAAATGAAGGCCCCTTCCCCATCTTAGCAAAATAGCCTCTTCCTGCTCTTCTAACCCCAAACTCCACATGGTCACTCTCTCTGCCCACTGGTCAGACGTCTCCAACTTCTTCCACCATCTTGCGTGTGTGAGCTTGGGAGTGCACTCATTTAAAACTTGGCAACAGTAACAGCAATATCATGGGTTCGAATCCCAAATGAAACAATTATGCTTCCTAGAAAAAAGCACTCAGTTCTGTACCCGGAGGGTGAGGCATCCTTGTTTTCATCAAAGCAACTTATTAATGAGATTTTTTTGTTTGAAGGAAGGATTTTTCAACAAAAGAATAAAGTTTAAGAACTACTTCCTTAGAATAGCATAAAAAAATTCAAACACTCATCCTAGAAAGTGCCTCAAAGCTTTAGCCACTTGGGTTGCCAAGGGCCCTGCATGCCCTGGAGGGGAGGGAACTAACTAGCCCTAGTACATGGTGTCCAGCGAAGGCTAGACCACACCGTGCCATCATTTCAAGCATGTTCATGCACAGGAAGTGCATGCCTAACGTCAGAGTTAACGTTTCTGTGAATTCTTTCTTCTCCTAGTCTGAAACGCTGCACATTAACCCACTCTACACCCTGGTCCCAGTCACCATGTGCATCTCCTTTGCAGTGATGCTGCCGGTGGGCAACCCCCCCAATGCCATCGTCTTTAGCTACGGGCACTGCCAGATCAAGGACATGGTGAGTCGCAGGTGCCTGCTTCCACCAGGTTCAGCCACCATGAGGGTGGGCAAGACCAGTTGCACAACCTTCTCCCAGTTTCTTTTGTAGCAGTGTCTCTGTCCTGGCCACACCCTATCTCGTGTGGTAGAAAGAATGTACCTGTAAAAAGGTTCTTGAATGGTACATAAGCTCTAAGAATACTAATAATGTGCTCTTCCCAACGCTCAGCTGGAGGAAAGTGGGCAGATGATAGAAAAAGCTGGAGCAGGCACTGTGTGTGGCCCAGTTCCAGAAGGTATGAGCTTACACAAATCTCTGCCTCCATTTCTTCACTGGACTATTGGGGATATTCATTCAAAAAGCCACTGGTTTATTCATAGAAAATGAAGCATGAGCAAAGTAAATCCAGGCTGAAAAGTGTTTTGTAAGAATAGGATCCTTCTGCTCAACTTTTCCCCCAGTAAGAAAGCACTGAAGCAACAATGAAAAAATGAGGCATCACCCTTTATTTCTAATTGTCAAGGGCTTATAAAAAATGGCTTTGAGTCAGGCATGGTGGTGCATGCATGTAATCCTGGTGGCTCAGGGGTGCTGAGGTAGGATTGAGAGTTCAAAGTCAGCCTTGGCAATGGTGAGGTGCTAAGCAACTCAGTGAGACCCTGAGTTGCAGGGTTGGGGATGTGGCTCAGTGGTCGAGTGCCCCTGAGTTCAATCTCCAGGCACCCACCTCTTCCCTGGCCAAAAAAAAATCACTTTAAGAAGACATTTTGCCACTGACTTTATGGTTGAATGTATCCACCCTCTACTCAACCCATGCTCATTGCTGTTCTTAATATCCAGGCTGATGGGGGTTGGGGAGAGGATAAACAAACTGCTAGAGGGCTGGGGAGATAGCTCAGCTGGTAGAGTGCTTGCCTTGCAAGCACAAGGCCCTGAGTTTGATCCCCAGTACCGCAAAAAAAAAAAAAAAAAAAAAAAAAAAAAAAAAAAACTGATAGAAATAACTGAGGCCCATCTGTCTGATATAAATAGAGCCCAGTCACCCTTACTGAGGTGAGAAAGAAGTTTTTCCACCATCGAAACTTGTTCTCAGCAGCCCTGTAAAACAGCAAATGAAAGAAAAGAAAGTGCTTTCAGGCTGGAAGTAGATACTCAAGTCCAGTCAAGCTGCTCATCTGTATGGTCGGTGCTATTTCAGGGACGGTGCTATTTCAGGTGCTATTTCACTCCTGCTCCCAGTCTGCTGCTCACACAGCTCCGCCCAGCTCTTCTGCCTCCTGCTTCCTCTGCTGTGTGACCCATGGTTCAGCCCTAGTCATTTACACAGGAATCCAGTCATCAGAGACACTGCTTGTCAAAGGCACTGAATGACAAGAAGCAAGCCAGTCCTGGGTTCTAGTACCAGCGGGGCCATTAATTCAAGGCTTTAATTTCCTCATCTGCTAAATGAGGAGGTTCCAACTAGATACTCCCTGCGGTCCCTTTCAGCTCTAAAGGACCTTAATTTAGCTCCTTAGAACATGCTGAGAAGCACAAGCTGTTCTCCACGCCAAAAGGTCCAGGGGGCCAGGCTGACTGAGGAGTCCATGGCTCCAGTCAAAAGGCAGGACAGAGGACATGTCCAGTCATTTGCTTGGGACAATTTTCCAGCATCTGTTTTTTCCCTTTAATTTTCCCGATTTGCTGGCAGGCAGGAGACCTGTTTCAGCTACACACTGTGTGCTTGGTTACTCCCTGGAAGGATGCCAGCTGTCCTTACTGTACACATCTTCCCAACTGGCCCTAGCTTGGCCAGTCCATCATCCCTCACATCCCCCTTCAGCTTGTGAGTGTCAAGGCCAGGTCAGAAATGAAATAGGTCACACTCAGTAAGGTAAAATTCCCCCGAGGGAAGAAGCAAAGGCCCCGGTGCAGCTACTAGAGGGCTGAGCAGAGACAGTTGACCTGTTCCCCCAGGTGACCCAAGGCACTCTAATTCCCTAAGCTGTTCCCGGGAGGGGGAAAAAGGTAACAGTGGCAAAGGTTCATATAATAAAGCCCCTCCAAGTTCCTTGTGTGTATGAGCACATGAGAGGCTTTGCGGAGTTCCCGCTTTAAAGAGCTCTTTAATTTTGTTAACACATTTCCTGCAAAAACAACTCTCGACATCCTAACTAACAGACTTCCTGGGCTTCCACTTCCTAGAGGGAAGACTACAGGCAAGAAGTGCAGATGATTCTAGGTGCCCTCACCCAGTCCTAATCCCTCTTCTTTTTCCAGTCCTTCCACAGTCCTGTGTCACCCCACAAGGCAATACTAGAGCACCCGTGGGCAGCCCCAGGAACAATGAGGGCCACCTGGGTGGAGCAAGGCTTCGATGGGGACCTAGAAAATGCTCACTTAGGGATCTGTACTGGCTTGTGTCCTACAGGTGAAAGCTGGCCTGGGAGTCAACGTCATTGGCCTGGTGATAGTGATGGTGGCCATCAACACCTGGGGCATTAGCCTCTTCCATTTGGACACTTTTCCAGCCTGGGCGAAGGTCAGTAACATCACTGATCAGGCCTAACACAAGTGAACCACCTGGATCAGTCAAAGGAGCTGCGCAGAGCACAATCTGAACCACAGGCAAAGAAACCCACCCAGAGCCCACACCCCAGAACCACACTGAGGCGCCCTGCCAGAAGATTCTGCCATCTACACCTTGAAGTGCAGGGACCCTGCAACCGCCTCAGGCATGAGCTGGGCTGTTGGTGTCTTCTTCCCTGGCTGCCTGCCTACCTGCCTTAGCATCACAGCTCAAGAAACCAAAAACTGATTTCTCTTCCTTGGTCTGGTCTTTCCAATCAATTCTTTCTCAAGACAGGGAAAAAAGCAAGTTTGTCTTAATTGCCCCTGAGGGGCGAAGCCTCCCATACTGACTAGCCTCACTAGGTTTTGTTACTTGCAATTGCTTCTTAGGAGTTGGAGGACATATCCAAATCATCCCACCTATGCAGATGGTGAAACCAGTGACATCTCTTTTGGGGGAATCCTATCCAGAACTTGAGCCATCTCAAGTGTTTCTAATCCTAAGTTCTCTTCACAAAAAGGCAATTCTTCATAGGTCCTCTTTGTGGCAATCAGTACCCTTTCATCACTACTTTGATTTAGTCTTAAACAATGGCTTCCATTTTTTCAATGGCTCCCCTTTGACATCAATTCTGTAAAAAAAAAAAAAAAAAAAAAAAGTGTTCCCCTTCAGCAGAGAGGCTGGCATTATTCACTTTGTTCAAAGGAAAAGGAAGTGAAAAGACACATTGAGAATAGCTGCTCTCTCTCCACTCACTAACTGGAAATACCATTGCCTTGGCTACATGTAGGAAGGAGGGAAAACTTCCATATCTGTCTTAGGGAGACCAAAACTACAATTAAGACCACATCACTAAGGGCTGGGGTTGTGACTCAGTGGCAGAGCACTTGCCTAGCATGTGTGAGGCAGTGGGTTCAATCCTCAGCACCACATAAAAATAAAGTTATTGTGTCCATTTACAACTAAAAAAATATTTTTAAAAAGACCACATTATTGGTATTATGCTGGCTTGCTTCTGGATTTAATGAGTAGTTCATTCCTGAGAAGACAAAGTACTATGACCCAAAGGTCCAACATGCCAATCACTTCCTTCATGTTGGTGAGCCCCCTGAGGGGAGGGAGATGCCTGTGTCTCTCGAATTCCCCTGGTAACTTCTACAATGTGGTAAGCTGTAACTGCTCAATAAATACTCCCAAAGAGAAAAATCACTCTGCAAGGTAAGGCCTTCTCCGTCCTGTAGACCAAGCCATTCTTTTCCCATGAGATGCCCTTGCTGCATAGCTGGATATAGTTCTCAGTCCTTCCGAGTTTGCTGCCACTACATATTTCCAATTTCTACAATCAGTTGCTTACTAAATACATCTTAAGGAAAAAGTAGTCCCCCATAGTTACTGCACTGTATTAACTGATTTTAAGATAATAACAATAGCATGTGGTTTTCCCACAATAATTTATCCATAAAGTCACTCCTTTAGTTTATCAAGTGTCTGAGTTATAAAGTTGTTTTGTTTTGCTTTTGTTTTTTTGTGCCAGTCAACACTCAACACTCCAACCACAAACTGTGATTGGCCAGGTCTAACTGGGAATATTACTGCTTCTGCCCTGTTGGTTAGCTTAGTTGATATCTGGCCAATTTTAGTAGTAAAGATCTCAGAGGCCCAGATGAAATGCCAGTGTTAGGTGTGCTACAGCTGCTTTGATCAAGTCAGCATCCCTCCAATCTGCTTTAAAATATTCAAGACTCAGGGTGCTGCTCCTATTGTCAGGGCAGCCAAATATCACATTTCTCAACCCTATACAGACCCTACACCAAGTCAGAGGATAAGGCAAAGGCACAGAAAATCAGTAAGATTCTAGGAGAATAAGAAAAAAAAGGAAAGAAAAGTTGACTTAGAACTAAGTGGACTCAGGATTACTGGCCCCTGTTCACCTACCTGGGATCCCGAGTCACTCCTCAAGGGGAAACAGCACCACTTCCCACTGCAGCTGCAGCCGGTGCTCCATTAGCAGGTGCGTTCAACCCGCTGGTGTAGAAAGCACATTTGTTTCAATCTGTTCTACCAGCCGCTCTCAGAAAAAGCACCATTTTTTCTTAAACCCAGATTCAAGCCAAAGGAGACTGCCCATTCCAGTGACAGGAGATGGCAGATAAAATTAGTAACTCCTAGTCATGCCAGGTGCAGTGGTGCATGTCTGTAATCCCAGTGGTTCAGAAGGCTGAGGCAGGAGGAATGTGAGTTCGAAGCCAGCCTCAGCAACTTAGCGATGCCCCAAGCAACTTAGAAAGATCCTGTGTCCGAATATTTTTTAAAAAGGCTAGGGATATGGCTCAGTGGTTAAGCAACCCTGCGTTCAAATCCCCAGTACTAAAAACAAAACAAAATAAACAAAAAACTCCCTAGTCATATGAAATCATCCCACTGTTGGATAATTTCTAGCCCTTCTTAGTAGTCTTGTCTCCATATTATTTTAATCTTCTAATGTCCTAGTACATGGATGAAAAAGCTTTAAATGATCATCTTATACCAGGTAAATTTCCAGATGTTGGAAGAGTCAGAGCCACTTAGTTGCATCTTATTCTCAATTACATATTTAATTTGCTTAGTCAAAATTGCCTTTGAAATTCCTTTAAGTCACCAAAGTACACGGTACACAAACTTTTACATTGGCATTAACAAATCACAAAGACTTATATGCCACCATGTTTCAATTTTAAAAAATTGCTGCTCTTCCCTCCAATATCAGAATAGATTCCTATTTCTTTAGCTGAAATCAAATGAAGTACAGCTGTCCTCTGTATCCACAGATTTTGGCTCAGTAGATTCAACCATCTTGGACTGAAAATACTTTTTTAAAAACTGCATCAGTACTGAATAGACAGACTTTGTTCCCTGTCATTATTTACATAGCATTTACATTGTACTGTTGTAAGTAATCTAAAGTACACAGGAGATGTTATAGGTTGTGACTATTATACCACTGCATGTAAGGAACTTGAGCATCTGCAGATTTTGGTCAGTGTCCATGGCAGTGGGGAGTGGGCTAGAACAAATCCCCTGTGGATACCAAGGGACAAATGAGACAAATTAATACAGTTGGGGACTACATTGTTTGGGAAAGTATTTCTAGGGCTGGCGCTATAGCCCAGTGGCAGAGTGCTTGCCTAGCATGTGAGGCACTGGGTTCAATCCTTAGCACCACATAAAAATTTATTATTAAAAATGAATTATTTCTAAACACTAGAATATCTCACTGTATTGCCAGGATACTTGAACCATTAGAAGACAAAGGGAACTGAGACCCTGAGTACGCTGGTAGCTCACCCTGGGGCTGCCCTCACTGAATGAACGCTAAGCACAACTCAGTTCTTTAAAAGGCACCTTTCTTTTGTCCCAGCTCTGAACAATCACACATGTATGACAGCGTGACTCCACTATACTTCTCACACAGTCCTACCATGGAGGCAGTGATTCTGGTAAGCCCAGGACCCACGTTTCACAACACCCACCCTGGGTGGGCACTTCACACAAAATCTCCCTTTGCTGAGATTTTTTTTTTTTTTCTTTTGTAAATCATGCCACCTATTAGGACTTTAGTACCTAACTGGATGTTGCAACCAAATTTAGGAAAGGTATAAACCGAACATTTAAAATTTTAAGTGTCACAAACTCCCTATAGAGACCAGGCAAGCCTCAAAATATTTTCCTTTCACTGCCCTATTTCTTTCCATAAGGCAAGGCCGTAAAGTGGGTGAAAAAGAATCCATTCATCTGCATAAGGAATGGCAATGCTACGTGCAAAACCCAAGACTGGAAGTTTAAGAAAAGCCTCATTTGCTCCAGTACAGTATACAGTGTTCCTTCAAGAGGAATAGCTCAGAAAAAGCATTTAAAATGTGGGAGACCTCAGCAGAAAAACAAACACCAGTACAGTATCTAGGGCGTGAACTGCTCACTGGAAATGAAAACATTACACATGTACATATGAACTAATATGTACAGACAACTAGGAAAACCACACAGCTTCTCTGTAGTCATACAGATGAATAGATGAACACTGAATTAGAAAAAAGGAAATAAAAATTGCTCCTTTAAGTGAACGAATAACTGCTTAATTCTGTGAAAACCAAATAAGAAAAGTCTATAGATGTCAATTAGTAAGTTCAATTCACAGAATTCTGTCCCTTTTGGCAATTTTAAGTAAGATTAGTTTGGTTTTATTTTGTTCCCTCGATTTTGTTTTGTTTGGGAAGGCTACAGTTTAAATCTTTCAAGTTTAATGCTATTAGGTTTCAAATATCAAACCTGAGGTTTTACATTTCACATATCAGAACAATCTGGCAGATTTTGAGTAACCCTCCTTTAATGAAAAGGTTTGGCAGAAAGTTTCTGTAAAACACACCGAGTTCTAAAATGTATTTTAAAAGACAAAAAAGGGCACACCTTGATTTCTTCCTATTGCTCTGTGCGGCAAAGTTTCCTACAAAAGAGAAACTAAGAGCCACATTCACAATCGCTACAAGCCCATTCACATTTTCAATTTTCAATGACACCTTAAAATCTGATGGTCCCAGTTTCTTCCAACATCTTTGGATCAAGATCACCTTGCCTTCCCGCTGCAGCAAGATCATAAAACCAGGAGAGGGTACCTGAATGGCAAACATGAAGTCAGTCTGTATTCACTGTGTACCAGTTTATGTCCTCAAGCTGAATTAAGAACTGATGTGCTCGATGGCGCCCCCTTGGTAGAAAAGAGTCTATCAACAAGGACAAGTGTCACTCCTAAGGGAAGTACAAAAGCCATATGAGCTTTGATTACAAGGTATAATATAAAGAGATCTAATCTTCTAATATCTAAGTGACTACTGTCCCCAAAGCACCCTGGGAGACCACACACACGTAACAATGCTATCATGGGATGGAACCAAGTAAGCCTCTAGCATTCTGAATATCTTCAAAGTGGTAAACCTTCATCAAAGCTGTAGTTAATTCTGCTAACATTCAAGATCAAATCGTGTGAATGAGGCAGTATGATCAAGGTAGATACTGTAAAATTTCATCTATATCTAAGACTTACCACGGAATAGTGTTGTAATTTGCATGGTTCATGCACTGATTCCAAAAGTGATTGCATAAATACAAAAGTATTCTGACGAAAAGCAACATATTTGGACTAAAATGTACTATTTATTGGACAATTTGCAAAGCACACCACACACATTACTTCATTTATTTCTCATGTAAACCCTATGAGGTAGGTAATACATCCACATCTTACAGACAATGCAGGAGTTTCAGAAAGAATGTGCTGCTGCTTGTCCACTTCCCACTGCAAGGGAGAAGCCAAACCATAATTTGATCCTAATCTGTCTCACACAAGGATAATCTTTATAGGGATAAAACACATTTGTGTATGTTTTCAAAGAAAATCAGAATCACTTTATTTTTGGAAACACTTATAGGGTTAGTGTCATCACTGAAAAAAGGTGTCTCTAAGTAATCCTTCCAGTTTTTTGATTCTTCTAAACTGCCTTCAGAAAGGCATTACTGACAATGTTACCCAACAAGCCCTCTGAAACAATATACGTAATGAAATGGGCATACTTTCAAAACTTTATCTTAACAGCTATACCCTGTGGAGTAGAGGTATATATAACATTAGGTTCTGTATTATCACTGTAACAGCAAAAGAACAACCTAAACAATCTTCAGTAGCAGATTAATTATGGTATATCCATTCAATAGAATTATATACAGTCAAAAAGGGAATGTGTCTCCTTGTTCCTTAAGTACTGATACAGAATGAGCTCAATTAGTTTGTTACCATTTGTATATACATGTGCTTAGGCACAGACTCCTCCTCCAAAGTACACAGGGAACTTGTAATAGTGACTGCCCACGGAAGAGGAGTGGAGCGGGAAATAAGAGGATAGGGATGAGACAGGCCTTTATTTATATGAAATCACTTCTGTATCTTCATCCATGGGAAAAGTTACCAACTAAAACATTTTTAATTAAAAAAAAAAATTCCAACTAGCTATGGGGCACCTGTAATCCCAGTGACTTGGGAAATTGAGACAGAAGGATCACAAATTCAAGGCCAGCCTGGGCAACTTAGCAAACCCCTGTCTCAAAATAAAAGCTGGATGTGGTATGGCACATCTGTATTCCCAGTGATTTGGGAGGTTGAAGCAGGAGGCTCACAAGTTCAAGGGCAGCCTCAGCTATTTAGCAAGACCCTGTCTCAAAATAAAAAGGGCTAGGGATATAGCCCAGCAGAAAGTGCCTCTGGGATCAATCCTTAGTACCACACACACACACACACACACACACACACACACACAAATAAATGAATAAAAAATAAAGGGTTGGAAATGTAGCGGTAGAGTGTTGGTCCAACATGGGTGAAATCCTGGGTTCAATCTCCAGTATTGAAGAAAAAAAAAAATAAAGGACTAGCCAGGCATAGTGACACACCTGTTATCCCAACACTCAGGAGGCTGAGGTGGGGAGACTGCTTTGAGCCCTGGAGTTCAAGACCAGCCTAGGCAACCAGAAGACTTCATTAAAAAAAAAAAAGACAAATTATATATTGGACCACATTTTTCTTAGGAGAAGCACTATTGTTAAATGTAAATATATCTTTTAATGTGAAAAGCCTTAACATTTCCTTTATCAACAACTTCACATTTATCCATGATGTAATGTCAAATATACCTGTAATCCCAAAAATGATTCTTTTAAGGAAAAAACATTCAGATCAAACACATCATTAAGGAAAAACACTTATGCTAAGTGAACTCCACTGGGACAAAAACCATTATTTTTCATATTTTTTAATTCCCCAGTTACTTACAAGATTCTTAGAATAAAATTTCTCAGTTAACAAATAGCATAATTGATTTATTAATTGAATTACCAACTATGGAGCTGCCTGATAAGAGTATAAAATAATGGATAATTCATCAGAAACTGGCTTCTAGATATTAATTTTAATTACTCTGAAACAAAATTTAATAACAAATGTTTAACAAGCACCCATTATAACTGCTAAACTGTGAAATTATCATTATTGGTATCTGATCAGCTATACAAAACTCACTAATTTTTCTTTTGACAAAAGGTAGTAGAAATCCCAAAGAATAGGGGAGAGGCGACTAATTAAAGGTCATGTTTGCTAATCTAGCACCATAATTCCAGTCAGCTGGAAGGAAGGCAGGGGAAGAGTCGAGGCTGTTGGACATATAAAGGGAAGTTCTTAACTTATGGCCCCACTTTTGCTCTGAGGCAACACGGGATCTATCAAAGAAGAAAACTGCTGTGGCTGGAGATGAAAACAAAAGCTTTGGGATCAGATGGTGCAGGAGGCCCCTCAGGAACGGCAGAATCAGGGTATCCAGAATGTAGTGCTGGAGTGGGCCTCAGGAACTAGGGGGCTTCTTCTTAGCTTCCAAGTCCTTTTTAATCTCTTCCAGTTTTTTAGCCAAGTTTGGTATCTTTAAAAAGAAAAGGGATTATTGTAAGGATTATTACACTTACCCAATTAACATTCTTTTACTTCTCTTCCTCCAAGGACAGTTCTAGAAGTTTTTATTTTCCTATGAAGGAGACCTGCTCAATAGTGGTATTTCTTAGACTCATTAACTATATATAAAAGGTATCAGAGGTTGTAAGTGAATGCTCTCTCTCTGAACACCAGATTCTGATTCTCCTTTTGAACATACACTTAGCCCCTCAATCTGAAGCCAAGTGAAAGTTGTTGTACATGTAAATAATTAATGTGATAGAAATCAGTAAAGCCCCTGTCTAGAAAGCCAGATGACTGAAATGAAGGTTGACAAAGGGAAGAACTTTACTACAAAACAAATCAGAAGTTAATTTCTTTCCTTTGCTTGTCTTTTTAAAACATCTCTGGCTTTCAACTTCCCCATCTACACAATAAGGTTAATATGACTCCCCACTTCACCAAACTCTGTCCTCCTTAAATGTGTTACACCACACTGATCCATCTCCAACATTCTTAGTCATCTCTACTACTGGGTATGAGGACTAAAAAGATTATCCAATCAATTTTTCAATTCTCAAGTATCTCATGATTTTCCAAAGAACAAATTTAGTATTACTCTGGACTAAGTAGCACAGCTCAAGATCATCGTGAGACCACCTAAACTGATGGGATTTTGCCCTCTTGTGGTAACATGGAGGACAGATGTTTCTGTGAGTTAGATTTTTTTCCACCCCAAAACAGTAGAAAAGCTTTCTATAAAATTCAGGACTTTCTTCTCAGACTTAAAGATTTCATTTATGCTAGAGTGCACACTTTACCTCAACAAAGACTATCAAACATGAATACGGCCACTTACGTCATAATTCTGAGCCAGATACATTCCAACCACGTTGCCAAAAGTAAATCCAAGCTGAAAGAATAGAACAGGAAGAGTTACACTGCATACCGAGCCCTGTGCCAACAGGACCACAACACACAGACAGGATCCTCCTCAGGAGCTAAGGACAGGTAAAGGACCTTGATGTCCAACCTAGGATTGTGGTTAGCAAGAGATGCACATTTTTCTCCTATAAAATAAACACAGATATACCCTCCTCCAAAATGTTAAAGAACATATGAAAGAAAAAATGATAGCAATGAACAAATCTACTCTAAATTCTCTTTGTCCCCTCACAAATCCCATAAACACTAGACTATAAATTCTAGAAATCCAAGTTGAAGTTCTGATTTTGTTGTTTAATGCTGCAATTTTTTGATTATGGATATTGTTATTCCTCTCTACATCAAATAAAAATTATTCAGTTAAAAATATTCAGTTGAATCATGGAATCTTAGAGGATGAAAGGACTCTCAACACTTCAATCTCTTCATATTTCAGAAGAGGAAGGTAAGGTCCAGGGAGTAAAGTGACTTACACAGGGTAATTTACAACAAGGAGTATAGGACAACCTAAACTACATAAGCACTCAAAAAATAAAATATGTAATGATAGAAAGGGAAACTCTGATGCACCACTGAGCTTATTAGCACTCTGCCATGGTGGAATTCGAAGGGCAGGATGCCTAGGCTGAGTGGGGAACAGGGGTCCAATTCAGTGCTGAGAGGAACAGTCACAATTTTTGGAAAACTATAAATGTTTATCCCCTTGGGGTAACTATTTTCCTGAACAAAAGCTGTTTCAAGAAAATCTAGAGTATTCCCTATGTGCCAAAAGGGTCAAAGCTCCTTAGTTTCAAATTTTAATAATTGTTTTTTCCCCTAGTAATTAAGAACCTCCAACTAAGTTTTAATTTCTAATCTTATAAATTCAAACTGGCATCCATTTCTTTCATCATTTTGTTTAATCAGTGTTGCTTTTGTCAATCACACTAGACATGGTAAAATAGAAAACCAAAGTGTGGCACTTAATGTGTTTTCAATCATACATGGTATGATCTAAACTTATCTCCAAATTGCGAAAGCATACAGAGGAACAGAATACACCTGGGTCCTTACTATACATGAACTTACTAAGCTTTAAACACCCAAAGTGGAATTTAAATTGGTTTGTCGTTAGCAAATTAAGAAACATAAAAAAGACTATCCAGTCTCTAATCACAGATCATTTTCTGACCATTTGATTCATCAGTAGTATCTTGGAAAATCATATTTTTACCAAGGAAGCACCAAGAAGCAGAATGATTTTTTTTTTCACTGACAGACTGAGATCACAAAGACAGAAGTTTTCTAAATCCAGAAAGATAATTTGCCAAACTAAGATTCCTACTCTTTACCATCACATGGTCCACCCCACCTCCACTCCCTGAAGAGAGCACAGAAAATGAAATGCCTTCTTTCCAAGCTCTCCACTAAATATGTTACTAGCATACCCTCTGCAATGATTTTGACATTTTAGAAATTTGAAAACATATCTACTTCTCACAAACACACTGGAAACCACAAACAGTAGGACACTAGAGGCCTGGGGATGGAGGAGTGAGATGAGGGAGATGGTGGAGGGGACCAGTGGGTGGAAAGAAGATGCTGGAGCTAACAGCCTCAGAAGGGAAGTGGAGACAGGCTCATAGTAGCGCACAAGAGAGGAATGGCATTTTCCGGCTCTACAATTAACAAAGCACACTTAGAATCAGTGAAGTGCCACAATCCGTTAGCCACAATTCTAAAACTCAAAACCCTATCTAAACCAATTTTCATCACAGCTCATTTGGCAGCAAAATCATATCTGACTTAAACAGATATATGACTGTCTTTATCACATTTTAGGGTGAATAATCATTTTTTTGCTATAGAAATAGAAATCTTTACAGGATCCTGCCCTCAACCCCACTGGAAAATGTTTAACAGCAAAAATTTCAGTGCATTTGATTACAAACAGCTATTCCAGACCCTGCTAGGTTGTTAAAGTACCAAGTTACTATGTAGTTTATTATCCTTCTAAAACCAGAAGGTAATTTAATTTTCCAAATATATCTGGGCCCCAAAATTTTAAGAGATTGCAGACTCCTATTACTAAAATTAACTTCATATTCAACCCTGCAGAAGGTTTAATTTGTCTCTGCACTTGGAGAATTTATATGATATACAGGAAGAAATGCTACATAATAGCAGTTATATAACAACAGTAAGGCAACACCCAGCACAGGATCTTGAATGGTATAGATGTTCTCCCATAACTAGAACCAAGTCATGCATTAAGTGGGAAAATGAATGATACAGTTAAGAAACCACACCTAAAAGGAATGGATGTACTAGAAGTTGTGCCTTTAATAAGGCTCTATGCTGAGGAAGTGTTAAAATTTAAATTAGAAAAGAACTGGAAGGGGAACTGACAGTGGAGAAGTAAGACACAAGATTGGAATAAGGATATCACTGGACTAAAAGACAAAGGCTTGATTAGAAAAGAGGATTCCAGTCAGAGAATGCAGAGTAACACCCATGAAGAGCTGGGCAGGGCTAGCTGACAGACCTTAAAAAGGAAGCAAAGGAATTTCAGTCCCATAAGATGCTAGGGAGCCAATGACTACCCTCCACCAGCAGAAATGTGATGAAAACACAGCTTTGGAAGCATTCACTTCGGAAAAGATTAAATACAGATTAGAGATGGGCCAGATTAATGTGGTAACATGAGAAAACATGCAAACATGAATGACTTTTCTTCTTAAATATGAATAAAGATGAATGAAATAGAATGGAGATCCAGAAATAAACTTTTAGATTTAGGGTCAAGTAATCTGCTACAGGGTGTTAAAGCAGTCTGTTTTAGTCAGCTTTTTTGCTGCTGTGACTAAATGATCTGATAGAACAATTACAGAGGAGGAAAGGTTTATCTGAGGGCTTGTGGTTTCAGAGGTTTTAGTCGAAAGAAGGTTGGCTCCATTCCTCAGGGCAAGGTGAGGCTGAACATCATGGCAGAAGAGTGTGGCAGAGGGAAGGAGATCACATCAGGAAGCAGAGAAAGTCCACTCGCCAGATATAAATATATACCCCAAAGCCATGCCCCAATTCCCACCTCCCCAAGTCACACCCTACCACTTCAGTTAATCCCTTCTGCGATTAATTCACTGATTGGGTTAAGACTTTTACCACCCAATTATTTCTCCTCTGAACCTTCCTGCACTGTCTCACATGTGAGCTTTTGGGGGACATCTCACATCCAAACCATAACAGTCAATGGAGAAAGAATAGTTTTTTCAAGAAATGGTATTGAGACAACAGAATAAAAGTGGATCCCTACTTCACACACAAAAATGAGTGCAAAGCAGATCAAAGACTTAATATAAGAGCTAAAACTGTAAAACACTTGGGAAAAAAAAAAAAGTAAACTTTCATACCCTGGGGCTAAGCAATAGTTTTCTTCGTTATAATACTAAAAGCCTAGAATGACAGAAGAGAAAATAGATACATTAGGTTTCATCAAAATTAAAAATATCTGTGTTTCAAAGACTATCATTAAGAAGTAGAAAAGAGGGCTGGGGATATAGCTCAGTTGGTAGAGTGCTTGCCTAGCATGCCCAAAGCCCTCGGTTCAAACCCTAGCACCACCAAAAAGAGAAAAGACAAGCTCTGGGTGTATTTCAGAGGAAAATCCAGGCTGGGGGTGTAGCTCAGTGGTAGAGGGCTTGCCTAGTGTGCCCAAGGTCCTGGGTTTGATCCCCAGCACTGTAAAATACATAAGCAAATAGATAAAAGATTTGCTTTGAGCATCAAAAAGGAAGGAGAGAGACAACCCACAGAAGAGGATAAAACATATTTGGGATACTTGAGAAAGAACTCTACCAATTAAATGATTAAAAGACAAACAATTTAATTTAAAAATAGGCAATAGATTTGAAAGGATTTCTCCAAAGAAGATACAAAAGGTCAATAAGCACATAAAAGGATGTTCAACATCATTTATCACTGAGGAAATGCAAATCAAAAATATCGTGAGATACCAACTCACATTCACTAAAATGACGGTAGTCAAAAAAAAAGTAACAACAAATGTTGCTGAAGATGTGAAGAAACTGGAACTTTTATACCATGCTTTTGGGGATATAAAATGATACAGCCACCTTGGAAAACAGCCTAACAGTTCCTCAAAAAGCTCAGCAGACAGTTAACATACATACCACAAATCCACTTAAGAGTATATACCTACAACAAGTGAAACATACATCCACATAAAAACTTGTACATAAATATTCCTAGCAAGATTATTCTTAATAGTCAAAAGATGGAAAAAACTTAAAAGTCCATCAACTAGTGAAATGACTAACAAAATGTGGTATATTCACAGGATGTAGTAATATTTAGCCAAGAAAAGGAATGGAGCACTGATTCATGCCATGACACAGATGAATCTTGAAAACACTGTGAAAGGCAATCCAAAAAAACCACATATTGTATGATTCCATTTTAAGGAAATACCCAGAATAGACAATTCCACAGAGACAGAAAATAAATTGGTTGTTCAGGGTTAGGGGAGACGGAAATGAGAAATGAATGTCAGTATGTACAGGGTTTCTTTCCGAGGTTATGAGACATTAGGTATAAAATGAGACAGTGTTGATGCCTGCAGTCTGTGAACATATTAAAAAACATTGAACTTGCCAGGTATGGACAGTGGCACATCCCTGTAATCCCAAGTGATTGGGTAAGCTGAAGCAAGAGAATCCCAAGTTCCAGGCCAGCCTTAGGAACTTAGGGTGACCCTGTCTCAAAAAAACAAAATGGGGGTTGGGGAATGTAGCTCAGTGGTAAAGCTCCCTGGATTCAATTCCTGATACAAAAACAAACAAACAAAAAACTATACATCTTAAATGGAAGAATTATATCTCAAGGCTGAAACGGTCATTAAAATTTGGAAAAATAATGTCAGCCACTGGGATGAAACTGAAGAAATCAAAGACAATTTAGAGGTTTCCATAATGTACTAATGTTTAAAAAGAATGAAAATGTGAGAAATGAAAAAAGGAGATAAACTGAATGAAAAAGTCAGATAAATTGTTGGTTCTGTATGAGAGCTCCATGAAAAATGTTTTCAGCCACTTTTTTTGTATGGACATACAGAAGCAGACCAGTCACAATACTTTACCTATTAATGTAAAAAGTCAAAACACTTTACCTATTAACTCTTAAAAAGAACAGAGCCAAATCCAAAGCAAACTCTTATCTTGCTTAACTCCTTCCCCAATCAAAAAGTTGCTAGCAAATAAAGTTACAATGTTTTGGGAGTTAGCTCCTGGTAATAACCTACAGTGGTTGACAATAACCCAAAGTATCTGTCTGAACTATGACTCATCGATTACATTTTCAAAGTGACACACCCAAACTCGAGTTACTGACATTCATTTTAGAAATCTAAAAATAATCTCATTTTATTTAGCAAACAACTGGCATTCAAAAGGGTACCTAAAGATGATTCACCGCCTGAGGTAAGAAAACCTACACCAACAAGAAAAACAAAATTAAATATTATTTAACATGAAGTTGATAATTTTCTTTCTCAATATCAAACTCAGCTAGAATGGTAGTCAAAAACCCTCTGCAAACCAGGTGCACACATGCCTGTAATCCCAGCGGCTCAGGAGGCTGGGGCAGGAGGATCAGGGGTTCAAAGCCAGCCTCAGCAAAAGCAAGGCGCCAAGCAACTCAGTGAGACCCTGTCTCTAAATAAAACACAAAATAGGGCTGGGGATGTGGCTCAGCGGTCTCTTAGTACCTCTGAGTTCAATCCTCGGTGGATATTCCCCTCTCCCCCCGAAAAAAAGACCTCTACCTTCCAAGGAGACACAAAAACAAGTAACCAATTTTTTATGCCTTAGTTTTTTTTGTTGTTGTTGTTGATGGACTCAACACCTTTGTTTTATTTTTTTTTTATTTTTATGAGTGCTGGATTAAAACCAGTGCCTCAGTTGGTAGGCAAGCGCTCTACCTTAGGTTTTAAACCTATGTGGAGAACATTATCAAATGAGTTTAACAATTACTTCAAGTAATAATAAAATTCACATTCTGTACCTTAAATTGAAAATCTAAGGATATAATCTATATCCCTTCTACTACTGTCACAGAAAAACACATTTTTAAGAGTAAGCTACATTTTATATTCAATAATTTTGCTTAAAAAATTAAAAAAGGGCTGGGGATATAGCTCAGTTGGTAGAGTGTTTGCCTCGAAAGCACAAAGTCTTGGGTTCAGTCTCCAGTACTGCAAAGAAAAAAAAAAAAAAAGAGAGAGACAGAATAAAGGGGGAGTGGATTGTTAAATCTTTAATTGCACCAGTAAGTTAAATAGGGTCACTCATGAAAAACCTGTAACACTCTGGAAAAGGGTGCCCCAGGTAGAACTGTTTGACTGTTCTCAAGGAAGCTGATGCAAATATTATGTTATGATTTAGAGTAGTAATGAGGCAAAGGACAAAGACCTACAATTAAATACAGCTGTCCCAATCCACAGGGGCCTGGTTCCTGGACCCCCTCAGCTACCAAAATTCATAGATGCCCAAGTCCTTCAATAAAATGGCATGGTAACCTATGTATACTTTAAATCATCTCCAGATTTCTTAGAAGTCCTAATACAATATAAATGCTATATTTTAGATAGTTGTTTTGCTGTATTATTTAGGAATAAGGTCAAGAAAAAAAAACATGTTTAATACAAATGCAATTTTTTTTCAAATATTTTTGATCCACAGTTGAATCTGCAGATGCAGCCTGCTAAGATGGAGAGCTAACTGTAAATGAAATCAATCATGAAGTATTGACCAAGCGCCTTGTACATCCCCTTACTAGGGCCCTTAGTAGTAGAGATTAACTGTCAGCATATTAGCTGGAATGTAGAGCCTTAAATAACCCTTCCAACTCAAAATATAAATTCTACACCAGCTAGCTAGTCTGAGAGTGGTATGAAAACTACCTGCTCTGCAAAATAGCGTGGGAATAGAGAGAACTTTTCTTAAATAAGCAATGGGAATTAATGGCTTAAAAAAAGAACATTTATTGACAGTTTATGTGCAAGGTAACATTATAATTCTTTTTTCATGAATTAACTCATATTCGACATAACTTTATAAAGCAGGTATTACCACTGCCCAGTTTCATGCTAGGAAAATTGAGGCAGAGAGCAATAAAAGAACTTGCCCAGATAAAATAGCAGGTAAATAATATAAAGAAGGAAGGAGCTGTGGGCTCTGGGGTCCACCTGTAATCCCAGCTTCTTGGGAGGATGAGGCAGGAGGATCACAAGTTCAAAGCCCTAAGCAACTTGGTGAGACACTGTCTCAAAATTAAAAATCAAAAGAACTGGGGATGTGGCTAAGTGCTTGAGTGTCCCTGGGTTCAATATCCAGTACCAAACAAAACACTCCAAGAATGACAAAAAGAAATAAACCAAAGACTATGTCAATATTTCAAATTTGGGGGGGCAGGAGAATAGAAAAAGAAATTAGGTGGGGTAGGGATTGGAAGGGAGGAAAGAGATAATGGGTCTAGACAGTGGAGTCTGAGATAGAGGCAGATATGAGATGGTTAGCTGACAGCTGATATCAGGGAACTGGACTCAAAGTCATTTTGAAGCTGCCTTCAAACAGGTGAAATGTGATGGCATGACAAGGAACACATTCCCAACAGGTGAGTCTGTAAAGAAGAGAGGAGGGTCAAGGGCTAAGCCTTAAACAACACATAGAAACCAAGAGCAGGGAAAAGCAGCCAGTAAAAACAGGAGAAATGTGAGCAGTTTCCCAACTGGTGAACCCAGATATGATCCCCTCAGTCCTGGGAAGAACCAGCGCCCAGAGTTGATCACCTTAGCTCTGCAGGTTTTTTCATGAAAAAATAATTCTCGCATGTTATAACATACAAGAATATTGCAAAGTACCAACATATGAGATCCAAAAGCCAAAGATCCAAAAGCCAAAGAAAGATTAAAAATGAGGTGATTTGAGTCAAAAGTGCTGCTGTCCTCAAGAAGAAAAACAAATGACAACAGCAACAGTAACCAGAGGTGGTAGGCACAGCAGTGGTACCAATTACGCTTTCCCTTAGAACTGCTTCCTTAAAATAACTGTAGTTTAATTAGGAACAACTTGTAGATACAGGGATGATGGACAAATATTTTAAGGAGAAGGGAACAATGAAAGGAATATATAAGCAACACAAGTGCACCAGAACTTCACTAAAGTCTTTACTGTATTAACTTCTTTTTAATTCTCACAACAAAACCATGACAAGGAAACAGAAGCATGAAAAATTTAAATAACCTACCCAAACTCCCACAGCTTGAGAATGATAAGAGGTAGGATTCTAAGAGGCCAACCTCTTAAACACTAGGATAAGATGACCAGCATTTTATAGATGAAATGACTGAAAACAAATAGAAAGACTTTCCCAAGTTAACAGAGTTAGTAAATCATCTGAAAGAAGAGGAATCAGTGTGAAAAGCAATGCTATCCACTGTTTTCAACAAAAGCAACAAGGAGGGGAGGCCAGAAGGTGAGAAAGTCCAGTTACTAAAGAGCTAGGAATTTAATTAATGGCTTCAGCATTTCTCCTTAAATGCTGAGAATTCTGAATTCTCAAGTCAGAATCCAAGTTTATATACAGTCGAAGTAAACTCATTCTGCAAAAGCACTTAAAAAGTTAATTGTGACTGGCCAATGACCTCTCCGTTTATCAATGAGCAACAGATGTAGTAGGATGCTCAATTATATCATCATACACTTAGAGGTTGATACTGCTTTTAACTGAGTGCTTCCTACAAGTAGATGACTGTAATTACTCCTAACTCCTAAGATGACACTGAAGAAAACTCCCACAGGCAAAGAGCAACCCTGTTTTAAACAGGCAGTTTAGATCAAGGATTCTCTCTTGGTTAATTGGATTTAATAACCAATCACTATCTTTCCAAAGAACATGTGGGAAATTAACTCATTCCCAGAGCACCAGGTTTCCACTGATCATCTAAAAGACACAGAATATCCGCCTCATTAGAATTAGAGACTGAGCTGGGCACAGTGGCAACCACACCTGTAATTCAAGCTACTCCGGATGCTGAAAGAGAACAGCAAATTCCAACCCAACCTGGTCGACTTAGCAAGACCTTGTCTCAAAATAAAAAAAATAAAAAGGGCTGGAGATGTAGTTCAGTGGTAGATCACCCCTGAGTTCAATCGCTAGTACCAAAACAATGATAAAAGGTTGAAAGCATCAAGTTTTGGACATACAATAACTTGGTGAAAAAAACTAAAAACTTTCACTTGGAACTTCGGCAAGTCCTCCTGGAACCTTTCTTCACCAGGCAATTCAGGAAATAGAGCTTTGATAGAAAATGCGTTTTTAACTCAAATAGAAGCCATGAGAAATAATCTGCTTACTCATGGTGATATTTATTTCTCCCAAAAGACGAATTCTGGGAAAAATTACTTGTACACCAGTGTCTGACTCACTCCTCACAGTCAGAAACTTATAAAAAGGTCAGGTGAGGGCTGCCTAAGCCTCTAACTGACCTCGTGAGGTGGCTTACTAAGGTTTGTGTCAATCAGCAGGCTCTAAGTCAGGGACAGGGCCTGGGCCTTTGTCAGGGGACCGGGGCGCGGAAGGAGGGACGACTACGAGAAGTCACTAAGGACCTCTAATGACCAAGCTTCCACGCGAGGATTACACAATGAACTCTCTGAACGCCCCTCGAAGTTGGATGCCTGCAGATGAACGCTGCAAAGGACTTAAGGAGAGCCTGTAAGAAAACCCCACAAGACTCCCCGAAAGGCGACCACAGTCGCGGGGCTGCGGGGACTGTCCGGCGTCCAGAGCCCAAGGGCCACCGGAGGTGCGGCCGGATCCCGAGACGACCCCCGAGCTGCGGGTCCTGCTCCTCGGCAGCTCCACTCACCAGGAACTGGAGCATGCTGTCGGCCGGGAAGACAAGGAGGGCCTGAAGGGCGGCTACAGCTCCGCGGGCCGGTCCGAGCCTGCCTCCCCGGCGCGAGGGCGGAGCCCGCCATCCGCTTCCGGGTCACGCCCCGCCCCCCCGTGCCGGAAGCGGCTCGCGGCGCCTCCTAGCGGAGAGTCCCAGGCTCGCCGCCAGAACCCGGCCGGGGAGGTGCAGGTTCCGAACCTGGCTGGGCAGCTTCGAACCGGCTTCTGTAAGGTTGCTCCGTTGCCCAGGTGTCTGTTATCCCAAGCACCCCCAAGATTCTGATGCAGAGCCAGGCTTAGGGCACCGTGGCCCACAAGGCGGGACGAAGCAGCGCGTCCCATCCCTGGTGCGCAGATCCAGGGAGCTTTCCCGACATTTACCCTGACCCCACGTGGACTCTGAAGGGCTACAGAGGAAGGCTGTACTTTTCAAAAGCTCCACTACGCATGAGATGAGGTGCTTAAATGGTTGGGATGGAGGCGTTTGGAGGCTGGCACAGCTATGAGCCCAGGTCCCGATTTCCTTAACCATCTGGCAGCCATGGGCAACTAACACCTCTGAAGTTCAGTTTCCGCCGTATAAATGCAGTCCACCCCAGCTACCTTGGGGAACTGTTGTGGGAACCAATACGACAGTGAGCTCCGGGATGCCAGAGCTTTCCCCAGGTCACACTGCTGGCTCCCTCGCGCTCCTGGTCTTCAAATGCCCCTCAGCACACACACAGTGAGCCCACCCTTCTCTGTCTGCTCTCAGTACCCAAATCAATTTGATCTACTCTATTAAGTAGAAATGGCTTCAAAAAAAAAAAAAAAGTCATATAAGCTTAAACCAAACCGGAATGCATTATACAGATACAATGAACAGCAATGGGGTATTAGGAATCATTTTCTCTACAGTCCTGCTTTTCTCCATACATCCGATTCATTGCTTCTCTCTGACAAACTGACGGAAGAAAGATCTTTATGATATCGGATTGGACAAAAAAATTAAGATAAAACAAACAGTAACCTATACCATAAAGTCAGTCAACAGACTGACAGCAAGTATCTGCAGAGAAAACTGAAAAAATTAAAGCTGTTCTGAATGCACAATCACTCCCTACACAGAAAATGGGGGGAACTAAAACATGAGGGGAAAAAAGAATGGTGAATAATACACAAATATGCAAATCAATTGAGATACTTTGTTTTACACCCATCAGATTGGTAAAAATTAAAAGTACAACTGAAGTATCATCAATGTGTAGTCACACAGGTAGAGGTACACTGAAGAAACCACTAAGAAAAATATTGTAATATCTAGTGAAAGGAAGGCTCTTAACCTTTAATGTGGGATTTCCACTTCTAATTATATAATCTGGATAAGCCCTCTTACCTGTTATGTCTCATCTAAAGAGACGTATATAATGATAATCACTGCAGTTTGCAAAATTGGAAACCGAAATGTCTGCCAATCCACTGATAGTACAGGGCATAATTAGTGTATTTGTACAACAGGATATAGTAACTATTCAATAATCATAATAAACAAATATGAGAAATTATAAAAACCATGCCAAATGAAAAAAACCTGCAAATTGCTCCATATAGTATTATAACACACGTAAAAACATAACCAACTTGCAAAACGATACCATTTAATGCCTATGAATATACACACATGTAATGGAAGTATAAATCATATGGGAAAGAATAACAACGAGTTCTTGACAGTGGTGATTTCTCAGAGGGTAGTAGGAGAGTGGGATCAGGGACTTCTCATTGCTATCTATCATATTTCTTTTCACAAAAAAATACCTAAAAAAATGAGTAATTTTAAGATTTGAAAAAATTGGGTGGATGACATGAGTAAATATCTTGATGTTTATTATACTGATCTTATTTGTATGATTGAAACAGTAGATAATTTTTAAATAAAATACTTGAATTGATTAAAGCAGTGGTTGTGAAGTTTTCTAGGAACAAGATATTCAGCCTCCAAGTTATCACTCACATGACTTATTACAATGAGAAGTAACCTTTATAATGGAGATGTGTCAAATACCACCTTGACCAAGATATCAGACTTAATGAAACAGACTGTTATGAATCTCCTGATAGGATATACTTAAGGCACACCTTTACAATCACCTTTATAGTTGGACTCTGACTGAAAATATTTAACCTGAATCTAATGAAAAGAAAATATGTGGAAGCTTTTTCAAAACTGCTAAAGTACTCCAACTCCTCCCCACTAAAAGGGGTAAGGAACTGTTTTGAGAATAAAATGACTGATTTTAATGTATAATTCTTAATTGGATCCTAGGTCCAATAAAAGTTCTAAAGTACATTTTTTGATCAATTGAGAAATTTTTAATATGGACATATTAGAAAATTTTTTCTTTGTCAAATGTCTTAAATGTGGCAATTGTAGTTCAGAAGGAAATATGGTTCTTGATAAAATATTTAGGGATAGTGTTATGATTATAACTTAAGGAAAAAAATTACATATATGTGTGTATACACACATACACATTTATAAAGATATGCAAATTGTTGACAATTGGAATCTAGGTGAAAAGCATATGGTTTCATTGTAGTTTTCTTCAAACTGTTCTGAAGATTTAAAAATTTTCAAAATAGGTTTGGGAAAACAATAAATATTTAGAACAGGCTAGATTGTGTATTCACAACTTGTATAGTTCAAATAAGACACATATGTGTACATCACCCTTTTGTCAAAACTATAGTGATAATGGCTAGGAAAAAGGTACATTTATTTCCCAGCCCAACAAACTGATTAACTCAGTAAAAAAACAAATTAAAATCATACATTGATTTATTATTTTTGAGGACTAGATGAACCTTTGCTTACATTTTAAATCAAAGTATCTGAACACTGGTTTCCTCCCTTTGGCTTTGCTGGAGAGCCAGGCTGTACCTAACACCCTTTGCCCTAGGTAACAAAGCTCGAGCAGGCCGCCCTCTCAGCTCAGCTGCTGTCAGCTGTTGCGTGTGTCAAAAAGCATTTCTGGTCCAAACCACAATAAAGCTGCAGTCCTTCCTCCAACTCCCTCCCACACATTTCTCCACTGTCCCAACTTCTGATCCAGTCAGCTACACTTTTGAAAGAAATAAGAAAACAAGATAATGGTGTTTAGTAAACCCACAATCTTAATTCCAAATTTAGCAAATATCTCCTGTGGAAGGGTTCACAACACAGGTTTATAAACATGCTCCGCTCTGCTGATCATTTGGGATGTGAGCCTGTGTTCCAGATAAAAAAAGATCACTATATGCAGGTTGGGGATGTAGCTCAGTGGCAGAACACTTGCCTAGCTTGTGTGAGGAGATTAAATATATATATATATAATATATATAATATATATAATATATTGTTGTATATATAATATATATAATATATATATTAAATAATATATATACATTATTATATTATATATAATAATGTATATATAATATACAGGCTATATAGCCTCATATAGTTTATGAGCAGTGGAGCAACAGACATGAGCAACAATATTTTGGATCCACTCATTCATTTACCTCCCACTAAGATTTCTATTAACTATTCAGGATGTCTTCCAGTTAAAGACTATTGTTTATAAGTAGTGGGCAGTAAGTTAACTTCAGAATATAACAATGATCAAGCCTTTAAAAAATATTTAGAAGTCATGGAAATTTTATTATAGATAAAAAAACAACAACACTACACCACCATTGAACTAAGTTTTAATTTTCTGTTTCTACATGAATCAAGACTTCATCTAGTCTCTCCTGCATATTAGGTTAAAATAATTGCTGGTTGGAAAGGAGAAATTGTTCTCTCAGATGACACAGTCACTTGAATATAATTGGGAAATAATGGTGAATATATACATATATATATTTTGTCCTAGAGGTACCCATTATATTAATGAGAAATATTGAAGATTAATTTAAGAAATTTCACAATAATTTGTAAGGAACAAATGCAAGTTACCATATTGTCATTTTACATGGTCCAAAGGAAAAAAAGGGCAAAAACTAACTTTAGGAAAAGAGACTACGTGACTTTTTGAGACACTTCTATAATATGCTTTCATAATACTGCATACACTATTCAATGACAGAGCAGGGCAAGCATTCTTATCCACCCTACCCCATGAAATAACCATGAATATCATAAAAGTATAAACAAAGTGTATATACAAAGAGTGAAAAATTAGGATTTCCAGATTATGCCTCTATTTTAACATTAAGAAAGTCTTATTACTAGAGATGTTGAACATTTTTTCATATATCTGTTGATTGCTTGTACATCTTCTTCTGTGAAGTGTCTGTTCATGTTCAACATCTCTAGTAATAAGAGAAATGCAAATCAAAACTACCCTAAGATTTCATCTCACCCCAATTAGAATGGCGATTATCAAGAACGCAAGCAACAATAGGTGTTGGCAATGATGTGGGGAAAAAGGTACACTCATACATTGCTGGTGGAGTTGCAAATTAGTGCAGCCACTCTGGAAAGCAGTATGGAGATTCCTCAGAAAGCTTGGAATGGAATCACCATTTGACCCAGCTATCCCACTCCTTGGCCTATATCCAAAGGACTTAAAATCAGCATACTACAGAGATACAGCCACATCAATGTTCATTGCTGCTCAATTCACCATAGCCAGATTGTGGAACCAACCTAGATGCCCTTCAGTTGATGAATGGATAAAGAAACTGTGGCATATATATACAATGGAATATTACTCTGCAGTGAAGAATGATAAAATTATGGCATTTGCAGGCAAATGGATGAAATTGGAGAATATCATGCTAAGTGAGATAAGCCAATCTCAAAAAACTAAAGGACAAATGATCTCGCTGATAAGCGGATGAGGACATATAATGGAGGGGTGGGAGGGGTTAGCGTTAGGGTTAGGGTTAGGTTTAGGGTTAGGGATAAGGAGGGTGGTAAGAATGGAGGAAAGAAGGACTGTATAGAGGGATAAGAGGGGTGGGAGGGGTGGGAGGGGTGGGAGGGGTGGGGGGAAGGGAAAAAAATAATCAAACATCATTGCCCTAAGTAAATTTATGATTACACAAATGGTATGCCTTGACTCCATGTACAAATAGAGAAACAACATATATCCCATTTGTATACAATAATAAAAAAGAAAAAAGAAAAAAAGAAAGTCTTTAGGGGCAAACTACTCTTGTGGATATTTATTTGTTAGATTGCCAATAATGCGGATCACTTACTAGATAAAATTTCAAAAGAATGATCATACATTTGCTTTGTTTTTTTAAAAAAAGATTTTATTTTTTACAAGTGAGAATGAAATCAGGTAAAGAGTTTACAGAAAAAAATGTCTATATATAAAGAAAGAAATAGCAAAATATTTTTTTGGTCATAATTTAGAAACAAACTATAAAAAGAAGACAGTGTTTCCCAATTTATTTCTTCCACTGAAGAGCATACATACAGGCTCTCAGTTCCTTGATATCCTCAGTAGACCACGTATTCGTCTTACAAGAGCCTGTATGAAACTATAGCGAGATCGAACTTTTGAATATAATCCTTCAATGTCCAGAAGTTTCTTTTGTAGTGATTCTCCAAAAGCGCTGATGGCATCGGCCTGAAGCTAGAGGTAATACAGATAAGACTATTATTAAAATTGTTGTCTCAAATATTTCTTTCATTCTATGCCTTTGAATTTTAAAATACCTTTCTATTTTGTAATGTAGTCTTTCCAGGGTAAAATATGCTTGGATTTTTGTAACATGGTACCAAAATTAATAAACATTCATAGTTTCTACCTTAGAATTTCTTGGTATGAGCCTACTGATTTTTTCTTCTTACCTTTCTTGTATAAATGTGTAAATTTTAAGATCTGTTTAAATAGTAAAACTGTTAATGCTGATATGCTGACATACACACAAAACCAATTCCTAAAGTGCCACATAAGAAATTAGTTAAGAGTGGTTTCTTTTGGGGAAAGAAAAAATGCAGGTGACAAAGAAGCTTTTACCTTCTACTTTATTTTGGAATTTTAAAAAATACATTTGCATGTTTTGTTTTTATAAAATATCAATGGGGAAGTCTGACCCAATTTATGCTTTAGAATTCATACCTATTTAGAATGGATATATAATATCAGAAATATCTTTCTGATGTTATGCAAAAAGGCTAAAATTAAGAACAAAATTATATGAACCTACCTGCCTTCAGTTTTGCATTAAAATCACAGCATTGAGTGAGACCATTTATCCTGCATTTCTTCCCCTAACCTTTTAATAGACCACTCTAAATGAAAACAGTAACAGTCAGCAATTCAACATATTTTTATTATAAAAATCTTCTGGAGGATCTATTCTTTGCCTAATTCTGCACTTGGACTCATTTGGTACTAACTTCCCTACCCAAGCCTATCCAAAAAACAAGTTTCTTTTACTAAGGAACAAATGCAATCAGGCCTAAGATGAGAGCACATTGTCCAGGACATTTCTGTAGGCTGCTGTAACTGTACCTCTCTTCTGATAAGGCCCAACCTTCAGCTTTAAGAAGGCAGCAACAAGGAGGGATTAGGGAAGAGCAGAGGCTTATCAAATCATGGCTAAGGGTATTCAGATGCCCACTGGCAGATCTAATTGCAAGTGATTTTTCCCTAATATCATACTTTGCTACTAGTTAATTTGAGATGTTCATTTCAATTGTTTTCAGAATGGTCTTCAATTTTACCAATACTGCTGTTTAAAGGCATAAAGCAGAGGGGAGGGGTGGAGCGGGTGGGGATGGGAAGGATGGTAGATTGAGACAGACATTATTACCCTATATACATGTATAAAAAAATTTTTAAGTAAAAAAAAATAAATAAATAAAAAAGAACATAATGCTACCTGTTATTTATAGACTACTGCAGTAGAATTTTTAATGGTTATTATCCCTCTCACCATTATTTTCTGAAAAATTAGGTGTTGAGTGAGACTGCCTAAAAATTCTTCTACAAAGCTAATCAAAAGATAGTAGGATTTCTATACTGCTATGGTTTGGAAGATGAATGTCCCCCAAAGATCCATGTGTTTAAGGGCCTGGTCCACAGTGGTGGGAGGCGGTAGAATCTTTAGGAGGCGGGGCCTTGTGGGAGGTTCTTAGGTCACTGAGGTGCACCCTTGAAGAGGACTATGGGACTAGGCCTTGTACTTTCTCTCTGGCCATGCGATAAGCAACTTGCTCTACCTTCCACCCAGTATGAACACTGGAGACCCAAAGCAATGGATCTGTCCAGTCTTGGGCTGGATCCCCCCAAACTGTGAGCCACAATAAATATTTTTCCTTTAGAAGTTAATTATATCAAGTGTTTAATTATAGTGACACAGAGCTAACACACAGATCCCAATGCCTACTGGTTACTCAGCAGTTAGCATACTCCCAGCACTCCACTGGGAGCTTCAACTATACAAAACCTCATTTAGGGCTGGGAATGTAGCTCAGTTGGTAGCGTGCTTGCCTCACAAGCACAAGGTCCTGGGTTCAATCCCCAGCACCGCAAAAACAAAACAAAACAAAAGCCTCACTTAATTCTGACGAGATCTTCCAAGGTTGAATTATCATTCCCAGTGCTTAGATAAAGAAATAGAGGCTAGGAAGTTAGGTTGTTCCAAGCCACACAGGTATTAAGGAGCCAAGCCTGAATTCAAATCAGGTCTCTATATGCAACCCTGAGAATTATAATCTTTATTGACTTACCAAGCTTTCCCTTTAACTTTAATAAAGAGAGAGAAAAAAAGTGTAAGACTAGAACCTTACCTGGTCTATATCATGTTGGTTCACTACAGTCAGCCCACTTTTAAAATCCAGATTGGTTTCTGAGGAGAAGGAATCTAGAGATAAAAGACACAGTGAAGACAGCTTTGCAAGTACAGACCTACTAGCCAGTGGAATAACTTGCTGAAAGTGAACAATGCAGGGCAAGAATGAAACTCCTGCAGCCACGGAAGCTCCTGGGAAGTATTTCATTGACCCAAGCCAGGGTTCTCAAGATTTTCTTGTTTCTTCTCACCTGAGTCACTCACTCACAGAGGCTCGTTCCAGCAATCAATAAGAATCATAGCCTAGTGGCTCACCCACTTCTATTCTTCTGAAAAACTGTGACCAAAGGACTGCAGAGCTGAGTCAGCCCTTAACCTCAAGAAGCTAAAGAACAGTTGATAAGAAGGCTCTAAAATATTGTTATACATAGCATAATTTCCCATGGACAGAAGAAAAATACAAAAAATAGCTACATCTATGACTAAGTAGTTAACGATTACCCAATTCACTCTTAGTAACCTGGAACATAAAAGGAAACTGACCAAATTATATTGTTATATTATCTACATGTACAAATCTGTAACAATGAATCCCACTATTATGTATAATTTACCAATAAAAACAAATAAAAAATATAAATAAATAAACAAAAATAGTTGGGTGCAGTGGTACATGACCATAGTCCCAGTTCCTTGGGGAGGCTGAGGCAGGGGTCTGACTTGAGCCCAAGAGTTTGATACCACACTAACATAATGAGATTTTGTTTAAGAAAAAAGTTACCAGAGTTTCAAGGCACTAATGTACATAACTTTCAAAATAAAGTTTACCTTGTAGTCTTCTGTTTTTAAATAAGGTTCTGGAAGCAAATAAGGAATCTTGAGAATCCGTGGGTGTGCAATGTAACAAGTAGTACTCCAGATGGCGCCAAAGAATAAATAAGCAGGTCTCTATGATAACTGAGTTCAGATTAAAGGAAAATAATCTCATCATGTATTTTTTACTAGCCAGTTTCTATGGAGGGGGAAAGAACCTTAGTCTAGCAGACAGGTAAGGTTCCAGTGTGGGTAAGAGAAAGTAGAACGATGTGCTGAGAGGAAAAAGGGGAGGTGGCAGGGTACTGGGTTCACGGTTTTGAGTCCTTAACTCCCATCCAGACAGAAAATCTGCATTTATTAGAGTACTACCAACTATGCTAAAAGAAAAAAAATCTGGAAATATATTAGGCATTTACTGGAAGAAAATTAACAATAATTCCATCCCCTTCCACCTGGTTTTTGTGGCCAAATAATGTGAGAATAAGTAAATAGCTCCTCCATTTAAAGGTCACCACTCAAGTCTGACTTCATAAAGGATACAAGAACAAAGGGAAAGCAGTTTAGCTCGATTGTTGATCAACTTCACCAAACGCCTTCTTGCTAGAACATATTTCTGGGCAGTGGAAATTTTATCAACACCAGCAGGCATCACAGACTGGCACAACTAAGAGAAAGAAAGAAATGTAGCATGAAAGTGATATAATTGTAACAAATTCAACAAAACTCCACCATAAGCAGGTCACTGTGATAAATGCTATGAAAAACACTCATTTAAAAATCCTTGCAAATAAGTATCTACAAATAAGAGCCAAAGAAGCAGTCATATTCACAAATGACTGTTCACCTGCTGCTTTTGAGAAAGTCTGTCCCAGAAATAGACATTTCCAACCTGCTAATGGGCCACCAACCCTGAATTTCCTATCACACTGAAACAAAACAAAACAGGTTTTTCAAGCAGTAGGTGAAACAATGCCGGGGAGAATTTCTGTAACAGCTGTCAGGCACCTCCTGAAGAAAAAGAAATATAGACTTCTAGGGCACAATAAACAAGCGATCATCAACCCAAACCTCCCCTGAGCGCTTCTGGACTCCGCATGCACATTAGCACAGTGGTGCAATTTAATATTCTGACATTGGGTTTGACAGAGGGTATACAGAAGAGGGGCTGATGGAATGCACATGCCACCATGTCCCCGGTTTCTGCATCTGCACAATCAACCAAACACAGATTGAACTCATTTTAAAACAATAAATACATCTACACTAAGCATGTAGATTTTTTCCTTTTTAGTATTCCTAAACAATACACTGTAACAATAACTTACACAGCATTTATATTGTATTAGGCATTCAGTAATCTAGAGATGACTTGAAGTCCACAGGAGGGTGAGCATTAAGTTATATACAAATGCTATACCATAGGGGACTTTAGCTCCTGGGAATGTGGCGTCTGCAGGGGGTCCTGGAGGGCACAGCCTGGGTATACTGAGGAATAAATCTGCCAGCATTGCCAATAAACTATACAACAGGAGGAAGGACTACCAGATAAGAACTACATGGTTTCAGGGGTGACCTGAAGCTAGTCAGTAACTCACCCTACTTTTGCCTGCCATGTGTCTTTGGGCAAGTTATCCCAGCCTTCTGTGCCTAAGTTTCCTTGCTTGACAAATGGTAGTAGCAACAATACCTGCCTCGTGTATTCAGCTAGAACATGTAGCTCACAAATTGCTCAATAAATGTTTCCTGTGATTATCAAAAGAGTGGCAAAAGGGAGTAGGCTTTGATTAATCACACAAGTGACATGGAATTTTTGTCATGGAAGTCTGGTATAAACCAGGATGGGTAAAACAGCTCAATGTCCAGGCTGCCATTGAGCACCAGGAAGCTAAGGTGCTAAGCTAATTCTTAGTACCAGGACCTAAGAATTGGCCAAATTTGGCTGTGCCAAACAGAAAAGAAGGAAAGCTAGTTAGGGAGCAAGCCCAGTACCTCAGTATCTTGAGCTACAGAAAGAGGGGAATGATTCTGGGTCACTGAGAAAATGGTCAAGCCTGATGTGCAATCCCATTTGTTTGAAAAATTCACGAGAAGGACACGGAGGATGCTGAAGGCACAGAGAAATTTACCTAAGTTTTACTGCCAAAATATCTGCAACATAAACGCCAACTGCTCGGCACAGATTTTAGAGTCCAAATTACCCGAAACTCTTTACTTAAAGGCTAGCTCCCTTTCTTTTTTCTTGAACAGGAGTTACTTGACTGTTTTTATGTTTGTTCGTTTTTGTTTTTTTTTTTGTTTTTTTTTTAGTTGCATATGGACACAATACCTTTTTATTTATGCAGTGCTGAGAATCAAACCCAGTTTCTCACATGTGCTAGGCACATGCTCCTCCACTGAGCTACAACCCCACCCCCTACTTGACTGTTTTTCAGTCAAGAATGTCTATGCTTATGAGCCCGGCGCAAAGGTGAAACTCTCCTTCCAATCAACCAGAAGAATCATGCGATTCCTTAAGCCACACTTCGTACATAATCTTCACTCCCAAATCTGGAACCAGTACTCTGACTCTGATTAGTAAAAGCAATGGTTTCTCAAGTTCCCATCTCAAGATTCATACCTCTTTTATCTCATCTGGGGGAAGCTGCTCTACATTCTGTAGCTTGTTGACGCTACGTCGGTGACTGTCGTAGTAGCTGAAGAAATCACTGGCACTCTGTTTCAGTAGGTAGACAATAATGCCCAAACCAGGTAGGCGCCAATATGGAACCACTGGAGCTTGGGTATCTAGTAAATGACACAAAACTATGTTTCACTTATAAACCCTTTGTATGAATATAAACGACCCACATAAAATAATGGATACTCCAGAATTTAAGGACATGTAAACTACCACTAAAACTAACCAAGACTACATTTAAACACCAATGATAATTCAAAGAACAAGTGGTTAGAAGCAAGTATAATTAGGTACGTATGTAAGACTGGAGACCTTGAAAAAGAAATGTGAGTGGTGGAAATCAGCAGAGTTTTTCCTTTAATGGATGAAGACTTCTTTGTGAACTTCATGAAAGATATATACCTCTATCTTCACCCCTCAACCTGCTCAATGCAGACACCCAAATTTGGGAGTGCTCAGCCCCTGGTGAGTAATCCCTGCCTCACCATCTGGATTCATTTGTAGACTGCATTTTTCTGGTTATTGAATTGAAAGCTCAAAGTCATTCTTTGAAAGATTCCAGGAGAACACTAACTGAAATACTGCACACATAAATGTTAAAAAGTATTTTACTACAATTCTATATGGGTAGCAAAACAAGGGGGGTTTTTTTGTTTGTTTTTTTGTTTTGTTTTATTTTGTACTGGGGATTGAACCCAAGGGCACTTTACCACTGAACTACATTCCCAATCCTTTTAATTTTTTAACTTCAGACAGGGTCTTGCCAAGTTGCTAAGGGTCTCACTAAGTTGCTGAGGCTGCCCTCAAACTTGCCATCCTCCTGCCTCAACCTCCTGAGTCTCTGGGATTATAGGCATGTACCACCACGCCCAGCTACGTAAGAAAATTTGCCTTCTACGTGACTACCTTTCAACAAACGTGCAAACCAACAGTGGGATATCATAAAAGTTGTTTGCAGAAGAACTAGGGAGCAATAAGGATATCATCCCTATGTAGCATAATTAGAGCAATTTCTTCTAATGACTAGGGGATTTCTTGGAAATACTTGATCATTTCAAGTTTGATTTGGAAATAATAGTTGTCTGGTGGCCCACACTGCCATGATTCTGAAAGGGAGATTACACTTGCTTCCTCCACTACCAACTCCCTTAATTTTGTTCTAAAATCAGATTCCACAGGTGTTATGTGGAGGGGATGTATTATCTGCAGATGTTGCAACCAATCAGGATTTCCTAAACAAACTTATTAGCCAGATTTTCTTTTCCAGTCTTCAGTGAAGACATGATAGTCTTCAAAATATAGGTCTTTATTGAGAGCCTTCTCCTGGTGAAATTGGGTAGACTGGTACCCAAAGAAAACTAATATCCACAAAGAGGATGGTCTAATGCTCAGAGGACTCAAACATTTTAGAAATTCTCACCACACTGACTTGCTCAAGTCTAGAAAATACTAGAGCATTCAGAGGCCCATCATATGAGGATGGTTTGTGAGAAATTAGAGTACAGAAACAGATCCCACAGGGGCCTCAGACTGTGACCTAGGAAGCAGAAGTCCTGCAGGAAAGGGTCTCTGGATCACAAATAATAAGTAATATGCTACATGATAACCCTAACAATAATAATAGCAAACAACAGGTACTACTAGGACCAGGTACTACTACTATGAAAAACAGTGCTACTTTCCTTACATTAGCACATTTAATTCTTAAAATAGTTTGTCGGAGGAGAGTTTATTTCCATTTCACACATAAAAAACTGAGGCACAGAAGAGGGTAAGTAACTTCTCTGAAGTCACACCAATTGTCAGTAGTAGAACTGGGATTCAAATCTAGGCAATTTGTTATCAACTTGTGTTCTTGACTACTACATTGAATTGTCTATTTTCAAACCTACTACATACCTACATGCTCTTGTGCCTAAAATTGGTAGAAGAAAATGTGGCTGTTGACCCTAAAAAATGCTGACCAATTTATAAAGTTTCATAAAGTACATCTTTTAAGTATTAAATATGAATGTTATGATATGCAAGACTACCTTGGAAAGAAAAGGTAACTAAATAAAATGTTAATATTTTAATAATTATAAGTGATGCATTATTAGCATATAATAAATGTTTCTGAAAATGACAAAATTACAGTTTTGTTTGAATATCTAGTGTTCAGGTAAATTATGTTTGAAAAGGTTGTTAGTTTCAAGGGGAACAAAAGCATTGCTTTTTTTTTTTTTTTTTTTTTTTTTTTTTACGGTGCTGGGGATTGAACACAGGGCCTTGTGCATGCAAGGCAAGCATTCTACCAACTGAGCTATATACCCAGCTCCTAAACATCGCCTTTTTAACACAGCAGTCTCCATCAAGCTACAGACCTACAAGATTAACAAACAGACTGATGTTCATTTACCAAATGCTAGAAAGGGAATACATCAGCTTAAAAAAATCTTGCTGGGACCCCAGTCCAATGAACAAAAAGGAGGCTCTGGGCAAGACTTGCAGTCATTCCAGGCCTTCTAAAATGAAGTCAACCACTCTCTTCACATTGGTGGAGTCACCTGAACGGGAAAGATAACTTACCCCTCATGCTAGGGATGTAGGGATTGGAATCTTCTCATGGTGGTCCCTTTTTATTCTAGAGTGATCGCCCTGGCAATAAACTTTTTGAACAGCGGGGGAACTAGAACTACATAGAATTAATTTACTTAACCAAGCCAAAAGAATTGTTTTATACTTCTAGTTTAAATGACTTAAGCATTTTATCCTATAGACTATAAATCTTTATAGCCACTTTCCAAACTTCTCTAAAGTATATTCTCATCTATAAAAGACTATTCCAAATGAAATCACCAAATGAAAGGTATCTTATGAGTTATGAAGGATTTCTGTTGGGCATGGTGTTAGTGTGCTGGCATAAGTCCCTTGATTCAATCCCCAACAACATATACACACACACACACAAACACCTCAAAAGAAAAAAAAAAGTAGAACTTCTGCTTCCAAGAATGACAAACGGATCACACCAAACAAGATTCTGCTTTCTTTGAGACTCACCAGCAGAAAACAAAAAGCCCTGGACATAACATAAACAAAAGCAGACAGACACTGGTGGAAAAATGCAGAAATACTATTTGAAAGCAGAATAGTAGGTGTCTAGGCCAGGGGTTGAAAGAACAAGCAAATTAAAAGGAGCAAGAAGAGCCTTTAAGGAAGAGAAAATGATTTACATGTTTTGATTTTGATAGTAGTTTTACAAGTGCTTATGTTATTACTAAAATTATTCAAACTGTAGATCTAAAATGACTGAATTTTTTATATATAAATACCTCAATTTTCAAAAGAACATAATCCCATTTTACCTAGAATATTTTATAGTAGAGTTGGAATTCTTAGCATAATTATATAATAAAGGAATATGTTATTAAAATAACATTCTCAAAAATCTTACTCAAAGGTTTCCTGAAATCACCACCAGTCTATTCCATTATCACTACCTAATACTAAGGGGCTTTGTTTTTTGAGTGCCCACAGGATAAGAGCTTTAACAAATTTATAATCCTGCCCCACATTCTACATCTTCCCTACTGACTCATTAGGAAATCACAGGCTAAGTCAGCCTACTTAGTATCTAAATTTACTCTGCTGTGTTATAGAAATTTGGAGTTATAATACAAAACCCAATTTAGACACTGAATTTAGCTTAATCAGATTTAATGTACAAAACTGTCTGTCGTATTTTCATATTCTTTACCCTGCTAGTTTACTCTCCAATTCTCGATTCTTTCTTTGGGATCTCAAGTATTATTTAAAACTATACTCCCCCACGTGGATCTTTCAGAGTTAGCCTCAGAAAATCAGGAATTTCCCTGTTCTCTTCAACTCTCCAGGTTTACATGTGGGTCTGACGATAGTACTTCCCACACCTTCTTTAAAGAGTTATTTTAAAATTTCCCCATTAATGACTCATATAAAAAAAATTGCATCTCCTTAGGACCAGAATGAAGACCTACATTATGATCAGGGCAACTTCATCCCTCAGACACATGAAAAAACTGGGCTCACCTTGCCGTGGTCCATCTCTATTAATGGTTTCTGAAAGGCTAGGGGTGAAGAGACACACAGCATGCTGAAAGGTAGGGGAGCTCTGTAGCATGAGTGACTGGCAATATTCCATTACATTGGCACAAATCTACAATGGAAGAACAGCAGTAAATATGTGCCCCCCAAATGGTCTAATACCACAGAAATCTAGATTTGAAGGATACCAAGGTTGTAAATCAATTTGTAAAATTATACACCCCTGTTATGTTCACTGGAGTTTTCCCAAAACACAAAAACTTTCCAGCATAGTTCCACAATTCTCACACTGCCTACCTGTTGCATGGCCAACTCAATCTCATCTTTCTTGCTCACTTTATCTCCTTCTGCATTATCATCTTGAAATTTAAACTGTCGTAGTCTGTCAGAGCCACCAAAGCGACTTAGTAGTCCTAAGCATTGGCGCTAAGAAAGAAAAAAGATATTTTGTTTAAAATTAGTGACTTCTTTTTCTTCTTGAGGGATGAAATAAACCCAAAAAACAAAAAACAAAACCAAAAAATTAGTGGGGAGTGGAATTGCTCTTAAAAACATCTGTTTTCTTACTTCTAAATGAGCCAACTAAAGGTAGCTCCATTAAAATTCACCTCTTTTGTCAATTCATTAAAAAAAGTACCAAATTTTTTCAGCAATTGATCCCCAATATAATCTAAATGCTTGCCAAAGAATTTTATGTCATATTCAAAACAGCATTTATTAATTCTTTGGGAGATAGTGGTTAATATACAACATAAGTTGTAAAACACATGAAAGCAAAATGAGAGGGCAACTAGAACTTGCTTCATAACAAACCAGGACAATTTTGTCTACTAGACTCAAATTTAAAGGCCACTACTGCTGTGGTTGCATGTAGAGATTTCTTAGAGGGGGGGTGGGGACATACAGGGTGGCAACATACCATCTTGAAATGTTGGTACTTTTCACCTGAGGGTACATTTGTTCCTAGAGTTCTCAGAGGGAAAGAATCACTTTTCAAAACTGGCAGCATAGCGAGTGATTGGCAGATGGGTTTGGATTCAGAACATGGGTTCTAGCGGCAGACATGTTTTGCATGTGACCTAGGACAAGTTACTTATTTCCTCAAGCCTCTATGTTCACATTTCTAAAGTGGTAATAACACTATCTTATAAGATTTCTATCTTAAAAGATTGTTGTCAGGATTATTTGAGACACTGTATTATACTTAAAGTGTTTAGCACAATGTTCTGCACTTAGAGTATAGTAAAAGCATGTATTTTTAAAACCTGGTAACACTACATCTTCTCTATATAAACAAATATTCAGTATATACGTATATAATATACAATGTTTTGTTATGTAAACTGATATTTGTTTAAATAAGTTTGAATAAGGCAAAACTTATCAAACTATAGATTTATTTTGCCAAAAGTCATTTCTATTTTTCAAACTTATAAATGTATTTGCTGCCCTTAAATATAAAACAGATATGCTTAAACATTTCCAAAGGTCACCTTATGAAAGAACCATCAAAAAAGATTTTTTTCTTCCTACTGTGAAAAAAAGTGAGAAGACTAAAAAAAAACCCAGGGCACTTGGGTTTTGTTGCTGAGAGTGCTACCCTTTCTGGGCAGCTGTTTGACAATATGCTGTCAAAATATACTATAGGCATATCCTTGGACCCAGTTATAACACATGTTATTTAATCCAGAATTTAAAATATGTATATAAAAATGTTGATAGCAGTTATTTTTGTTTTTGTAGTGCTAGGGATCAAACCCTTGACCTCACACATGCTAGGCAACCTCTCTACCACTGATCTGCATTTGTAGCCCCAGCATTTTTCTTTTAAAATTGAAAAAACAATTTACGAAAAGAGAACAGGTTAAGAAAATTACTGTAGGAAAATAATGGACTATAAATTCTAGTATATAATTATGTTGTAGCCAATAAAAAGTAAAGGTGTTCAGATCAAAGTAGGTTAGGAGGCTCCCAGAAACTGTGATAAAATACCTGATTGACAATATGTAGGTTCCTCAAGAGATTAGGCACAGAACCACCATATGACCCACTTATACCACCCCTCCATATTTATACTAAAGAATTAAAGTCATCATATTATAATGATACATGCATACCCATATTCATCAGCAGCACAACTCACAATAGCCACACTACAGAACCAGACTAGGTGTCCATCAGTAGATGAAAGGATAAAAAAATGTGGTATGTATACACAATGGGATGTTATTCAGCCATAAAGATAAATGAAATTATGTCACTTGCAGGAAATGGATCAAAACTAAAGTCCATTATGTTAAGTGAAATAAGCCAAACTCAGAAGGTCAAGGATCTCACATACAGAAGTTAGATAGGAATAAGAAAAAGAAAGCTTTGGGGGTAGGGGCAGAAATCTCATGAAAGTCAAAGAAAGATCAATAGAGGAAAGGGACCAGGGAGTGGGAGGTGGAGAGGGAGAAATGAAGTGAAGTGCTAGGGAGTGATAATGGCCAAAATATAGTTATATTATGTGTATGTACAGATAAGTAACAACAAATCCCACTATTATGTACAACTATAATGCACCAATAAAAAATATGGAAAGAGGAAAAAAATTTAAAATTAAAAATAAAAACCTGATTGATAAAACTAATATGTTTGAATATATTGAAAGGAGCTAGGCAGAGTGACACACGCCTGTAAGCCCAGCAGCTCAGAAGGTTGAGGCAGGATTGTGAGCTTAAGGCCAGCTTAAGTAGCGAGGCCCTAAGCAGCACATCAAGACCCTACCTCTAAATAAAATATAAAAAAGGCTGGGGATGTGGCTCAGTGGTTAAGCACCCCTGGGTTTAATCCCTGATACATGTAAAAAAAAAAAAATTTTTTTTAAAAAAGAGGAGGAGAATTTAAGAAAAATTAGTAATAAATGTACAAAACAAAATTTTTTTTAAAAAATTATGATGTGATTTTATTAAATTTCAGTGTGGTATGATGGAAAATATACAAATTGTATGATAAAAGAAAAGAAGTAACAAGATCTAAATTTTATCTTCTGCAACTGAAACCAAAGTTGATTTCTAAAATGGGAAATCAAGTACCAGAAATATAAGCATATTATTCAGAGATAATAAAGAATAAATTAAAACAGACAAAAGGAGTTGCCCAATCTAGGTAGCATAATGGGGAAGACAGGTTAGAGGACTATTATATTTTGTAACACATTTTAAACCGTTATTTAGAAACAGAATCAGTTACCTGGAATCTTCCAATATGTCCCTGTAGCTCCATTAGAGATCCTTCATTTACATCAACATCAAGTTCACTTAATATACCTATAAAATTTGGAATACTTTTAAATATAGTTCTATACTAAAATAAAAACTAAAAAAATAGTAAGAGAGGTTCTGGATTTTTACATTCTTTTGTGTATGAAGAGATTTTTGCCATGAAAGTTTTGAGAAACATGATTCTACAAAGACTAAGTGCTTTTTTTAAAAATATTTTTTTTAGTTGTAGATAGACACAATACCTTTATTTTATTTATTTTTATGTGGTGCTAAGGATTAAACCCAATGCCTCACACGTTTTAGGCAAGTGCTCTACCACTGAGCTCCAACACAGGCCTGACTAAGTGCTTTTTATATATTATTAACAATGAATCAGCACATCTGTGTTTATATACAATCTAAAATCTAGATTGAATTGGTGATTTCAAAAAAAGACACTAAAATATTTCAAGAAAAACCTTTTACTTATAACCATAAAAGATAAAAAAAATTTCTAAACTCAACAGTTAACTACTGTCTAATGAAAGACTTTAGACCTAGAAGTTTCACTTAAAAAAGGAAAGGGGCCAACTTATGCCATAAATACTGAGGGATGGTGGTGGCTGACAGAAAAAGAGAGAAAAATTTCTGCTGGATTGAGCAGTATGAGTTTAGCTCATGATTCTTATCTATTCCTCAGAAGTAATATAGAGGGAAAGAAGAGAAACCAACAAATGCTCATGGAGAGCCTGTAATTTAAAAATAAGCATATTGAGAGTAATCAGTTAAGTGTTGGAGGAATCAAAGGAAAATCACTAGGAAACCACTCCATGGCACTACTGGTACCTTTGAAGAGGCAAGAAAGGGAGGCCTGGCTCAGTCTCATTGTAGGATGCTGGATTGAGTCGGAAACTTAAGACAGACTGGGTAGAGAGGACCCTGAGATCTCTTCACGAACAGGACAGGTTCCAAGTACCTCAATTGGCATGCTCACAGCCCTTCCCAACTCTCAACTTCTCCCCACCCAGACTGTTCTGCTACTGAAGCATCTTCAGAGAGGAAAAGAATTTGGGGATGGTGGATAAAATCAGTGTTTATTTCAGACTTCTCCAGAGCAACATAAAAATGGAGACAGTATAGCCTAGTAGTTAAGCACACAGACACAGAAGCCACATTGTATAGGAAATTACACTACCAGAGTCACCTACATGACTTAGGACAAGTTAACCTTTTGGTGCCTTAGTTCCCTCACCTGTAACATGTGGATAACAGTTTTACTTCATAAGACTGTTGGGTTCTCAAACTAATTAAATGATTAAAACAGTGCCTGGTATATAAATGCTTAATAAATGAAGTGTTATCATTGGTACTACATATTCTGAAGGAAAGGAAATCATAATTGGTCATGCTGTCATTCCAGAACAAAGACAGTCTTTAGACATTCTTAACACGAGCAATTCAAAGAATGCATTTTTTTTTTCCTGGAGGGAAGAGACCTATAATACAAATTAAAAATATCAAGAGATAATTTAAAAGAAATAACAGGGACAGAGAAGAAGAAATGGTGTTTTGCAATGAATCCATGTAAACATACAACTAAAACTATAACTGGAGGTACTGAGGTTTCAAGACTGACTAAATGTTATAAATCCTGATGAAGTAAAGATAACAAGCAAACATAATTTGAACGTGGAAGAGGAAGTATAAAAGAACTCATCACTTCCTCTTTCACATCTGGGAGTTAAATGAGTCTAACATTTACATGTAAGTAAAGAAATCATACTGGGGGAAAAGTGACAAATCATAATTTTTCATAATTTCTTGTAAACATACTGACCTCTTAAGAGCTTATATCTACACTATTGTAGTGAAGATATATTTTTTCTAGGATTTAGCAATCCCTTTTATTTCTTTTCAGTGAGGTTTTTTGAATCAAATTCAAACAAAATTAAATATTTGTTTATTAAAACGGCATGTGAAAAGGTAATCACCTTTGCATGTGTCCATTTCTCTTTCTCAGTGAACACACATAGTATAATGTTGAAAAACTATTCACCAAATGTTAACATTTGGCAATTTTTAGATAATGAGATTTTGAAAGTTATTATCTCCTTGAACTTTTAAATATTTTTATAAGTGTATATCATTTCTATAAACATATCACTTAAAAAGGCATGTGACTTTTGGTATCAATTTCAAATAAATCATATGCAGCTGCCAAATAACAAAAACTGATTTCATTAAGTGTATGTCAGTGTGTAAAGAATAATTAAAAGTCCACTCAACACAATCAACTCACCAGGTAGTGCTGCTTTACTTATAATTCCTGTCAGCAGAGCCAATTCCTGCAAAGATCCAGCACTAACATCCTGACAGCGGAGGATTGCTTGTATGGTATCCGAATGTGAAATGAGAAACTGCAACACCTGAGCCATGGGACAGGCGACAAGGAAGAAATAAGCAGAAGAATAGGAAGTATGCTATAAACGTGTAATTCATCTTTTCAATATTGTTGAAGCAAGTAATTCAATGTAATGAGGACAAATAAGAGAAGCAATTGTTTTCTGCACTTACGTAGTTTATTTCTTTAAGAAGCAAACATTTAACTAAATTCACAAGAGGGTTAATGGTAAGAACTATTTCCAGGTCCATAAATTAACATTAGAGGCTACTGCAAAAGAATACACTATAACCTGGAACTAATATGTGAAAACTATTAATTGACCCTTATTTTATTTATTTGTTTAAATGGAATTAGAATAAGAATTTTAAATAAATGAGTAAAAAATGGCTATGGAATTTGAGAAACTGCAATATGAGAAGTTTGACTATGACGACATGGGAACAATCAAGTAAAATATTTGTCTAATTCTCCTTCTGACGTAGAACAAAGGAGATAAAAACTCTGCTTTTCCACCTTGACCTTTTATTTTATAGTGCACTGCCTTGGAGGATTCTCTCAGCACATTCAGGTACGTTGGTTTCACCTAGACTGAGACCGGCCTTGAAGGCAGAGACTAAGCCAAAACACACTGAGCCCCTGAACCACTCAGGAACTGTACCAGCTTTCAGATCCCCAGTCTCAGCACACCACTGAATGTGAGATCAGTAATCTGCACTTGCCAAAGAAGCTCAAGTGACTCTGCTACACTCAATGTAAGGCTGGTGTTAGGGAACAAAGGTCTTACGTCAGTGTCCCACAGCTACTAAAAAATCTTATATTTGCATAAAGATAATAAGGAAAGAACTAACTCGATGGCCATGTGTATGAAAGGGCTGTAGGATGTGACCTAGACTACTACGTGTAAAACAGGTATCATTTCAGAAATAGCAAATACCCTGGTGAGACAAGTCTGAGCCTGATGGTAAGGAAAGCAGACAAAATTACCAGAAATCAAAATATTTCAGGACAGTTCCTAAAGGTATCAAATATAATAAAGCAATATAACAAAAGACTATAGAATCGTGATGAGGAGCCTAATTAAACAGTGAGAGGAAAAGTATGTATTATTAATTTAAAGGAACAGAAATAAATGTTTGAATGAACAGTTATGGAAATAAAACTAATTTCATTCTGTAAAAATCACAATAAATGTGCTGCTATTTTTTAATATATTTTCTGTGAGGCCTGGCACATCCTTCTCTAAGCAAATATTTGGTTAAATTACACCTTAAAAGACAGTTTATTCCTATCATAGTAACTATTTTCTAGAGGAACAAATTTCAATCTTTTGCTTTCCATTGCACTAGTTTATTAATTAGTCTGAATATTTCATTCTAACAAAAATACAAAAACAGACCAATATAATTCCAGGCAAAGTATAAGGAAGCCTCTTTTCTGTAGGTAGCTCTGCCACCAATAGACTAAGGTAAACCCACCAAGCTTCATAAGCATAGGGACTCTGCATTTGTAAAAGGAGGACTTTTGTACTAGATAATTTCTCAGCTGAATTCCTCTTACCTGCCCTGCTGCCTGCAAGTGCTGGGCCATACTGGACGTGAGGATGACCTGGCACAGCTGGAGAGCTGGGAGCAGAATCTGCCGGTAGCGATCCACTGGCGTGGGGATGAACACTGGAGGGTCTCTCATGCCAAACATGCTTGATTCATTTCAACCAAAAAGAGAGAAAGCAACATTCCAAGAATTAAGGTTGGAGTTTAACAATTCCTTACCATTTACATGGCAAGGAAACACAGTCCGTTGATTAAGATGTAAAACTACTAGTAAGGACTCCATCAGTGTATCAAACAAATATTCTTACCTAAACTTATAGCTTACTAAAAATGGAGTTAGTTGAAATTTGAAAAATCTTATCAAGGAAAATCAGTAAAATTTTGAAATATAATGCCTAAAACTTCTCAAACATATTTATTCTTCCCTAATGTTCTTCCCTGGGTCAGAGACTCTTGAGAAACAGATAAAAACAAAAGTAACTGAGGATGCAGCTCAGAGGTAGAGCATTTGCTAACACAAGTGAGGCCCTGGGTTTAATTCCCAGTGCTGCAAAAAACAAAAAACAAACCCCCAAAATAAGAAATCAGAAAGTTATTTCCCCAAATTTCCCTCTCTTATATTCAAGCCAAAAATGAATCTAAATTGTCCATTACACAAAATGAGATTAAAATAAGTTAAAATGAGGTTTTAAAATCATTTAACCTTTAAAATTAGGCCTCAGATACTGTATTAATAAATTATCTTTCATTATAAATGTTTATATTTAATTTTCAGACAAATGAAAATTATCTTTCATTATAAATGTTTACATTTAATTTTTAGACAAATGAAAATGGAAGCAGAATATGAAAATAAAACGCAATAAATAAAAGGCTTTTTACAGAGAAGCGATACTGATAGAACATGAACTGCAGCCCCCTTTAGGTAACGTAAAAATAATAAGTCTCATATTTAAAAACTTTAGAAAGCAATAACAAAATAATTTTTTCCTGTAGGTAATATAGTTCTGCAGGTGAGCCTTAATTATCCTTTACCAGGAGTCTAATCGAACTAGTTGTGGACACTTACCCCTGTGGGTCCATTTCTGGGCGCATGTCATAGACTTGGCATTGTGCTAGTCTCACAATCACCCCAGATCTCAGAAGCTCTAAAGCACCCTGCTGTATCTTAGCCACTCTTGTGAGAAATGCCTACAAAGTTACAGAAGGAAATTATCAGTGCTGAAATCAAGTCCTTATATAAAAATGAGACATTTCCATGGCACATTTCTCATCTTTAGTCACCACTGAAGACAAGTTCTGAGCAGCAGCAAGTGTATAACCTCCTTTCTCACAGGTTTTTGAGGAGTCAGTGGTACAAAGTATCTAAGGGGCTTGCATATGGTGACTTTAATGATTTAAATATTCAATTACACTATAGTTTCTGTCATCATCATGTGGTCCTATGGAGGGCACAGAAGTTTTAGTAACAGTTGTTTCTAGTACTTAACACCATGCACCTGGCTTACAGTAGGTATTTAATAAATACCTATTGAATAAATGAAGGAGAAAAGAGTAAAAGAAGAATCTAAGAAGTTACTGCTTACTGCTTCTATTACTGTGACACTGTGATAAGTTTAACCAGGGGGACATAGAAAAATTAAAACAGATTTGAGAGCTAGGAAATGATAACATATACTGAACCAGCACAGTGGGATCTCCAAAAGTCAACTAATACAGTTGCAACTTTGTTGCTTTCTCCTCAAGGAATATCTGGTGTCATATGGCCAACATGGGCAAGCTGAATAAGTTAGCAGCAGTCCATTTTCAACTAACCATCTCAGGATCACTTCAGCCCGTCTTCTGCATGTTCAGATCATTATTAGCACAGACCCTCCCATTTAAAACTCCTTAAAAATGATTACAGCTTATGACAGAAATATTCAAAATGTATGCCACATTGATTTTCCTTCATACATGTATAGCCCCAAGAGGAAATGAACTGCTGATTTAACAGTAAATGTGAATAAAACCTTACCATTTTAGATTCATAAGTATAAAGGGCCTTTAAAAGGGGAGGCTGTGGAGTGAGTAAGCTCTGCAAAGTACGGTCATCTTCTACCAAGCTGTCCACCAAGACCTTCAAATAGCCACTGTTAGAAAGATACAAAAGCCACTGCTGCTGCTTATCCACTGAGACAATCCGATCAAGGAGAGCCAGGGCCAGCATCTGAAGGAAGAATGAAACAAAGTCCAAACATGCTGATGGCTACCAAAATTAATAATAACTGCCTTTTTTGAAAACAGTTACAAATTTTTCTCATAAGAAGGTTACTTGCAATAAAATTTCCTTATGTTGTTTGTTTTTTTTTTTTTTGAGATGAAAACTATATGTATCCAAAATCTCAATCTATTAAGAAAAGGAAAACTTTCAGGATAAAGTCAAATTTTTGAAACAAACTTAACACATTAGTATGATGGTATTAAATATATTTTAGCTGAACTTAAGACATTTACTTGTTAAAGGAAAGTATGTTTTTTTAATAGGTTGCTTTTTGAATTTTAAAATTGTATATGTGCATTACAGAAAAACCACACAAATATATAAGAAATATATAATCTGATATATATTAAATTTTAAAACTTGATTCAGTTTATACATTCAGAAAGTCAAAAATATTTATTCAGTAATAATATTAACAGTTAATTTACCCTTCCAATCTCATGACCATCACAAGCATCTCGACAGACCACTTCCATAAGAGCAGCACCGTAACTCTCAATGATGGCTATGTTTTCCCGTTGCAATTTGCTAAATACATCTTCAGGAGCTGTTAGCCTTTCCCACATGGTTTTCTTTGCTAAAGAGTTAAAACAGGGAAAAAAAAAAATTCCAATAAAAAGCAGTTTAATAACTGAGTACCTCATATGCAACAAAAAGACCTTTCCGTTACTACACGCACACAAAGGGTCAGTGACCAATCAGTCCCAGTCAGGTGAGCCTCACAAACACAATGCACATACGTCATGCTTGTGCACTAAAATAATAATTGTATCACAAAAAGGATAAACCATACTTAAACAAAAATAAATTATGAGACTCCAAGAGAATCAATATCCTGTATTTATCCTGCTAACGAATCTCCCGCTACCTTTAATTGAGATCTTTGAGGAATTTGGTATAAAGTAGACAGAAATCTTCCTCCAAAAAAATACTTTTTTTAATTGTTTGGTTGGTTTAGACAGGTATTCACTGTGTTGCTCAGGCCGGCCTTGAACATAGTGGCTGGCTCAGATGATTCTGCCACCTCAGCCTCCCAAGTAGCTGAGGCCCCAGGCATGTGCCTCCACAAACACATTCTTATTCTTTATTTTTTTTACTTGAAGTACTTATTAAAAACAAAAAGCACATCTGTTATAAAGATAATTTAAGTATCCAATGGTAATTAATAGTATGATCATACATTTCATATAAGATTCACCCAAACCTAAGATTCATAAATACACCAAATAAAGCAATATCCTGTATTTGAAACTAACCTTGTGATTTTTCATCAACAACTACATAGCAGCAGTTTTTAAACTGGCATCTTGATGACTTGTTTTAATAAGCCATTTTTAAAGAATCACCTAGATATATACTATGCTATAGTACAAAGGGAAAAGAGATATTATACAACTCTGGATAGCACATTTTGCTCAATGGGAATGGAGGTAAATGAGAGCATTACAGAAGTTTATAAAACTTACATATTATTTAAGGGTGTTTTTTTCCTTACAGTATTCATGTACTAATCTTAATAAATCTTAAAATGTAAATATGAATCCTTGATTTTAGTCTTTAATGATTATGTTAAGATTCATTAATTATATGTGTGCTTAGTCAAAAGGTGGAGAAGTGATTTTCTTTTTTAAAGTAACTATCTCTAAAAAAAAAAAAGATTAGAAATTGATCTAATTCTACCTGCTTCTAAGGTGTCTGGTTCATCTGGTCTCTGGGCAATTTGTAAGTAATAAAGCAGAGAGCCATACAGGTGAGTCCTTACTCGTTGAAATCCACCACCTGGGGAAATAAAATAGATACAGGCATTTGAAAACCTTTTCTTCAATGAAAGTTAAAACAAATAAAAAGTTGTAATTTATAGAAAATTTAGATGAGAAAACCTGTCTTTAAAATGAAGTCTAAGAGTTTCTTCAATATGATGTGAAGTGAAGAATCTCCAATAGAAGCAAAACCCACCAGTGGGTTCTCTGATGGAGGAGGTGAGGAGAAAGAACTATCAAGCATTAATGCATAATGAGCCTCTCTGGGTCCTGAGACCAATGGCTGCTTCTGTTCTGTGCGGACAGACTGGCTGAGGTGAGCAGTCAGGGTGAACACAGCACCAGCGACCACTGGCATTAATTCCTGTGCAGCTTCGTCATCCAGTATCTTAAAGTACAAAGGCAAATCAGAGTGAGGATCCAGTTTTCAGCTACAATTAACAACTCTCTCTCTCTATATATATATATATATATTTTTTTTAACTTTTCAACTACGAAAACAATATTAAAAAGGAATATAAACATTATTTGAAGGGGAAAAGCTAACATACAGGGAGAAATTTAAATACGATGTGGAGAAACAGACGTTCTTAACCAGAAGGGATTCCTATCAAAATTCCATTCCATGGGGACGTTTAATATGTTTGTTGTTGAAATTCACAGAAATGGTCTCACTACTAGGGTCCCATTCAGTAGGTGTGGAGTGTGATCTGTCCATGTATATTTTTACAAAGCTTCCTAGACAATTCTGATATACCCACAGTAGCTGAGAGCCCCTACTTAACAGAATTAATCCCTTTCTCCAGGAAAGTCTTAACACTGGTATCATACAACTCTATTTTACTTTCAATCTAAAATGGAAAAAATTAGGATGACAAAATATATTGTTTAAATGGCATATATATTTGTTCAACCTTATGAAGTACTTAGGAAGCATGTCACCTTATCATGTACATCTTGTAAAATATCACGAATAATCAGCTGTCGATCCTCTGCCTGAATGAGGTCCTGGGGACAAGCTGTGAGTATTATTTCTACCAGTTGCCTCCATGACTCCAGCACATGCCGTTTTGCATGAAGACACTGCAGTAATTTGTTTCTTCCTACCACATACTGAAGAATAGTGCTGATTTCCTAAAGCCATAGAAAATGAAAAGCTAGGTTAACACAAAGGGCAAGTAGTGTTTGTTATTAACAGGTTCCTGTCAGTTACTCATAAAACATTTATTTGAAAACCCACAATATGCAGGCCAGGCAGCAGACACTTTTTTATGTTATTTTGATGGCCAACACTATGAAACTTGACATATAAAGCTGTGTGTGTGTGTGTGTGTGTGTGTGTGTGTGTGTGTGAGAGAGAGAGAGAGAGAAAGAAACAGAAAGAGAGAGAGAGACACAAGAGACAGAGAGAGAGAGATATGCAGGTACAGAGGTGGTATAAGATGGAAATGAACTTTGTAACCCCATCTTTCTCCTTGCAACTGTCTTTTTATATTTACTTTACCTAGAATTGCCTAAACCCCAAGGTCAATTGCATGTTTCCCTAACATGTCTTTATTTCTCTGCCTTTCTACTTGGCCTGGCCAGATGTGTTTCTATGTATACAGTTCTTCCCATTTGACCTCTTACCCATAACTCCCCTCACTTGTAATGAAAAATGACTCTCCTCTCTGACAGTTTAAATCCCTGACTTGCATATCAGAAAATGTATGTGACACACCAAACACTAACCTTCAGTTTCAGTTTATAAAAATCACAAATCAAAAGATTCCATGAAGGTTTAATTTTTAAGTAGTTTTATGAGATTATTATTATTATATTGGGATTATTCCATGGCCTTACATGTGCTACACAAGCATCTACCTCTGAGCTGTATCCCTAGTCCTTTTAATATATTTCCGGACAGGGTCTCCTTAAGTTGCTGAGAGTGGCCTTGAACTTCAATCCTCCACCTGCCTTAGCCTCCTGAGTAGCTGGAATTATAAGATGTGAGCCACTGTACCCAGTGAATAGTTAAGTAGTTTACTAACTGATAAACTACAAGTCAATTTACAGTCTTGTTCTGTAACAAGCAACTTAGTTTACTTAAGTAGTTAAAAGAGTAAAACTAACCTACTTTATAGAACTTACCTCCATTAGTAGTGGTCTCTGTCCTATGGCTGCCATACCCTGAAGAGCATTTACTTCAGCTACCAGAACCCTATGAAGAAGCTATATAATTAGGGGAAAAGAGAAAAACAGACCATTTCAGATACTGGTAGAAATAATAATCCTTAGCATTACTATAAGTAGGCCTAAAGGGAGTTTCAGATATCTCTATACATAATCTAACAATGGCACTATTCAATTTCCAGACAAAAATATTAAGAATCTTTCGTATTCCGGAAAGTGGTACCAAAGAACCTCCATGGAAGGTAAGTCAATGCAAGTGTCCTGGTTATCTTCTTTGTATGAGGACACTACCATTTGTGTGACAGAACATTAAGTAGTTAAAACCACTCCACAGTACTAGTGAGGCAGAATAATTATAATAAGGAAGGATGGGGAACCTTCTAAAGAAGTTAGTGTGGTCTAGTGTGGTCTATTAAGTTTTATTTCCTGGCTGTTTGATTTAAAAACAAACAAACAAAACAACACACCCACACACTCACACAGACCAATAAGCTAGGAACCAAAATTTCTATCATGGGGGTTGAGGGTGGTGGTGGATAGTAAATAGTTATACTTTTTTTTATGGCTCAATGGCTGAACCACTTGTACTCAGATACTTAAAGCAATCCTCACCTTGACATTGCAGACTGTCTGTCCCCGTAAGTTTTTATGTTCACAGTTAGCAATAACTTGTTCAATCTGGGCCCGATCAAAAAAATCCAACTGCAGAGGCTCAGGAATCTCCTGACTGAAGTCAATCGAGTCAAGAATACTTAGAATTTTTCGACGTACTAAAAACAATAAACAGTAAATCAGTTGTATGTGGGGTATCTGAGGAGATGAACAAACCTATCATACCCAATTCACTCTCAAAGACTACTATGTTCAGAAAGGGCATTAGTCTGGAAACTGAAGACTTGTGCTGAAATCTTTAAATCTGATTTTATTTCTGCTATATACACTTAGAAAAATAATTTCCTTCCTACCCTATAACCCTACCTATTAAATTAAAAAAATTTATAAATGACAAATATTGCTTTACATAGTTTTTCTATACTAGTTCTGAATTTGCAGACAAAATAAACTACATGAGTTTTAAGCAATTGACTATGTCTACAAAATAAATATATTATGAAATCAAAGGATTACCTTTTGTAGTGGTGTCAAAGTGAAGGAACCCAGAGACAGACCTATTTTCATCTTCTGTTCCTCCTTCACCATCTGTTGGAGTATCAATAATAATAGAATGGAAAACAAACACACTCTTAAAACTACATTTATTTGAGAATGACAAAATGTAGTGTGTTTATTTTTAGGTCATTGTGTCTAGGTCAACGAGTCTTTTGCTAATGAATAATTAAAACCCCCACACCAACATTCATTTAATTCTTTCCATCCCTATGGTATTCATTCACAATATTAATGAGGATAATCAGAATTTCAAAACTGGTAAGATCCAACCATGACAATGAAATGACTCAAAACCGTATCTTTAATTCACATGTGTAAGACATACTGAAATAGCTTAGGTCATCCTAGCTCAGTGTGACAAACTCAACAAAATATTTTGTATATAACTGTACTGTGGATGCTTAAAATAAAATAAAATGACAATCATGGCATGATTCTTAAATTTTATGTCTTGTTTGTTTGGTACCAGAATTGAATCCAGAGGTGCATAACTACTGAGGCCCTTTTTATTTTTTATTTTGAGACAGGATCTTGCTAAGTTGCTTAGGGCCTCACTAAGTCGCCAAGGCTTGAACTCACAATCTTCCTGCCTCAATCTTCCGAGCAGCTGGGCACAGACGTGTGCCACTGCACCTGGCTAAATTTTGTGTTTTAAGGAAAAATATTCTTATGATGGAAAGAACTGTTTTGGTCTATAATCACATATGCATGAAATCCTGATTTGCATTTATATTGACACAGACCAGTCACAGCACAATAAAACAAATGTCAAAATTCACATATTCACCTGAGTATGGTTTCACTGGCATGTCATCCAGTAAAAGGTGTAGGAGCCTCTGGGTATGAGACCGTTGACGATTCAGAGAAGTAACTCTTAGTTCTATTGAAGCAGTCTTCATAAGCCATGACATTTGGTTCAACATAGAGATTTCATATTCTGAAATTTAAACATATAAATTTCATTTCCCAGAGTAATAACACGGGATCGGAACAGACCTAAATTCCATAACTCATCAGATATTTTTCCATGTAAAGAAGTCAATAATTTAAGAAACTTGGCAACATTACAGGATTAACTCTGTAAAATTACAAAAGAAAAAGATACAAAGGGAAAAAAATAAGATAGTATATATCTATAAAAGATGAGGTAAAGCAAATGAAGAACAAGAAAATCAAGTTTTCATTACTAGGATAATTTCACAAGGATCTAAGTCTGCAATTATTTGACATTAATATATAATATTTTGTTTCAAAGAGCATTTTCAAATATATCTCATAAAAACTATCACACAATTTGAGTTTGATTTCACAAATCACATATTTAAAAGAAGTTAAAACTACATTGCATAATTTTATGAGATTTTCTAATATAATTGAGAACATTTGATTTAATAAATAACGAAAGGATGGAAATCACAAATACAAGAGTAGTTTTTGAATTCAGTATTATTTTTATATGCTTGCCTTTGAAATCCTAAATGATAACAGTACAAAAATAAAATTCACCAAATAACAATATTAATAGTCTGATGCAAAGTGAATCAATTTTTAAAACCCCATGCCTTAATAAGTAAATATTAACTATTCTTTTTGATTAGCTAGGTATAAAAAGAGGGTTTCACTGGATACAGTGGTACATACCTATGATCCCAGCAACTCCAGAGATTTAGGCAGGAGGACTGGAATTTCGAAGCTAGTCCTGGCTAGTTATCCTATATATCTTCTATCTATCTATCTATCTAACTATCTGGTACCAGGGATTGAAGCCAGTGGCGCTTAACCAGAGCCCCATTCCCAGTCCTTTTTAATTTTTATTTTGAGACAGGGTCTCACTAAGTTGCTTAGGGCCTCTCTAAGTTGCTAAGACTGGCCTCAAACTTGCAATGCTCTTGCCTCAGCCTCCCAAGTGGCTGGGATTATAGTCATGCACTAGTGTGCATAGCTAGCCTTGGTAATTTAGTGAGACTCTGCCTCGAAATAAAATAAAAAATGCTAGGGATGTAGCTCAGTGGTACGGTGCCCTGGGTTCAATTCCCAACAATGGGGAGAGGAGGTGACAGGGTTTCTAAAAGCTTCTTATATAAACAAAATTTCAAGACTAAAAAATAAGAAACTTATTTTGAAAATGAAGTGCAAGATTTTTTTTAAATGACCAATAATTCTTTTTTTTTTTTTTTAGTATCTTTATTTATTTTTATGTGTGCTGAGGATCAAACTCAGTACCTCACACTTGCAAGGCAAGCACTCTACCACTGAGCCGCAACCTCAACCCCAGTGCAAGATTTTTTGGTCATAATTCCCAGGGGTGTTACTCTAAAAAACAAATCAGAAGCTTCCAATTACTCGTAATGAAAATTTATTAGTGAAATTTGTGAGCCTCAAAATCCTAAATAAAAAGATGATATAAAGTAATTAAAAAAAAATAATAATAAACCACTACTCTCTGGATATAATCTGAATTCAGAAAATTGTTAAATATCAATCAAGAAAAAAAGAAAAATTCTGATAAAACTTAGTCTGTGATAATTATTATCCATGTCAACTAACATGTTTTTCACTACAGTTTTCAATTTTTTATTTCAAGACATGAATATAAATACAACCAAAAAGGTAAATCAAGAGTTGTTATAAATCAATTTCAGTTCAAAAAAAATCTAAAACTTCCATAATTTTCTTATGTAAAACTTTTTAATCCCTTCAACAAAATCTTTAAATTTTATTAATAAAAGAATGAAATTCTGTCCTTAACAGGATATGTTTAAATAATTTTATGATAGAAGCTAAAATATCAGGCTTCTCAATCACAAAATACAAAAGCAACCCACAATACTACAGAAGCTAACAAAATTAGAACAGAATTTCATAAAAATGATAACTGCTCCCCTCAAATACTGTATGAATAAAATCACTCAACATGAGCTTATACATTTGTTAGAAAGGTTTAGTATACCTAATCCAAAAATTTCAAATTCAAAATGCTCCAAAATTCAAAATTTTTGAGTGCCAAGAAGTAGAAAACTCCGTATCTGACGGCGTGATAGGCCACAGTCAAAAAATACATACACAAACTATTGTGTAAATTACCTTCAGATTAAGTGCATACAATGTACATAAACATAAATAAATTTCACATTTAGTCTCGGGTCCCATTCCCAAGAGATCTCAATATGTATATGCAAATATTCTAAATCAAAAAAGATTCAAAATCTCAAACTTCTGGTATCAAGCATTTCAGATAAGGGATACCCAATCTATAATAGCAAAAGAAAATAATGGCCTACCTTTGTTAGAGAAAGGTAGATGTTGTAACTGAGAAAATAAGAAATCCTGGCTGGTTCTCAAATATCTCATAGTAGGACCAGATGTATCAGAGCAAGCACATAACTGATATATCACCTAATAAAATAAGAAAATTCTTAAATCAGTCTTTTTTATGTGTGCTATTTTAAGATAACAAAATATTAACTTAGAGCTACTATGTGAAAAATTAAGACACACTGACATCTCAAACAAAATGGATAAAACCATGTATAAAATATAAACTCAAATTTATCAACAGTCCTTGGCCTCCTAGCTCAAGAAAATATATTGAAAAAAAATAAAAATATATTGAAACACAAAAGAGAGTGCTTACCTATAACTAATTTAAAAACCACTTAAAAATATTTGTCAATACTGCATATAGTCAATTAACAAGTTTTAGTATTTTAATCATTATAGTAGCTAATTACTTGGCAGTAACTTCTGACAACCATACTTATTTCATTTCAACCTCAGGAAGATGATACACCAAAACTGAACAAATTGCAAAAATTACAAAGATATGCAAACTCAACAATATAAACTCTGAACATAAATTTAATTGAAAACAACAGATTTAGGGGTAAAAGTTTTTTTATATCAAATGTAAGAAAAGGTGATTAGCGCCAATATAAATAAGATCTCCATTATGTTTGAAAATATCACAAAGATCTAAAATAGACAAAAAAGGCAAAACCGCTTTATTTGAGGAAAAATAATTCAAAATTTAAAAAAATGTCATTTTTCTTTCAGCAATAAACAGTAATTAACCTAGGCATGGTGGCACATGTCTATAGTCCCAGGTACATGTCTATAGTCATGTGGTGTAGACATGTGGTATAGACATGTCTATAGTCCCAGGTACATGTCTATAGACATGGTGGCACATGTCTATAGTCCCAGGTACTTAGGAAGCTAGGTAGGAGGATCACTTGGGTCCTGGAGTTTACGGCCAACCCAGGCAACACTGCAAGGCTCCATCTCTTAAAAAAATAAATAAGTAAATAAAATAAGGAAATAATAATGCAGGTGTCATCTTATAGCTCATAAACCAACAAAAATTCTAACTGTAAAATGCAAATTGTGGTATTTGGCAAAGCAGCAAAGAAAAATTTCATTCATGTGTGGTTCATTTAACCAACATTTATTAAAAAAAACATTTATTAAATGTAACAGACTCTTTAGTCCTATCTATTATTGGCACCATTATTACAACTGTTATACTTACAAGTTAAAACCTAAAATTATAAACTATACCTTCTGATCCTACATAATTGATACTCAATTATTTATAGACTCCACATTTGCAAATATGCTTACATGCTAAAATTTATTTGTAACCCCCAAATTAATACTCAAAGTACTTCCAGCAGAGTACTGAAAAATCTCAACCAGCATACACTCAAACAAAGGAGTACTCTCTCTGCCTTCATATTCTAATTTCTTGCATTGCAAACAAGTCTTTTTGTGGTCTATCTAGTGCCACATTTTTCTCATTTTTATGCTTTTGACTGGTGATTTTGCTGTTTAAAACAGTCCAAGCCTGGTTTTGAAATGCCATTCAGTGTTCCTAAGCCCAAGAAAGCTACGGTGAAAAATATGTGTAAAGATAAACTTCACACAGGCATTTTGGGAGGAAAACCGTGTGTAAGACAAAACTGACATAGATGAAAGTTCCATTGCTATTTGCCCAGAGTTCAATGTTAAGGAATCAACAATATATACTACATAAGTGTTTTTTAAACAGAAATACACATAAAACAAGATTATGGATTCATCAGTTGAGGAGAATGCTAGGATCCATGGTTTGCAGGAATCTAGTCCTCTATTTTTCTTAGGGGTTATTGCTCAGGATCCCCCCCTTCGGTGTTCACAATGACTCCTTAAAATGTAACTACTATGAATAATGAGAACTAACTGCAAATCCATATCTGGAAATATATTCTTTGGGGGGGGGAGATATATTCTTAAGTAAAATATGAAACAAGCCAAAGTAACTGAAGATATTCATGAGAGCAGAGTAAAAATTGGTAAATAACCCAAATGAAATTTACACTACAGCAATCCTGAAAGTATAGATGGAGAGGGAGTAAAAGAACACGTGTCCTGAATACAACTAAATAAACAATAAGTATACTCAAGGAAAGGCAAGGTATAAAGCAAACAGTTTTGCTACAGTTGTATGCTTGTTTTTTGATATTCTATAAGTAGAACCTTAAGCTAATACTGAACTTCTCAAAACAAAATTAAGAAAATACAATAAGATGCTCAAGGATGTGAGAGAAATAATAATTTGGCAGAACAGCCTGCTCTCTAACACAGTACAGCAGTTGGAGCTAAAGAGCAAGGCATGTGCTCTCCCATTCATCAGACGCTTCTCTCCCTCCACGCCCCTCCTTTTCTGACTTAAACCTGGCTTCATTCACTTATTTTACCTGCCCGTGGCCTAGATGATTAAGCTCATCAATTGCTTCTACCTATATATCAAGTTCTACAACACTGCACTCAAGTGTACAGCAAATTTGCTTTGCCTTTAAGGAAGAATTAAATTTGATTCACAGAAACACCTACCTGCAGTAGAGTGCAGTGAAAGTACGTTTGTACAGGCAGAAAACAGAAATAGTGAAAAATTACCAATAGAAATGTAGAATAATAGAAAATGCCAATGAGAGGTTAATGGTGCATTTCTTTAAAAATGTGAATTATGGTACTAGATGAGTCACATAAAGTCTAGTTCTTAAAATAATTACAAAATAAATAAAAGAAATAAACACAAAAGTTCTCATAATTTAACCTTCACATTAATCTGACTTTCTACCACCTTACACAGCTCCAGGCTTCACGACATGGCTGTTAACAGGCATTTCCACTTACACTCCCATTTCAGTCTCACAACGGCCCTTTCAACAGAGTGAAAAGCTCAGACTCACAGAAGTTGTGTGGCATGCCCATGTGACACAAGACTGTTCTCAAGCAGAGATGGAAACCACAGGTCTTACCCAAATTCACTGTTCTCACCACCAAAAAGAGCTACTTAGAATATGACACTATTGGAGTTTCTACGCTACCTGGTCAAAAATCCATTCAAAAAATCCTAATTTCCCTCATTTTCAAGTGATTAGGATCTTCAGATCTACAGAATTTTTGGAGTCAATACTTTATGGATTTTATCCATAAAAGAAAGACTGGTCAAACTACTACATGATCTCATTTCAACTCACTCTTACTGTTATATTCCCCTCTTTGAGTACACTCAAACATCAAGCAAACTTCTTCTACTCAGTGCTATCAAGCAGTCTTCAGAATACCTGGTAACACAGCTCAGCCAGTTGAGGAGATTCTCGCACTGCCACTGGACCCGTTCTCCCATCCGTTCCTTTCTCCAAGATGTTTAGGATGGCATGTAGGCACGTCCGAGGGCAACCTAACACTCCTACGTGAAACCAAAAGAACCTTCAACTTTTCTTGTAGAATTGCTACATTAGAAATCTTAGATTGTCTTTATAACAAATTCTGTAAACATATGTACTGCTATAAACACTCTTAACTAATGCCCATTCTCTAAAGCTCCATTTACCCAGTCTTACTCTAAGTCCTAAAGACTGACCCATCATATTATCTTTCACATCATCTACTTTTCTCAATGAATTACCATATGAGCACAAAGTTCAATAAAAGACCACTCAGATACACAAGTACAGCAACAAATAAATGCCTATGTGCCTTATGGTTATACCTGGATCCTGCAGGTTTGTGGTACTGACAGGTTTCTTCAGTTCAAAGCCCAACAAGTAGAGAGCAAGATTGGGTGGATTGCGTTCCAGAGATGTGATGAGAAGATTCAAGATGTGAATTCTTGTTTCATGACGGATTACAGCTAATTTCTTTTCAATTTCTGATCCTTAATGTGGAAATCACAAACAATATTAAGAAACAATAGACAGTTAACAAATATCAAATTTAAAAATGCAACACAAGCCAGGCATGGTGGTGGACATGCCTGTAATGCCAGCAACTCAGGAGGTTGAGGTAGGAGGATCCCAAGTTGAAGGACAGACTGAGCAATTTAAAAGAGAGACCCTATCTCAAAATTTAAAAAAATAAAAAGAACTGGGGATGTTGCTCAGTAGTAGAGGACATAACACAAGTTTCCCTAATCTCCATGTTCATTTTAATTGACACAATTAGCCATTAAAATGGTCTAATTTATTTAAGAATCCTAGCGCATAGTGTAATTCGAATGACTCAGGAGGTTGAGGGAGGAGGATCATTGAGTTCAAAGCCAGCCTCAGCAACTTAGTAAAGCCCTAAGCAACCTAGGGAGGCCATAAACAACTTAGCAAGACCCTGTGTCAAAATAAAACATAAAAAAAGCCTTATACATTTATTATAGCAAATCCTCAATTTGTCTTACATCACCACTAGACAGTTAAGAGTTTCAGATTTTATTCTTTATGTTAAGAATATAAAAGTAAAAAATTGCAAGGCATGGTGGCACACGCCTGTAATCCCAGTGGCTTGGAAGGCTGGAGCAGGAGGATTATGAGTTCAAAGCCAGCCTCAGCAATTTAGCGAGGTCCTATGCAACTTTGTGAGACCCTATCTCTATACAAAATATTAAAAAGGGCTCCGGATGTTGCTCAGTGATTAAGTACCCCTGGCTTCAATCACTGGTACCGAAAAAAGCAAAATAAGAAATAAGCATGTTAATCTGAGGCATACCCTCTTCTAGACGGACAAATTCTTCTGCATCTTCACTATCCAAGCACTCCACAAATCCAGCCATCAGTTTCTGGCTTACACTCTAAGGTCATATAGACAAAAATAATAATAATAAATTAATAAAAGGTTTCTAAATATTAGAGAAACTATGATAAACATGGTTTACCTAAAAATATCTGTCTGGAAAAACAAAAACAAAAACAAAAACAGGCAAATCTATTCCAAGCAAAGGATTTAGGTTTTAGATTTTAGTTATATTTAGAAAACTCAATTCCTTAAATTGTTTTATATTAGTGTTATGAAAATAAGCTAATAAAACTCAAGTTATTGATTCTAAAACTTTCACTTGCCTAATTTTCCTTCCCAAAGAATTAAATTATTATCTTTAAAAAAAATAACATTAAGTTGCTGTTTCATGATGTCTTCATTATATACTCAGTATTCTGAGATCTTAACCAAAATATAAAATTAAGATTCTCCTCTTCTTTCTAGAAATGCATTGCTTATCTTATATGTCTTGGCTGATTTCTCTTTAGAAATCTAGAAGGAAGATAAAATGTCAGCAAATCAAAAATCTTCAGTATCCCCTGATTATCTCATAGTTTCAAGAACTCACAGATCAGACATATAAACAGTGGTTCTCAACCTGGGTGGTACCACCATTCCACAGGGCATTTCAACTTGTCATAACTAGAGGTTACTCTTAACATTGAGTGGCAGGGGAACCAGTGATGTTAAAGGTCTAGCAATGTGAGAGACAATTATTCACAAGATGAAGATCTGTCCTACCCAAGGTGAAAGTGCTAGAAGAGCTCCTGTTTTGAAACACTGTGAAGGATACAACCCTTTAGATAAAACAGTGATTTCTGAAGTAGTAGAGATACAATAAGATAAATGTTCACAAAGAAAGTAAAAGGTGTCCCGAATAATAGCTGCTCAGTGAATAGAAACACAACTACTGTGAATAAAAACACTCTACAGTGTAACAGCACATAAAGTGACACAGATGGGCTCACCAGACAGCCACAGAAGTAGACAGCTCACAACAGTGAAACACATTCAGCACTGCAGAGGCTCATGGGGAACAGAAGCAACTAACAGGATGACTGAAAACAAACAGAAGTTGCATCTACAATCCCTGTCATTTTAAATGTGCTTAGAGTAGAGCCATTTTGTAAGATACAGGGCACATCCTATATGTAGTATATGTAGTATACCTGTGAAGAGTCCAACCAAGTACCTAATCTTGGAGAATTTTTTCACAAACAAGAATATGGTTCCTCCATAGATACTGTGACTTCTGTCAGAATGCACCAGAAACAGCATCAATTACCTGGTCATGTGTGAAATCTCCAACCAATTTTATTTGAATATTGGAGTTGCAAGAGATACAGCAGAGGATCTTAGCACTTTCGAAAGCCAGTTCTGGATTAGTATTCCCATGATACAGGTATCTTTAGAACAAGAAAACATTGAGGAACAATCTGATCAAACTTGGTTTCTCATTATTCTCAATAAAGAAAAATTTAGAACCAGGGGTTCCCCGAGTCATATAGCATTTTAGGATAAATCAGAAAAAGATGTCCCCTTCTAGTTAGAAACAGCCTGTTTTATGCTGAATTGTGTCCTTCCAAAATTCACATGTTGAAGTTCTAATAGGATCTTTGCATATGTAACAAATCAAGTAAAGATGAAGTCACTGAAGGGAGCTTTGTAAGACTGGTGGTCTCATAAAAACTGGGGATTTGGACACAAACAGGCACAAGGTTATCATCATGTGAAACTGGTAATGCTTCTATAAGCCACGGAACACAAAACCATCAGAAAGCTAGGATATATGTATGGAGAAAGATGTTTACTTCCTATCTAGCCCTATTATCCAAACTCCCAGTTACCCCGCAGAAAACAAATAATAATGTGTATTTCAAACTCAAATATTTTTAGGATACAGAATTATCCTGAGAGGAGAAATTGTGAGATTCGAAGTTACTAAAATCAAAAGAGCTAGAAAAAGCAAGATTAAAAGGCCAATAATAAGGGATGCATTAGAGATCCAACAAAATTTAGAAATCAAAGCTAGAGTGTCCATCTGATTCATATCATCATTTCTCTACCTATAAATATAACTTACCTTGCAATGTTTACTACATTGTCTGCCTTCTTAGTTCTGGGATTAATTCCCTGCAACAGCTGTTCTAAAGGAGAGACTATGAGAGCCAGCTGACTCTCTCTTAGAAGATCCATGAAGAGATTTTCCTTTTGCAGAGTAAGGTTGAGAAGTGCAAGGCAATGCTGTACTGCTCTCTCCAGGTGTTTCTTCCCTGAAACCCAGAAATGGAAGTTAGAGCCAGGTGCAGTAGTACACACCTGTTATCTCAGTGATTCAGGAGGTCAAGGTAGGAGGATCACAATTTCAAAGCCAGCAGACCCAGCAAATTAGCAAGGCCCTAATAAGCAATTCAGAGGATCCTATCTCCAAATAAAAATTCAAAAAAAAAAAAAAAAAAAAAAAAGAAAGGATGTGGTGGGGATATAGCTCAGTGGTAAAACACCCTGTGTTCAATCCTCAGGACTGGGGAGAAAGTACTCTCTTTTACAGAAGAAGAAAACTGTTTTCAAAATGTAACAACTTTCAGGTACCTACCAGGAAAGGGAGCATAGGTATCAAGCTGCTTAACTCCTTCTTCCAGTAAACTCAGAGCAAGCTCCAACATTGGTGACTCATTCAGAAGATGATACATCAGACTAAAGCCAGGTGGCTTATATGCTATAATTTCTTCTCCTAGACAGAACACAACACAGTCCCAAAGATGGTGAATTTGTTTTCATCACATCCTTGCTTTCTATGAAATCATGAGATTTATAAATTCAATGGGATCTAAACAAATGAAGGTAAATTTTGATTTAGAGACAGTAACACAAACTATATAATGGTAGTATAGAGGAATAATTCCCAAAAGGGAATTCCTATAAGGGAATAATTTACTCACATAGCAGCTAGTCGCCGATTATAGGTTAACTCATTAAAGAATCTAAAATGTAATGCTCTTCATTTTTCATTTGAATTTTACTGTATTTTTCTCTTGAACAAAACAACTGAGATGATTAAAACAATGAAACAAAAGATTAGGTTCTAATTAACTTATAAATAACTTCTAATTTAGTTTATAAATATAAATTTGAACTTGTATATAATATATACATAAGTTATAAGTTATAATTAGCTTTTTAAATAGTTGACACCTTGTTTGAAAAGTGACAAATTACCTTGTAGCTCCACAAACTGGTCCACAAAATCTTCAAGCTGAGGCTCATAATCTCTGAGCAGTTTATAAAACACCTCTAAAACAACCTCGGCAACTTCCCACTACAGAAAGAAACAAGCATTTTAATAACAGTCAAATAATCCAAGGTAGTAGCCTTGCCAGGCTTTGCATTCCTAACATTTTTCTCTGAAAAATGAGTGAAGTCCCTTGTTTATTTTATTAATTTATGCTAAGCAACATAGAAATCCCATGTTGCTTTATTTTGCTGAAGGATAATGGATTTGCTCATTTTACAGTAAAACATTTTTTAAAACATTTCTATAGAAGAGGTTAGCCCTTGTTAACAAATTTAAAGCATTTAGCACCTAGTCACATTTAATTTATAATTAAACAGCAGATCTCTCCTACAGCCAAACATTTCACTTTCTTTAAAAAGCATGGAAAGGCTCTAAGAAATCATCTCATCTAATCATTGTTATTTATAGATGAAGCTCAAAGTGGTGTTTGATCCCCCAAGACCAAATAGCTTGACAGCAAACATGCCGGAAGTCAAGTCGTGGTCTCCTCAGAATATGGTTCTATCCCATGTCTACAGCCAAAGACAGTAAAGATACAATCACTGGTAGACTTGCCCCAAATGACCCCATTATCAACTTTGTTAAAACTGAATTTGAAAGTTCTGTACAAATAAGGAAAAATGCTTACATAAAGGATGAATACATATAGCAATATATATGGTAAAATTAAAACTTCACTTTAAAAATCTATGGTACAGAATTTTGGTAAAACTAAGATTGGTTTTGTAGACAGGATGGTTGTTAAAATTATTCTCTTAAAATCATTCTTTCCAATATACTTAATTTTATCAAGGCTGAATTTTGGAATGGGACCACAGGATAATCATTTATTTTTATTTAATTTTTTGGTATTTTCCAAAATTTTCAAAATTTATTCAAATAAAAAGATGTATTGTCACATGATAGATTTTAGAATTGATACCTATAGAAACTGCCTCTAACATGCTATATTATTTGTCTCAATCCAAACCACTGTTTCTGTGAGAAGTTATTTCCTAAAATAGTTACGTAAGTTAAGCTCAAGAAGATTTTCAAGTAAAATAAATTCTAAGAATTAAGGGAAATTTTTTTTCAGGTAAATATGTGGGGTGGAACAGAAATCAATGACAGGCAGGGAAAGCAGCACCACTTGAAAAGTAGCTACAAATGGTTGAAGAGAGTAACATCTGGAAAGAACATGGCTGACCAGAACTCCAAACACTTAAGTCATACTGACCTTTTTAAGAAAAGGCAAACAGGACATTTAAAACAAGTGCAAAAAAAGTGTCAGAACATTTTGTGGAAGATACTGCAATGATTAGCACCCCATTATTCATCTAAAATAACTTTATTAATGAGGCATGGCTGCTGTTATCATTTTCATCAGATTAGGAAATTCATGTTAACAAGATAGTTCTAGAGCTTACATAAAATGTATTCCCTCTTAAACGTGTATTTTTACTACAAGGGACACAAAAATCATTAAGCAATTGACAAAAAAGAAATTTGGGTATTTGTGATTATTATCAGAAATAAGGTTTTTCCACTGAGGGCAATGAATAAGCAAACTATGCTACATACAAATAATGAATGTTATACAGTAACTAAAAAGACTATTTTCAAAGAATCCTTAATAACATGAAGCTAAGTGGTAAATAAGGAACATCAAAGGGATCTAATTATCTCAAGTGTTATTTAAATATATACGCATAGAAAAAAGATTAGAAGTAAGAATCCTTTTAGCAACAGGGTTATGGGTAATAAAATTTCTTCTTGAATTTTCCTAATTGCCTCAAATAGCAGGAACTAAGTTATTTTTATAATCATTAATATACTCCCCAAAACCCCATCATGTTCAAAAACAACAAACTATAAAAATGAAGCAGAAATGTTCCTACAAGATAGAACCAAGGGTATTCTATGAAGTAATAAACAGTACTATAGACTAATGTGAATTACATCAGAACCTGGAAGGATCTCTTACATAGTTTAGTGGTTATGAGCTTGGATCTGGAATCAGAGTCCTACGTTCAAATCCTGGTCCTGGACCTTAGGCAAGTTTCTTAACCTTGCTAAGCCTCCATCTGTAAAATGGGAATATTAATAGTACCTGCCTCAAGGCAATACTGGAATTACATAAAATGATATATAAGCTCAGTGGTGCCTTGCAAGCAGAGCCAATATGCGCATAAATGTCAGTGCTCCCTCAGCCTTCAACCAAGGCAGACACGGCTCATGGGTCAAGATACTCCTTTTCCCACTCTGCAACCCACAAGCACTAACAGATACAACGTGGTGAGCAAGTTTAAACTTCCTTCAATCCCTGACCTATAGGGAAGTGTGTTTTCAACAAAGGCGTAACATTTGTGGTTCAATTTTAGTAAAAATTTGTTCAATTTAGACTACAAGACTATAAACTCATATCAGTGACTGATCACTAAATGTCAGTGCTTTGATGTTAATGCCCAAACTTATTTCTAATGCACGCAAATTAATCCAACCAAAACATTTCAGAATTAAAACAATGAATTTTACTAATTTTCAAAAGCTTAAATGAATTTATAGCCTCTTTCACCCTGGATAAAGAAAATGAAACAGTAAATGAATAAGGAGAAATAAACTTTTCTCTGAACTTAACCTTTTCAGCTGCTCTCCGGTAAGCTCTTGTACGGAATCGGAGAAACACAGAATCTCTAAGAAACTGCAAATAAGGGTCAAAGCCAGGGGGCCGAAGACCAGCGCCCAAATTAGAAGGAAATGAGCTCTCCACCAAGGTACTAATAAGTTGGCAAAAGGCCCGAGTCAATGGGTATTCTTCACACCGGGATTCTATTTCATTGAGTTCAACCTTTAAAGAAAAAAAATAAAGAAAATCTGGCAATACAAAACTAACAGCTATATAGTGCACAGCATTTTACAGAAATTAATTCATAGTACTATATCGCAACAAAAGATAAGTAACAGATATTACTACTTTTTCACTGAGAGGAAAAACACAAAATATTATATCAATACAGATGGGTCAACTGAAAGAATTTCAAATTCCCACATATCATCCCAATCTTGAATTAAAAATAGAAATCTTGCAGGGCGCAGTGGCATACACCTGTAATCCCAGAGGCTCAGGAGGCTGAGACAGGAGGATCATGAGTTCAAAGTCAGCCTCAGCAAAAGTGAGATGCTAAAGCAACTCAGTGAGACCCTGTCTCTAAATAAAGTACAAAATAGGGCTGGGGATGTGGTTCACTGGTCGAGTGCCCCTGAGTTCAATCCTCAGTACACGCCCCCAAAAAAACCCAAAAAATAACAACAAAAAACTAGAAATCTTAAAATGTTTCTTTAAAAAGAGGGAAAATAGAAACTTAAAGAATTAATTCTTGCTTCAGGTTAACTCAAGTAACCTAATTAAACTGAATTCGAACCAAGAATTTTCAGTTTGGATAGCTACCATGTAACATCCTTTTCCAACACTGAAACATTACATATTTTGGTTCCTTTCATTGAGAATTTTATCTCCATTTCAACACTGCTCAGAAAACCCTTCAAATGTAAAAACACTAGATTTGAAAATCACAGAAATTTAAAAGGTTAAGAAAAATTTTTCACAGTTCTTTTATCATTACAAGTATGAATGAATATAGCATTTAAACTAAAAGGAAAACTTTACCTCAATACCAATAGCTTGCCTCTGACTCGGAACCCTGACAGTCTGCAGTATCTTAAAATAAGAAGTAGATGTTAGATGTACTCCTCATTCATCAATGAGCAGGAGTGGCTATGCAATATAATATCACATACCTCACCCACCACACCCACACATCTCACACTGTCCATCAGAAATGACAAGGGAGGAGTCTCTCTTGGGACTTTCACTAGCAATTCTGGGTCAAAAGTGGCCCCGTCTCTGAACACACAGTCCCACTAATTATTGTTTTTCTTTTTTTTTACAAAGTATCATTCACATCTTCAGGAAGCCTATGTTAGAGCTACTCTAGAATACTTTACTACTTTAAAATGCTGCTTCTGTAAATAATGAGTTAGAATTACAGGCTACTTTATATTGTATTGCTTCTAAGACAACACATATTCCAACTAACCATTTTCTTAGGGATATTCCTATAAAGGATACCCTTATTTTCCTTTTTCACATTATACATAGAGAATATACTTGACAAAAATATTCCAATATAGCTTGCATTTTGAGAAGGAAAAATTAATAATTCATTGACCCCCAAACATTATATAACCCATATATTTCCCCTCCCATGGCAGTTTAAGTACATTTCCTAAGAAGTCAAAAATTCCTGCTATATTCTCATTTATGCCCAAAATTTATGTTCCTGGCAATAAGTCTTCATGACCAGCAGTAAAAAGTCCTCTGGTTACTGTTAAAATTTCTATACAAACTTAGCAGTTTGTGCTGTCATTTAGTAGGAAAACAATCTCCACAGATATTTCACTCTTCTGATGTAGGGCAGTATGAATACAGGAAAGAAAAAACAGACATTTCCCACAAGAGTACATATGACTTATGAAGGCTTACAGTATTAGCCTGGTTTTGAAGACAGAGCTGAATTCCATCTACCTCTTAATATCTTTACAGACATTAAAAAACAAGGTCTTCAAAAATGTATTTGAAAAACCAGTCTCTGGTAACTTAATGAATTTGCCAAGTAATCCAAGAGAAAAACCCAGGCCTCTTAGTTTCTGATGCTATATGTGGCCCCCAAACCATAATTTCTCATTGAGAAGTCCATGGTATACTGTTAGTCCAAACATGATGCTCTTGCTTGTATGCTGTTATTGAGCTCACTTTCCAAACAATACAAATAAGGGAGTTCATAACGCTACCTGAGTGTATTCCAATGACTGCCAGAGGGAAGCAGCAATTTCAGGAGACTTTCCAAAAGCTGAAAGGGTCTTCAGTAGTTCAGCTTTGAGAACAGGGGAAATACTACACTGCAGAAGTCCCAGAATCACCACAACAGGGGTCCACTGAGGATGTTCGCAGAGAGCCAAACGAGCATTTTCACTCTGAGAAATGAACACCAAAAAAAAAAGAGAGAAAGACTTCTCAATTTTATTTTATTTTAGACACTGAGTTTTATTGTTGTCCAGGCTGATCTCTAACTCTTAGACTCAAGTGAAAGATACTATTCCTTTTCTCCAGAGAAAACATTAGCCTGAGCAACTGAACTTGCTCTAGTGAACATTATAAATCACTAAATGAGATTTCAAAGTTGGAAAATAATGTTATGAAAATAATGTCTTTCATAAAGATTGATTTGTAGCTGGTAAAATGCTTTGGAATAGGGAGAGAAAATAATTCCATAAATAACCTTTCTTTTTAATTAAAGCTATTCTCTATGTATGCACACACATCATCACCACACTTATGCTAGAAAACCTTCTAGAAGGATGCACACTTAACAATGATTCTTACATGCCACTCTAGCTACTTTATTTCAGGTTCAGGCTATTATTTTCATACCAAGATTATTCCAGTGAGTAAGACTACCATAATTTATACCCTCTGCAGGACAAGAAAACAAAGTGCTTAAAGGCAAAAGACTATATATCATGCTAAATTTATCATTCACATTAAGCATTAAAAGAAAATGTCTGACCCCTTAAAATATCACTGTGTTGGAATATAAATAAACATGCTGTGGACAGGTTACCTACCCAAGTAATGATGGTAGACGTGAGCTGCAAAAAAGCAATCAACCCATCTTGCTCCTTCTGGGTGATGCCACGTGAAGGAAGGTGACGGTACTGGACACTATCTGCACTTGGAAGATCCTTCCGGAGATGTTCATGGTAAAGCATTAAGGAGTGAAAGAAATGCTCCCAGGAAACAGGACTACCACCTGCTCCCTGAATATTTTCAACTGTAAAGAAAGGCAGTACAGAATTTTTTTCAAAAATCTCTATTCATTTGCTTAGAAATGGAAACAAAGTTAATTTAAAACAATAAACTTTGCCTTTGTCATAACACAAAGGCAAACTTTGTCCGAAGCAAGTAGTGTGTTATCTTGCCTAGGTAAATATTATGTTGAAAAAGGGTTATAATCCCTCTATGAACTAGAACTCTGGATTAATTTTTCCTAAGGGCTAAGGATGGGGTGATGCCCATGTAAATACTAATTATTTTGTATGTCAGTTACCTGCTTAAAATCCAGGAGAGTTCTCTGTGTTGTCATGCAGCTACACAGGGCTGCTTTTCCCCACAAAATAATCCACAAATGTTGAGCTTGAATTCCCAAAGAAAGGTAACTACACTCTAGATTTGTAAATTTATGCTATTCTATTACACACCAAGCACTAGGGGCAAGACTACAGCAAATAAAATAGGCAGGCCTGACAAAGTAGTCAAAACACTGGCTTTGGAACCAGGCAGATCTTAGTTCTGATCTTGACTGACCAATGACCTTGGGTAAATTATCTAACATCTCTAAACCTCAGCTTCTTCACATGTAAAAATGAGAATAATATCTGCCTGAAGAACCAGATGTCTAATATCTTTTTTCTCTTTTGCACTGTTTCTGGTTTAACCAGACCTAGTTTGAAAATGAAGTAAGGAAACTGGGAGAGGGTCAAGAGAAAACTTTAGAAAAATAAGTATTTATGAAAATAAAGAAATAAAACAGATGTGGCAAGGGTATATATATTTTTCTTTGTACACCAGATGTGTTCTTGAAATTTTACACTTATTCTGATCTGTTATACTGAACTGTATCTGTAAAAAGGAATGACAAATTCCCAAATCTGTGAGACCATAATCAAGGTGTCACCAAGTGTGCCTCTTGCCCTCTGTTATCATAAGAACAATTTATACCCTTGGTGGATCCCAGCAAACACAACAACCTTCTTTACTAAGCAGTAGGGTACCAAACTCAAGAGTGTAACAACAAACTTAAACAACATCTAGATTTCCTTACCATGACTACTACCATTGACTTTGAGGAGGCTAAAACAGTAGTGTGCACACTGAGGCCCATTGGCCAAGCCCTGGAGCATTTTCAAATAGGGAATATATATAGTCGGAGGCAAGAGGTCACCCATTTGCCTAACAAACTTTGACAAGACAACCTGAAATACAGAAAAGAAAATACTTTAAATAAAGTGTATCTTAACTATAAGACAACATGGACTAGGCTAATACAGACTACATATGAACTAAAACCAATTAAGTATTCTGATTTAAACCTTGTAAAAGACAAAATTAATTGGTATTCTATTTATGAAAATTGTTTTCTAAACTCGTCATTAGCAGTTTAATGCAATTACAGAATATTTTTGTGAACATAAAGTGCATTTTCCCCCAAACATCTCAATGTTACAACATGAGAACTGTACATATTTTCTCATTTTTTGCAGAACTGAATATTGAACTGCCAGGCACAATGGCACATGCCTATAATCCCAGCAGCTTGGGAGACTCAGGCAAGAGGATCACAAATTCAAAGCCAGCCTCAGCAACTTAGCAAGACCCTGTCTCTTAAAAATACATATATATAAAAAAGGGCTGGGGATGTGGCTCAGTGGTTAAGCACCCCTGGTTTCAATTACCAGTACCAAAAAACAATGACAACAACTGAATATTGAGCCCAAGGACACTCTAACATTGAGCTACATGTCCAGCTCTTTTTTTTAAAAATTATTTTTTTTTATTTTGAGACAGGGTCTTCCTAAGTTTCCCAGGCTGGAGTCAAATTTACTCTCCTCCCAGTTCAGCCTACAGAGTTGCTGTAATTGTAGGCATGTTCTAAGAAAACTGTGTGACTATACACATTTTTAAATATGTAAAACAGCTGAAGAAATTTACTAATCCAAAATTAACCAGCAAATTCAAAGGTATACTTAGAACTCAAAAGTTCCTAAATCCCAACTAAATTAGTATGAAAACCAAGTAACCTGTTATTATTTTGATAGTTGCCACCAAAACCATGTTCCTATACTCCTGTTGTATTAAAGCTCTTTCTTAGTTTTCCCTTTTAAATTGCTTCTTTTTTAAACCTATAACTAAAAATATTAATTCAGACTCATTAGTTGGAACTCACAACTGAAAATGCTACAGATGTCTGAGAATTATTGTTAAATGTGTCAGGTGTAACAAGGTTTTATGATGACATAGGAAAATATCCTTATTTTGAAGACAGATCCTACTTACTGTAGCTACTGAGGCGTGAAATGTGATATTGACTATATAAATTCCTTTCAAAAATCCCAGCAAAATAAAAGTGGTAGGAATAATGGTAGTAGATGAAGCAAACATGGCAAAATGTGAACTTAAAAGGTGAAATTAAGATATTGGATATTCATTATAATTATTCTGTCTTCCAAATGTTTCAGATTTTTAATAGAAAATTTTTTTAATTTTTAAAAAGGTTTTATTACATCCTTCTCTGAAACATTTTTTTAGAATGGGGGAAAAACTGAAACAATACAAGAAATACAGTAAAATAGAAGAGCATCTGATCACAGACTTCAGAGAAAAAAAAAAATAGCATGAAAGCTTCTACAACAAATATCCCAAAGATATGAATACTGACATGGCAGTCCATTTTATTTACTTCTGTACCTCACACTTTAGACAATATAGGATGGAAAATGAACTCTTGCCTGCATTATCAATAGTCATCGAAGGCATGTTCTCATCAATTAAAACTTCTAAGCCTTGTTCCTTAATATCTGTACCTCTCCTACTCCTAAAACTTGATTAAAATCATGTATATTCATTACTGTTGCACCTTTGGAAGACAGACTAAAATACTAATAAAACTCAAATAAGTGATAAATGATGAGACTTTCCCTTTTGCCTCTAAGCAACCTGCAAAATGATTAGAACTTGAATTTAATGGTTTTAAATTTCCACAAATAAGGGAAAAGTGTAAATTTCTAATAGTTAAGACTAGAGGTCTTTTGTTTTAAACAGCGTCAACATCAGGAAGTAATATTTTTCATGTTTTCAAAACTCCCCATTACCACACCAGAATATAAAAGTAAAAAGCCTAAAGACTCACCTGGCGTTGTGGGGGTCGCTGATGAGCCACCCCCAGATAAGAGCCCATGATGGTGGGAGTCTGCAGAGGCTCTGAGGGACACCAATATTCTAGGGCGAGCTCCAAATGAAAAGGGTTTTTTTTATATAGTTCACCAATCTGCAACGAGTAAGCAAAAACTGTGAGAAATGCTTATAAGTAAAAAATTGCTTTAAATAAAAATGTACACTAGTACTGAATTTCCTTGCGAATTTAAAGTACTATAGTTAAAATTTTCTAAAGTTAAGAAAAAAAATATTGAAAGGACAAAGAGATGACAGACTATTCAATATAGTGTCTTACCAAGAGCATTAAGTGTTCTAGATCCCTTCTGAGAGAAATGGGGGGTTCATTACCCATCTGCATACTCATGTGAATTATTCGAGCATCTTCATCTGCCCGGTTCCTCAGCTGTTTTACCTATTAAAATTATTAGACAAATTAATATAAACTTCTTATTTATGGCTTAATAATAATGAAATCAGAACATTAGAAAACTATCTTAAAGTGATTACATAACAGAAAACCATTAAGTACCTATTCCACTTCAGTGACATGAAGAAGTATGCAAGGAAATTTATCGCAACATTACTACCTATAATTTCTAGTATCTTAAATCTTCAAAGAAATTTTGACTACTTAGAAGGTGAGTGTAACCACAGTATTTCCCAATGGGGCCACTAGTGACATTTCAGGTAGGACACTTCTTCACTGGGGTGAATCATCCTGAACATTACAAGAAACTTACCATCTCTGGAACTATACTAACCACCAATAACAACACTATGGCAACTGTAACAAGCAAATGCAGCCTTGCTCATTTCCCAACATGCTGTGAAGATTATTAGAGCCCTGCTTGAGAACCACTGTCTTACATTTGTGTAAACTAAAGGTCAACAGAAAGAACAAATTACTTTTTTTAATAAGCAATTTTTTAAAAATATTTTTCTTTAGTTTTCAATGGATCTTTTATTTTATTTATATGTGGTGTTAAAATTGAACCCAGGACCTCACACATTGCCAGGCAAGTGCTCTACCACAGCCACAACTCCAGTCCCCACAAATTACTTCTTAACAACAACAAAAACAAAATAGCTTGACAAATCCACAATTGCATAGAGCTGGACATTTCAATACTATTCTTTCAAAGCTCAATAAAACAAATACAGAGAAAATCAGTAAGGATATGAAAGATTTGACAGCATCAAGCAACTTAACCTAATTAATGTTCATGGACCATTCCATAGAACAATAGAATATATATTCCTTTCAGGTGTACATAGAGTATTAATCAAGATAGGCTATATTTTGAGAGATAAAACAAACATCAACATAACTAAAATCTTATGATGTTCTCCTACCACAACAGAACTAAACTAGAAACTAATGAGAGAGAAATAACTGGGAATTCCTCCAAACATCTGGAAATTAAAAAACATACTTCTATATAAATATTAGGGAACATTAGGAAATACATTGAAATTAAAACAAAAAATAAAATGCAATCTGTTAAAATTTGTGTGGCACAGCTAAAGCAGTTATTAAAGGTAAATTTGTAGTATTAAAAAAGTTTATATTAGGGAGAAAAAGTTTCAAATCAATAATCTAAGATTCCACCTTAAAAAACTAAAAAGGAAAAGGGCAAATTAAACCCAAAGCAAAAGAAAGAAAATGCTGAAAAGCAGAAATAAGGAACACTGAAATGAAATATAATACAACAACAAATGACACCAAAAACTGATTCATTAGAAAGACCAGTAAGATTAATAACCCTCTAGACAGGTTAATTAAGAAGAGTGGGAAAAGACATAAATTATCAATATCAGGAATTAAAGGAAATATCACTACAGATCCTATAGAAACAAAAAGTACAACACAATACATTAGGATTCACTTTATGCCAATCAACTTGATTATTTGAATGAAATAAGACATATTTATTGATACCTACAAACTGCCAAAGCTCTTGCAAGAAAAAATACATAATCCAAGTAGTTTTGTATATATATTTTATTTATTAAATAAATTCCAATATTCCAGTATCATGTAAATTCAGTATTTACCTTATCCAAACCATTTATGATTCTACTATTCAAATTCCTCTCATCTTTCCATAATCATACTCATCTGGGTTACTAATTAGGAAAACATTTTAAGTCTTAACCCTTCTAAGGATTCTACATATGTTAAATAAAGGATTGGCAAGGTCCCATTAAAGTTCTGTGATGCTTACCTATCAAGACTTCAATGTTGCTGACATTTAAAGTAACTGTTAGGTACACTCTGACTATTCTATTCCCTAAGTAAGCTATACTTATCATTGTAATTTACTGTCTGCCCCTCTCACTATTTTCTTTATATAATCTATTTTCTTTATATATATCTACTTCATTGATTAGACTATAAATTCTTTGCTCAAAGGGAGTAGATTTCCTACCCCCCCCCCCCATGGTGCTGGGGATTGAGCCCAGGACATTTTTTATGTGTTCATCAGCTTTATGTCTTCCTCTTGGCACTTTTTCCATTTGCTTTGTGTTTCTCAAAAAGTATGGTATCAGAAATTCACAATGTATTTTAAGTGTAGAACCTCTGGGGTGTATTCTTTTTAACACACAAAAGAGGAAGTTTTATAATATACACACATTTACTTTCTGCCACAATTTTGATGACTTCTTAGGTACAAAATGGCACATAGAACATATGCTATATAAAGGAATTGTCTGAAATAGCTCCAACAACTCTTTTTTTGGATCACGGGTTACAGCTCAAGCCACTGCATAACAGTTTCTTAAATCCGTTATGTTACTTGTATATACCCTGAGTCCCATTTATACGACCAAGAGTATAAACAATTATCTGTAAGATGAGATTATTCACTGTGCCTCTTCCAAATCATGTATAAAAATACCATTGTCCCTTGCTATCCATGGAGGACTGGTTCCAGCACCCCACCCCCAAGGAAACCAAAATCCACACTTGATTCAGTTTCTTATATAAAATAATACAGCATTTGCAAACAATCTAGGTAACTCTTCCCATATACTTTTTAACTCATTTTTAGATTACTTATAATATTTAATACAACACAAATGTTATATAAATAGTTGTTACACTATATTATTTAGGAAATGAGGTCAAGGGAAAACCCTGTTCATCTTCAGTATAGATGCAATTTTTTTTCCCCAAATGTTTTCAAGCCTCTGTTGGCTGAACCTATAGATGTGGAACCTATAGATGGAAAGAGCCAACTACATTACAAAAGGCAACCTCAGCACTGATCCCTAGGGCAGTATCATGGAGTTAGTAATTTTCTATCCACAAAAGCACTTTCACTTACTACTTTCTCATTGTAAACCATTTTCGATGTCAAACATCTCTTCCTAATAATGGTTTACTTTTGACTAACGGTGATCATTTTACTTCATTTTCATGAGCCACAACTATAGTTGCAACACACAACAGTCAAATTTTATACTAGCACCAGACGAAGTGGCACACTCCCACAATCCCAGCAACTCCTCAGGAGGCTGAGGAAGGAGGATCACAAGTTTGAGGCTAGCTTAGTCAACTTAGTGAGACAAAACCAAACAAAGTGCTAGAGATATTGCTCAGTGATACAGCATTCTTGGGATCCATCTCCAGAACTGCCAAAAAAACTTTTTTTAAGTCTACAATAAAAGATTTTTTTTAAGTTTCCAAAACATAAACTAAGCTGATCAATCAGTTCAAAATTATTATGCAAAATTCTTTCACTACATTTTACTCATCTTATATATTGCAACGCTTACCTTCATTGGCATAAGTGCGAGGAAATCTGTAATGAGATTATGGGTTCTACGAATATAAAATTCTTCCTGATAGAAGTTTTCTGACACGACTACAGACTCAGTGAGGAACAGGAAAACATTGTCAGCTACTGCGAGCTCTGCCATTGCTTCATCTGCTTCTGTGAATTCAGCCAGAGCTGGAAATACATTTAGAAACAAATACGTTGAGGAAAAGTCATTCACTGAAGACACCTCTTAATGGTCCGCTGATGGTTCAAATTTCAGATACCTTACCAACATTCTATCACATGCTATACTTATTAAAATGAAATTATGTGTAACTGTAACTCATAAACTCCAAAGAATTACTAAAAAAGTATATTATAAAAGTACGTACTCTTAATAATATCAAGTGATGAAAATTCATTTATTGATGTGTATTATAACACTGATGTAATCAGTTACTATCCAAACAGTAAAATATTAAAAAGATGCTAAGACTTTCATAACAATGAATTCTCGTTGGTCATTTAGGAAAAAAATCATCAAGTCAACACGTGAAGATCAAAATCCAAACATGACCAGTTAAATAAATATACAATTTTTGTAACCAAGTAGCTAAAATTGAAAAACTAACTCTTAATGATAAACTGGCCCACTTATATTTTTAATATTTTATTTGGAAAATTTAAGTTACTACAAACAAACTTAATGAACCTCAACAAGACCATCAATTTCATTTCAAAATTATCAATTTACTTCATCTATATATTCCTCCCTTCAATAATACTACAATGAAGAAAATTCTAATTAAACATTTCAGTATTTTAACATTTCAACATTTTAATATTTCATTACACAACTCAGTAAGGTATTGAAAAGAGCCAGGTGCAGTAGTGTATGTCTATAATGTCTGTAAGGCCTATAATCTCAGTCATGTACAAGGCTGAGGCAGGAGGATCACAAGCTCAAGGCCAGTCTCAGCAATTGAGTGAGACCATCAGTACCTTAGCAAACCCTGTCTCAAAACAAAAAATAAGGTTAGCTCAGTGGTAAAGCATCCCTGGGTTCAATTCCCAGTACCAAAAAAAAGGAAAAGAAAAAAACAAAATGAACTATATACATATACAATATCATTATCATATCTTTTTTTTTTGTAAACAAATGGGATACATGTTGTTTCTGTTTGTACATGGAGTAAAGGCATACCATTTGTGTAATCATAAATTTACACAGGGTAATGCTGTTTGATTCATTCTATTATTTTTTCCCTTTCCCCCACCCCTCCCACCCCTCATCAGCATATCTTAAATAACTCCTTTTTGTCAAACATGCAGATTAAATTTACAATTACATTATCAATGCAATGAAAGATTTTGTTTTGCTTTTTATCTTTTCTGCAGTCTGTTTGCTTTAAGTCCACATATTGCAGTTAATGTATACATTTGTAGGCTTCCATACATCTTTTTTATTTTTTCTTTGCCATTTGTTTGCCAAAGAAACTGGGTCTTTCATCCCACAGAACTTCTACAATGTAGTTAGGGACTATACCCTGGTGGTATAGGTCATTCTCCTTCTTCTGAATATACTAAAAGGTGGTAGTTCTACCTAGAGAGGCTGGATCTGACTTCAAATTTTTGTTGTAAGTATGGCATAAGTGGTGTTGCAATCTTCTAACAACACACACTTATTGCTTAAAACTGCTTTTAAACTTTAAATATATAATTGCTAGGTAGCTTTGTGGCAATCTGGCACTGGAGAAGAATTGCTAAGTGACTTACTCTGCTTGGCTGTCATATACACCCAATACCTAGTCTGTTACTGAAAGTACATTTTCATTGCCTTGAAAAAGGTAATATATAGAAGTCAGGATAGTCTCCACCAGAATAGATGGCCTTCTTTTATTTTTCTGAAATGAAATCTGCATTCTACCCACAGCATTAAACTCCCTGTGAACAAAATACTCTCTTAATTCCTTATTGTGATTGATAATGACACTAAAGTTACTAAATTAACTAAATATTATTAACACCATTTACAGTTTACAATTTATTGGGGCTGAAGGAGTTTGATTTTCATCACTACCCATGCCCCCACAAAAATCTAATAGCCCTAATGACTAAAATTTATAAAAGAATATGATAATATAGAACCAAAAATATTAAGTAGCCAAAGACCTGGGACTTAAAATTAGACCTAAAATTCCTAACATATTCTTATCTACTATTCTACAGCAAACTATGGAATAGAATAGCACATTCTACTGTGCCCCTCAAATGTCATTAGTGACATGGAAAGCATGGTGTACAAATTTGATTAATGATCATAGCCACTTGAGAGTTTAAAGGCTAATTTTATATCAGAAAGGTAAAGAAATAAAGATGTATAAATGAAGAGTATGTGTAGTTCTGTAATAAGAGTTTGTACATGAACATTAAAGTCTAATGGCTACCTACTGTATTATTACTATTATTATTTATTATTTTTGGTATAAGTGATTGAACTCAAGAGTAACTGACCACTGAGCCACATCCCCAGCCCTTTTTTTTAGGTTGCTAAGGTCCTCCCTGAGTTGCTGAGGCTGGCCTTGAACTTGTGATCCTCCTGCTTCAGCCTCCTGGGTCACTGGGATTACAGGCATGAGCTACCATGCCTGGCTTAATATGCTTATATATATCAAAAGATAACACTTCTTCCAAAATTTCATTAACTGATATACTGTCTCTCATTACAAAATTACCTAAAATTTACCTGTCACATCAGGTAGCTGGGATATTCCCCTTAATGCCAGTGCCCAAGCAAGTCTAACCGTGGCTTGCAGCCCAGGCAATTTCCAAGGCTGTGAGTCCTGAAGACGAGAGTGAATTGTTGCAATGTACTGTCTTTCTGTCAACAGTGGTAGTTGATGAATCATATCTGAAAATACAAAAATAGATAACTTTACCCAAAAGTACATAAATACTCACTTTTGACCCAAAGGAATAAAATGTCTAGCAGTCAGAATATCTGAGCATATTCAAAAAAGAATTATGGCTAGTTAACATTAATGTGTGACATACTATACACACCACTGTTAAGTATTTACACACAAAAAAGAGAAAACATAACAATTCTAAATTTTTTAAATAAATATTTTTTTTACTTGTAGATGGACAGAATACCTTTATTTTATTTATTTATTTTTATATCGTGCTGAGGATTGAAAACAGTGCATCACACATACTAGGCGAGTGCTCTACCAATGAGCCAAAACCCCAGCCCCAATTCTAAATTTTAATTTCACTACTTTCAATAATCTTTATAACATAAAATTAGAAAAAAGAGCCACTCATTTTTTTTCTATATGCAAATTCTAAAATATAAATAAATGCTAATCCTTAAAAGCAAAAAATTTTTATTTAGCCAGGCACAGTGGCACACATCTGAAATCCCAGCAGCTTGGGAGGGTGAGGGAGAAGGATCAGAAGTTCAAAGCCAGCTTCAGCAACTCAGTAAGGTCCTAAGCAACTCAGCAAAACCCAGTCTCAAAATAAAATATTTTAAAAAGGGCTGGGGATGTGGCTGAATGGTTAGATGCTCCTGGGTTCAATCTTTGGTTAAAAAAAAAAGTTTGTCTACAAAAATTTTTATCTCACAAAAACTATACAGCAAAGATGAAATACTGAAATTATAGTCAATAAACTGTTTTCATGAAAGGTTTGAAAGTGTAAATAAGTAGTAAAGAAACTTAAGCAATCCAACCAACTCATAAGCATCTATAAATATATACTTTAACATGTCCACTCCAAATATCAAAAGAAAGCAATCCCATAGGAATAACCAAGGGAGTTGCATTTTTATGTTGACACATGTGCCAACCATGCACTCTACCACTGAACCCCCAGTCTTAAATGGGATCTTACATTTAAATATTCAAATAAGGCTGAATTGGACACACAGGAACAAAAATAGGCAATTTTGTATTTTGTTAGTTAAAATATTGCCTTTCTTGAATGTTATCTCCACAATTTCAAATCTCATTTCTAAAAACAAATGTACTGAAATATATAAAATTGAATACCATCTCGTTCTTCTGTGCTTTGTTCTATAAAACTGATATCAAAACAGTATAGAAGTGCCATAAGAAGAGCCAGATTCACCGCATCCAGTGAGCCATTAGCCTCAACTGTCACTCTTTCTAAATGTCCAATAAGGAGGAGGGTGTCATCTTTGCTTAATGGTGATTGGCATGCCCACGCAAAAAGACTCTCTGCCAGAGACTGCCTGCACTCCTTGATGAGATCAGAAACCTAGAAATAAAAATATGATTATAATATAAGTAAGTTACAGGAAGCCTGATCTTAGTACAAAATGTAAACTACCTTTTATCAAGGCTAACAAAACTATCCGATCCTAAAGTTTTATCTCTAGAATTGTGAATAAATCCTATTATTTATTCCCCATCCTTAAATTCTTTTAAAAAATGGAGTGACCAATTCCTTAAAGAGCTCATTTCAGAACAAATGTTAGAATGGCACATGAATGACTAGTTGAAACAAATGCTAGTGAACACAGATAACTTTGAAATGCATTATTAATTTTCTTTTGCTTACAATGTCAAAAATATTCTAATTGTCATAATTCTTCTGCCTCAGATTTGACACAAAAACCCCCCAATTCATCTCATCTTGCCTCTTTGCGATGTTTTTCACTGCCCAAACCTCTCTCTCGTTGTAGTCTCTCAAACTCATTATTCACATCAATCTGTGACACCAGAGTAAGGACTTTATAAGTCAATCCTTGTTCCATCAGCTCATCTGTAAAACGTGTTGTCATGGAAACCAATTCTGGACTGTAATGAAAAGAAATAAACCTATATTAAACAATTATGCTTACACTTCCTCATAATAAATGATACAGCAAATGCTCTTTTGGTAACACATTACTGAAAACAACCAGGATGAAGTAATTATAACCTATCTTTTTTGTAGATTGAACCCTGGGACACTTAACCACTGAGCCACATCCCCAGCCATTTTTATATTTCATTTTGAGACAGTCTCCTTTGCTTAGGGCCTCAATAAGTTGCTGAGGTTGGTTTTGAACTTATGACCCTCCTGCCTCAGCCTCCTAAGCCACTGGGATTACAGGCAGATGCCACAGTGCCCAGCTAAACAATTACTTTTATTTCTAAACAAAATAAAGCAAGTATAAACTGTTGTGTCAACACAATAAGGGGGTATATTACTAAGCTTATATTCCATACTTTACTGAAACTGTACAAACTAAGTGAAATTTCTGTTATTTTTAAAATTGTAATTCTTCAAGTAATCTCAAATTAACCTCTGAAATCCCAAGAAGCAAACAGACCTGAGTTCTAGAGTCCATGTCTTTCCGCGTCTGGACTGTATCAATGCTTTCAGGGAATTTGCAATGCACCGCTTTCCATCCCAGTATAAAAGAACAGCTACCAATCCTCTAGTGAGTCCAGGAAAATGTGGCTGTTGGTGCTCTCCTAGAAAAGAGAGTTGAACAATAATTTAGTAAGTATAACAAATGTGCTTAAGATGAAACAAAAGTACTATGCCAATGTATGGTTCAAAGAAACAGAACCACAGAGTTTAATGAGGCCTACATGTCCTGCACTTCAAATACTCATTCGCTGTTTTCAATCCTTGCATAACTTATGCAAAGGGCCATGCAGCTATGCCAGAAAACAGCAGTAACAAGCAATTCACCATTTTTCCAAACTCTCAATTTTACTTTCTCTGATTTTTATATATTGAGTGAGAAACCTTCTATATACTGGGTGAGAATTCACTGTTGTTCAGTGAGTCTAATTTTATTCAATGTCCATATTTCATTTTACATGGAAACTTACAAAGTTTTGGAAGTTTCTTCTCCTGGAGTCTTTGAAAATAAATGTTTGCTCATTTCAAGTGCACTTTGCCTGTTAACCTACTCCCCTTTGAATGAGTTCCCACACCATCTTTCAGTTCATCTCCTACCTTTCTACCCAATCACTCTTCCACTACACCCGCTTCAGTTCCCCAAATTCATCACCTTATTTTCCCCTCCTACAGGTGATGTCTTCTGCTTGGTGCACTCTGCTCTCTTAAGTGTCCCTCCCACATTTTGCAACACCTACATTAAACCTCAGGAACTTTGTGAAGGCCTCTCTGTACATTCCAATGTCAAGTTAGTCCCCTTTTCTCAGGACTGTCACTAAGTTGCATACAAACTTGAACTCATGCACCAAATTGTTTCAAAATGGTTTCCTCATCTTTCTCAATGACTAGACTATATGTTCCTTTATACCAGTTCAGGTTTTATTCATCTTTGTATTGCCAGAATCGTATCACAAGGACTGGCACAGGGTAAGTATCCCTTACACAGAAGGAAAAACTACCTAACTCATTCTCAATATCATAATTCTTCCAACAAAGTTTAGAACAAAAAGGATTTTGATAGGCACATGATACTTTTAGACATTAAACATTGGTTCAAAATGCCTGTATTATCTTCACATTTCCTGTTATAATTAAAATAAACTACTTATTTTATAGAAATTCCAAGATCTTGTCTATACAGCAGCCAAATAAATAATCTCAAAGTTATTCTGGATTACATATATTTCAACTTCCCATTGCAATCAGAGTAAGATCCCTGTAACTTCCACTGCCTACGAACTCAACACGATCTGATTCCTGCTGCATCCTCATCTTCCTCCACTCACTCCCCATTCATGATACTCCAGCCCAGGGATCTTTTTACCCCTAACCAGATCTTCTTTCACACCACAAACACCTATTGTTTAATCTGCCTGGAAGAGCCTTCCAATAGGCATGGGGGCTGGCACCCTCTCATCACTGGGTTGCAGGTCAAATATCCCCACCTAAGAAGCTGTCATTAAGTATGCTATATAGAATTACCCTAACCTGCCCCTTCTACATCCCACTAACTTATTTTATTCCAAATATTATTATTGAAATCATCTTATTTTTGACCTAGTCATTCATTATCTGAATCACCCCCCTCTAAAAATCTCCAAAAAAAGAAGTAACCTTACCTTTAGACAATAAATGCTTTGTGCTATAAAACTCTGAGATGAAACTTATTGTCCCCCTGCCCCTTATATTGGGAATTGAACCCAGGGACATGTTATCACTGAGATATATCCCCAACCCTTATTTTTTATTTTGAGATATGATCTTGCTAAGTTGCTGAGGGTCTCTCTAAGTTGTTGAGATTGGCCACAAACTTGCAATCCTCCAGCCTCAGCCTCCCAAATTGCTGGGATTATAGGCATGTGCCACTATACCCAATACAACCTATTATTCTTTGCTAGTAAGTTACCAAGTGAAAGACTACCATAAAGCAGTTTAATTACTGTAACAATGTAACAACTCTAATCACTAAGTTGAGGTCTTCCCTTTAATCAAAGGTAAACAAAAAGAAATATTTTTAATACTGTTTTGTCAAGTAAACCACATCCTTAGAAATTATTTTAGAATCCAAACAAAATATTTTAAAACTGTGAGTCCATAACTTTATAGTTCTTACTACTTTATCATTGTATCAGCTGAATGTCAACCTACCAGCAAGAAGAAGCTCAACAGCTGCCAATTCCCCAATATCAAAAAGGTTGCTGAGAATAAAAGCTTCTTTAATGAGCTGTTCAGGAAGAAGCCGGGTTCCTTGTTGACCCTGGATGGCGACTCCCTCTGTACTGGCTTTCTGAACCTTCTCATGCTGTTGAACGTTTTTTGGCTAGAATGAAAAAAATTGTATCAAGTAATGAAAACAGTAAATGGAGACAAGGTCCTACAGAATTACCTACAGAAGCATATTCATGACAATGCAGCCTATAACAAGACAAACCAAGTATTCCTTATAAGATAATCTGGAATCTTATCTTTAGGAGGTGATGTTTTGCAATACTCAACTTTCTAATTCTAATACTACCTTCTCAGTAAACTGTCTCTGCTAAACTCTGAACTATAAAATTCAGAGAAAACACACAAACAGCATTCTACTTTTCAAGTTTCAAAAGAACTTTTCCAAATGTATGCCTAATTAATAAAAAACATGAGGTTTTAAATGGGAAATAATAAATGGACATATGAATTGTTGAACTATCAGCAGAGTGAATCCTAGTAGTGGTCATATTTCCAAAAACATTCTTTGATTTGAATATTTAACAAATGCCAGGCACAGCAGCACTTGCCTATAATCCCAGTCACTCAGGAGGCTGACACAGAAGAATCTTAAGTTTGAGGTTAGCCTCAGCAACTTCATGAGACCCTGTCTCAAAATGAAATTTTTAAAAAAGGGGGTGGGGGGTAGGGATGTAGCTCAGTGGTAAAGTACCTGGGTTCAATCCCCAAGACCCTTTCCAAAAAAAAAAAAAAAAAAATTAACAAAGGATATAACAGCACAGAATTACCTCACAGATCATAAAATTTTAGATCTTAGAAAAGGCTACATAAAGGAATGATAGTAGAATGCACTGGACATTATTACCCTATGTGCATAAATGATTGTGCAACACTACATCAAGTACAACCAGAAGAATGAAAAATTATACTCCATTTATGTATGATGTGTCAAAATGCATTCTACTGTCAACTAGAATGAATTAAAAAATTTAAAAAATAAATGAAAAGAGAGAGAGAAAAAAGAAAAGGTTACTAAGTAATTTCACTGAGCTCCTTTATTATAGACAGGAAAACAGACACCCAGATAAGCCAGGTAACTCTTCTGTGATCATATAACTCTTTAGTAATGGAATCAAGTCTGGAACACAGACTTGATTTCTCTAAGAAAGAGAAAGAAAGAAAGAGAAAGAGAGAAAGAAAGAGAAAGAGAAAGGGAGAGAGAGAAAGGGAGAAAAAGAGAGAAAGAAAAAGAAAAAGAAAGAAAAAATCTAAAAAGCAAAAAGTCATTTCTTATAACAAAATCCCATAAATAGTTCTTATTTGCTCATGTTAATATGAAAAAGAAAATCTGTCAAACAAGCAAAGGAGTTTCCAAATTTGAATCCCCTCCACTGAAATACTCTATTACTAGTTGCAGAGGTTTTCAAGATATAGTCATTAATGATGAGAATTAATTAGTTCAGCTAACACAGATTACATAACACTATGAACACTTAAAATGCTGATGTGTGTCTGGAAATAATCTTATCAAAGTGAGGTATATTAATAACTATACATCTGAAACTCTAAGGCAGCTAGTATTTTGGAAATACACTGAATTTCCTAAATTGTCTTCAAATATTATTAAGTTTAACTCTTAGCTGGAGATAACAGTAACTTCTACAGAGAACAAAAAGACAATAATTACTCTCAGGAAAAATTATTTTTTAAAAGAAAAAATTGAATCACTGGAACATTTCAAGAAACATTTTATTTACATGCATTAAGAGCTTACTTGCTCCTTCAATCCTTTAAAGAAAAGAGAGAAAAAAAAGAAAATTTCCTACTGGGTTTTTGAACAATGAGATGAAATCAGGTTTGTGTTTCTTCAAAATCATGTCAAGAAGGTGAACAGCCTCGGGTTGTCTTCTCCAAAGAGCATTTCCCACTGTTTGCCAAATGTCTTTGTAAGGACCCCATAGACTGGCAGCTGGAAGAAAAAAACAAATAAAACATCAAATAAAATAAAGCATCAAATAAAAAACATACCATTTGGGAAGTAAAGTGAGGTTACCATCTAAACATGTTCACATTTGTGACTACTTTTTAATATAAGAGGTTCTATACAAATCAAACAATAATATAAAAGCAATTTAGTAGAATTCTTGGGCAATGATTAAAACATTGTGTTTTTGCTCCAAAGGGTTTTTAATGTTTTTATTTATATACATGTGTACATATATATTCACATACATATATACACATATACACTAACAATTGCAAAATACATTTTCCAAACTGTTCTCTTACTCACATCAATTTTCTTTCTTTTCTTTTTTTAGTTTTCAGTTGTATCTATTTTTATTTACTTATTTATTTATTTTTATGTGCTGCTCAGGATTGAACCCAATACCTCACACATGCTAGGCAAGCATTCTACTACTGATCTACAACCCCAGCCCTCTTTCTTTTCTTTATTATTGTTTATTTATTTATTTATTTATTTTGGTACTGGAGATCAAACCCAGAAGCACTTGCACTGAGTTAGATGGTTTTTAAATTTTTAAATGAGATAAACACAATACAGTGCCTAATATGTCACAAGTACTCAATAAAGGTAGTGCCTTTCCTCTCCTCCAAATATCCAAATGAAAAGCAGGGGTAGGAAAATAACCCAGATTTTGTAAAACAAATAAATAAAAAACTTGATTTAGAAGCTGAAAAAATATACTTTGTTTTTTATTTTGGGTGAGATATGAGTTCTTAAAAAACAGCATCAACATCTAACATTGCAAAAATTAAATAACTAAATAGCATAGAAACACAAAATACTTTTAAAGTCACATAAAAAGGATCACATTTTGATTTACTAAATGTAATAACAATAATTGCCTTTTTTTTTTCTTCCAGTGGTGCTGGGTTGACTCCAAGAGTATTCTACCAACCAGAGCCACATCCCACCCTTTTTTATTTTTTAATTTGAGACAGGGTCTCCATAAATTGCCAAAGTTGGCCTCGAATTTGTAATCCTCCTGAACTGCTGGGATTACAGGTGCATACCACCACACCCAGCCAATAATGGGTAATTTTTATTGAGCTTTGGCTATGTGCTACTAAGCACAGTCCTAAGCTCTCTACATGTATTATTATATCTTATAGTGCCCTATAAGGTCAACCCATGTTTTCCTCCATATCACAAATATAGAAACTGAGGCAGAAAAGTCAAAACAATCACTGAAGATCACACTGGAGAAGCAGGACTTGAACTGGACAGGCTGGCATCAGAGTGTGCACAAACCATCAGGTTATACTGCCTCCATGCATAATACTTGGAAAGTAAAAAGGTTTCAGAAGATGAATTTAGATATATCAGAAATACATGGTAAATAGAATGGCCAGTGGCAAAATGAATATATCACATCTAGACAAGCACAGGCAAATTTGTCTAAACTCAGCCAAATTCATTTACCTAAAAATTTTAAGCTCCATCAATGAACATTAGAGGTTGAATCACATGGAATAAGAGAAATAATCCTAAACTGGGTACAGTGGCATACACCTGTAATTCCAGTAACTTGGGAGGTTGAGGCAGGAGGATCACAAATTTAAGGCCAGCCTCAGCTACTTAGTGAGGCCCTGTCTCAAAATAAAAAACAAAAAGTGAGCTGGAGTTGTGGCTCAGTGGTAAAGCACTTGCCTAGCACATATGAGGCACTGGGTTCCATCCTCAGTACCACATATAAATAAATAAAATATAGATATTACAAATAATAATAATAATAAAATGAAAAGGGCTGGGGATGTAGCCCATGCTGAAGCACCTCTGGGTTCAATCCCCGGTATCGGGGAAAAAAAAAAAAAGGGACTGGAGGTACAGCTCAGTAGTAGAACGCAAAGAACTGGGTTCAGTCTTCAATGCTGGGAGAAAAAAAGACCCCTAGGCAAACGACACATGCCTCACAAGTATTCCAAAAATCTGATTTAGAGCTGACAAAAGCTAATTCTATATCCTTAAAATATTTAATATATAACAGGACCTCTGCAGAACTAATAAATTGTTCTTGCATTTTACATGATTGGCATAATAAGCTCAGTGAACTTCATTTTTTAAAATATATTCTTAGTTGTAGATGGACACAATACCTTTATTTTATTTATTTATCTTCATGTGACACTGAGGACTGAACCAGTGTCTCACATGTGTGAGGCAAGTGCTCTACGGCTGAGCCACAACCCCAGTCCAAGCTCAGTGAACTTAAGTTCCATTTCTCCATTTCTGGGGAAGCAGTCAATAACAGATCAAAAATCCACATACACACACAAAAATCACAAGTACTAGCCTACTTAGTTCATCATTAACATCAACACATCACCAAAAGTAACCATGACAAAGATTTATCTTCAGTTTGATCAATTTGCATTTTTTTGGATTCTTTTACTGATTACAATTTAAAAGTTAGGCCAGGTGTAGTGATATATGCCTGTAACCCTAGAAACTGAGGCAGGATTACAGGGCAGCTTGGGAAACTTAGTGAGACCTTGTCTCAATTTAAAAAATAAATAAATAAAATAATAGTAATTTTAAAAAATGAGCTGGGGGATAGAGCTTATTTAATAGTAGAGCATCCTGATGTTCAATCCCCAGTACCACACAAAAGAGAAAAGTTGTACACTTTACTGAACAACTAAATGTGTAAGTTTGAGTTTTCCTAAACATTTTGGGATACCTCCTGCAAATCACACTTATTCATTCATCCATCATGTATGAGATTCTATAAGCTTACAGTGTGAGGGCCCATCAATCACATAATTATGCATAAATGTAATCTCCAAATGTATAAGTACTAGGAAGGAAGGTACCCAGGGCAAGAGAGCACATAATAGGGGAACATGATCCAACCAAAGAAGTCAGCTGAAAGGATTCAGGAAGTGATAATTAGGCTGAATTCTGAAAAGTAAAAGTAGCAGTTAGCTGGAGGATAAGAGGTGCATTCCAGGGATGGGTCTGGGGCTCAGTGGTACAGCAGTTGCTTAGCATGTGTGACACCCTGGGTTTGATCCTCAGTACTACACATAAATAAATAAATTAAATAAAGGTCCATCAACAACTAAAAAACTATTTAAAAAAAAAGGTGCATTCCAGGAAAAGACAGTAAGTGGGAGCCCACGGCAAGAGAGAACACTGCCTTGTCAAAGAACTAAAAAAGGCCAAGAGAGCTGGAATACTGAAAACAAGGATGGGCAAGGGAGGCAACTGCCATGCCACACAGGACTTCCTAGCCCATGCTAAGGATGTTGGTGTTATCCTAAAGATCAAGCAAGATGAAGATTTAAAATGCCTGCTACACTGAGTGAAATTGAACATGTTACCTTTACTGAGAGCAGTTTAAGATGAGAACAGACTAGAACAGACAAAGGAATAGAAGATATGGTGAAAACTGACAAATCCTTTCAAAGGTGACATGTGAAGAGGAGCAAGAGGACAGTAAATGGAGCAGAGCATAAGATCAGCATAAAGAACAGAGTTAGTAGAGAAAAAAGAAAGAGCAAGAGGTAAATATACAAGAGAGAGAAGTAATAGGGAGTAGGACATCCGGTGGGATTTACCTCAGGCAAGACAGAAGGAAACTGATTCAAAAGGAAGCAGATACATTTAGATTTTTAGGTTTAAGGATGAAAAAGGAGAGTTCATACCTGGTGCCTTCTATTTTCTCTAGAAGGGTTGGGATTTAAAGGTCTGATGAGCAGAAAGGGTCGGAAACAGTCACTGCTGTGACTGACAGGGTTGACCAGACTACCACAAAAGAACTGTCAAGCAATGTTAATAGCTGCTTACACACACACCTGCTAGTGTGTCTACTTGGTGGAGGTGATACAGGTCACAATACTAGCAACTCATACAACTGAATCTCAAGCATAAGTCTTAGAATTCTCATTCTTTTTTCCCTTCTCCAACTTTAAGTTGTTCATGTGTGTGTGTGTGTGTGTGTGTGATTAAAGAAGAATCAACATGGAATGTCATCTTTTGTTAAGTATATTCACACTGTCATGCAAAACTTAAATAGTACATCCATCAAACAACTCATTTATCTTTCCCAGACCCTGGCAACCACAATTCTACTTTCTGTTCTAAAACTCTGGTTATTTTAGATAGTTCATGTAAGTGAAATTATACAATGTCTTTTGTGACCCGATTATCTCACTTAGAAAATGTTCCAAGATCCATTCATGTTGTAACATGATAGAACTTTTGTTTTTAAAACTGTACAATATTTCTTTGCATATATATGTCATACTTTGTTAATTCATTCATCCATCACTCATTCATCCACAGACATTTGGGTTGTTTCCCTAAGACTTTTTTTGAGTGGGTGGGTACCAGGGAAGCAACTCTGGGAGAGACAACCACTGAGTCACATCCCCAGTCCTATTTTGTATTCTATTAGAGACAGGGTCTCACTGAATTGCTTAGCACCTCACTTTTGCTGAGGATGGCTTTGAACTTAAGATCCTCCTGCCTCAGTCTCCCCTGCCGGTGGGATTACAGGCAGGTGCCACCTTTCCAGACAGTAAAATGTTTTGTTTTGTTTTGTTTTGATAGTCTCTTGGGCTGGGAGCATAGCTCAATGGCAAAGTGTTTGCCTACCATGAATGAATCCCTGAGTTCTATTCCCAGCACCACAAAAACAAAGTAACAATAAATTTAAAAAAATAAATAAATAAAAGATATTCTCCTACTCAAAGATATTCTCCTACTCCAGGTCTTTAAAAACGTTTCCTTTTTGGTTGCTAATTAAACACTTCTCTCACAAAGCTTTATTATACAATGTATAATCTGCAGCTTTTGGAAACTTTTCTTTCCTTCAGTGATTTGTTTGATAATAACTCAGGATAAGTACATGGTAAGTTGGGTGTGGTGGCGCAGGCCTGTAATCACAGGAGCTCGGGAGGCTGAGGCAGGAGGATCACAAGTTCGAAGCCAGCCTCAGCAACAGCTAGGGGCTAAGCAATTCAGCAAGACCCTATCTCTAAATTAAATACAAAAAAGGGCTGGGGATATGGCTCAGTGGTTGAGTGCCCCTGAGTTCAATCCCCAGTAGCCTCCCCTCTACCCCAAAAAAGTACATACTGAACAACTGGATATTTCCACAATTGTAACATGCAAGCCTTGCTTTTAAGTCTACCTGTAGTGAGAGAGGGTCTGCAATATCAAGCATGCAATTTGATTGCCAAATTCATAAATGTAAATATAGAAAGTCTGATGTCATAAAATCAATTAGGTTGTGCTTAAGCTCTACTCTTATGCACTAGTATAAGCACAGAAGATTGAATTAGCTGTTTAACTTCACCACTGAAGTCTCTACTTTTAAATCTATGAAGTGAGGTATTTAATAGCAGCTACTCCAGGGGGCATAAAGGAGACTGCATGAGGTAATGCAAATATTACACCCTTTCCAGTTCTGGGACATAGTAGTTGCTCAATAAATACAACACCTCATTATTGCACAATAACTTAGGGCATTTCTGAAATGGTTATTGGTCCTGTGAAAGTAGACCTGTATCAAACAGTAACAACAACAAAAGACTGCAAAGAGACAGAAAATACTCCCAAGAAAGAGTTGTCTTAGTTCTCTTGAATGGCATTACCACAGAAAATCTCTTAATAGTTAAGTGAGTCTCACTCGAGGTATTAGCATTCTGAATGTTTTCAGCACCGTTCTGCCCGGCTCAGTTCTTTTGGAATCTTTGCCCTGCCTACTACAAGCCTGTACTGAACCGCAGGGATTGTGAGGGTCAAAATGCACCCACTCTTTCAAGAGTACCGGGGAGGGGGGGGGGGGTTCAAAATTACCAAAAGACGACCCACACCAAGTCTTCCATAGCTCCTTTACTACCGTCTAGATTTCCACTTACGCCAAAGTCCAGGGCTATACATACATGTAGAGGAGTGCCTAGGGCGGACCTCGCCCGCAGAGCTGGCAGGCATCTGCAGAGCTCGTGGCGCCCCTTCGCGGGCCCTCCTGGACGGCAGACTTCACAACCCGAGTGCGTGCCGCCTGTAGGAACCACCTCCACCCCAGCAGGGACCCCGATGCCTGCTCCGAGGAGTGACTCTCCACCTCGGCTCATGGCTGAGAACTACCTGGGGGCTCTGGCCTCGCGGCCAGAGGCTCGACGCTTATCACGACGAAACCTGGACCGTAGGTTCGTGATGGGAAGGCGGTGGGAGCAACCAGGCTCACCCAGGCTGCGCGAGGCTGCGCGATTGCCTACCGCGCCCAGCCTCCGGTCTCCACTCAAACCCCAGCTCCAGCGCGAGAGCCGCAGCGCCAACGCGCGCCATTCAAACCCGGAGGGCGTGCCTGGGGGGCCGGGGCGCGGGCAAAGCGGGGCCGCGCCCGGCGGGGCCTGGACCCCGAGCTCCTCGCGGCAGGTCGTCCCGGGGCAGCCGGCCTCCGCGCTGCCCCGCGCCCTCCTCGCCCGGCCGCACTTACCCGAATTTACCGCCAAGAGCGTGGCCATCTTGGAGGCGCACTACAGAGCCCGTCGCCACTGAGGACCCGGGAAAGGCGAGGCCGCCCCGGGCGACGCCTGAGCAGAAAGCCTCCGCGCGGCCCCTTCCGAACGGCGCGCTCCGCCGACCCGGCCTTGGGAGCCCCCCGCCGTCTGCTCTGGGCCGCAGCAGCCAATGTCCACTAGGACCATCGCCGTTCCAATGAGGCAAGAGCAGCCCGCCCGGGGCGCGGGGTCCTGGCCCCGACGTTGGTCGTGCAGTGCATCCTGGGACGTGTAGTACGCGACGGGGGCGGGTGGCGGGCGGCGTAGGTGGAAATAGGAAAGGATGCGCTCAACTGGTAACTACAGTGACGCCCCCTCATGATACAACAGGCGTGAATTCAAACCATCACCTACATTTCAAATTACATCTTCATGCCTCACTGTCTTTTCTCGCGGAGTGGTGTGGGATGTCACAAACCAAGTCTTCATAAGATTTCAATTAACTGCATTGCGCCGACGTAGTTACATAAAAGAAATCACGATTTTTACTATGACATTGTCAGATGTATACAAAATTAGAATGCCCATCCCGCTTCAAACAAGTGGCATGCACCGGGCATGCACTGTGCACCGGGTGGTACACTCCTGTAATCCCAGGGACACAGGAGACTGAGGCAAGAAGATTTCAAGTTTGAGGTCAGCCTCAGCAACTCAGGACACCCTGTCTCAAAGATTAAAAACTGAAAAGTGGTGGGGATATGGCTTAGTTGTAGAGCGCCCTGGGTTCAATCTCTGGTACAGAGGGTGGAGGGAAGAGGGACAGTCCCCTCCACTCCCCACTGCACAATATGGAAGATTATTTTGAAGGAAACTCCAGGTATCATTTCATAATTGCCAAGTATTTTTCTACCTAAATCCCCCAAAACTTCCTTTTTTACTAGTTAAATTTTAGTTGACTAATTTTCAGACGAAAATATATAATCATTACTCCTTAGTATCAAAAGCCAGATATTTATTTAAAAATTTACATGCATTGGGCTGGGAATGTAGAGTTGTGCTTAGCATGCTTAAGGCCCTAGCTTCAATCCCAAAGACCAACAAAAGAAAAATAGGAGGACCTCACATGCATTATCTCATTTAATCTCTGCAATAATTTTATTGGGAAGATAAAATTATAGCTATTTATGTCAGAGATGGCCTGTGTTCTTTAACAGTCTCTGTCAACTCACCAACATTTCTCTGAGGCTGGAAGTAAATGGAGCTTATGTTCCCATTTCAGTGTTAGAAATCAGAAGCATAAAATTTAGACATAAACAGAGTAGGTTGTTAATGAAATCAGGAATTTTATTGGGCACAGGGCTGGAGGTGTAGATTGAAGGTAAAGGCACTTATCTAGCATGTATGAAGCCCTGGGTTGGATCCTCGGCATACCCCTAGCCCCCCCCCCAAAGAATATCAGGCATATTTTAATTCTTTCAAATAAAAATATTGAGTGACACAGTGTACATTAGGTGACATAAAAGTCACTGCTGAGTTTTGGAAGTCATTGTTATATACAGATAAATGCCAAACTACAGTGAAAGTGGTTTTAAGGAGTGAAGGGAGAGAACATGAAAAGGCAAGGAGATTTTTCACAAAGTTTAGCACAAAAGAATAATGCTGACTAGGAACTTGACAGAAGTAGAGTTCAATGAAGATTTTCATTCTCAGACAATTCTTTCAAATCTCCTACCACATATATTGTTTTAAGCCTACCAACTCAGTAGATCACTTTGCTTTCTATGAAGGTTCTCTGGACCTTCTAGCAACTCCATCACCATCATTACACTTACAAGCATTCCCTCTGCGTGCCAGAAATTCCTCAGTCCTTTGCAACTAGGATATTGTCCTTAGAACCCCTTCTGAAACTACTCTCAGTATAGTCACCTGTGATCGACTGTCAGATTCCACAGGCACTTTCCTGGATTTCTTAGATATTATTTCCTCCTGTGGTCAAGGGGCACCACCGCTCCTTGTTTTCTTCCTACCTTTTTAGTTCTTTTTGAACTTCTTTTGTGGACTTCTCTTCCTCTTCTCCTGCACTAAGTACAGCTCTTTCCCTGTGGTCACCCCCTACCCTCTGTCCTTTTTCATTCTAACAGCTCTTGGAAATCTTGTTTAGTGAGAGGACAGTTGTTTGCTGATGAATTCTATACTTTGATCTGTCATCTGGTCCTCTCTGCTGAACTTCAGATTTGTATATCCAACTGTATAATCTATATCTCTATGGTCACAGTCATCTCAAAATCAATGTGTCCAAAACATATATCATCACTTTTCTCCTAAAATTCTGCCATCTGTATCCACCAAGTTGCCAAAGTCAGAAGACAGGAGTCTCTATATTCTTCCTTCTATTGCCAATCCCTGTTCATTCAACCCCCCCAAATATTTCTGGAACCTTTTTTTCTCCTCTGCTCCTTATGCCATTTTTCTCTGCAGGTTTCACCTCCTATTACTTGGTATCTTGTAATAGTCTTCTCAGTGGTATCCCTGATTTTCATCTCATTTCCTTCTCATGAACTCCTTCTATGGTTTAGATAGTAGATAATCCCCCAAAAGTTTGTGTGTAAAACAATGCTAGAAATTTTAGAAGTGAAAAAATTGGGCTATGAGAGTTTTAACCTAATCAGTGCATTAATCTCCTGATGGGAATTAACCGGGTGGTGACTGTAGACAGGCAGGGTGTGGATGGAGGAAGTAGGTCATTGGGATATACATTTTGTCCCTGGAGAGTGAAGTTGTCTCTCTCCACTTCCTGATGCCATATCCCCACCTTCTTTCCTCTGCCACATAGTTCTGCCATGATGTTCTGCCTCACCTTCAGTCCAGATCGATGGAGCTGGCTATCTATGGACTAAGACCTCTGAAACCAAGAGCCCCCACATAAACCTTTCTCCTCTAATCGTTCTTGTCAGGTCTTTTGGTTGCAGCAACGAAGAAGTTGACTAAAACAACTCCCAAAGTGATTTTCAAATACCCAAAGCAGGACATGTGCTTGTCCTGATCAAACTTATCAATGATCTTCTATGACCCAAGAGTGTCACCTGAAAAGTTCCTAGCAAGGTACTCATGACACTCCAGATAGGGTTCAGGCTCCTTCTCCACCTGCTCACCCACTTTCTTTCTCAAGGGCCCTTCACTTTAATCACTCTGAACTCTTTTCTATCCTCCTGGTACAAATGTGCTTTCTTGTACCAAGTACTGGATGGCTTTGCACCTGCTGTTCTATCCTTCTGGAATGCTCATCCTTACTTCCCTATTAACAGACCACCCACCAAATTAACCTCTTCTGAGTCTCAGAGTCTACATTAGTGCTGTTCCCGTGATGCTCTCTTTGACCCCACCCACTGCCAGGACTGATTCAGGGATTCCTTTCCCTACATCGCTAGTTCACTGTGACCCACCTCTCTTATGACCCTATTCCCTATGACATTGTCTCCTCACTGAAACAGATTCTTTTAGGAGACTGTTATTAAAAGACTCCCAAAGAATCACATATGCTTGAACACCAGTGGTGTCTAGCAGAGTAGGAAGCAAATGTGCTACAGACTTTCCCTGAAGGACCCACAACCATAATGTAGCAAATGGGTTCTGTGGAAGGGCTTCCCTTCCTACGCCCAGGACCCTTCTGACTGGCCTTTCTGCCTCCAGTTTTATTTCCCATTCATCTTCCACACTATAACCAGAGGAGTCCCTTCCTCCTCTATAATGCTTCAAGTTCTCGTCACTCCCCTCTTGCTGCTGTGTCACATCATCCTTTTAAATCTTTGCTTGTGTGACTTTCTCTTTCTAGAACAGCTTTGCCCCTTCTTCCTCTGGTCGCTCTTCTCTGACATTCAAAGCTCAAGACAGCATCACCTTCCCCATCCCATTTCTATCCCAGGTGGAGGAAAAGTTCCTCTTGTGCTTTCCCATGATTAAATTTTTTTATAACTTTGTGTCCTGGAGTGAACACTCCACACAGAAGATTAGGCCTGCCTCATGGACAGCCGGTACCATTTGTCAACTGAGAAGAGATGCAGAGAGGTCCAACTGCTGCCTTCCACCCACTGCCACACGATGTTGTGGGTTCCTTGACGATGGCTTCATGAGATGCCTGGAATTCCTGGGATAAGAAGGTTGGGTCCCTCCTTTTCTGAAACATGGATGACCACCATGGAACTGAAGAACAGAGGACACGCCATACTTCCTTCTCTAGCTGGCCTTGGGTCCTGACAAGGGCATGTGCCACAACTGTGGATATCCTAAAACAGGTTAGCAAGGAGGGCAGAGTCGTGAAGATGCTAATTGCAAGTCAACTCACAGCATCAGAAAGAAGTTGGATGGTATTCTGGAAATAGCATGGTGACGTGGCTCTGGCTCTGGTTAGGCAGTGCCCAGGGAGAGTGTTGCTCCCACGGAAAGTGTGATTCTGTCCAAGGGTGAGACTGCATTCGCCCTCTCAGAACACTCAAAAGTGAAACTATGTTCCTATATGAATGAGAAAGCATTGATAGAAATAACTACTAACCTGTTCCACTCATGATGTAAACTCAGAAACAAAGGACAAGTGAAGACAAATGCAAATGCATAAAGTAAATAAATTAGAGAAGAATACTTCCAATTCAAAACTGGCTTGGGTGGTTCTTCAGCAATGTGATTTATGTCTTCTCTTCCTACTTCACAGAGTTAGGACATCAGGAAGAACATGATAAGCAGTGGAGGGCACGGCCTGCTGGTGAAGTTGGGGAGAGATTCCTAAAACAGACTGCATCTGAATTCCTACATCGCCGGTGGCTTGCTGCGTAACAGTGAGCAAGTTACTCAACATCACTGAGCCCAAGTTTCCCCAGCCATTAGAATAGAAATAGTAATGCTTTCCTCAGATTGCTGTGGATATTCAATGAACTAATATAGCAATTTAACATCAAGCACTTAGATCTTCTGAGGTAGTATCAGGATGAATGAGCTAAAGAATGATGAGGGCGAAGTACAGGGATTTAAAACAGGAAAAAAGGAGCTAGGCACTGTGGTGCACATAATCCCAAAGACTCAGGAGACTGAGGTACAAAGACCACAGGCTAGAGTCCAACCTGGGCGACTTAGTGAGCCTCTGTCTCAAAATAAAAAAAAAAAAAAAGAAAAAGGGCTGGGGATGTAGCTCAGTGGTGACACATTCCTGGGCTCAAAAAAAGAAAAGGGAAAAGGAGCTATTGGATAAAGTGTCTAATAAAGATCTATCGATCCAGTACAACATCAATGAATTCTATTAATGAAATCCCATGGCAGTGTTGACTCTACCATGTTGAATGACCCTATACATTTAATTGTATTTTTTAAATTTTATAAGGTTTTATTGGAACATAACAGTGAACATTCATTTTTTCATTGTCTAACTGCTTTTACACCCAACGGTACCATCAATTGGTTACAGTATAAACCATATGACTCCCGAAGCCTTAAGTATTCACATAAACACAATACAATTTCAAATTCCTCCTAAAAAGTACACTCGTACATTGCTGGTGGGACTGCAAATTGGTATAACCACTCTGGAAAGCAGTATGGAGACTCCTCAGAAAACTTGGGATGGAACCACCATTTGACCCAGTTATCCTCCTCCTCAGTTTATACCCAAAGGACTTAAAATCAGCATACTACAGTGACACAATCACATCAATGTTTATAGGAGCTCAATTTACAATAGCTAAACTATGGAACCAACCTAGATGCCATTCAACAATGAATGGACAAATAAAATGTGGTATATGTACACAATGAAATATTAGTCATAAAGAAGAATGAAATCATGGTATTTGTTGGTAAATGGATAGAGCTGGAGAATATCATGCTAAGTGAAGTAATCCAATTCCAAAAAACCAAAGGCCAAAGTTCTTTCTGATATATGGATACTGACTGACAATAGGGGGCTGGTAGGGAAGAACAGAAGTACTTTGAATTAGACAAAGGGGAATGAAGGGAAGGGAGGGTAATGGGAATAGGAAAGATAGAATGAATCAGACATTACTATCCTATGAGCATATATGATTACACGACCAATGTAATTCTACATCATGTACAACTGGAAGGATGAGAAGTTATACTCCTCATATATATATTTTTTTTTCAAAATACATTCTTTTATCTTATATAAGAACAAATATTAAAAAAACTATAAATTCCTCCTACAGGATATTGAATTTGAATCTCTAGGTACCTAACGTACCTAATGTAGTTGGAACCATACATAATTTGTCCTTTTGTTACTTTTTTCTCTTAGCTTAATACCTCCAAGGTTCATTCATGGTATAGCATGTGTCAGAACTCCCTTTTAAGGCTGAATGATATTCCATAATATTCCATAGTATGTACATAGTACATTTGATTATCCATTCATCTGTTGATGAACACTTGGATTGCTACTATCTTTGGCTATTATGAATGATGCTGCTATGAACATGAGTATACAAATACCTCTTTGGATCCCTACTTTCAAGTCTTCCAGGCATATATCCATAAGAGGAATTACTGAATCACATGGTGATTCTGGGTTTAATTCTTTGAGGAATCATCATACCATCTGCAGTGGCTGTACAATTTTACTTTCCAACCAGCAACACACATGGGTTCCAGTTTCTCCATATCCTTACCAACACCTTTTTCTTTTACTTTCTGGTGTTTTCTTTTTCTACAATGACCATCCTAATGGGTATGAAGTGGTATTTCATTGTGGTTTGGTTTGCATTTCCTTAAGGACTAGTGATGTTGAGCATCTTTTCAGATGATTATTGGTCATTCATACATTTTCTCTGGCAAACATCTATTTAGTCTTCTGTTCACTTTTTAATCAGGGTTGTCTTTTTATTTTTCAGTTGCAGGAGTTCTTTATATGTTCCGAACCTTAAATCCTTCTTGGTTACTCATTTTTAATTTCAATTTAACTTATTTGTTTTTTCAATGTATTATTTTAAAAACTAGGATCATTCTGCAAGTGACCAGGAAAGGTTTTCATGAATAAGTCTTTAGGTCACTGCAGAACTTCCTTCTTAATTCATTTTCAAATAATTGTAATATTAAAAATATAAATCGCCATAATCTCAGCACTTAGAGATAACTTCAGTAATTTTGGGGTTGACAATGTTAGAAAACCTTAGTGATGATGGAATCCTAAAGCTAAAAGAAAGATGCTTCTGGAAATTAGTCTATCTCCATTCAGACAGGAAAAGGCATAACTATGATAGAATAGAACACATCTCCTAATAAGTACCATCTCACAAAGAGGATTATAAACTGAGGAAATACCTGTAAAAATAGGTCTGAATCAGTTGTTGCAGTATAAATATGAGGTACTAAGTGTCTTTTAAACATAAAAGTCATAGTATCATTTCATGGTTGCAAATAAGTATTGTAAAGTTATAATGAAAATGTATGAAGTAGTATATCAAGATGTCAGGCATGGCACCTGTAATCCCAGTTACTCAGGCAGCTGAGGCAGGAGGATTAAAAGTTCAAGGCCAGCCTGCACAACTTAGTAAGATCTGTCTACACACAAACACACACACACACACACACACACACACACACTCACACAACAGGAAAACAAATGGGAGGAAACAGGGGATGTAGCTCAGTGTTAAAGCATTTGCTTAGCGTGCATGAAGTCCTGGGATCAATCCCTGGTTACACATACACATACAAACACACACACGTGCACGCACGCATGCACACACACACACACACACACACACACACGAAGATTAAAAAAAAAAGGAAACTCCTTGTTAGGAATAAATATAGTACACATAATAAAACTGTAACCCCCACTGGAATCACTGGAATATATGCTACATGAGGACAGGGATATTATATTATTCACTCATGCCACTCAAGAACCTGGAACAGTATCAAGCACCTTGTGGTAGGGTCAATAAAGAACCACTGAGGTCTCGCCAGTGTGGTGCCCTCTACCATGTTATGATGCACCTCTCACCAGATGCCAGTTCCACGTTCTTGAACTTCCCAGCCTCCAAAACTGTGAAGTAAATAAACCTCTACTCTTTATAAGTTAAAAAAATAGATTAAGAATAATAAATATTTGTTGAATGAATGTACAGGAGGAAAAAAAAAACAGACGTATGAGACAGAGTTGGACTGAGAGAGAAAGAACCATTGAGAAGACTCCAAGAAAAAAAAAAATCCTAGTTTTTTTAAGGACACACACACACACACACACACACACACAATTTTCTTCTTTCCAGTGCTGGGGATCAAACCCAGAACTCTGCGTATGCTAGGTAAGTATTCTACTATTGTGCTATACCCCCCGACTCCAAATCAGAAAATATTTTAAACTTGGAAAAGAGAAAAAAAGAGAAAGCCAACTAAACCAGCTGATAATTCTTTTAAAAATATAATAAAAATAAGCCTGCGACTTGACTGATTGAAACAGTGAGCACATATATATCTTCAGATCCTACATTAAAAGATAAGAGAATATTATAAACAACTTTACATTAACACATGTCAATTGACAACTTAGATGAAATGGTAAATTTCCCTCATAAACAAAAATTTAGAAACAGAAAACCCGAACAGCTTTGTAACTGTTGATGAAATTGAGTTTGAGGTTGGGGAATACAGCTCAGTGGTAGAATGTGTGCTTTACACACACAAGGCCCTGGGTTCAATTCCAGCACCCTCTCCTCAAATGGAATTTATAATAAAGAACCATTCTACAAAGGAAACTCAAGTCCTCAATGGCTTACTTTGTGAATGTTAATAAATGTTTGAGTAAAAAAATGATATAGATCCTATAAAAATTCTTGCAGAAAAGAGAATAATAAACACTTCCCACATAATTTTAAAAGACCATTATTCATCTGATAAAGTCAAAGGCATTACACTGAAAGATAACCACAGACCAATATTTCTTATGAACATCAATGCCAAAATCCTAACTACTAAAAATCCCCAAATCCACAATATTTAGTAAAAATGATACATCCTTACTAGGTGGACCTTTAAAATTCAGTTTAGCAGTTTCTTTCCATTCACAGAGGAGACAGACTTACTAATTCAATTTTATAAGGACAGTAAATGGCAAAAGAATATTTGCTTATCCAGAGATATCACCAAGTCAAATCTTTGGAGAGGATGGTCCAGGCATTCTCCTTGTGGGACATCGTGACAGTCACGAATCTAGCTCATTTGATCTCCCTTTTCTAAGACAGATCATTCTGTATGTTCACATTTTGTGTGTATGCTACTGGGGCCTGGCACTTTATAGCCAAGTGCTTTCATTTTTTTCCCAGAATCGATTCATTGAGCAACTCTGTTGATGAGATTAGGAAGTACTCGTCTCTGGACTGGACTTGTTCTTCCAAATAAATGGCCATTTCATCCATCAAACTGTGTGATCACTATTTAAATTTGTAGTTTATAATAATTATTATTAGTTTCACTCTCAAATGATTTGGCAAATTAATTGGTTAATGGTTAACTCTCTCCTGAAAAGACCTGAGGGCAGAGACCTTCTTCTCACCTATATTATTCAGCAACTAGTCCAGAACATGGCTCAATACACAGTTGAATGAATGAATATAGTAATCTCAAAGGATAAATTTTTCTTCAACTCATTCCCCAATTCTAGGACATTTTTTTTCGCACTACTACTTTTCAGGCACAATTCTCTTTCCTTTTTACAGCATTTTGAGCACTTTGAGTAAAGTCATCCTGTCTCAGAAACATGGAGTAAGAGAAAGTATATGAATCCTTTCCACAACCAGGATTAGCCTAGCATCTGAACATACATGAGAAAGGTAGTACTACTTACCTTTATTCAAGAAAACACCTTCTACTCAGGACCAACCAAAAAAAAAAAAGGCTAATAAAAAATGACAAGAATTATCATTGTTCAAGCTACAAAATGCCAAATATCCTCTCTCCAACTAATATGAATGACTGCCACTTCTTCCTCAATTATAGTAGTCCCCCATTATACACAATTTCACTTTATATGGCTTCAGTTACTTGCAATCAATATGGTCTGAAAATATTAAGTGGAAAAATTTCAGAAACAAACCATTTTTAAATTGTGTGCCATTCTTAGTTGCAGTCCTGTTGCATCTAAGTATCATGAATCATCCTTTTATTCAGAGTATCCTGGCTGTATACGCTACCACTTCATTACTCTTCCATCGTCCCTTAGTAGCTATGAGGTCACCAGATCCACTATCACAGCAGGCAGTGCTTATGTGCAAGTGATTCTTATCTTACTTAATAATGGCCCCAAGTATGCCAAAGAGAAGCCTTAAAGTGTTTCCCTGAACTGAAAAGGTGAAAGTTCTTGACTTAATAAGAATAAAGGTATATGCAAAGGTAGCTAAGGTTTGCAGTAAGAACAAATCCATTGATGAAACTGTGAGAAACAAAAAAGAATCCATGCTAGTTTTGCTCTTGTACCTAAAATTGCAAAAGTTACAGCCACAGTGTATGTGATAAGTGCTTAGTTAAGATGGAAAAGGCATTACATTTGTGAGTAGAAGATATGAACAGAAAACATGTTTTGATTATTACAATTGTTCTATTTTATTATTAGTTATTTTTCATTCTGACTAACCTAATTTATAAATTAAAACTTATTATAGATATGCATATAAATGAAAAAGTATAGTATATATAGGTTTTGGCTTCAGGCATATACTGGGGGTCTTGAAACATATATGCTACTACTATATAGCTTTAGCCTTAACCTCTTGCCTGTCCACTCTATAGATAAGGCATATAGAGATTCCCAACCCATTTTCAGAAAGCACCTAATCCAGCTTGAACCTTGGATCCTACCCAGAATTATTCAACCAAAGCCCAAATCCTTTAAGTCCTTTGTAACAATTTCTTACTAAGTCTTCCCACAGTGCCCCATTGTGTGTATTCTACTTAGCAACAATAAGTAATCAACCCAACTTGTTCAATTATAAATGTGTTCTTAGTAAATATTCACCAATATATTCCCTTGCACAGTGCCTAGCACGTAGGGGATACTTAATAAATATCTTGGATAAATAAATGAGAAATAAAATGATTAATTTCTTAATTTTCATCTTCCTGTGCCTAAGTGGAGGGCATATCTGGATGAATGGCTGACCTTCACAGAAGATACTATTCTGCCTTGCTGTGTGACTTCATTGCAATCAGTTCTCATTAGTAACCTACATGAACTTTTTTTTTTTTTTTTTTTTTTTTAAGCAGAGCTGGGGTGGTTCTGGGATAAAAAACAGGACCTCACATATACTAGGCAGCTCTCTACAATTGAGATACACTTCCAGCCCCAAACTCTTGGTTCTATCTTCTCTGATCATCTACCTTTACAGAGAGTTCTCAGTTATTTTAAGTAAGTTAAACCAAATTCTTCCATGATCTTGCATTACTAAGTTTCGAATTCTCAGCACTTATTAAATAATGTTCTCTGGGGCTAAGGTTGTAACTCAGCGGTACAGCACTTACCTAGCACTTGGCCTCCAGTGATACAAAAAAAAAAAAAAGAAGAAGAAAGAAAAGTAAAGAAAGAGAGAGAAAAGAAATTATTCCCTTGCCAAGGTGAACTCTCACTGGTAGGTCTGCAGAATGGTTGCCTGTCTTACTCTTTCTTAGTAGGAATTTCTTTTGCAACTGGCTCTTGACCTCCTTGCTCACTCCCTCTGACTTCTATTTTATTTTATTTTATTATTTGATGGTACAAGGGATTGAACCCAGAACCTCATGCATGCTAGGCAAACGCTCTATCACTGAGCTATATCCCTGGCCCCAGTATTTTAAAATGATTTTAATGTAACACATGCTCATTATAGAGCATTTAGAAAGCACAAAATAGTGCAAAGAATAAGAAATAAAACCCAGTCACAATCTAATAGAGAACTTGATTTAACCCAGTTGGACACATGGGTATTAGCATAAATTAAATATTATACATACAGGTTGTTTCTATGTTCTACACGTTCACCATGAACATTATTTCATCATTCATTTTTTTTTTTTTTTTTTGGTACTGGGGATTGAACCCATGGTTACTTTACCACTTAGCCACATTCCCCAGCCCTTTTTGTTTTTTATTTTGAGACAGGGTCTTACTAAGTTGCTTAGGGCTTTGATAAATTGCTGAGGCTGGCTTTGAACTTGCGATCCTTCCTGCCTCAGCCTCCTGAGTTGCTGGGATTACAGGCTGTGTGCCACCATGCCCGGCTAAATATTCTTTAAATCACCATTTTCAGTCAGTTTCATTCAGAAAACATTTACACGCTGAGAACTCAAAGCCAACGTATTATTCTAGCACATGAATGTATAGTCCTAAATTAAGGTAACTTATCTCTTAATAATGAATATTTAGATATTTTCTAATGTTTTGTTATCAACAATTTCATAAACATATTTATGCATAAATCTTTGTCTACATTCTTTAGACAGATTTCCTAAAAGCAGCATTATTAGTTTAGTATGTGAGACCTTTTTAATACTCTCCATGCATATAGCAAAATTGCTTTAAAGACTTTCAGTTTACATTTCTGCCAGATAATGTACTGACCTGCTGAACTTCACAGCCTCAAATACTAAAATTTTTAAATAGATGTTATTTGAAAGTGTTTTTTAAAAAACAATATCTCATTGGAATTTGCGTTTTCTATTGCTGGTGAAGTTTTTGGACTTGCTCAAATACAAATATTCTTCCTACCCTATATTTAAAAACATAAATAAAGCAAAATACCTTAAAAGTTATAGGATACAGTAGTTGTCTAACAAAAACTTGTTGTTATAGGGCTTCCAGAAAAATGAACCAAAAATGGGACAAAGTCTAATATCGAGAAATAAAACTTGAAATCAAAACTGTGGCTATTCAGTTGCCTTATTTATATGCCATGTTGATTTCAGAATTACTGGTGGGAGGAGGAATTACCAGGCCATAATTTTAAGAGAGATCAGAATTTAGGAAGAATAGTCTATAAATTTGGCTAATTTATTATGTGCTGCAGAGTTAAGCTGTGACTGAGACTAAAGACAGAGGGAAGGGAAGAAAATGTATTTCAGACAGAAATACGTCTCTGCCAAAAGTACACAAACACCCAGACATTTCCCTGGGGTACTGTGCAACTGTTTGTATGTAGCACTTTTCCCATAACAAAGACTCTAACCTGTAGTCAATGCTGTTTTTGCCCCCTCAAAAGTCTCTTAACAAAACTGCCTGGATCCAGATCTCTATTTGTAACCCCCTTGAAAGTCTCCTTGAATAGCATCACAGTACTTGCCTAGCATGTGCAACATTTGGTTATGCCACCGACTCAAGCAAAAGATGTACAAAAAATATAATGCTGTAGGGGTGACATTCAGTGGTAGAGTGCTTGCCTAGCATGCATGAGGCCCTGGATTCAATCCTCAGCACCCCCCTCCCAACTTATAGCACTCTAAAGTTTTTACATATCTCATGAAAGGAGAGGTAGAAGAGGAGGTAGCTTTTCTAGCTAAAGGAGAGAGCCAGGCAAAATCAACTGCATCAATATGCAGAAATACCTGAGTGCACCACATCATCCGCACCATCATTCTGGGATTGCTTATTCCTTAAGCCATTATGGTCAATTTTTTTTCTTAGTGGCCTCTTGATGGCTTCTTTTTTGGCTCAGGCTGGTTATTTTTCACTGATCATCCCCACTGGAAAACTGATGAACACTACAATTGCAACTTGGCTGAGTGAAGTGCCACATATTTCTGTCTCACTTGCTCTGCTATTTATCGAGTATCCATGAATGTCTCATGTGGAAATAACTGTCTAAATCTTTGGAAAAGAACTGGAAGAATTAACTGACTCCTGTAGATGTCAGTAAAATGCCAAATGGGGAAAAAGAGGCTAAAGTATTAATTTCCAAACCTGAAGCAATATTTTAATAAAATCACTAAGATCCCAAGTACACTGATAAAAAGTATTTGAACAAAATTATATATTTTTATAATTATATATTTTTTAACAGAAATTTCTGCTATGACATTTTGATAGTCTATCACTTACTTGATTTGTTCTACAAAAGCTTATACTATGAAAATAAAAACTTTGGGGAGGCTGGGGATGTGACTCAGTGGTAAAGCACTTGCCTAGCGTGTGTAAGTTCCTGGGTTCAATTCCCAGCACCACAAAAAACAAACAAACAAACAAACAAACAAAAACAATAAATAACAGTAACAAAAACAAAAAGCTTTGCTTCTTAAAAATTATTTGACATCTGGCTGGCTCAGTGATGCACACCTGTAATCCCAGCAACTTAGAAGGCTGACACAGGAGAAGCTCAAGTTTGAGACCAGTCTGGGCAACTTAAAGAGATCCTGTTGCCAAAAAAAAAAAAGGGGGAGGGGGGACATGTTGGCAAGGATGTAGCTGAGTGGTAGAGGTAACCCTTGGTTTTTTGATCCTAGAATACTATAAGGAAAAACAATATAGTTTGGAAGTAAAAAGGTCTAAGTCTACAAGGATTTTTGGTTTTTAAATTCTCAAGTCACTATACTGGTTTTTCAAGAACTTGAATTAAAAAAAATTACACAGAATTGTGCTCTCAATGACAGAGCAAGAATTATCATTATCAGGTTTATATTTTCTTGTATACTTTCTTCTCATCAGAGGATCTGAAACCTGCTTGTAGAATATGGGCCACTTCAATGTGTAGCATGGGTACTGGTGTCCCATAGATGCTCAATAAATACTTCTTAAACAAATAAATGACAGAGGGAAGATACCATTAGATTCGACCTCTATGTTCTAGAATGGTTCTTCACAAATACAGATGGGCAAGGGGTGAGAGGCGGGGAGTGGGGGAAAATTTGGGGGAATGATACTGGCCAAATTATATTGTTATAGTATATGCATGTATGAATATAGAACAACAAATTCTATCAATATGTACAACTATAATGCACCAATAAAAAAATGTGGGAAAAAATGCAGATCAAAGCTGGGGAAGAGTACTTGCCTAACTTGTATGAAATCCTGGGTTCCATCCCAAGCACTGCAAAGAAAAAAAAAGAAAAGAAAAAAATGCCAATCAGTCTCTCCAAAGAAAATACAGTAAACCAAAGATCTTGTTTTCCTCAAAGTTTTTGTGGCAATCAAACCAAGAGGAGAAATCTGAAAATATTTAAACTATGAACCAAATGTAGTAATTAAAGATCTTTCAGAAGGATCATAAATTATTAGTTTTTGTCTGTCTCTGGACTTCCCCCTAGTGAAAATAATATATTTTATTTTGGTGCCATACCGAGCATGCATTGAAAAGAATGTCTCCCTCCCACAGTTTCCCCTCAGTCGACAGATTTCTTCTTCAAAAGCAATCACTACTTTTTTTTTTTTTTTGCAATGCTGGGGATGGAACCCAGAGCCTCATGCATGCTAGGCAAGTGCTCTATCACTAATCTACATAGCCAGTTCCAGAGGCAATCACCATTACTTGTTTCCTGTGTATCCTTCTGGAGATAATCATTGCATACTTGAATTTTTTCACAAGTGGTAATAAACCATACACACACTTTATTTCCCCTCCTTTTTCACCTCTCAGGATGTACTGAGTATTACTCCATACCAGTATATAACTCTGCATCATTCTTTTAAATGTAGAGAATTCCATTATATGAATGTGCCATAATTTCCTTAGCCAGTCTACTATCAATGGACATTTAGACCTTATGTTTGCTGTTAAAACCAATGCTGAATTAAAATATACCTAAGCATACAGACCATAAATATTTCAGTGGGAAAATAACATTATATAAATACTGAAAAAGAAGGCTCTTTGAAACCTTACTTGGGGTAATTATTTCCAAATTTTAAAAAATACATAGTAATTTAGGAAAACAATATAATAGAAATTAGACGTTTGTAACATGCAAAAGGATAGTAGATTCTGGGGAATAAATTATTTTCTTTATGCGTAGGATGGTTTAAGAATTAAGTGGGGAAAAAAAGAATTAAGTGAAGTACTTGGATAGCAGAATGAGATGGTTGAGGAGAAATAACATTAGCTACATGTGCAGATTTTTCCAGAGTCAAAATGATCCAAAACCTGGAAAAAGAATACAGAACTGAAAGTTTGACATGACTGAGGTTGAAAAAGGGTCTCAATAATGAAAATGCAGGTTCAAATAAGGTTGTAGTGAAACATGGCAAAGCGAAAGGTGGAGAACAATGGCAAGGGAGAGACAAAGGAACCAAGGGCAACTCAGTGAGAAAATGATAGTAGTATCCCAGAGAACTTACACATAATAATGGGCCCAAATAGGGTTCACATGATACTTGTGAAAGTCTCCTTGTAAATGTGCTCTTGAATCTCAATCTGTGGTCAGCCCTGATGCTTTCATCTCCTCAGCCATAAAATTTGGAGGAGTATCAGTCCAGAGAAACTGGGAGCAATAAAAAGGGTAATCAAGTGGACACAGTGGCACATGCCTAGGGTAATCAAGTGGACACAGTGGCACATGCCTACAGCGCCAGCTACTCAGGAGACTGAAGAGGAAGGTCCACTTGAATCCATGAGTTCAAGACCAACCTCGGAAACACAGCTAGACTCTGTCTTAGAAAAAAAAAAAAAAGAAAAGAAAAGGAAAAGAGGGTAATCAATGAATACCTTATCAAATTTTGGGTGGCTCATGTAGAAATACAACCTGAGCTCTACAAGTAGGTTCTTTTTCTAGGACTCAGAGTAAGAGCTAGTCATATTTTATTTGTGATTGTATGCAACTCTAGATACAACAGCGCCATTTGTGCCATGCAGAACAATGATGAAGGACACAATGCCGGCGACATGTACCCTGCTGGCATCCAGACCTCTCCAGTTGCCAGCTTTCTGGTTCTTACCTGTTCTCCAAGTCTGACTTTCCATTTTTCAGTCAATTGTGTGAGTCACCCAATATCCTTCTCACAAATTTACTTTCTACTTATGTTAACCAGGGTCTATTATTGTTCTTCATATTCAAGAACCCTTGACTAATACAGTGAAAAGGAAGGCAAGCAAAACAGTTCAGCTGGAGCCAGAATCTGACATAAACACAGCACAGAGATTCCCCAGAACTGGGGTCTTAAGTGGGATAACTTTTAACATTGGGTGTGGATCTGATCCCCTCATGAAAGGCCATGGAAGTAAAAAAGCAAGACAGAGGTAAATAAGGGCTTCTTTGGTCTCTGGGAATTAGATAATGCTCTTTCCTTCTTATATGGTTATCAGAGGATAAATGTCTGAATTCTCTCCTGTCCAGCAAATAGAAAATTGTTGGGCACAAGAATTGGGTAGGACAGCAGTTCAAGAGGAAATGAAAGTATCTAGACAAAGCTACCGGGTTAAAATCCAATTGTCTAAAGCAAGTTTGGTGAAGAGGTGGTAAAGGATCTATACCCTGGAAATGGTAAAATAACATGAGCAGGCTAAGGAGTGACTCTAGCAGAGGGATTTGAGCCTTTGCACTTCATCCATTAGTAAAAGAAATTCATTTGCTTTGCTCACTGTCACATCTCAGTAGTGCCTGATATACTGTAGGTCTTCAGTAAGTATTGAAGGAATGAAAAAATCATTACACATTGGACACTCACCATTAATTGGTGCGTACCTTTTATCAAGGGTTCCCATGAAAACAGGATGCAGAGACACTTGGGGTTTGAATCCGAGATATGTCTTGACTCTGAAGTCCACATTCTTAATCAGTTGAGCTATGCTGTCTCTTTCCTAAACACAGCAACAGGAATTGCTCAGGATTTCACTGCCTGCCAAGCCATGTGAAGGAGCCCAGCACAGGAGCTATTGATTTTCAAGCTGCCCCACTTGCCCTGATTGTCACCTCCTTCCTTTCTGGGTATCATCATGGTAGTTATGTAGAACTTTTAAAGGTGCCAAAGCTCCTCTAAATTCTGGGAAGTGCGCTTTGGATGTCACGCTTTATGTGTGCACGTGAAAGACGTGATGCTGGCACACCAATATTGCGCAGATTTTAGGCAAATTGCTCTCTCAGTTTTGACTCATGGCTCACATTTTCTTCTTTTTCCACTACATACCCCTGCATTTGGGTGCCCACATTACTTAGATATGAGTTTCTGGAGGGGGTTGTGATTTTGAACACAAAAATGAGTAACAAACTGATTCAGAATCATCCCCTGCTTTTTCCAGTGACTAAGGCTTTGTTACACTCTTGTATGTCAGTCCTTCCCTGAGATCTTCCACAGGCAGACTTCTGGTAGCTGTCCCTCAATACTCTTAGAAATGTTCAGACTTTTATGAATCCCAGCAACAGGCACAAATGAGATTCTCCCTGGGGTCCCTCTTGGGTACAGCAGCTTTAAGCATATATAACCAATTCTTTTTAACTCTCATAAAAAATCAACAAGCTAAAAATTTTAAATCAAGTTTCCATTTTATGTGAAAATATATATAAAGCAGAATGACAGTGATAGAGAAAGCAGGCCAGAGGATGCTGGAGGCTGGTGGTGGGGAGGGAGGAACACTGCAAAGAAACACAAGGACACTTTTCAGGGTGAAGGAACCATTCTGTATCTTGTCTTCAGTGAGGCTTATGTAATTGTACACCTGATGAAACCTGACAGCTTGAAGTCTTTCAAAATCAGACCATGAAGTAAGAACTTGGGTGAAAGTAGTTTTGTGGTAGATGATCCCAAGTACAAGTGAGGAAGTATGGAAAGTAAGACAAGGAAGAGAGAAAAAGAGTACATTAATGATCAGTGAAGAGGTGGGTAACTGGTGCTCAATCCTACTGAGGACCCTCTATGTGCAAAAGGTTTCAGAATTGTCCACCAAGAACACTAGAACGCTGAGGGTATTTTTTCACCAATCTTCAAGTCCTCTTATCTGAAGGTTGTCTCTGGTGCATTAAAACTTCATGCTTCCAGGTTGCTGCAGCTTGTAGCCAAACAGACATAGTGAAGACTTTGACATAGTGTGTTAGTCAGATTTCCATTGCTGAGACAAAATACCTAATATAACCAACTTACAAGAAGGAAAGATTTTTTGGGCTCATGGTGTCAGAAGTTTCAGGCCATTTGGCCCCGTGGTGAAGCAATACATTCTGACAGGGACTGTGTGGTGGAGCAAAACTTCTCATCTTCCGACAACTGGGAAGCAAAAAGAGGGGAGGGGCTAGAGCCCCAATCCCCTTCGAGGGCATGCATGCAAACAGCTAACTTCCAGTAGGCCCCCACATTCTAAAGGTTCTGCCACTTCCCAATAGTGCCACAGGTTGGCGACCAAGTCTTCAACACATGGGCTTTTGGGATACATTAAGATCCACATTATTACACATGGAAGTTGAGAAGTGTCCAAGTCAGTAGCAGCTGAAGTGAACTCCAGAGGGCTGACAGGAGATGAGGCAGAGCATCAGAGCCATTTATAACACACTGATATGAGATAGGCTTCTGCATTGCAAATAAAGAAGTTTAACTCCAATGGGCCTTAGCTCATACAATCAGATGATCATAAAGGCCAAAGACAGAACTAGGGACTCAAACAATGTGATCAGGTCTTTCTCATCTCTCAGAGCTAATCTCTGTGTGAGTTTTCTGACAGGTTCTGTGTGGTAACAAAACATACGTGAAAATCTTTTGGATCTATAGCCTCCAGATGCATCACTGGAGGGAATGAGAACATCTCTTCTTCACAGCACTTACATTAAGTTCCTGGGGTTGCTCTGATGGACTAACTTGGATCACTTAGCTCTAAACTGAGGAATCAAGGGTATGGAAGAATGTGAATTGGAGAGGCTAAGTCTTAGACCAACCCTGAACCATCAAACCATCGGAGTAGCTCAGGAACTTTGATTCTTTGACCTGGCAGTGCAGAGCTGTGTGTCCCACCTCTAGTGACTCCATCACCTGAACCACAGGAACACCAAAAGGGGAAATTGTTTCCCTGAGAAATGATCAGAGTAATGTTTCTAGAAAAAATATGAATGAATGCTGGGCAAGCAAAAACCATGTCTATTATATTAGTATAATTTAAATTTTAATATGCATATTATATATGTCAGAATCTTGTTAAAAATACAGATTCTAATGCAGATTCTGTATGTTAACAAGCTCCTAGGTGGTGCCAATGACACAACTGGAGTAGTAAGATGATAGATTTACAAGCTAAAAAATATACTATTGGTTATTTCTCTCTTATTCTTATGGTGGTTAGTTCTTTCTGTCTTCTGACTCAGTTCTCACATCTCCTCCTTCCTCTTAAGCTCTTCCACTGAGACTTAGTATTTCTACTCTGTGACCAACAAATATCTTCAATATCTTACCAGATCATTTTATTTACTATTCTCAACTAAACTATAAATTTACCCTCAGCATACCACATCACTGAAAATAGAAGGTTCTTATTTTATTATACCCCACATATTTCAGGAAATAGATTTTATTGTTCCTTTCTTTTACTGTTCAGAATTCATATAACTTGGCTATGTCATCCTCTCTCCCCACTCTTTAATATCATCTTCTACCATCCTGGTCACTCCAGGTCATCACTGCATACTGTTTTTTGATTCAACCCAACTCCTGTCACTTGAATTCTCAGCTCCTTGACTTTCTCACCTCAGTGACCATTTTCTTGATTCCATCTAAGTGACCCCTCCCAAAGCCACAGCTCCTTATGATTGGTAACTATGGTAGGTCTAAAGATGGGTCAGTTTACTGTGGTCCCCAGAGCAGCTTTCTGAGGGGACGTTGTGCAGAGGGACTTCCTGTCACAGTCCACCCTTGGCACTGTACAGATCCACTGTACAGAAAATGACTCCTCCTCATTCCCTATTGGCCTGTCTTACTGAAAGTACACTTAGAAGAGGAATTTAATAGGAAGAAGTAAAGCCCCATTACTGCATTTGGTCTGGAAGCTACAACAGGTTTTCATTCTCTGCCTTTCTGATTACCCAAGCTAAAACCTCTCACCCTCAACTATCATCTTGGCCATTCTTGGAGGTGCTCCTGAAGTGTAATTAAAACCGTCTGAGCTCTTTGCAATTGTAGCCTTCTCAGACCATGATGGCTGCATGTGTCCAGTCACAATTAAAATGGGGCAAGGGAATATTAAGAAGTACCCAAGTATCCCATGTGCATTCCCGCACATCCCTGTTGTGGAAAAGCACCCACTTCTTCCTGATTATTAGGTCATGAAGATGGGGATTCTTCTCACTTTTGGTTCCTGGTCACAAGGAGTTCAAAGTGCATTGGTGACAGCAGTACCTTATAGTGGGACCTTGGCAAGCTATATCTTCTGGCAAACAAATGGCCTTTTTGGGTACCAGAACAATTAACCCTCCAGAGCCTGGCCCTACAACATGGGAGCACAAAATCCCCATGGGAGTGGTGACAAATGAGGCCACTTCTGCTTTACCCTTATTTTCTGGACCCATTTATTCTTCCTCTTGGTGACACTGTGTCACATAGACTCTAATTTAATGTATATACTGCATCTGGAAGGACATCATCCTAAACATAGTATATTTTCTCCAAGCTGATGCTTAAGCTGTGTCTTTGGTGCTTTCTGTGATTGACTGATTCTGAGGAGTGTGGTAGACTTTTAAAAGGCATGTTAGGTGAGATTATCAGGCAGCTATGTTCTCTGCAGCAGGTTCTTCAAAGGACATAAGAGTGATGCACCTCCATGGCTGACACATTATACAAACTACTAAAAACCAAATATAACTTTTGACTCAGAAAACATCTTTCAAAAAAATATGTCAATGTAACTGGGCATAATGGAGCATACCTGTAATCCCAGTGCCTCGGGAGGTTGAGGCAGGAGGATTGCAAGTTCAAAGTCAGCTTTGGCAATTTAGGGAAGCCCTATGGAACTTAATGAGACCCTGTCTCAAGGGAAAAAATAAAAAGGAGCTGGGAATGTAGCTTAGTGATTAAGTGCCCCTGGGTTCAATTTCCAAAAAGATGTCAATGTAAATACTGAGGGAATTAACTGACAGCAGATTACATTACAAGAAATGTTCATGAAAGTTCTCCAAGGAGAAGTATGATATCTGGTAGAGATCTAATCTATATGAACAAATAGGAGCTCAACAAATGGTAACATGAAACTAATTTTTTAAAGAAATAATTAATGTCTGAAGCAAAAATAATAACTGCTGTTGTAAAATCCATTTTTGGTCTTCATCCAGTTTCTTGGTATACAACTCCTAAAATCTTGGAACTCTTCAAAGTGGAAATGCCTCTTTGTGTACTAATCAATTGACTGATGACTGGTAGCCCCTAATAAACTTCAGAATGGGAACTGCTCACAGAAAGACCAATGGCAGAATTAGAAGGCTGGGACTTTCAGTCCCACACACCAACCTGCAGGGAGGGAAGAGGTGCTAAAGGTCAAGTTGTTCACTGAAGGCCAATGATTTAATCAACCATGCCTAACTAAAGAAACCTCCATATCAACCAAAAAGTACATGGTTCAGGGGCCTTCCAGATAGGGAAATACACTCAGTTCCTGGAGGATGGTGTACCAGGGGAGGCCATGAAGTTCTGCACTCCTCCTGCCATGCCTCACTCTGTGCAGTTCTTCATCTGTGCTCTTTGTAATATCCTTTATAATAAACTGGTGAAAGTAAATAAATGTTTGAGTTTTGTGAGCCACGCTAGCATTAATGAAACCCAAGGAGGGGCTTGTGGGAACCCTGATTCATACTGGGTTAGTGAGCAAGGTAGGCCAACTTGGGGCTTATGATTTACATGTGAAGTGGGGGGGGCAGCCTTGTGGGACTGAGTCCTAAAACTCAGATCTGACACCACCTCCATGTATTAGGGACTGAATTAGAGGACACCCAGCTGATGTCCCTAGCTGAAGGACTATTTGGTGTGTGTGTGTATGTGTGTGTGTGGAACCTGCACACATTGGAGGTTATAGAAATATTTGTGTTGTGAGTACAGGAGAAACTAAGTTTGTTATTCCTATCTCAGAATAGCAATGCACTGGGGATTTATAACTTATGCTAAAGCAAAATATATGATAAAAATAGCACAAAGAATGGCAAAGAGGAAATTGAAATATATTGTTTTTAAGATTTTTTTTTTGTGCTGGAGATTGAATCCAGGGCCTTTGGCAAAGTCTGCAGGTGTTCTACCACTGAGCTGCGCCTCTAGTTCAAGATGCTTAGCTATATGTGAAGTGCTAGCAAACTATTTAAAGGTAGTTTTTTTTGTGTGAGTGCCAGGAATTGAACTCAGGGGCACTTAATCATTGATCCACATTTTAAATTTAGAGATAGGATCTCACTAAGTTGCTTAAGACCTCACTAAGTTGCTGAGGCTGGCTTGCTGCTTTGAACTCACAATCCTCCTGCCTCAGCCTCCCAAGATGCTGGGATAATAGAAATGTGCCACCACAACAGGTTTAAAGGTACCTTTAAACAAAGTTTTTCTAACTTTTTTTTAATTGGTGCATTATAGTTGTACACATACATACTAATGAGAGTTGTTACATATATGTAAATGCACACAATTCTTTTAGTTTCTATTTTTTTTTAAAGGTTGGTGTATTAAAGATGTACTGAAGATGTAAAACCTAAGGGTTAGGGTATAGCTCAGTGGTAGAATGCTTGCCTAGCAGTACATGCAAGGCCTGAACCCCAGCACTAATAATAATAATAATAATAATAATAATAATAATAATAATAATAAAGAATAACTAATAAGTCAATAGTGAAGATGAAATGGAATAAAATATATCTAATACGAAAGAAAGTAGCAAAAAAGGGCAAAAAAGAATAAAGATGGAACAAATAGAACACTAGCAATACAATAGAAATCTAACCACATCAATTGTTATATTACAAATAAATGATTTTAAAAGCCCAGTTAAAAGGTAGTGATCATCAAACTGAATTGAAAAGTAAGACCCAACATACACTATTCTTTTTTTTTTTTTTTCTTTTTTTGGTGGTGCTGGGGCTTGAACCCAGGGACTTCTGCCTGCTAGGCAAGTGCTCTACCACCTGAACTATGTTCACAGCTCACAACATATGCTATCTATAATATATGTTACTGTTCCTTCAGCAAGAGCCTCAGAATGAACACACATGACTTTCTTTGTTCTACCTTTTTTGGAAATCACTGGGCATCTTGAATCAATGAACCAAGGTATTTTATCAGTTCTGGGAAATTTCCAGTCATTATCTCCAAATAGGGCCTCAACTACAGTTTCTTTCTTCTCCTTTGGGGATGTTAATTATATGGGACCATCTCACTGCATTTATATATCTCTTGTTCTCTGATTCATATTTGTCTTTAGTGTGTGTCTATGAGTTTCACTGTGGATGAATCTTCCTTCATAGAGTTCACTTTTCTTTTCAACAATACCTAATCTTCTGTGAAACCCACACACTGAATTCTTCATTTTGGTGATTAGGAATTTTTAAATTTCTAGTTGGATCTTTTTCAACTCTATGGTATCTGAATAGTTTCTAGTTCCTTGTACAAATTTTAAAGTTTATCTTTTCTCCTACAAGAAAAGAGGAAATGTAATTGTTTTATAACATCTCTCTGATCATTTTAAATGTACCTTTGAGTTTTGTTCTCTGTTGTCTGGTTTTGTTTTTTGGGGTTCTCATTTGCATTGTCTTGATTTCTCATGTATTCCATGTTTTAGTGGGACTTTCTAATTAATTAATTATTTTTTGTAGTACTGGTACTGGATCAAAGAAGAAGCTCTAACAATGAGCTATATTCTCAGCACTTTTTATTTTTTATTTTGAGGCATGGTCTTGCTAAGTTGTTCAGGCTGGCCTGAAACTTGTGATCCTCCTCTCAGTCTCTTGAGTAGCTGGGATTACAGTCTTTGGCACAGTTCCTGCCAAGGACATTTTATTTTATTGGTACTGGGAACTGAACCCAGGGGTGCTTATCCACTGAGCCACATCCCCAGACATATTTCATATTTTATTGAGAGACAGGGTATCGCCGAGTTGCTTAGGGCCTCACTAAATTGCTGAGACTGGCTTTGAACTTGTGATCCTCCTGCCTCAGCCTCCCAAGCCTCTAGGATTACAGGCATGTGCCACCACACCTGGCTGGCCATTTTATTTTAAAATTACTTTTAGGTACAGTTTAAAAGCTAGGATAACATAGCCTTCCTCCAAAAATATTTTGTTTTCTTCTACTAAGTAACTGATGGTGCTATTAGTCCCAGGGAAAAGCCAGATCACCTAGTTGGTCCATTGGAAATGGAACCTTACCCCTATTTTCTTAAGTAGGGCATTTCAACAAAGGGCAGGAGGTCTCCACCACTGGAGATAATGTCTGTTCCTTCAGGCTCAGGTGTCCATGAAGTCACTCCACTTTTCAGCTACATCCCTCAGATTAGCAAATGGCCCTAGGATAAAAGCAGTAGCCCTTCAGCATATATAATAAGGATAGAGAACCCTTGCCTTTGGCCACTGGCACAAGACAGACCTGTGTCTCAGATGCCTTTTTTGAGACATCAAATGCCCCTTGGACAGAAATGGCTTCAATTCACCTCTTTAAGTTCTAACTCTTATCCAGTTCAAAGCCTACTATATTTTTATATATTTATACTTTTCAGTAAATGTTCCCAGTATTCATTCAACTTCTTCTTCTTTTTTTTTTTTTTTTTTTTTGGGTGCTGGGGATCAAACCCAGGGCCTTGTGCATGCAAGGCAAGCACTCTACCGACTGAGCTATCTCCCCAGCCCCTCAACTTCTTTACAGTTGTCTTTAGTGGAAGGTCAAAGAGCCTTATACTTAATAAGTCTCCAAGAACCAGAAAGTGGCATAAAAAAGAAATCTGGATGGTCCTGGATACTCACTCCTTTCCCTCTTTTATTGTGATAATTGTTCAGCAAATATTCACTCACTTTCCCCACACTTCCCAGCTCTTCTCTTGCTTTAACTACTGAGGTTTTACCAAATTTGGTGCAAGGAGAGGTTTTGATGTGCTTACATATCTGGTCTTGCCCTCCTGTACCCTGCCTCTTGAACAGCTTTGCTCAGGAAGTGACCACCCCTGAACACACATGAAAGCAATCCTGAACCTAACACACCAAGAGAAAGTGATCACAGCTGGATTAACAGTTTGTAGCAGAGCCACCCAGATGAGCCTGGTTTAGATCCATTGACCCCCAGATGCCTGGAGGGTGCATAAAAGAAAATAATGACTATTGTTATAAGTCACTACATCCTTTTCCCTTCCTCTCTCCCTTCCATCCATCCTTCCTTTGTTACTAGGGATCAAACCCAGAGGTGCTCTATTACCAAGCTACATTCGCCAAGCCACCACTTTTTTTCCTCCTGGATACTGGGGATTGAACCCAGGGGCACTTGACCACTGAGCCACATCCCCAGCCCTTTTTTGTATTTTATTTAGAGACAGGGTCTCACTGAGTTGCTTAGCGTTTCGATGTTGCTGAGACTGGCTTTGAACTCTGTGATCCTCCTGCCTCAGCCTCCCAAGTCACTGGGATTACAGGCGTGCACCATAGCATCTGGCTCTCCAGGAAATCTTTACATTTGCACTATGCAAAACTAGCAGTGTGCCTGTGTCTCTTGCACAATAAGGAAAGTTGGTCAGACCATCTTCTATACTATTATTGGAGGCCAGAAATCTCAATAACTCTGTTAAAACCCTATAAACAAAACTTAAAAATTTTCTTGTTTGTGGGGTTGGAGATTGAACCCGAGGCCTTGTGCAAGTTCAGCAAGCACTCTGCCATTGTCCTACACCCCCAGCCCATCACTTGTAATTTTCCACACTGTTTTGTGTCATTATCACTGATGTGTAGGAATGCTGATATTTGTATGTTGAGATAGTATTTCTGCCACCATGCCTGGTGTTATATGAACAATTAAAAAAAAGAAATCAGGGGCTGGGGATATAGCTCAGTTGGTAGAGTGCTCACCTCGCAAGAACAAAGCCCTGGGTTCGATCCCCAGCACTGCCAAAAAAAACAAAAAAAAACAAAAAAAAAAGAGATCAAACCAAAGTTAGCTATCTGTTTTGATTAAGACTGGATTATAACCAGGGCTGCATTAGGGAGGAAAGTGTAATTTCAGGGCTGTTTTTTTTTTTTTTTTTTGGTGGTACTGGGGATAGAACCCAGGGGTGACCTACCACAGAGCTACAATCTCAAAGTCCTCTTGATCCTTTTGATTTTTTTCATTTTTTGTTTTTGTTTTTGTTTTTGTATTTTTGCAGTGCTGGGAATTGAACCCAGGCAGGCACTCTACCAACTGAGCTATATCCCCAGTCCTGATTTTTTTTCAGTCTTGAGATAGGGTCTCACTAAGTTGCCTAGGCTGGCCTCAAATTTGCAATCCTCCTATCTCAGCCTCCTGAGTTGCTGGGACTATGGGCCTAATCACTATGTCCAGGTTGTTTTCAAAAATTAATATTTTGTTCATCATGGGTTTTTTGCATTAATTTTGATTTTTTTAAATGTTTACCACAATACCATTTACCATGATTATTGAGTTTTTTGATGTGCCCTTACATTTTATGTCCAAGGTAGATGCATCATTCGCCTCACCCTAGCCCTTGTCCTGCCCTGGTCCAAGCCATACCTTATCTTCAGGCTGCAGTGGTCTCCTAACTAGTCTGTCCACTTCTACAACTGCCAACCAACTCAGATCCATTGTCCACGTGCCAGCCACAGCGATCTTTCGAAAGAAAAGACAGAGGCATGTCACTCCTTTGCTTTACTGTTCAATTGTCTCTTCTTCTACTTGGAATAAAATCCAGGTTTCACATAAACTCCTGCATAATAGAAATCTCACCTTTTCCCTTAATCTATCTCCTACCACTCTGCCTTGCACCAACCTTATTGGTTAACTGTCCATTCCTAGAATATGGTAAACATATTCCTGCATATTCCTCTTGGCACAGGTCATTCTTGAAGTGTTTAATCTCTTCTAACCCTTTCAATCTGAGATTAAGTTATCTCTTCCAAGAGGCTCCCCAATCTAAAGTAATCCCTTCCCAATATTTCTATCTAAACTTTGTTCTTTTCTCTTCTGAATATTTTCACAACATATAAGGATTTTGCTTATTATTTTGTTTGGTGTCTGTTTTCAAACCCGAAGATCTTTGAAAGAGCTGAAGGCTTTGCTTACTACCATATACCCAGTATTCATGACTTCAATATTCACTAAATGATTAAAACTAAAAAATGATAAACAATAATAAAACCCAAAGTTAAGAGGGTTTTGGGGGAAAAGACCAACAAATAAAGTGGCATTAATGTTTATTAATATTAAAGCAGTTTGACAATAATAAGGGACATAAAAGTGATCATTTCTTTTGTCCTAGATCATAAGAATATAACTTAAAAATGCTATTTAAAATACCTATTAATAATTTAAAAAGGATGAAAAAAAGGGGAAACCATCCACAACAATGATTGCCTTGTAAACCTCCCTTGTTGTCATTTTCCATTTCCACCCTAGGTTATCCTATAGATCCTTTCTATGGCAGAATTCAAGCAGGTAAGCATTATCACTGTGAAAAAAAAAATCACCAAGTTGACCAAATACAATCATTATGATTTTTCTTTATTTTTGGTGACTCATGGCCTCATGCATGCTAAGCACACACTCTATCACTGAGTTATACTCCCAACCACTTGCCAGGAGTTTTAAATTTACCGACCTCAAGTGGGAAATCATTATGTCCCTGAAAGTCTGCTGTTTTTCTGAAGTTGTTCTACTATCTCCAGATGATACTGCAACACTCACCATTCTCCTTTTACCAAAGAAGTCACTGTCACTTTCTGGCATTTAAGCCAGAAAATCTGAGTCATTCATATCCTTACCAAATCCTATTATTTTGTCTCAAAAATATATCATAAATTCAATACCTTTTTTCTGTCTTCACTGAGACCACAATCAAAGCCACCATATGGTTGACTGCAATACTCTTTGAATTTGTTGTTCTATTTTCTTTTTAGTACTTGGGATTGAACCCAGGAGCCGTCTACCACTGAGCTACTTTCCTAGCCCTTTTGGTTTTTTATTTTGGATTTTGAGTCAGGGTTACTTGCTAAGTTATTGAGGCTGGCCTTGAACTTGTGATTTTCCTGTCTTAGTCTCCCAAGTTGCTGAGACAGGAGGATTCCATTACAGGCATGAACTACCTTGCTTGGCTTAGTTTTTCCATTTTCATTCTTGCTGTTCTCCAATCCATTTTCCACACAGCAGAGTGATCTGTTTTTTAAAACAGGATAAAATGAATTTATACACATAATTCAAGGAACAATTAATAAAAAAAGGTATGTTCTCTCTCTACCCCTTTTCAATCACAATCCTCCCTGGTAACTGACAACACACTAAATATTTGATGTGTATGAATCCTTCCATTCTTTTCTCTATTATTATACAGAAATGTATTCATGTGGTTTTGAGAATTGTTACATGGATAAGTCTATAGGAAATTATATGCATACACATTAAAATATATAAATATATAAGAAATTGGTAATATAATGTAGTAAAAGGAGCACTGGCCTGAGAGGGTAGTGACTCTTAATGATTAGTTGGTGACCTAAGAACTGTCACTTTCTTACTGTCAGTCTCCAACAATCAATGATTGTCAAGATAGAAGTGGCATTGCCCCCTGGTGTTGGTACTCTGGGAGGTACTGTTGGCCTTCAGAGTACAGGGACCAAGTAGAAGCTAGGCTTCCTGAAAATTCTGGGCCTGTTCCTCATGAAGGAAAACCATTTTGTGTCTCTCTTGACTAATAAATGTTCCTCCATAGGTGAAAAATAGTTTGTAATTATCTGTACCTAAAATATATAACTTATTTAACATATAACAAAAAGTTGTTTTTGTTTTCAATTTTAACAGTGAATGTTTTAGGAATGCAACTATAATACAATGAGGGCATATCAGTATTATTCCACCAGAGATGGCCAAAACATCATACTGTGTCAGCTAGTATAGCTTTCACATTCATGGGGATTTTATTAATAAATGCTAGCAAATGATGAATTCATTATATTTTATATTATAGTCATGCCTGAGCATTTATGTTGAAACACAACTTTATTATAAATTCTTTTCTTTGTACTTCAAAAAGTATGATTTGATTTAAAACAAAATCACAAATGTAGGTAGTTTATACATCTATGAATTTCACTTTAGGTTCATCAAGAGATGAAACAACATTATGAAAATATTTTCTTAAAAAAGAGGTATTAGCCAGGCATGGTAGGGCATATCTGTAACTCTAGGGACTTGGGAACCTGAGGCAGGAATATCATATGTTCAAGGCCAGTCTCAGCAAATTAGTAAGACTTTGTCTCAGAAAGTGGGGGAGGCTGAGGATGTAGCTCAGTGGTAAAGAGCCTCTGGATCCAATTTCCAGTATTAATTAATTAAATACTAATAAAATATTATTAAATGCAGATTAGATGATGCTTAAGATTCCTTCCAGTTTTTATGTTAACAGTTCTTACTGGTTGAATCTTCAATAATAGAAAAAATTCTTTTCATTTTTTCTTTTTACTACTTTGTTTAGCCACTATAAACTAATTTTATATATGTATATGTATAAAACTATACACATTTTCATATATATAAAAACTATACACATTTATATAACTATACACATTTTAAAAATACATGTCACCTATACAGAACGTTTAAGCATTTAGTTACCTAAATATGAATCCAAATAATTTCCCAAGTTTCCTTGTCAGGTGATTATTTCATGGTTCTATCATTTCAAACTTATGGTAAAATGTGTATTATTACATATATTTTCATCAAATAATTGTTGTCTCTAGATTTGATGAAGAAACTGAAACATAGAAAACTGATTTTTTTTTTAAGAACAAAATGAGGGCTTCTTCGTATGAGATTAGATGCATGGATTTAAAATTGCAACCTCTCCCTACTCCTCGGCTTAAATTTTTTTACTTAGAATATGCAATTTTAAACATGTAATTTTAAAATTGATTGCCTCCTCTCTCTCCCTAACGACAACACACACTACAATAGGGACAGGGAATTTTGTGTTTTGCTCACCACTGTACTTGCAACGTAGTGCTGTCACCCAGGAGGAGCTAAATGAGTATGTTGTATAAGTCTGTTGTATGAATGGGTGAAGAATACACGCAATAAGTAAAACCAACTGCTTCGAGCGCCACTTTCACCAGAATTCTAGGAGGCAACCGAGAGGGACCAATAAATTGACTAATTTTTGTGATTGAGGATCCCTGGGTGCCACATTCTTGTGCTCTTTGGGATGTGTGGATGTGTGCGGAGTTTGTTTATGAATCTGACACACACAGTTGTGCAGGCAGGACCCCGAATTAACAATAATTTGCATCGAAGTCTGCAACCGTTATCAAATTCACATAATCAGGAACGCCTGTTATTTTAAGTGCATGGGTCTTCCGTCCTCTTGGACAATGTGCACTCGACGATTCAGGGTATTTGTTCACCGGAGATTTTACAGTTAAGGATGGGATCAAGGGTGGTGGTTCCAGAAAGCGCAAAATGGTTAACCGAGAAACGAATTAACGCTCACTTTTCTCAATAAGACGCCGAGCCAGAATCAGATTCTCGCTCTAGATTAAATCCCGCGCTCTTCTTACCCACAAACTGCCTCCATCTCCACCCCGCCCCCTTTCGATACCTATCTGTGGTGGGCGGGGCAGAGAAGAGACGTTCTCGGCTCCCCCAAATTGGTTAAGCTCGCCCCCGAGGTTTGGTTTCCCACATTTCAGCAAACACCGAGGAAACGCAAACACTAACGAAAACCACCGACCAAATGACACTGCAGCCGCACACGCTGGAGATAAAAAAGCAAAACACGAAGAAAGGCGCTGGTCCAGCAGCCACGTGAGGTGGGCGATTCCGTCTGCCCTCGCAAGTGAGGACTTCAACTCCCGGCCTGCCCCCCGGCGGTTACCCTCCGAGGACTACAACTCCCAGGGTGCTGCGGGCGCGGCCGCCGCAACCTCCCACTCGGCCGCCCGCCGCTGGTCCCGCCCCTCCCCCGCCCCTCCCGGCCCGATCGGCGTGCGCCTGCGCACCGGAGGCCGGAGGAGTCTTACCCTAATGTAAGATGGTGGCCCGTCTGGCTGTGGAACCCACCGAAAGCTGAGAGTCTCTCTCTCAGCCGTAAAGGTCGGACTCGCTGAAGCAATCAGGCCCGGTTCTGAAGAGTTTTTCCCCCGACACTCGTTCAGTGGTCTCTTGTGAGGACGCGGCAGCGCGTGGAGTCGGCTAAGGGAAAAGCGAGGCAAGGCAGGCGGGTGAGTCTATGCGGGGTTGGGCTTAGGGGAAACCCGGGGCTGACCGGCTACGAGAGAGCGGAGGCTTCGCTGGGACTGTGCAGGCCGCACCCCCCTTTCTCCCCACCCCCCGCCTCATCTTCACCCTCCTCCTCCTCGACCTTCTCCTCCTCCTCTTCCTCCCTCTCCCCTCTACGCCACAGCAGTTACCACCAGGAAAAGGGAGCGGGGCCGGAGGCAGCGCGGCGGCCAGCGCCGACTCTCTTTCGAGAATTTCTTCAATTGGGGAGCCGAGGCGGCTTTTGGTCAACCAGCTTTCCCCCACGTTTTTATAGGAGCAGGATTCTTAGGTCTCAGTCCTCCTTGTTTCCCCAGCTCCCTTTCCCCTCTCTGACGTCCTTTCCTGCTGGCCCCGGTCTCTCAAGACCATAGCCATCACTTCCACGCTGACCCGTGTTGCTGCTGCTCCTTAAACCTACTGCTCATTGCCCACTCGTCCTGCTGCTTGTTTTTTGCTCCACTGCTACTGCTCTGGAGTTAGCCTTTGCCCCCCTCTGGTGCTCGCACTCAGCCCCCAGTCTCTTTGCCAGGCTGGAGCGTCTTCCGATTTGCAGTCTTTTTCCTTTAACCACATCTGTCATCTTAGAGCTTTCCTTTAAGTATCTAGATTATACTGCCGCTCCTTCTAACCCACCTGTTTCTCAGTCTTCTTGAGAATTGTCCGTTCCTCCCCTCTTTCCTATGCAGATTATTTCAACACACATTTCCAGATAAAGGGATGCCCTCTGAGTTGGTCCTTGAAAAGTAAGGAAGTTGGGAGGTGAATGAAGTGAGGTAGGATACTATTAAATGTTATGAGTAAAGATTTTTATTCACGCTACTCAAGAGCCTCGTTTTGCTTTCAGTGATTTATTTGTCGATTATTCTCTCTGTTGGGACTTGACTCTCCCCTCCCCCTTTTTCATTTTGGACCTTCTCGGTGTTACCAAGCGTTCTTCTGAATTACCTCTCCCCAGGACACTTAATGTGGGCCCTGATTATACCAATAAATATTAGCCTAAGCATTTCAAAATATGATCAATCTGGCACACACTCACATTTCATCTGTAAACTCCACAAGCAAATATAAGTGATATTTTAATTATATGTGTTATAGATCTCTTTTATTTTGAGAATCTATTATTGACTGAGTTATTATATTGATGTTCAGCTTAATTGATGACACTTTGTTTATGGTTCGAGTGGAAATTTCCTCTCCAGCTAACTTCAGATTTACTTAGTATTTTTGGATTTAGGAAATTTTCTTTTTTGATATTTTTAGGATAGTAGCTATCTGAATAAATTGTCTTGCAAATACATTAGATATATAGGCAAAAGAAAAACTGATATTTTGTTTAGATAAAGTTAAATCCCTTATGTTTTTTCCATAGAAAAGAAGGGGGCCGAGAAAAGAAATCACAAAGCTGTGCATATATGTACATTTAGTGGTACTGTCATTGTTATTTACAGTAAAAAGCAGAAATAGAAGCAAGAAGTGGCTTATGGTATGCATGTTTTAGTAAAAGTAAAATTGAAATGTCATTAATGGCATAATGGGAAGAAAGAGCCTTTGCTGTAATAGACCACTTTGAAATAAAGAATTACTAGAAAAGCAAACAGGATTATGTACATCAGGTATACACACATCAAGTTTGAACATCAACAAGACATTGTCTTCTTAATATGTATGTAAAAACCTTTAAAGTCATAATAACAATATTATGAAACAATCTTATTGGCAAAAGTAATAATACCTTAAGTGTAAATACAAATACACTTTAGTCACTTTTGCACATTACTGGATTATTATAGTCATGTATTTTCATGTAAAACTTGAGTAATCTAACATTCGAAGTTATAGTCCTTGAGTGTGAAAAATAGCTTTTTTACCCAAATGTGAACTAAGGTTAGAAAAGCTGTTTATAGCTGGGTGTAGTGGAGTACATGTATAATCCCAGCTACTCTAGAGGCGGAGGCAGCAGGATCTCCAGTTCAAAGTGAACCACAGCCCTACCTAACTGAGCAAGATCCTGTCTCAAAATAAAAAGGGCTAGGCAATCCTGGTACCAAAAAGAAAAAAAAATAAGAAAAGCTGTTTATAAAACTTCTTTCCTTTCAGCCACTTAAGTCCCTGTTTGGAGGAACTAAATAAATACCTACTCTTCTGAGAATTGGAAGCAATTTATATAGCAAACCTTGTCCTACGTTATAACTTCAAGTTTTAAAAAAAGTGTTGCATACATTTAATTCATCAGGAGCAGCAAATTTAATACAACTACTCTTCAAATCCAAATAAAAAATACATGCTGTTGGAAACGCTTGTCACTTTGAACAATGCTAACATAGGTCTAGAAACCCTTGGCAGTTATACTTGGCTGAATTGTAAGCAATGTGTTCTAAGGAGAGAACTGTTTGTCTGACAGAAGGGGATGAATGATTTTAATACATCTTTTCTTTTGTAAAGGTATTTAACTCACTAAATATTTTCTCCAGTAATTTTTCCTCTTCCATACTTTTTGCCTGTAGTCACCAAATTTTTAGTTTCATCCCTCTGAAGTCAAAATGAATTTATTAGGGATCTTTAAAATGTCTAAAGAAGATATATAAAGTGACACTTTGATAGGAAGTAAAAAACTGAAAAATTTCTAAATATTTTTTGTATGGTTTAAGGTTTTAGTTGTAATATCAACATTGTAGCTTCATACTTTTGTGATTTCCTTTGATAATTTGGAATACTTTATGTCAGTTCAGTAGTTGAATTCTTCAGATGAACAGATTATTTGCATAAGGTTTTAAACATGAATTACTTAAGGTTGACTTTCTCTAAAATTTGTTTTTTGAAATTGCGTAGACAGATCTTTAATTCTATTAGGATGAAACAGTTAAACAGCAAAATACAAGAAAATGGTTTTGTAATGTACTTCAACTTTGGTTTAAATGGGAGTACTAGCTATAGTTTGCAACTCATTACTTTGTAAAAGAAAGAGGGAGTTGCCTAATGATGAACTACTAGTGTTGAGCGTTTTATTTCATTAATTTATTTTTGTGATGCTGGGGCTGGAGACTGGGGCCTTGCACATCCTAGGTGAGTGCTCTCAGGGGAGTATTATTTTTTAAATGATTTTATGTATCTTAAGAGAATGAAAAAAATAAGTAGTTTGATTCTAAGAGTCTTCCCTTTCTCCTCCCTACTCCCAACTTTAAAATGAAGACATAATCTTTATTTTAATGAATTAATTTATGTGACTGCAAAGAATTCTTGAAAAATCTATTCACACTCAGTCTTTTGTTTTTATAGACCATATAAGTGGAAGAAGAAGTTTTAAATTGAAAACTTCAGCCTCTGCCAAAAATTCAGTTAGTTCTTGTCAGTACTTATAATTCTGTCTTTACTTTTTGGGAAAGAAGTTACATTCTGCTCAGTTGGTTCTGAAGAAAACAGTAGGGAACTAGGTTATAGAGGTTTTTGCTGTTCTAGAAACAGTATAACTAGAATGTACTACATACTTTTCTCAAAGGATTTCTTAATCTAAATGGAACTTGTAAATGGTTTTCATCCCACTGGAATAGCGTGTATTTGATAAAACTTGTTAACATTCGTGTGACATTTTACAAACTGTTACCTCACTTATTAGGAAAAATCTGCAAATATCAATTCTTGAACAGATAGCAATATCCCCAATATTTCGAAGGTTTCATATTTTTTCCCTCAAAAGTTCAGAGTACACAAATGATAAAAATAGCTAAATTTACTGAGTTAATTTTTGTAATGCAAGAAAAGGAGACAGGTGAGACTTTTAATCACGTATGTAGTGGTATTCTAAAAGTACTCATCAAAATTATTTTTTATCTTGTTATTTGGAGTTCTTTATTGGAGAAGATTGGTAAAATTCAAAATTTTCAAATGTAATATAGCAGTTTCTTTCACACATTTAATGATATGATTCTTTTGACTTATAATCAGAAAGTCAGTTATTCAAAGTTCAACACTGTTTTGGCCATGTATAGTTTATTTTATTTGTTGTTGGGGATCAGACCCAGGATCTTATGCTTGCTGGCAGAGCTTGGTAGAGGTTACTTGGGAGCTCTTACTTTTACTACAGTCTGAACCCCCCTTATAACCCCCCTTATATTTTAGTAGCATGTTTTGCTTTTTATCAGAAGAGGAAAACCTGACTTAAAGGTAGTACAAATAAAAGGCAGTTTGAGTATGAGTTTATTTTACTTTATATGAAGTTTGTTTGTTTGTTTTGTAGTATTGGGGATTGAACCCAGGGGCACTCTACCACTAAGCTACATACCCATCCCTTTCTATATTTTATATTGAGGGCACTCTATCACTGAGCTACATACCCAGCCCTTTTTATGTTTTATTTTGTGACAGGGTTTTGCTAAGTTGCTGAGGCTGACCTTGAACTTGGAATCCTCCTGCCTCAGCCTCCTGAGTCCCTGGGATTACAGGCAGTAAGCCACTGCATCAGGCAGATAGTGATTGCATTTTGAATAGCAGACTGCAGTATCAAATGGGCTGGTGCATTCCTTAACAGCAACAAACAGCTACATTGTCATTAAAACAAATATCTGGAATTTCTTAAGCATGTTTTTCAGTCCTTGGAATAACAAGACAGTTATTTTCTGATAATTTAAGAACCTTTTAATTAATTCCCTCTTAGGGCATCAGTTATCTTCCGATTGTGAATTTCCTGAAATAACACTGGTTGATTTGGGTTATTGAACAACTCTTTCTCTTTTTTAAAAATTAAAAAAAAAAAAAAAAAATTTCTGCCAGGCACTGTGGTGCTCACCTGCAATCCCAGCAACTTGGGTTGCTGAGGCAGGAGGATTGAAAGTTGGAGATCAGCCTCAGCAATTTAGCAATACCCTGTCTCAAAATAACAAATGAAAGAAGCTGGGGATGTAGCTCAGGGGTAATACACCTTGGGTTCAATCCCCAGTACTGCAAAAAAGAAAAAAATTTGCTTATGATTTTTTTCCATTGTTTATTTTCAGTAATGATTTGAGAGGACTATTTTGTGGATGCTGAAATTGAATGAAAATTTATAATGTAGACAGTATTGCTTTGGTAATAAGCATCTTTTGATGGAGATTCCCTCAATTTTTATTAATTTCCTATAACTTATTGTTAGATGCTCCATGTTTCCTGCTGAATTAAATCTTTCCAGAAACTTAAACTCTCAATGGAGACCTAGGTATTTGTTGGGTAAGGAAATCATTATAATGTATTTTGGTTTTGTCATTTAAAATGATAGTATTTTTTTAAAAAGAAACTTTTTGTGTAAAATTTAAGCAAGTACAAAAGTAGCTATGAACTGCTGTGTAGTTGTCAGCTTCAAAGATTATCAACTCAGCTAATTGGTTTCATCAGTACCCACTTACTTTGTCCCTCTTCCCCCTACTCTTTGGTCTTGCTTTTTTTTTTTTCCCCTCCCTTCTCTCTTTTCTGTTTGTGGCACTGGGAATTGAACCTAGGGTCTTGTGCATGCTAGGCAAGTACCGAACCTCTCAGCTACATGCACAGCCCTGGTCTACATTATTTTGAAGCAAATTCTGGTCATCACATTATTTTATTTGTACTAGAACTTTTTAAAAATTATATATATATATATATATATATATATATTTTTTTTTTTTTTAATTGTCAATGGATCTTTTATCTTATTTATTTATATGTGGTGCTGAGTATGGAACCCAGGGCCTCACACATGCCAGGCAAGTGCTCTACCACTGAGCCACAACTCCAGCCCCCATATTACAACACTTTTGACATAATAAAATATCTTGATTTTTTAAAAATTAGTATTGTTCAGTTTTTTGAGTAGTCTGAGTGGCTTATTATAGAATCACTTGTTGGAAAATGACATAGTCACTTTTCATAATAATAGAACTAGCACTCTCTTCAAGCAGAATACACATAGGAGTGAGGTTTCCTGGGGAAAGTGGGACTTGAATAATTCAAGAATATGGACTATTTATATGGCAGTGCATCTCCAGAAGAACATTCCATACATTCCATGTGGGGAATGGAAACATAAGCAAACACTTGGTGGTGGGGACCGCATTATGTGGGAAGGATGAAAAGAGTCTGATCTTGTAGAATAAAGTGTTAATTTTCAGGAATGGTGACAGATTAGTTTGTATAAGGAGGATAGAGTTAGATTATGAAATGTGTATTCAGAGTTCATTAGAATTTGATCTGCTAAACAGCAAGGAGCCAGAAGATTGGTAGGTGCAAAATACAACATGATGAAGGTGTTTTTTTGATAAAAAGATTGCTCTTTCAGTAGTGTGCAACATATTTTGGGGTTGACAATTGAGTTTTGTTTGAAAAATTGAAGACCAGGCCACCAAAGTAAGGGACCATTCTGAGAGATATAAGAGGAAACCTCTACAGGATTAGGCAGCTAACTGATTCCATCCTCTCTTCAGTTCCTTTTTTTTTTTTTTTTGGCAGTGCTGGGGATTGAACCCAGGGCCTTGTGCTTGCGAGGCGAGCACTCTACCAGCTGAGCCCTCTTCAGTTCCTTATACTCAAAAGTGACACTAAAATTTTAAGGGACTTGGTCATTCGTGTTTGATAGTAGACTGCAATTTGTTATCCTCCTTATTTTCTTGAAACAAGGTCTTGCTATGCTGCCCAGGCTGGCTCTGAACTCCTGGCCCAAGCAGTCCTTTTGCCTTAGGCTCATAAGTAGGTTGGTACTACAGGCATGCATCACTGTGCCCCACATAGAGCCCAGTTTTGGGAAAGGAAGCAAACAATACATGTTTACTCAAATAACCTCAAAAATTTTTAGTAAAAAAGTAGGTACCAGTCTTTCAAATATTCATTTTTTGGGGAACAATTGCTTGGAAAATAAACATTATCTTTATTATGTGATATAATAAGATAAAACAGACTTCATTTGTGAAAGAGAAATTGATGCCTCATCTGCTTCTGTGTGTTTTATTAGTATAGAAGGGATGTTAGGAGACTTTCTTATATTTGAATAATTTTAACCAGTAAATGTTATTGGATATTTTAAAGTTTAATAATGGCCTGATTTGAACAGAAGGAACGATAGAAAATTCTGATAAAGTAGGGCATTAAATATTGCTAGCTCCAAGCTCCCTTAAGAATGAATAAGGTTAAGTCAGCAGGCTTGATGAAGAATGTAGGGACATTGTGATGTGAAAATTTATTTGATTTATTTTAATATACTTTGTTTTGCAGAAGTAATACCTTAAAAAGATCTGATTAAACATCAACCATATTTTGTTTGAGTTGGATTTTTCTTTTTACAGTTCTGAGAATCATAAAGTTATTCTTTGTTTTGGTTTGTTGACCCTTCAGGAAGCTAACTTTCTGCATCTGTTGGGTATGGATTTTTTGTTGTTGTTGTTTTATAAAAGAATAGTTCACATTTTATTTTAAAACTGGGGGAAAACGTTTCTTGTTTATGACTTTGTAAATGGTAGATGAATAATACTATATTGCCATTTATTTTCTTCCTGCTTCCTTCACTATCTCAGGTATTCCTCCTCTACTGTATTTAGCTTCTGAATTTCAAAAGATTCTTAAAATTGAAGCTAAAAATATCTCAAGCTCTGGATGTTGACAGTTTTAAAGTTAAACTTAAATTTACCAGTCATTTTCTTTCTTATGTTATGAAAGTTAGGACCTACCAAAATGCCATGAGCCTATTAGTACTTGAGAAATACTAATAATCATAAAAACTATTATGTAGTTTTGTACATTGTTGAGAAATACAGGTTAAGCATTCCTTACCCAAGAATCGTAAATGCTCTAGAATCTGAAACTTGAGCCCTAACAGGACAGCCATAAGTGGAAAATTCCACACCTGACCTCTTGGTGACAGGTTGCAGTCAAAAGGCAGCAAGCACACTAAAATTAAAATTTTATTGTGTAAGATTACCTTCAGTGTATGTGTTAAGGTATATTTGAAACATAAACAAATTTAAATGAATTCGTGTTCAAACTAGGGTCCTGTTGTTAAGGTGTCTCATGCAGATATTCCAGAATCCAAAAAAATCTGAAATACTTCCACTTCAGATCAGAGATACTCAGCCTGTATTCTGTTTTTCAGTGATATTCCCTCTATCTTCATCTTTAGAGCTTCTTAATCTTCATAATGTGACAGCTTCTTTTGTTGTTCTTGTTTTGTTTTTTTTTATGGTATGGGGGATTGAGGCCAGGGCATTCTACCACTGAGCTATATCCCCAACCTTTTTTTTAAATTTTGTTAAATTTTGAGACAGGGTCTAAGTTGCTGAGGCTGGTCTCAAGTTTGTGATCCTTCTGCCTTCTAAGTTACTGTATTAGTTCTCTTTGTAGTTTGTTTTAATGGTAACTTTAATGTATTAATTTTGGATGTAAGATTTTAGTTGAGGTATCCTTTGTACAGGAGAATCTTGAGAAGGATTATTCTGCCCACAGTGTATATGGGAGGGAAGTATATATCAATTGTGCAGTATAGAAGAGTGTTAGTATTTCAGAGTATCTTTAGTGGTAGCTGCTAATGCAGTTTCCCCCCAACCCCAAATATTTTTATTTAATTCCTTTGTTATAGTTTGGATGTTGAATGTCCCCCGAAGACCCAAGGCTTAGTCTCCAGGGTGATGCTCCTGGAAGATGGTGAAACCTTTGGGAGGTATGGCCTTATAGGAGGTTCTTAGGTCATTGAGGGCATGCCCTTGAAGGGCACTGTGGTACCCCTTTCTTGTGCTTCTTGACCATGAGGTGGCTGGTTTTATTCCTCCATATGTTTTCTACTAATGCCATCCACCATCGCCAGAGGCCTAAAAGCAATAGATCTGCCCAGTCATGAACTGGGACCTCTAAAACTGTGAGTCCAAATAAACCTCTTTTCTTTATAAGTTAATTATCTTACATAGATTGTTTTAGTGACAAAACTAATATACTGTTGAAGTATGAAGTCTCTTGTAAAAACATCACACTGGATGACAGTGGGTGAGGGAAGGAGCAAATTGCTCTCTGCTTTAAAATCTCTTCCAGATATTGGGAACTAGAGACTAATTTGAATTCATCTCAATTTATTAAAAGTTTATATACTTTTCATTCATACAGTGTTTGGGATGAAGCTGATTTTATTCAAGTGGCCTTGGAGGTGCCTTGTATAGCCAAGAGGGTAGGTGCTTATATACCCAGGAAAAAGGAAGAGAGGCAGCAAATAAATACTTCAAATTTTGTTAATGGCTTCTGTGTACTTTCGTTTAAGGCATCAGTAATACTGTTTTCCTTTGCTGCCTTTGGTATATACTTTAGGTTTTATTTTATTTTTCTTCTTTTTTTCTCTCTCCCTTTTTCTGATATCCTCTAGTCCTTTATTAAAGATAAATAGTCTCATAAGAAAACTGGGGTTATAGCTCTGGCCTAGCATGCACAAGCCTCTGGGGTTTCATCCCCAGCAATACACACACACAGTCTCAGAAGTAAATGCATCCCTAGGCCAACAGAAAGTGTGTGTGTGTGTGTGTGTGTGTGTGTGTGTGTGTATGTATGAAAGAGACTTATGAGGTTCCCATCTGTGCTGTAGGTTTTCTAAGTTCAGCTGTTATAATTAGTTGTAAAAGCCACAATCTTTAGTCTTTTTCAAATCAAACTAGAGTCACTTTCCAGGTTTGTGCATTTTACTCTTTCTACTTTTTATTTTTTAGTTTTTAATTTTTTATTTTTTGTAACTGGGGATTAAACCCAGGGGTGCTTAGCCACTGGGGCACATCCCCAAACCTTTTTCCTTTTTCTAATATTTAAGAAAAATTTTTTTTCATACATGTGTATAAAGTAATAATGTCTGTCCCTTTTTCTTAATGGTTTATTTAGAGACAGGGTCTCACTGAGTTGCTAAGTGCCTTGCTAAATTGCTGGGGCTGACTTTGAACTCACAATCCTCCTGCCTCAACATCCCACACTGCTGGGATCAGAGATGTGCACCTCCGAGCCCAGCTTAATCTTTCTACTTTAAAACCTGACAACAAATTCATGTCCTTTCTTAGCTGGAAAGGATGGGAAAACAGGAAAGAAAATTATACTATGGTGCTCCCATCTGCAATGTTAGGATTGTTTTATGGAAGAACTTCTGCCTTTCACTTGTAATTTCATGTAATCAATTAAAATAACCTAATGGGCAGAGGGAGGGAAGGAGGGAAAGGAGGGGAGTGCTGAGAAGTGATATTGGTCAAATTATATCGTCATATTGTGTGCATGTACAAATATGTAACAACAAATTCCATCAGTATATACAGCTATGATGCACCTGTAAAAAAAAAAGTAACCTAATGAATTCTCAGTGAATCCTTAGAATTTTTTTTTCTCTTTTTGGCGGTACTGGGGATTAAACCAGCATTATTCTACCACTGAGTTACATCCCCAGCCCTTTTTATTTTTTTATTTTGAGAGAGGATCTCACTAAGTTGCCCAGGCAGGCCTTGCAACCCTCTTGCCTATGCCTCCTGAATTGCTGAGGTTACTGGTGTGCACTACCACACCTGGCTACAGTTGTTTAAAGGTCTTTTAGCCATAGTGTTGGTGATAGGTTGAATAGTGCCCGTATAGTTTAGTTACTTATTGGTAATTTTTGGAAATTTCTTCTACTCAAAATTTTTTTGTTATTTTGGACCTAGTCCTAGGTGTAAATTTTGCTTCCAAAGTTTAAAGCTGGTGGTAGTCTTTTTAAAGTAACTATCTTCTCTGCATTGTATTCAAATCTTTGAATCCCTGAAGAACATAAGGATAAGTAATATAGGCATGCTAACATAAAACATTTGTTTCCTGTGTCATGATGCATTTTAAACTTTTATTTATTTTTTGAGTCTTGCAAATATTTTCAGCAGCTTTAGGAACTCTTAAGTAATATATGATAATTTGTGTTTATAGATTTTTTTAACACTAAGAGCTATATCCCTAACCCTAGGTTGTGCTTTCTGGTATATACTAAAAAGTTCTATAATTTAAAAAACTTGGCATGATTTTAAAGAAAATGTTAAGCATTTGGAGTAAAGGACTGATTGAAATAATTTCTTTTAGTAGTTGAATATGGCTTTCAATAGCCTGTAGTTTTCAGTGCAAGCCCTTTGAACTCTTCTTGTTTTTATTTATTGTTTCTGCTGGCAGTTTGCAGGATAGGGTGGAACCAAATTTCCTGAGTGTGAATCTTGGCTCTGTCACTTACTATCTTTCAGACCTAGGGCAAATCACCTCACCCTCTGGACCTGTTTCCTCTTTTGTAAAAAGACCTAAGATTCTTGTGTGGAATAAATGAGTTAATATATGTAACTGCTTAGAATAGTGTTTGGTGCATAGCCCTGTATAAGCATATGTGTTTGCTGTTAATACTCATTTGAAGTATTCAAGAAAAATTCGATTTTGAAGACTTCATCTTTTTATTCAATACACTTTTTTCATGTATAGGAGCTGGACATATGTTTTCAGAAGTTATTTGAACAAGTGGAAATGTATGTACTGTGTTTGAGGGGTAGTCAAAAGTCTGGCCTGCCTGGAATTCTTTAGAATCAAGCAGTAATAGAAAATGAACCTGGATAGATATGATAAAAAAGTGGTTATGGAATATTTTGAACTAAGACAGAGAAATGTAGTTGTAGTTGATGAAAGGGATTGTTGAAAGTTTTGTTTGGTGCTTTAATTCAATGTTGTTTAAAATATTATTTAGTGGAAGATAGTTTTTTGTTTCTCGTTTTGGTAGTGTCAGGGATTAAATCCAGGGCCTCCCACATGCTAAGGCAAGTGCTCTGTCATTGATTTATACTCAGCCCTGGATAATGGTTTTGAGTGTCCTTGGTGGCATAGAATTATTTGACTTTATATGAACAAAGGATATTTTTTTTTGTCTGTTCTGTTCACTGATCTGTCAAAAGTGACCCTGATAGATAGTAGGCACTCAATAAATATTTATTCAGTACACACACCTTAAAAGAGACTGAGATAACATAGAAAGAGTGCAAGAACCCAAATTAAACTTTTAGGGTCCCTAAAAGGGGTAGAAGTGAAAAAAATTTTAAAGGAACAATTGGAGAGGTAGAAGGAAAATAAGAAAGTTTAAGTCTTAAAAAGCAAAGTAGGAGATTTTTCCATGAGAGAAGTCAAGAGAGAGAGGGATAGTAAGATCCAGATCGTGTTGCTTCTAGGTAGCCAAGGAAGTTTCATGAAGGAAAAGGGGTTGTCATAGTTCAGTACAACATTCAAGGAGAATAAGGATAGTGAGGATTGACTTGGTGGAGTGACCATTGACCTCTTGAACAATTTCACTGGACCAGAAAAGAAAGTGTAAAAGCAGATTGAAGAGGTTAAAGAGGATGCAGCTGGAGGCTGTGCTAAAGACCATTCAGCCAAGAAAATGACTGTAAAAATGGCAAGAAAACAAATTATAATAGCAGTGTGCATAGTTATTATATGTGTACTTCAAGAGTTTTGGTTTTTTGATGGTCCTGGGAATTGAACCTAGGGGTACTCTGCCACTGAACCCCAGCCCTTTTTATATAGTTTGAGACAGGATCTTGCTAATGCTCAGGCTGCCCTGGAACTTGTGATCCTACTGCCTCAGCCTCCGAGTAACTGGGATTAACAAGTGTGCACCACCATGCCTGGCAAGAGATTCTATTTATTAGAGATGAGAAAACTTGAGGCAGGTTGTTCTGAATGTTCTTAATACAGAACATGTATTATATATACTGTTCCAGAACTCTGTCCCTTGCTAATTATGTGATTTTGGGAAAATTTGCTTAATCTTTTTGTGTCTCAGTTTTCTCTTTTGTTAAGTGGAAGCAAAAGGAGCATAAATTTCATAGCTCTCTTGTAAGGATTAAATTGTTTAATCTTTTAAAAACCAAACACTGCTTGACATGTGGTAAATATTTGGTAAATGTTAGCTGTTATTATCATATACTGCTGAAATAAGGTAGAGTAGGATTGAAGGTTTGAAGAGGAAAAATAGGAAAGAAAAATTAATAAAATTATAGCCAAGTAGTGCAAGAACTAAATGAAGGCCTTAGGGTCTTTTCTTTACACATTCCCTCTGCCTGAATAACACATTTTAAAATATCCATGTAACTATCTCCTTGGGATCTTTGCTCAAAGAATCACTTTTTCAGAAAGTCCTCCCCTATTTCTTTACAGTGAGATTTCAGGCCTTATTATTTACACTATTTCTACTTTTTTCTCTAAAACTTATCTTCTATTATATAACCTTCTTATTCACTATATGTATGTTGATCTCTGTCCAATAGAACAAGAATGTTTGTTTTGTTCCCTGATGTGCCAGTGTACTTGAGGATTTAGGAATAGTACTTGTCACATAACAGATTCTAAGTATATTCTTTTTTTCTTTTTTTTTTTTTTGGTACTGGGGATTGAACCTAAGGATGCTTAACCTCTGAGCCACATCCCCAGTCCTTTTTATTTTTTGAAACAGGTCTGTCTTAAATTTCATAGGTCTCTCTAAGTTGCCGAGGCTGGCCTGGAACTTGGAATCCTTCTGCCTCAGTCTCCCTGGTAGCTGGGATTATAGGCATGCATTACCACACCTGGCTAATATATTCTTTTTGGATGAATAAATTAATTGAAGTGGGATGGTTGAAAACACAAATTCAAATACTTGGAGTAGTATTTTTTTCGGGAGAAGAGCCAGTTTTCCAAGATTGATATATATGACATAGAAGTTGCCCTTCTCAAACACTTCCTTTTTACTCTAAATGAGTTTTCTAAACCCATTTTGGTACTGATTTTCACTTGGGAAACCATTAGCTAAGGAAGGGAAAATTTAAAATTATTATTTTTTTTTTGCTATAGTTATTTTACATTTGATCAGCTGATAATGTTTACTTTAGAATACTTACTTGATGCTAGGCATTGTTCTAACCTCTTCATTAATTTAAACAAATTCTATAACAACTTTATAGGTACATTAGTTTTCTTGCAGCTGCTATCAGGGGTCTTTGCACTGAGATTAAGAGTATACCTCCCTGGATTGCTATCTTCCGTTGACAGGGCTTCCGATATCCCATTTCTCCCTTTAACATTCATAGCCTCAACACCACTATTTGCCTGAAGTTCACTAGGACTAATCCCATTATGTCTTTTATTCCTTTTTATGTCAGCTACTGCTAGTCTCCTGGGTGACATTTCATGTCTCACTCTTTAATCCCTACAAAGTTCTGCACATTTCTTATCTTTTCATTCCTTTCCAACTCTTGAAATCTTACCACCATGCAACCTAGTAGAATTCACAGTCTGTCATCAGCAAAATCCTATATCCTTGTTTTTTTATTCTCAACATTTCCTCTCCTTTCTGCTTTCCTGAGAATGCCACATCCCTTGGAGTAGGCTTACATGTTAGCAGTTATCAGTGGGCATCCTATGCACTGAAACTTAGAGCTACATTTCTCCACTGTGACCTCCTCCATTAATGAAAATCAAAGAGAAGACTGGGTCTGCTAACCCTAGAGGTAGGGCAGATGTCTACTATTCCCTTCTTCCCGAGATTTTTGTTAACAAGTTATATTGTCCTTAAACCCTTATGTTTGCTGGCATCTGTTGTACCATGGTTACTCCTCTTTTCTTGACTGATTTATCTCCTAGGTCAACCGTCATTCTTGCTAGCACATATATCTTTTATTCTGGGCAATTTCTATATGTCATCAGTAGTTCTTCTAATACTTGTCCTCAGAAGTTTTAAACATCTCTAATAATCTTGTTCTCCAGTGTATCTCAACCACTCCATACTTGTTATTTTACATCTTGTTCCTACTAGTAACATGAACCCTCCATGATTTTCATGCAGTCCCCTCTCTTGACTGTCATCTATCTTTTCATCTCTACCTGGTACTTCAACTCAACAATCCTTCACTGTCATTGAGACCTCCAGTCCACTGATTCTGTTTCCATTACACTGTCCTTTGCCTCCTTGATTTTCTTTCTTCTCTTCTTATCTAGTATACACTCCATAAGCAGTTATATTTGTTCCCTTTTAGATGCCCGCAACTCTCTTGCTCAAACTTTCTTGCTTTTTTCATATTTAGTGGCTAAACCTCAGTTTTAAATCAGTTAAATTAGCCCCTTGAGCTTCATCAGTGCAGCTGAAAGTGACTGAAGAAAAATACAAATATGATGACTCCTCTCACTTTAAAGTTCATAGTAAGAAACCTCAGGTGACTCTTTATTTATTTTGGTACTAGGGATTGAACCCAAGGTGCATTATTACTGAGTTACATTCTTAGTCCTTTTTTTTTTATTATTTTTCTTTTGCAGTGCTGGGGATTGAACCCAGGTCCTTGTGCTTGCTAGGCAAGCACTCTGCCAACTGAGCTATATCCCCGGCCCAGGTGACTTTTAATATTGGCTGGCAGTTCTCTTCTATATCCTTAGTCCATTCAGTTTCCTGTCTTCTAAATGACATAGTTTGTACCCTTCCTCCTTCGTCAAATTCCAGTCTTCCTGTTCACATTTACTCTCAGTTAATAGACTCACTCTCTACTTTATTGAGAAAAGCAGCCCCTAGAGTACTGACAGGACCCTGCCACCAATCTGTGTACCAACTGCATATATACTCATAGACCTTTCTTTCCTAGTATTGATGGACTATGTTTATCTAATGCCATTTCCTCTGATTAGTGAATTAGATCCCATCCCCTTTCATTTACTCTGGACATTGCCCTTCCTCTTCTCTGTGTATCATCAGTTCTTCTCTCCTGGATCATTCCTGTAAAGTATAAATATTTTCTTACTTGTTTTCATCATAAAAATATCTTTCCTTGATCACTGTTTCTTGCTTTTCTGTTTTCATTGCTGCAGAACCTCTTAAAGTATTGTGAAAATGCACTTGTTCTAAATTCCTTCTCATGTTCTTTTTATGCCCATTTCAATCAGGCTTTGACCCCTACCACTGTATTGATTTTTTTTTTGTTCCGGTCTCCCAATAATGACATGGTTAAATCTCATAGTCAATTCTCCTTCTACACTCAGTCTCTCGTAGATCTTTGCTAGTGTGATAGCTCTGAATACCTTCCAAATGATGACTCTCATTTATTTCTCCAGCCTAGGTCCCTCTTATGGGCTTAAATTTGCACTTCCAGTTATCTGATGTAATCTCTACACTTGAATGACTATTAAACATCTCATACTCAACATGTCCAAAATGGAATTTTTGCTTTTGCTCCCTGAACTTGCCATCTCCTACCTCTCTGCCCACTTAGCCTTCCTCATGTCAGTTTTTGGCAGTGTCAAGTTGCTTGAAATGTGACCAGTCTGAATTGAGATGTACTAAATGTAAAATAAACATGGAAGTTAGAATCAGCACCAAAAAATAAACAAAAGAATATAAAATGATTCTTTAGTAAATTTGAAGTATTGATTATATATTGAACGAATCATAATTTCAGTGTTGAGTTAAATAAAATTTCTCTCTTCTTTATCTTAATGTGACTGGCAGAAACACTGGAGTTGTTCCCTCACATCCCACATTCATTCCACCAGGAAATTGTTTACTCTTACCTTCAAAGCATCCAGAATTTAGCCAGTTTTCATGATCTGTGTAGCTATCATCATTTCTTGCTGGGTTAATCACAGTAGTCTTCTAACAGTTCTCCCTGCTTGTACTCTTGCTCTCTATATCGGTTGTTAATATAGCAGTCAGGGGCTGGGGATATAGCTAAGTGGTAGAGTACTTGCTTAGTATGTGTGAGGCCTTGTGTTTAGTTCTTACTACCACAAAATAAATCAATAAGCACAGACAGAATGATCCTTTGAATACATATTCGGGTGGCAAGAGATTTTGCATTATGTTTAAGGAACTTCATGAGTTAATAAGATTAGAGTTGGTTCTAGTCTATCTTATTTTACTAATAGAGGCACATTTAATGTAGTCTTTGAGTATGTGAGTTTGTATGGGTGGGAAAGGAGTTGTCAGGTATGGTTCGTGTCCTCTCTGTTTTCTTCCCACCTGCCTTCTCTCTCCCACCATGTGCACAAAGACTCCTGTATTCCTGATGAAATAGGAAAGAAAGGGCTGAGTTGGTTGCTATTCTGGAAAGTCATTTTGAACAGAAGACTGGACAGCTGTTTCTCAGTAGAGCTCTGTTATTTCATTACTACCTACAACTATTAGCAACACACTTTTCCTCATCCCCTGCCGAGTTTAGTGTTCTTTCTGTATACCTACCCATTGTTTTTCCACATTCCCAGATAGAATATTTTATTTATTAGGACTTTTTTTTTGGCTGTATTTGAATGAGCATTTTATACTCTATTCTTTTCAGATAGTCAAATCTACTCATTACACTCCTATGTGTTGGTTTTATTTTTGTTAACAACACAGTGATATTAGACATGATAATAAAAGGGAAATTGATACAAAGAGGTGAAGAACAAATCATGTATGAAATTGGGGAAATCAAAATTTTTTATGAGGTCACTGAATGTACTTGTTTTAAGTTAACATTGCTAATGATGTCTAGAGGAGTTACACCACACTACACATAAAGAATCTTGGGAGATTGACAAAAAAGACCTTCACAGTTTGTTTCTTTTATCTCTATGTTATTTTCTCTGAAGGCAAATTTCTCAGTTTTCTCTTGACTCCTTTCAGAGCACTTATTGGGATCAGTAATCACATAACATTGAATACTTAAATTTCTTGGTCTGAAATATATACGCACTTGATTCCCCAAGTTACTTCTTAGACCTATGTTGTCCAATGTGGCACTCACTAATACATGGTCTACCTAGTGCTTGAAATGTGACCAGTCTGAATTGAGATGTACTAAATGTAAAATAAACATGGAAGTTAGAATCAGCACCAAAAAATAAACAAAAGAATATAAAATACTTCTTTAGTAAATTTGAAGTATTGATTATATAGTGAATGAATCATAATTTCAGTGTTGAGTTAAATAAAATTTCTCTCTTCTTTATCTTAATGTGACTGGTAAAAATTTTAAATCATATATGTAGTTTTCATTATATTTCTTTTAGTGCTATCTTAAGCTTATCTTTGTTTTTTACCCTAACACATTTGGAGTTATTTTATTTCATTTGATCTGTTATATATTTGCTGAAAATGATTTTAGAAGTATATATTATAAAATAATTTTTTATTGAAGTGAACTACTTTAATGTTTCTGTCCTTTCTAGTATTCACTTTCCCGAACCTTGAGTTTTCTTTAAATCATTTGACTTATGCTGTACCATATCCATGGTACTACATAAACATAATTTACTCTTTCTCTACATTGCCTGGAAGAATTTTGAAGAGGAAATTTAAAATTAAAAGTATCAGAATTGATCTTTTATTTGCTTCTGAATATTATGGTTATGAATAGTACATTTACAATCCTTCCATTATTAGCATATAATTTTAAAATTTAAAGAAAGGCCAAATTGTATATGGATAAAAAAAAGAAAGTGAACCAAAGATTTTACATATGAAGAGATTATATCTACTTGAACATAAAACCCAGCAAATATATAAATAAAACTGATTCAATCTGCTGTCATACATGTTCCATTTTACTAATGTCATGATTGCTATTCAAAGATTTAAGTTTATGGTTATTTAAAAAAATATTTAAATAACCTTTTTGGAAAAGAAAAAAAGGTTTATATGGACTTCAATGAATGCTTTGTAATATTTAAGCCTTGAATTGTGTTTAAAACCAAGTGGCATATAGCTTAAATCTGTTAATTTTTTTAAGTGAACAACTGAGTACTGGGTATCTGTGGATGTTTTCATTTTGGGGGTTTTATTGGTACTGAGGATTCAACACAAGGGTGTTTTGCCACTGAGCTAAGGCCCAACCCCCTTTTTATTTTTATTTTAAGACAGGGTCTCACTTAGTTGCTGAGGCTAGCCTCAAACTTTTGGTCCTCCAGCCTCAGCCCCTCAAGTCTCTGGGATTATAGGCCCGGCTGTGCGGAGGTTTTAAAGAGATGTTGATTTCTGAGCTCCAAAATGTATTTCAAAAGAACTCTTATTTTTATTGTTGTTATCCACTCAGTTGACAGTACACACTTAGGGATGGAAAATTTTATAAAAGCACATTAATAAGAAGAAAGTAGTTGATGTTAAAAAAAAAGTTTGAGCCAACAAGATTAATTTTAAAGAAAGGGAATAGAATTGAGGAAAAAAATAGGTGTTATAAATAGAGACAGGGAAAAGGAGATATCTAGGACAAAAAAACAGACTATATAGATAAATGGGAATTTGAGGAAGGAAGATAGGTGAGGCCATAAAAATCTACATTCTCGAATGCTAAACTGAAACAAAGATTTTACTGCTCGTTGGTATTTATCTTTTTTGGTTCCTCCTAAGCTTTGAGGCTAGGTCTGATGTCTGTTGACTGTGAAGACCTAGATTGAATTGATCCATAAGAACAATTTCTGAATCTATATTGTGTATTTCGACTCTTTCTTACTTTTTATTTTTGAGTAGTATCCTATGTATAAAAGTACCACAGTTTAACCATACCACAATTTACCTGGTAAAGGATATTTGGGTCATATTCAGTTTTTTGGTTCTTACTAAAAGAATTCATGTGAATATTCATATACAGGTTTTTGCATGAACATAAGTTTTTATTTAAGACAAATGCCCAAGAATAAAATTGCTGAGTCAACTGATAAGTACACATTTAGTTTTAAATGAAACTGCTATCCTATTTTCCAACATGGCTGTATAGTTTTTTGTTCCCATAAACATTGTATGAGTGACCCGGTCTAGTTTCTCTGTGTTACAACTGGGTGGAATGTTTAGTTTTGTGTTTAGTTTCTTTAATTCAGCATTATTTTTATGAGAATCCTAGTATAGTATTTTATAGCAATAGTACATTATTACCTTGTAAGAATATACCACTGTTTATCCATTCTGCCACAGCTGGAAAAATGAACTTCCACTTTTTTTAAAAAAATTATTTTGTTTTTAACTGACACATAGGGATTGTATGTATTTATGGGGTACATTGTGATTGTCAAATCAGGATATTTAGCATATACATCACCTCAAACATTTTTATCGTTTTGTGACTAGAACATTCAAAATTATCTCTTCAAGTTATTTTGAAATGTACAATATTGTTAATCATAGTCATCCTACTAAAGAACATCAGAACAAATTTATTCTTTCTCTCTAACTGTAATATTGTACCTGTTGATTAGTGTCTCCATATTCTCTTCTTCCCCTACCCTTTCCTGTTTTTGGTAACCATAACTTTACTTTGTATCTCTGAAGTCACCTTATTTAGATTTCATAAATAAGATTATGTGGTATACGTCTGTGTTTGGTTTATTTCACTTGATATAATATCCTCCAGGTTCATTGGTGTTGCTACATACAAATGGCAGGATTTCTGCTTTTCCTGGCCAAATAATATTCCTTTGTGTATTTATGCAACATTTTTTTCTATTCATTTATTTCCTGATGGACACTTAGGTTGTTTTTGTATCTTAACTTTTGTAAATAGATAATCTTTTATCTTTCTGGTGTGTGTTTGTGTGTGTGTGTGTGTGAAAGAGAGAGAGAGAGAGAGAGAGAGCGCTAGCATGCGCATTCATGCTAGGTAAGTGCTCTACTATTGAACTGCATCCCCAACCCTTTTAATTTTGTATTAAGACAGGGTCTTACCAAGTTGCCCAGGCTGGCCTTAAACTTAATATCCTCCTACCTTAGCCTCCTGAGTAGCTGGGATTATAGATGTGTGCCATCACACCTAACTGCAGTTATCTCTTTGACATACTAATTTCATTTCCTTTGGTAAGTACCCAGTAGTGAGATTGCTGGATTATATAGTAGCTCCACTATTACTTTTTTTGTTTTTTAGTAATCTCCATACTGTTTTCCATAATAGCTGTAGTATTTTGTATTCCCACCAATGGTGTATAAGGATTTCCATTTCTCCAGACCCATGCCAGCATTTATTTTTGGCTTTTTGATAAAAGCCATCTTAATTGGGAGAAGGCAATACTTTATTTTGGTTTTGAGTTGCATTTCCTAATGATTACTGATATCAACATTTTTTCACATACCTGTTGGTCAGTTGTATTTCTTATTTTGAGAAATGTATATTCATGTCTTTTCCCATTTTTAAATTGAACTTTTGTTTTTTGCTGTTGATTTGAGTTCCTTATATGCTCTAGATATTAACTTGGGTCAGATGCATAGTTTACACATATTTATTTCATGCTATAGGTTCTCTTTTACTGTTGTTTATTCTTGTATCACTATTTTTTAAATTTTAGTCATTTTGATAGATATGTGGTAATATTTTATTGAGGCTTTAATTTGCAGTCCCTAATGGCTAAGTATGTTGAACATCTTTGTCATGTTCTGACTGACTTTTTGCATATCTTCTTGAGTGAAATATCCATATATCTTTTGCTCCTTTTTCTAATTGAATTTTCTTTTTACTGTAGAGTCTCTATATCTCTGTATATTTCAGATACAAGTTCTTTCTTAAATATGTGGTTGCAAATGTTTTCTCCTGGTCTCTAGTGTATATTTTCATCATCTTTATAGTATTACTCACAGACCCAAAGTTTTTTTTAACTTCAGAACTAATAAATGAATTCAGCAAAGTAGCAGGATATACTATCAGTACCCATAAGTCAAATGCACTTCTATATATCAGTGATGAGTCCACTATAAGAGAAATTAGGAAAACTACCTCATTCACAATAGCCTCATAGATATAAAATACTTGGGACTCAATCTAACTAAAGAGGTAAAAGTCCTCAATGAAAACTACAGAACACTAAAGAAAGAAATTGAAGATCTTAGAAGATGCTCTTGGATAGGCAGAATCAATATTGTCAAAATGGCCATACTACCAAAAGTTTTATACATATTTAATGCAATTCCAATTAAAATCCCAATGACATTCTTTATAGAACTAGAAAAAGCAATCATGAAATTTATTTGGAAAAATAAGAGACCCAGAATAGGCAAAGCAATCCTTAACAAGAAGAGTGAAGCAGGAGGCATCACACTACCAGACCTTAAACTATAGTACAGAGCAATAGTAACAAAAGTGGCATTGTATTGGCACCAAAATAGACATGTAGACCATGACTAGAAGACAGAGCAAACCCACATAAATATGGATATCTCATATTAGACAAAGGTGTTAAAAACATACATTGGAGAAAAGATAGCGTCTTCAACAAATGGTGCTGGGAAAACTGGAAATCCACATGTAGCAAAATAAAATTAAACCCCTGTCTCTCACCCCACATAAAAATCAACTCAAAGTGAATCAAAGACTTACGCACTAGAACAGAGACCCTGTGCCTAATAGAAGAAAAAATAGGCCCAAATCTTCATTATGTCAGCTCAGTACCTGACTTCCTTAACAAGACTCCTAAAGTGCAAGAAGTGAATTCAAGAATCAATAAATGGAATGGATTCAAACTAAAAGCTTCTTCTCAGTAAAGGAAATAATTAGTAACATGAAGAGAGAGCCTACAGAATGGGAGAAAATCTTTATTACACGCACCTCATATAGAGTACTAATCTCCAGGATATATAAAGAACTCAAAAAACTTAACACCAAAAAAACAAATAACCCAGTTAATAAATGGGCTAAGGAATTGAACAGATACTTCACAGAAGAATAAATACAGTTGATCAACAAACATGAAAAAATGTTCATCATCTCTAGCAACTAGAGAAATGCAAATCAAAACAAAGATTTCATCTCACTTCAGTCAGAAATGGCAATTATCAAGAATACAAGCAGTAATAAGTATTGGTGAGGATATGGGAGAAAAGGTACACTCATGCATTGCTGGTGGGACTATGGAAATTAGTGTGGAGTTCCTCAGAAAACTTGGAAAGGAACCACCATTTGACCCAGCTATTCCATTCTTCAGCATATACCCAAAGGACTTAAAATCAGCATACTATAGTGATGTAGCCACCTTAATGTTTATAGCAACTCAGTTCACAATAGCTAAACTATGGAACCAACCTAGATGCCCTTCAATAGATGAATGGATTAAAAAATGTGGTATATATAAACAGTGAACTATTACTCAGCCTTAAAGAAGAATGAAATTATGGCATTTACTGGTAAATGAATGGAGAGCTAGAGAATATCATGCTAAGTGAAATAAAGCAAACCCAAAAACCAAAGGCCAAAGGTTTTCTCTGACAAGTGAATGATGATCCATAATGGGCAGGGAGTAGGGTAGGAAAGAATGAAGAAACTTTGGATTGTGCAGAGGGTATTGAGGGGATGGGAGGGGTGTGGGGATGAGAAGGACAGTGGAATGAAATGGACATCATTACCCTCTATACATGTATGATTATTCTACTGGTGTGACTGCGCCATGTACAGCCAGAGGAATGAGAAGTTGTGCTCCATTTGTGTACAATGTGTCAAAATGCATTCTACCGTCATATATAACTAATTAGAACAAATTAAATAAAAATCACAAAAAAATGTTTATGAGGCCAGTACTCTACCAACTGAGCTATATTCCCAAATAGTGGTGCCTGGGATTGAACCCAGAGCCTCATGTATGCAAGGCAAATGCTTTATTTCTTCAGGCCTAGCTAGCAAGTTTTAAATTTGGAAGCTCACTGGGGGAGAGGAATTCTTCCCATTGAGATATATATATATATATATATTTTTTTTTTTTTTTTTTTAATTAACAAAATGACTTTAGGTCTTATATGACTTTTTCTTGTCCATATAAATTTTGGGCTTTTGTTTATTATTATTACAGTAATATAGATTGAATGAATTCAGGGGTGCTCTACCACTGAGCTACATCCCAGCCCTTTTTAAATTTTATTTTGAAACAAGGTCTTGCAGTTGTCTAGGCTATACTAAAATTTGCTGTTCTTCTGCTTTAACCTCCCAAGCAGCTGGGTTACAGTGGTTGCCACTCTGCCCAGCATCATATAAATTTGAGAATAAGCTGATCTATATTTATAAAAATCTTTCTGGAATCTTGCTAGGAATTGTTTTATTCTTATAGGTCAATTTGGGGACTATTGATATGTTTACTGTGCTATGTCTTCCAGTCAGTAAGCATCGTCTCTACGCTTATTTAAATATTTGATCAGCATTTTGTAGTTTTTAGTATACAGAACCTGCACATTTTTTAAATAGTTACATTTTTTATTTCTTTTTTTTTAAATATTTTTTAGTTGTCAGTGGATCTTTTATTTTATTTATTTATTTATATGGGGTCCTGAGGATCGAACCCAGGGCCTCACACATGCCAGGCAAGTGCTCTACCACTGAGCCACAACTCCAGTCCCCATGTTTTTTTAAGACTTATATGTCAGTACTTCATTTTCTTAGGACTGATTGTAAATAAAATAGCATATTTTTAATTTTGGTTTTTTTAGTTTTGGTTTTATTGCTAGTATATAGAAATGTGATTGATTTTTTTATATCGTCTATGCATCTTGTGACCTCCCTGAACTTTCTTACTCTAGGGAAATTGAAGGGTAGATTTCTTGAGACTTTTCTAGGTAGATTGTTGTGCCTTGTGCAGTTTTTTCTTATTCTTTTCCATTCTGGTTTGTCTTTTATTTCCTTTTCTTCATTATGAGGCCTAGAATTTCTATAACAGTGTTGAATAAGATTGATACAAAGCCATCCTTGCTTTGTATTTGAGTTTAGGAGGAAAGATATTATTTTTACCACTAAGTACCATAAGTCTGATGTTATTATATTATTGAAACTTTTTTTTTTTAAATTGCTGTTCTTTGCCAAATTTGAGGGAGTTCCTCCCTATTCCTGGTTGGTTCAGAGTTTGTTTTTGTTGCTTTTTGTTTTTTGTGGTACTGGGAGTTCTACACAGGATTTCCAACATGCTAATCAAGTACTGAATGCATTCCTGGGCCTTTATATTTGATTTTCAAATGTTGATCCAGCTTTGCCATTACCTAGGACAAAATCGCAGTTGGTCAAGATTTATAAATATTTTATAGATTGTTGGATTTTATCTGCTAATATTTTGTTCAGGAATTTTTTTTTTAAGGTATTGGGGATTGAACCCATAGGTGCTATAGGACTGAGCTACTTCCCCAGACCTTTTTATTTTTTATTTTGAGACACTGAGTTGCCCAGACTGAACCTGAACTTGTGATTCTCTTGCCCCAGTGTCTTGAGTTGCTGGGATTACAGATACGTGCCACCACTCCTGACTTGTTCAGGATTTTTGCATCTAAATTCTTGAGGGATATTGGTCTAAAGTTTTTTGTTTTGTTTTGGCAATATCTGTATCTGGTTTTGATAGCAGAGTAATCTTGGGGTTATAAAATAAGTTGTTAAGTGTTCTCTTTTCTGAAAGAGATTGCATAAAATTAGAATTAATTTTTTACATTTTCAGTAAAATTCTCCAGTAAAGCCACCATGGCCAGGGGATTTCTTTTGGGGGAGCTTCTTAACTGTGACTTCAGTTTCTTTAATAGTTTTAAAAGTAATCAGATCATCTGTTTCATCTTGATTGAGTTTTAGTAGTTGTCTTTTGAAGAAATGGTTCATTTTTTTCTAATTTGTTGAATTTAGGAGTATAAATTTTTTAGTTTTCTTATGGTTCTGTTAATAATTGTAAGATCTGTAGTCTTAATCCCATATTTTATTCTTGTGTTGGTGATTTTTTTTTTCTAATTGTCAATCTTGCTAGAAGTTTATCAGTTTCATTGATTTTTCTTTTACAAAGAACGGACTGGGGCCTGGGGTTGTGGCTCAGTGATAGAGCGCTCACCTGGGTTCTGTCCTCAGTGCCACATAAAAATTAAATAAAGGTATTGTGTCCACCTACAACTAAAAAATATATTTAAAAATAAATAAAGGCATGGTGTTCATCTACAATGATCAAAAAAAATTTTTTTTAATAAAGAATCAGCTTTGGGGGCTGAGGCTGTAGCTCAGTGGCAGAGCTCTTGTCTAGCATGTGTAAGGCACTAGGTTCAATCCTCAGCACTATATAGAAATAAATAAAATAAGGACATGCTGTCCACCTACAACCACAAAAAAATTTTTTTTAAATCAACTTTTTGTTTCATTGATTTTTTTTTTTTTGGTATTGTTTCCTATTTTCAATTTGATTGCTCTCTGCCCTTTATTAATTGCTCCTTTCTGCTTGCTTTAGGTTTCTTTTCCTCTTCTATTTATAGTTTCTTAAGGTAAGCTAAGATTATTGATCTAAGACCTTATTTTCTATTATAAGCATTAATAAATGTTTCAGCATTTTAACTCTTTAACTGCATATCACAAATTTTGTTATATTTTCATTTTCACTAGGCTTAATCCAGTTTTAATAAATTTTCTTTGAGACTTCGTCTTTGGCCCATGAATTATTTAGCAATATGTTGTTAAATTTTCTGATCGTGTGGAGATTTACCTCTTGTCTTTCTGTTCTTGATTTCTAGTTGGATCCCATTATGGTTAGGGAACTTAATCTGTAAGGTTTCAGTTCTTTGTAATGTGTTTTGTGGCCTCAGGTATCTTCTATCCACAGGAATGTTCCGTGGATACTTGAAAAGAACTTGGGTTCTACTTATTTTTTCCTCTCTAGTCTTACTGTAGTACAACCTGCTTACTGTATACAACTCCCTGACCTTCTGCCTCTTCTGTTCTGTTTAGTTTATTTTCTTTATTATTGGTTTGTATAGCATCACTGGTAATTTCTTTTTTTATTTTCTCCCCTTAGAAATTCTTGAACCATGTCCCATGTCTCATTTGACATTTTCTGTAGTTCTAAACAAGATCTAGTATTCTTTTAAATAGTAACTCATTTTTATGTTTACAGTATATTTTATTAGTGGCAAATAGACCTTGAAATGCTACTACTCTCAAGTTGAAATATGGAGTATGTTTTTTGTGAAAGCCATTCAGAAAGTATGATTCTCTGCATAAGCCTAGACTTAATTAATTGTGTGTGTATCTGTTCCTGGTGACTGAACCCAGGACCTCATGTGTGCTAGGCAAGACTGAGTTATGCCCCTAGCCCTGAACTGGGAATTGTATGTTAAGCATATTGCTGGCAATTAAATGAGAGGAAAATCTGCTTCCCCAAGGCATTTCATGGGGCACAAGATGAAAGCCTCTGCAATTGTTCTAACAGTGTAGAACAATAGACACCAGAGTCATAGTGGGAAAGTACTATAGAAAATCAGAAAAGGAGCCATCAAGAAATGTGGTTAGGAGTAATTCATGGGGTCTTGTGAAGAGATAATACTTGAACAAATGGTAGATAAAGTGGAAAAGGAAGATGAAATGTACCCAAGGAACACCATCTCTAAAGGGGACTACTAAACCAAAATGAGTGTGGTCAGCCATGAAGTGATGTGGTAGGATTTAGCAGTGCCAGGAAGGTAAACAAGAGAGTTCCAGAGGTACCAAGAAGGAATTTAAATGGGAACATGAGGCAGTAGCCAATTTAAAGGTTCTTAATCTGAGGAGTGATTTGAAGACCAGGGTTTAAAGCAGTGGTGGATCACCTGTTAGCTTGTTAGATATGCATAATTTCAAACTCTACCATAGACCTAGTGAATCAGAATCTGAAATTTTGACAAGATGTTCAAGCACTTTGTATGCATGAATCAAGTTTGATAAGCTCTGGTTTGAAGGGAATTAACCAAACAGCTGTTACGTATGAATTCTAGACAGCCTATAATAAAGAGTAGATCCTGTATTAATAATCCAATTGAAATGATGACCAAAAGACGTACATAGAGAGATGTTTTAAAGAAACAAAACAGAATTTAATGACCAGGATTTAAAGGATGGAGAAGAATGCTAGGTCAAAGGTTATGATCAAGTTTTGGCACTAAGCAACTGAAAACTGGGTGGGTCATTAACAGGAAATCAAGACAGGGTGGCATAAAAAGCTCTGATTATTCTTTACTCCCAGGATGCTAGAACTGATTATTACAGAAAGTCAACATAATAATAACTCTGGATAAAATCTTGAGAAAGAGGTGGGAGAAAAAAAAACAAATAAACCTTCCTTGTAATTCCAAAATCCTGAAATAAACAGTGATTTGTTATTTTTGCACATTATCTTGATTTCTTGTAAATATGTGAGCTTTTTTATAGATTTAGTAGTTTTAAAACTATATACTTTTAATATTTATTGTATAAATATTTTTGTTTCTTCATAATTTAATTAGTTTTTAAAGGAACTTTTGCTATTATCAAATAATACACCTTCACTCAGATATTAAATATGTAAATTAAAAATAAGAATAAATATTTACATTTTAGATTGGTAAGGGTTAGTTCTGGTTATGATAGGCTTTGCTAAGAATGTAAATTGGTGCAACTTTTTATGTGATAATTTGCAATATTTGTCAAAGCTAAAAATTATATATTTTTATATCTAGCAGTTTTATTTCTAGTAATTTTTTTACATTCTTGTAAAAATTAAGAATGGTATTGTATTTGAGACAGTGAAAATAATAAAATTACTAACTATTGAAATAATTTGAAAGCCCTCAAAAAGTGGTCTCTCATCAGGAAATTCAAAAAATTGAATGACTAGAAATAAAAATTAGCAAATATGTCTAATATATTAATAAATTTAAAGTTTGTAAATATAAATATGTAGCATGTTTAATAAACAAATATTTTTAAAAAGTTAGATCTTTTGATATATTAAAATATATGTATACATATAAGCAATCATAAATATATATATAAATACATCAAAATAATATATTAATATACTTGGTTCATGTGTCTGATTTGTTCAGTTGAATGTGTACATTTTATAATTTCAGTGAACCTGTTATTCAAATTATATTTTGGAGACTACATAGGAATATATATGTTCAAGGGTATGCACTGTAGTATTATAATACCAAAAGACTGAAAACGGGTCTTTAGGGAGTTTGTTAAATTATGTGTACATCATATAATGGAGTATGTTGTAATCATGAGAAAAACAAAGTAGAGGTACATTTCCAGTTAAAAGAGCTAGTGTATATTCAAATGGAAAGTTCAGAATAATACAGTCTTTCCCTTTTCAATTCAAAAAAGAGTACAGAAAGAGATAAATTCATGAGTGTACGTTTATACATTGACTATCTCTAGAAGAATACACAAAAATTGTTTACAGTGATTATTATTAGGATTCTAAAAGATGGAATGAAGTTCATTAGGTACACTTTTATTTTCTGTTAATTTTGATCACCCAGTTAATAAAAGTAAAATTAATTTTTGTGGTGCTTGGAAATTAAATGTTTATAGCAGCATATTTATTACAGTACATATGAAAAATGACCAAATAGGATAAAAACCTTTCATAGATAACTGTTAAAAGTTTGTGTTAGCTTTCAATCTATTTTGTATTTTGCTTATACTTTTTAAATATTAGCGTGTTGTACTTACTATGGCATTAGTGTTCTCCAGTTGTCATGTATTCTACCATACTGTCAGAAATAAGATGGGGACATAAAATAAAGCATCATTTTTAGCAGTTGCATAATATCCCTTTATAATTGTGAGGGCAGGACAATGTGATGATTTGTATTACCACATTTATTGCCTGGGCTGATGGCTGATTTTGTGCATTGTGTAGTGGCTTCTCTCTTACTCATGGTTGTGTATCTATCTCTTCCAAAGCACCATAGTCACATAGTTTGAAGATGACAGCCTACTGGGTAAGACAATAAATTGCATTTTTTGCAATTTATTTGCATTTTTAAGAGATTTTTTTGGGGTAGGGTTACCAGGGATTGAACTCGGGGGCACTCAACCACTGAGCCACATCTTCAGCCCGTTTTTGTATTTATTTAAAGACAGGGTCTCACTGAGTTGTTTAATGCCTCACCATTGCTGAGGCTGGTTTTGAATTCTTAATCCTCATGCCTCATCCTCCTGAGCCACTGGTATTACAGGTGTGCGCCACTGCCCCTGGCAAGAGATTTATTTTTAACTCATATTTGTTTAGAATTTTGTATAACTTGTGAATTGCATGCTTCGGTTTCTTTTTCTGTCTCTCTCTATTTTGGAACCAGCCATATCCTTTAGATTTAGTTTAAAAGGGTTAAATACTATGAGATGCTTTCTGACATGACCAATTTGTAGTGAGGATGGCTTTACATTTTGTATAGCAAGCCTTTAGGCTAATAAGGGTGTCTTCCATCTCTCTGCTTGGGGTAGGGACACTGCCTTCAAGGCATTAATATAGGTTAGCGAAATGAAGATTAACATATATAACATGACAGTTATGAAATAATACAATTCATTGTGTACTCAGGAGATGAATATAGAGTTTAGAGAAGAGTATGGATACATTGGCCAATAATTCATTTTCAAGGCTACTGCTCTACTTTCAGCTTTATCTCTTGATAAATTTCCTTCTCAAAGCAACATTTTATCAGAGACTGGGAGTATAGGTCAGTGGTAGAGCAGTTGCTCAGGATCTGTGAAGCCCTGGGTTCAATTCCCAGCACCAAGAAGAAAGAAAGATAGAGAAAACCCACATCATTTTATCAAATTCTTTTAAGATTAGCGTTTAACTTCCATTTGTGAAAATGCCACTTCTAGGCATGTTTTAGAACTCTCATGGTAATTAATAATTGTCATGTGTTTTAGTTTGATAATTTTTTGAGGACCTTCAGACTTTATAAGATAATGAAGTGTCTTAGATTCTTAAAAGTATCAACTCCCTCACACCCCCATACTAGGAATTGAAACCAGGAACACCTCACCACTGAACTACATCCCCAGCCCCTTCTTATTTTGTTTTTAAATTTTGAGACAGCATCTTGCTTAATTAAGTTGCTTAGGACCTCACTAAATTGCTGAGACTGCCTTTGAATTTGCAATTCTCCTGCCTCAACCTGGCTTCAGGCATCAACTTTTTCCCTATTGTTTGAGAGCTCTCTGACTTGTATGACACACATAATGACTTTTTCTTTATTTAACTAATCAGAATTCCTTTTCTGTATTTCCACACTTCTTCTAGTCACTAAGTTTTACTTTGTAATTGAGAATACTTGTCTTGAGTATTTCAGTGTTTAGAGTTGTAGGACATGCCCAGAAGACTGTCCCTCTTCTCCCGGGGACTCTACCTATCCTCTGAGTCTTCACAACCAACTGAATAGTGCAAACAGATCCTAAGAAGTGGGCTCTTCTCTAAGGGTTTTGCAGCCATGGACATAAGTAGAGATTTTCTGCATAGCTTAAAATTTTTAAAAGATTTTTGAGGTCTAATTTATATACAGTAAAACATAAATTTTAGCTAAGAGTTACATACGTTTTGACAAATACATTCACCTGTGTAACCTACAGCTCTCTCAGGATTAAGAACAATTTTGTCACCCTAGGAACTTCCTCATGATTCTTCCTATTCAATATCTGTCTTCCAGAGTATTTGTTCTTTGCTCTTATTCTGTCTCTGGAGTTTAGTTTTGACTGTTATGGAATCTTGTATAAATGGAATAATTTTGTGACTGACTTCTTTAGCATAATGCTTTTCAGATTTGTCCATGTTGCATCTATGAGCAGTTTCCTTTTTTACTAAGTAGTAGTGTAGTGTTCTACTGAATGAATATTCCAGTTTGTTTATTCATTTACATATTGGTGGACATTTGGTGTGTTTCAGTTTTGGCTATTATGAATAAAGCTGCTTATGAACATTTATATATATATAAGCTATGTAAGCCCTTCTGTGAACTATATTTTCATTTTTCTTGGGTTAATAGCAGGGCATATGTTAAGTGTATTTTTGAAAATTATTTTCTCAAGGTTAGTGTTTGAAGCACAGTAGAGAGGGAAATGGAGATTAGAGATGAGTCAAATGGCTACCGACCAACCAGGTGCAGTGGCACACGCCTGTAATCCCAACAACTTGGAAGACAGGCAGGAGGATTGCAAGTTCAAAGCTAGCCTCAGCAATTTAACAAAGCCCTAATCAACAACAAGATCCTGTCTTAAAATATGTAAAGGGCCAGGGATATGGCTCAGTGGTAAAGCACCCTTCTGCATTCAATTGTTGGTACCGAAAAGGAAGCTGGAACTATGTACCATAAATGACGTTTAGGTCATTTTATCCCAAGTGTAAAATAAAGCCAAGGAAAGTTTTAAGATAGAATAAAACCGTTTAATTTACATTTTTACTCTGTCTGCATTTTCTTAAACTAGCACATTATATAACGTACTAACGGAGTGAGTTTGTTTTCTGACTGCTATTTGAAGAGTGGATTAAAGATCCAGTGAAGAGGATATGTCAGGACTCTGTTGTAGATGACAGAAAACGTCATCCAGACTAACTTAAACAAAAAGAATTTGGGGAGGCCACATAAATGATTAGGTCTAGGTAGTATCATTCATCCTCAAAGCTTTAAAATGCTAAATATGTCAGCCAGGCGCAGTGGCATACACCTGTAATCTCAGTGACTCAGAAGACTGAGTGAGAAGGATCTTAGATTCAGGGCCAACCTGGGTAACTCAGCAAGACTCTTGCTGGGGATGTAGCTCAGTGGTACAGCACCCCTGAGTTCAGTCCCCCCTAGTGCCAAACAAAACAAACACCCAAACCCTAAATATATCTTAATTCCAAAATTTATATTTCTTTTTTTAAAATGTTTTTATTAGTTGTTGATGAACCATTATTTATTTATTTGTATGCAGTGCTGAGAATTGAACCCAGTTCCTCAAATGTGCTAGGCAAGCACTATACCACTGAGCCACAATCACAGCCCCCAGAATTTATATTTCATTGGTCCTAGTTTTTCTCTGAACCCTATGTTCATTCAGTAGATCCCTATGCCTAGAAAAAAAATGTCTGATATGTATTAGATACTTAGTAAATAATTTGATGAATTAACACATCTCTGGTGCATCTCTGAGAATCCTATTGGGAATCATACTTGAAACCTCTTGCTCTTTGTCCATCATGTATGTAGGCCATCCGGTGCTGGAATGATTCTCAGACATGACTAGTGTCTTGAACTGTCATTATACTCATAATTTCTCTCTGATCCCTCTTGAGTACCTTTTATGTCATGCATATGCTTCATTTCTCTGCTGCAATCTTAATTGTTTGGCATTACACAGGCCCTCATTGTGTATACTTCCTCCCCCTTTGTATTCTTTCCTGAGTGGAAGATAGATATTAAAAAATAAAATGAAAAGGAAGATGAGAGGCACAATATTGGGAGTAAGGCAGTGGATTAAAAGTGATTATGACATAAAAGTGTATGCTAATTTGCTAAACAGAGAAAAATGAAAATATACCAGTAGTTACTGTAAATAAAAGTCTGGGGAAGGGCTAGATATATAAAAATTGAGGGAAAATTTTTTAGTAGAGTTGTTCAGGTTTATTTGAAAGTGAGGGGGAAAAATGTATTACTCCTTTGTTTCCAGAGTCTGAAAATTAAGCATCCAGAATATAATCTTAGGCACACATCAAGTAATCTGGAATATATTTTATTTTCCTTAGCTAATGAATTTCTTTAAAACTTGTGAAGAAAATGAAAAAAACGTGTGCTGCATAATTCAGTTAAACCACCAACACTTCTATTTTTTTTCTGTCCTTGTGTCCATCCTTACCAATCTCATCCTGTATTTTCCAGAAATTTTACGTGTTTACATCAATGCCTGTTAACTAAAGAAGGTTGATTCATAGTGGTGATGGGAAATTAGTGGCAGCATGGAGTAGACAGATTTGCACAGTACTTTGCACAGCTATGTTTAGAATTTCGCTGCTATATTTTAAAATCTGGAAGATCCTGAAATTTCTCTGTGTACATATAGTAAAGGTCACTGAGCATATGATAAATTTATTAGTCATTAATATTTTCCCCAAACAACAACATTGTTATCATCATCATCATCATCATCATCATCATCATCATCATCTTAAATGCCTTCTACATTTGACTTACAATAGGAACCTAATTAGATTTACTGTTTAAAAAGTGATGAACTTCTTCAGTTCTGTGGAACTGAACTATATATATATGGATGGACTAGGGGTATAAGCTTAGTGGTAGAGTGCTTGCCTAGCATGTGAGAGGCCCTCGTTCAGCCTCCAGTACAGGAAGAAAGGAAGGAAAGAAAGAAAAAGAAAAGGAAGAGGAAGAAACAAAGGAGATAGGGAGCAAGGAAAGGGGTAGAGAGAATAAGGAAAGAGTTTGCCCTAAATATCTAGTCTTTTAAGTTTGGCCTTTTTTCCTGTACATTTATTTATGTATTGCACATAAACTTGTTCTTCCTTTCTCAATCATGTAGTCCATCCCCTGCTAGAGTAGTTCTTAGATGTTCACTGTCATTTTATTCCTGATTTCTCTCATTTTTTTGAATATCTTTTTTGACCAGTGGTCTTTGTATTGTGCTAATGACTGACTTTGTATTTTTCTTAAAATTTTTAAAAATTTCACCCGGGTGCAGTGGTGCACACCTGTAATCCCAGTGGCTCAGGAGACTGAGGCAGGAGGATCTAGAGTTCAAAGCCAGCCTCAGCAACATTGAGGTGCTAAGCAACTCAGTGAGACCCTGTCTCTAATAAAATACCAAAATGGGCTGGGGATGTGGCTCAGGGTTGAGTGCCCTGAGTTCAATTCCTAGTACTAAAAAAAAAAAAAAAAAATTAGCTTGAATCACACAAGTATTACGTACATGCATTTTTAGAAAAAACTCAAACTATATAGTACCTCTTAATCCAATTCTAGATGACTAATTCCTCTTATTAGTTTGGCATCTGTACTTCTGAGGTGTTATATGTGTACACAAATATATCCACTTTAAAAAATAATGTTTAAAAATTAGAGTTTTCCTGAAGTTAGTTTTAGGAAGTTTTCTGAATTATCTGATTTTATTGCTTCACCTAACAGTTTTTTTATTTATTTTCTTTAATGCCACAGCATTGCATTCATTGTCCTTTTATGAGATGTGAGAAAATATTAAGTCTGATTACTTTAATCATGCCACTTTGGGCCCCGTTGGTATTTATGATTAAATCAAACAATTAAAATAACTTCTGGTCTTGAAAAATGTTGGGAGTAAAAAATAAAAAAGAATGGAGAGTTTTTTTTTTTTTTTCATAAAAACTGGAGGAGATAACACCTTCAGGAAAAACATCTTTCTGAATTAGGGTTCCTATTACGTTATTTAAAGTATAATAATAAACCTATTCATGTTATGGAGTAGCATGTAAATTACACGGAGTTTTTTTTGTTTTGTTTTAACGTGGAGTTTTAAAGTAAAATTTGAATTCAGAGAAATGTTAAGTGTATATTTAGCTGCTTAAACCTTAGCCAGAATAATAGTTACCCCTAAATATGAGTCCTTAGATAGAAATTGTAGGAAAGTTTGAAACATGCTGATTTACTTTATAAACTCCTAGCCTTTTTTATTGTTTTAGTATGACTGATATAAAAATATATAGGAATAAAGATATACTTTTTTGGTGCATTATAATTATACATAACAATGGGATTCATTGTGACATATTTGTATATACATATAACATAATTTGGTCAGTTTCATTCCCCAGTACTTCCTTTTCCTTTCCCTCTTCCTTCCCCTGGTCCCCTTCCACTACTCTACTGATCTCCCGTTTATTTTCATGAGATATCTACCCCCCTTTTCTAGCTTCCACGTATAAAACATGACCCTTGACTTTCTGAGTCATGCTTATTTTGCTTAACATATGCTATCAAGTTCCATCTATTTTCCTGCATATGACATAATTCATTCTTCTTTATTGCTGATAAAATCTCCATTGTGGGCTGGGGTTGTAGTTCAGTGGTAGAGTGCTTGCCTAGCATGTGTGAATCACTGGGTTCGATCCTTAAAATAAATAAATAAAATAAAGATATCATATCCATCTACAACAAAAAATATTTTTCAAAAAACGAGTGTGTGTGTTGTATGACTGCCATTCTAACTGGAGTGAGAGGAAATCTCAGTGTAATTTTGATTTGCATATCCTGATGGCTAAAGCTGTGGAACATTTTTTCATATATTCGCTGGCTTTTTTTTTTTTTAATATCTGTAGTTCATTTATTGGTGCCATTTATTGGTTGGGTTACTTGTGGGGTTTTTTGCTTTTTGGTTTTCTTTTTGATTAGGTTTGAATTCTTTGTATATTCTGAATATTAATCATCTGTTGGAGTAGCTGGCAAAGATTTTCTCTCATTCTGTAGGTTCTCTCTTCATGTTCTTTTTTTTTTGTTTTGTTTTGTACTGGGTATTGAATATAGGGGTTCTGCATTCAATGACTGAACTACATTCTCCACTTTTTTTTTTAGTGCTTTAATTCATATAAATGTTATTCTCTTTTAATAGATTTCATTTTGCATTTACTTTAACAACTTGTTAGAATATTTTGACTCCCCAGAAGTAGTCTACTTGTTTTTTTGTGAGACAGGATCTACTTCCATGTTGTGCACGGTAGCCATAAATTTGGGATTCTCCTACCTCAGCTGGTCAGTTACTGGGATTACAGATGTGCACCATCGTGCCTGCTCTAGTCTTGTATTATTCCATCTCTTTAATTCTATTTTCTCCTGTGCCCTCTTTCCTTTTCTTCAGAGTGCACACGGGAAGTCTGTAAAGGTGAATCTATGTAATAGATCAAAATACAGAGATTAGACTGAAGAACATAAGGGCAAACTGGAGTAGGCTAATTATATTTTGTAAATTCCCAAGCTGGTTCTGATATTCCAGTCTGACTCTACAAATCCAAGAAAACTAAAAAAAAGAAGAAAAAGAAAGAAGAAAGATTTTTAGTCTCCAACTCCACTGAAGTTGGTGATACTGTAAAGTTACAGAATTCTTTTTCTTTTAGTCTTCAGCCTAAACCTGCAAGGTCTCTTTTCCATGTTTTCTATTTAAACTTTCCTATTTCTCCTTCCCTTTAGCTTTCTTTAAGATTTGTTTGCTTAGTAATGTTTTGCAAAGAAACATAAAATGTAAAGCAAATATACTTATAAGACAGATATTCTTATAATTCTCTGAAATTCACTAATCTTATCCTTATTGTTTAAAGGGTAGAATTTGCAGAAGCTGTTAAGAGTATTTTATTGAAAATGTTATCTTGTTAAGAAAGTATTAAAAGTTTAATTTTTAATATTAATTTTACTATATTTCTTTTGCTTATTATTTCTAAAGGTTTTATAGGTAAAGTAAAAATGGGCTATGGACTGAAATGGGGACAGTTAGATAATACTTATTCCTGAGCTATGAGTCATTAGGCAGCCATACAGAAATAGTCTTCTAAATATTTGAAAACAGTAGTTGAAGAGTTAAATTGTATTTCGTAAAAATAACTAAAAATTATCACACCAGACTATACAATAAAATATGGCGATTGACCCACATCATCTGGAATTCTGGGATGACTTATTTTCTTCACAGATCTTTGTAGAACTTGTACTTCAGGAGTCAGCAAACTGGCGTGAAGGCCACCTCCTGTCCATTATCTGTTTTTGTAAGGTACGTGAGATAAAAATGGTTTTCACAATTTTACAAGATTTAAACAACCAAGGAGTAGGTAACAGATTGTGTGGCCTGTAAAACCTGAAAAGGACCTTGAAGGAAAAGATTTGCTGATACCAGATCAAAATCCTAATAAGCTGGACTTGGTGGCACATGCCTGAAAACCCAGCAGCTAAGCAGGAGGATCGTGAGTTCAAGGTCAGCTTCAGCAATTTAGGGAGGTCCTAAGCAACTCAGCGAGACCCTGTCTGTAAATGAAAATATAATAAAGGGCTAGAAATGTGACTCAGTGGTTAAGCATCCCTGGGTTCAATCCCAGGTACCTAAATAAATTAATAAATAAATCCTAGTAAAAGCTCTGTGTGGTCATGACAGAACCATTTCAGACCATTCAATTATAGTTAAACTAACATAAATAAAGATAACACATATGGAATGTTTTTTTATAATACTGCTTACAGCAGTAAAACCTTCAAAACAAATGTTTAGTAATAGGAGACTGGTTAAATTATAGGACAAGAGTATAGTAGAATGTCATTTAAGAGCCGTAACCCTTGATTTTCGCAGAGGAGTAATGTTAATTGTATTAAGAGCTTAGGAGAAACCAAATTTCAGAATAGCATGGTCCCATTTTTCTTTTTCTAGAAAAAATACAAAGCATGTCTTGCTGGTGTCACTTTCAGATAGAAGTTTGACTTAACCAGACCATGAAATTAATCTTAAAATGGCATTTCTTCATTCCTTTCTTTCCCTTCTTAAGGCCTTTCCCTTTTTTTCCCTTTCCACAGTATATTAAGTATAATTTACACAAAGTAAAATTACAAAATGTTCCAAAATCTGAACATTTTTTTAGTGCTCATATGATGTCACAGGTCTCACCTCATGTGATGGGTCACTGTCAAAACACAGGTGTACTTTTCCTTCAGGCTATGTGTGTGAGGTGTGAAACAAAAATGAATTTTATATTTAGGCTTGGGTCTTACCCTCAAGATTTCACATTACGTATATGCTTATATTCCAAAGTCCAAAAATTTTTGAATGCTTCTGGTTCCAAACATTTTTGAGAAGGAATATTCAGCTGAAATTTTACATGTGTATTCTGTGTTGTCTGCAACACCCTGTCTTCTTTCATTTCTGTTGGCACTATTTTGTGATTTAATGTAGATGTATTTCACATCTTGTTAAATTTATTCCTAGGTATTTAATGTTTTCTTGATACTATTGTAAATGGTGTGGTGGTTTTACTTCGTTTCCATTGTTATGTTACTAGTATTTAGGAATCCAAAGGATTTTGCATATTGGTTTTACACAAAACCAGTGATTTTGCTAAATGAATACTTTTCCCATTCTTTTGAATTTTCTGTGTAAGACTAGTTTATTTCTTTTCCAGTCTTTCATCTTTATTGTGTTTTTTTCCATGTCTTATTATACACGCTAAGACATGTAAAATGTTGAATAAATTGAAAGCAGACATTCTTGACCTGTTCTTGACTCTAAGGAAAGTATTCAACATATATAGTCTTGTGATTATTCTTTAACCAATTGAGGAAATTTCCTTTTGTTTCTAGTTTGCTCAGTTTTTATAATGCATAGATGTTAGCATTTGTCAGAGACTTTTTTCTGCATATTTTGAAATAATCACGGTTCTTTTTTATTCTATTAATGTGAATTACACTGAAAATTTTTTTTTTTTTTTTAATGTTCTGCTATGGGGGGTTTTCCACATCCCACGTGGATGAGGGGAAGAGTTTCTGTTGGAAGACGCTGGTGCCAGTCATCAATTAAATACTAATAAACTTCTGTAATCAATAAACACAAGAGCCAATAATCTTTTCAAATGGAAGGGGGTGTGACAGAGCCGGCCTTACCAGATCTGGCCTCCAACAAGATGGAGGACCCCACCTCCACCTTCACTTATGTCCCACAGGTAAAGGGACCCCGTCGGAAGCAGGTTGGCGGGGCTGGGGGCTGACTGCTTCTGTGAGGAACAGGATAGGGTAGAGTTAGGGAAGCCATTTGATTAAAGAATTAGCATTTCCTCAGGGGTGAGCCACCCCTTTACAGGGCCATCTACTCCCCGACTGTCTGAAACAGCCTCTCATCACTGCCAGTTCCTGGGAGTCAGACCTGTATCCCATGGCTCAGCCAAGCCTGATTCTGCTAAACATGGGTGGCTTCCCACATTCTGCCACCTTTGCATTTCAGGAATTAGTTCATGGTCATCTTAGAAATTCCTTTAAGGTATTGCTATGTTTGGTTTGCTGAGTTAAGGATTTTTATGTCTATGTTCATGAGGATCCTTTCAGTAATTCTTTTGTAATGATTTTGTCAAGGTAAGATAGGGCCATGTGGCCTTTTTAAATGATTTGGAAAGTATTTCTTCTTTTCTACAAAAGAGCTTTTCTAAGTTTTGTAATACTTATTTTTTAAATATTTAAAGGATTCACCTGTGAAGCCATCTAGGGTGGTTTTTAAATATAAATTAAATTACACTAACAGGACAAGTGGATTGTCTATTTCTTTCATCAGTTCTGGGAAGTGTGGGGTTTTTTTTTTTTTTTTTTTTGTATCTAGGCATTTCCTTTTAGATATTAAATTTATTGGGATGCAGTTCCTTTAATATTCTTTTATTTATGTTTTTTAATATTTGTAGTATCTCTAAAGAATCTCTTACGCCAGCCCCTCTCTTTTCTTTTTAAGAGACAAGGTCTCACTGTGTTATCCAGGCTGGCTCTAGTGGTCCTCCTCCTGCAGCCTCCTCAGTCGCTTTGACTAAAGGTGCATGCCACTAAACTGTGCTCCTCTTTCACTTTTTATGGGTAACTCTTTGGTCTATTTTGAATTGCTTTTTAGATATGCTGTTTCTTAATCAAAAATTTTTATCAAGTATTGGCTACAATTTCTGGAATCATGTTACACTAGTAATAATGGTGTATTATTCCTAATTTTAGTAAGAATCTCTTTAATGCTTTGTCATTAGATTGTATAAAGGTAGATATCAATTATGTTAGAGGATTATTTATTAGATTTTATAAGGGCAAATACTGGGTTTTATCAAGTGACTTTTGGGAATCTCTTGGGAGGGGTAGTTTATTCTCTGAATGAGGTGTTAAATAATTTATTATTATAAGGTCCTTGCATTTCTGGGATCACTTTGATATTGAATTTTTTTTTTTTTTTTGCTAATATGATATTTAGGATTTTTAAAGTGTTTTCATAAGATTAGTCTGCTTATTTTTTAGTGATATTTTGTTATTAGATTTATTATCTAGTTTCCTTTGTCTGTTCTTGCTCTGCTTTCCTTTCTCCCTCATCCTTTTCTGTAATTATTAAGCACCAAGTACAGAGCACTTCATACATATTGTTCACTACTGTTAGATTTTTTTTTTTTTTTAAGAAGTCAATCTTAAATAGAAAGGTGGATCAATGGTACAGAATAGAGGACACGGACACAAACCCAAATAAATACAATTTTCTCATACTAGACAAAGGGGCCAATAATACGCAATGGAGAAAAGATAGCCTCTTCAACAAATGGTGCTGGGAGAATTGGAAATCCATATGCAACAGAATGAAACTAAACCCATATCTCTCACCATGCACGAAACTAAACTCAAAATGGATTAAGGATCTCAGAATCAGACCAGAGACCTTGCATCTTATAGAAGAAAAAGTAGGTCCAGAGCTTCAACATGTCGGCTTAGGACCAGACTTCCTCAACAGGACTCCCATAGCACAAGAAATAAAAGCAAGAATTAATAACTGGGATAGATTCAAACTAAAAAGCTTTCTCTCAGCAAAGGAAACTATCAGCAATGCGAAGAAAGAGCCTACAGAGTGGGAGAAAATCTTTGCCAATCATACTTAAGATAGAGCGCTAGTCTCCAGAATCTATAAAGAACTCAAAAAACTCTACACCAAGAATGCAAATAATCCAATCGACAAATGGGCTAAGGAAATGAATAGACACTTCACAGAAGAAGATCTACAAACAATCAACAAACATATGGAAAAATGTTCAACATCTCTAGTAATAAGAGAAATGCAAATCAAAACCACCCTAAGATTCCATCTCACCCCAATTAGAATGGCGATTATCAAGAATACAAGCAACAACAGGTGTTGGCGAGGATGTGGGGAGAAAGGTACACTCATACATTGCTGGTGGGGCTACAAATTAGTGCAGCCACTCTGGAAAGCAGTGTGGAGACTCCTTAGAAAACTTGGAATGGAACCACCATTTGACCCAGCTATCCCACTCCTTGGCCTATACCCAAAGGACTTAAAATCAGCATATTACAGAGATACAGCCACATCAATGTTCATAGCTGCTCAGTTCACAATAGCCAGATTGTGGAACCAACCTAGATGTCCTTCAATTGATGAATGGATAAAGAAAGTGTGGTATATATATACAATGGAATATTACTCAGCCATAAAGAATGATAAAATTATGGCATTTGCAGGCAAATGGATGAAACTGGAGAATATCATGCTAAGTGAGATAAGCCAATCTCAAAAAACCAATGGACGAATGATATCGCTAATAAGTGGATGATGACACATAATGGGGGGTGGGAGGGGTTAGTGTTAGGGTTAGAGTTAGGGTTAGGGAGGGGGGCAAGAATGGAGGAAGGAAGGACTGTATAGAGGGAAAAGAGGGGTGGGAGGGTTGGGGGGGAAGGGAAAAAATAACAGAATGAATCAAACAACATTACCCTATGTAAATTTATGATTACACAAATGGTATGCCTTTATGCCATGTACAAACAGAGAAACATCATGTATCCCATTTGTTTACAATTAAAAAAAAAAAAGTCAATCTTAAAAGCCTAATTTTGCTCTTTGAGCACATTTTTTTCACTTGGGTTTTTACTCAAACACTTCAGGCAAGTTCTTCTGTGGTTCTTAGATGGATGTAGATCTTTGCTTGCTTAATGTATTTTTACACATTTCTTTTTCTTTGCTGCAGGATTTTCTCTTTCTAAAAATTCATATTTTGTACTTTAAAGCTTGTAGAGATATTACAGGTGTTACAAACAACACACAATAATTTGCCTAGTCTCAAGAAATTAGTGAAATTATAAGTACTAATATTCTAGCCATTATCAGAGTTAAGGTACTTTTATGAATTGTAAGTGTAATCATGTGGATTACAGTTGATTGTAGCATGTTATTATAGCTGCATATTGTTAGTATGATTAGTTTCATTCTTTTAACTTCCATTAACAAGTGCACTGTAGTTTTACAGTGATTGTAATGGAAGGTAATGGTTACATACTTCTGTATATAGGAAGACTATAACTTTATTGCTAAAGTGATCTGAAAAGTATTTTTAACTAGGTAATTAAGTGGTACCTTGATTTTATTTATTTTGATTATTTGCTCTCTTTATTCCCCTTCTTCCCTTTGATTCCTCACTATCATTGTTCATATAAACTATTTTTTTTTTTTGGTTAAACTCACATTTCCCCTTATCAAACTCATTAATCAACCTTACTATTTCTTGTTAAAACTTAACCTAGAATCTGATAAATGTTTTATCTTCTAAGCCTTTATTTTCTCTGATCTTTTTTTGGTACTGAAATTGAACCCAGGGGTGCTTTGCCACTGAGCTACATCCACACCCCTTTTTATTTTAATTTAGTTTTATTCTTTGAACTACTAAGCATTGAATGCGGTGGTATTCTACCATTGAGATATACCCCCAGCCCTCTTTTTATTTTGTGACAGGGTCTCGCCAGGTGCTGAGGCTGTCCTGGAACTTGGGATCCTCCTTTCTCAACCTTCCAGATTGCTGGGATTGCAGGCGTGCGCCCCACATCCGGCTATCTTTCATTATTTATATTTCATTTTCATTGTTACTTCTTTTTGTTCCACCAACCAAATTTCTTTCTAACATGAAATATAAAACTTCAACCAATTCTAAATTTGTAGGGAATTCTTTACAGGTGTTGATGAACATCTTTGAGGACAGTAGTACTTAATGCTTTCTTATGTATAATTCAGAGTGGCCTTGGTTTGATTGTAGTCATTGTTGGACAGGCGAGTATTTCATGTCAGTGTTTTTCTAGTATTTCTTGATTTTGTCCAGTTGGAAAAATAAGCTGGTATCATCAAATTACTTTAGGTTTGTGGAATTTTAAGAGTGCGAACATGCAGAAATAATTTTTTATAAGATTTTTTTTTTTTTTCTTTTTTCAGTATGGAAACCAGGGCCTCATAGCATGCTAGCAAATGCTCTACCATTGAGCTATGCCCCCAACTCTGTATTTTATTTTATTTTTAAAATAGCTTTATTTTGTTTATTTACTTTTATGTGGTGCTGCGGATCGAACCCAGAGCCTTACACATGGTAGGCAAGTGCTCTACCACTGAGCTACCCCAGCCCAAGCAGCCCTATATTTTAAAATAGTTCTATTAGTTTCCTTCTCACAACATGCTAGGGCCAATTTAACAAGGCATGTGTAAAGATAAAAAAGAAACCCTTTATTCTCACACTCAGCACAGAATACTTTTGTGACCAGATGTGAGGAGACCATTGCTGCCACCCTCAAGCAGTTCAGCGGACACAGAGTCCTATAATTCAGTTCAATTCTGATACCATCTACCAGGAGCTAAAGTCAAACCCCACAAGTTAAGAGCTCAGTCCCAGAAGACTGAGCCCCCAATTTAAAACATCAGTCAAAAGTAGTGGGTTATCACCTATACTTTGAACTGACCATCTGTAAATTGGTGTTCTTGCTATGTCCTCGTTGAGTTTGATTGATTTGCCGTGATGACTTATGGGACTCAAAGTAGCATCTTACTTAACATTTACCCAGTTTATTATAAAGGATACAGATGAACAGCCAGATGAAGAGATGAACAGGACAAGGTATTAGAGGAAATATACATAGCTTTCATGCCTTTTCTGAGTTCACACACTCCCAGTACCTCCATGATGAATTTCAGCAACCTGGAAAGTCATCAAGTATTCAAGAGTTTTCATAGAACTTTCTCTTCTTCCCCCTTCCCATAGATCCACAGTTATGACTAAAAGTGCCAATCCTCTAATCCTTTGGTTTTTCTTCTGACCAGCCCCATCCTAAGAATATCTAGGTGCACCAGACTAAGTCATCAGTTTATACTGCTAGCATAAACTCAGGTATGAGCAAATGGTATATATTATAAATAATAAGACCCTATTAGGAAATTTTAAGGATTTAAGAAGCTTGTGACAGGCACTGGGGATGAAGACCAAATATATTTTATATTACATCATTGCAAGTAAAAGTAAACCCTTAGAGGGAGGAAAAAACATTTGCCTAATACAGTTCTAAAAAGATTTTTTTCAGTGAGAAGTTTAAGAGAAAGAGATTTGAAAGAGATCTAAGACTACATTCCTGTAGTTTCTTTGTTGGTAGAGCAGTGTTTGGTAAACTGTGTCCCACTGACCAAATCCTTTCTAATGCTTGTTTTTATGAAACCTAAAATATAGAAAAAAAAATAACCAAAAGAAGAATAGTATTTTGTGATATGAGAAAATGCAATGAAATTCAAATTCTAGAGTCCATATATAAAGTTTCTTGAAACTCAGCCACACTCATTCATATATTATCTGTGACTACCTTTGTATTTAAAGAGCAAAGTTGAGTAATTGTAGGAGTCTTTGTGGGACTTACATGGTGAACTATTTATTGTTAAGCCCTTCACTAAAAAGCCTCTTCTCAACTGGGAGTGGTGGCACACGCTTATAATCCCAGCGAGGCCACTGCTCCCACTGAGACTGAGACAGTAGGATTGTAAGTCTGAGGCCAGCCTCAGCAATTTAGTGAGGTCCTAAGCAATTTAGCAAGACTCTGTCTTGGAGTAAAAATATAAATTAAAAAAAAAAAAACAGGGAGGATATAGCTTGGTGGTAAAGCGCTCCTGGGTTCTCTCCCCAGTACCAAAAGAAAAAGGGCTCTTTTCTTTGACTATGCTAAGTTTTTAAATGGGGCTTTAGCTTTCTAAAATGGCGGTAGTGTGGCTGAATTAATATTATTTTCCATCTCATAGTTGAATAGAGTATCTTTGATCAAAATTTATATGCATATATGTTTTAGTCCTTTTTTAAACCTAGGTTTGAATTTCCTGAAGCCATTTAAGGTATATATTTATTTATGTAGACCATTTTGGCTGCAAAATGAATGTTTCTTTCTAAATTGCGTTGCTCATAGTTGATCATGGACTTCTGTTTTTAAAGATGTATATACAGTACATATATCTATAGGGGCAATTTGAAGAATAATAAAGCCAGCACCCATATATTGACAGTTACTTTCTATGTTGGAAACAGCTTTTGAGTTAGTTGAATAAGTTGGCATTGCTTTATGGGTTTAATCCCCTCCCCCTGATAATTCTTTGGTTTTTTTTTTTTTTTTGGTGGGGCAGGGATGATAGACTGTGTTTCGCAATTGTAATCAATCTTATGTCATGAATCAATGGCCCTTTATGTTTACAGAATGTTTTATTCTTTAAAACATTCTGACATATTCATTCTTTTTTGGCACTTTTTACATGAATATTAGTTTGGTTAACATTTTCTGTTGGAAATAGGAATGAACTAGATGTACATGGAACAGAGAATTCTTGACTACTGTTTTAATTTTATTGTGTAATACTGTTGATACTCCAGATTTTACTGAGTCACAATAGAAGTGAGGCATATGTGGAGGTTAGGGAGGAGCAAAAATTAAAACACTGAATTTTTCCTTTTTAAAAGAATAATTCATAACTATTATTACTGTATTTTGGGACCCTTGAAATCTTTATTAATTTTTAAATTTTATCTTAGATGGCTACATCCCAACATATCCAGAAATCTCATGCCAACCTATCTAGAAATCTAATGCATAATACTGACATTTCCAAGGAATTTTCTGTGTAAGCTTGCTTCCTGTTTTTATTTAAAATTTTTAAAATCCTTTTTTTTACCCCATTTATAAAACGGCTATTTATCCACAGATTTCTTCTTTCCTCCTTTGTGAATTCTGTCTTATACTCTTCCTTCCTGCCCCACTCAGACAAACTAGTTGAAAGGGTGGACTTCCATATGAATTAGTGTTTACCATGAGGTGGAACCTCAGAAGTGGGGCAGAATGTTCCTGAGTGAAATGAGAGGAGGATGAACTGGCAGTGATATCTTGGTGAAAGGAAGAGCACTTGGTAGCATGCCACCTGGGATCAGAATTTAGGAGGTGATAGAATTTAAGTGACTTGGTTATACTTGGATTGGGCAAAAGATAAGAGCCTTCACTTAGCTATGCTAAATAAACATGCATAAAAAAAATACTTAGAGGTCCAAATTAGCCCTTACACATCAGTCTAGTGTTTCTCCTCAAATTAATTTTTGTACTTTGTCTGTTACTACTGGTATCCTACAAATTGATATACAGAAACCTCTCTAAAAACAAACTTGTAAGTTCACATTGACCAGAAGGGAAATACTTATGATACCTGGATGTGCTTGTTTCAAATCTATGTGTGGGTCAATCCTCAAAAAACTTTTTAATGAATTTTTGAAAGGTTACATTAAACAAATTTAAAAGAGTTCTGAGATTTTTCTTCCTTCTTTTGAGTGCTCACAAATTTTAAAATAGGCATACCTTTCTGTCAAGCATTTTTCCCCCTCAAGTAGAAATTTTATTTTTTAATTCTTTCTGAATTTAAAACACATTGTTATAGGCAACTCACTCTCTCTTTCTTTCTTGACAACCTCTACAAGTATGATAGAGAACTAATTAGGGGCTGGGGAGATAGCTAAGCTGGTAGAGCGCTTGCCTGGAAAGCAGAAGGCCCTGAGTTGGATCCCCAGTACCGCAAAAAGAACTAATTAGCACACTAATTAGTCTCTGCTTTGATTTTGTGCAGATATAATTTTATCTTAACTAATAACACTTTCATCAGTTTTAGCCTTTACTTTCTTAAACTCCTAGCTAGCCTCCTTCTGACAGAGCATTAAGTTAATAGGAAACATGTTATTGCTAATTTTCTAATTATACATTAAAGTTTGTTTTATCTCATTACTTTATTATATCTTTTGTCATTTGTACTTAAGTTTTAACTAATTTAATACTGTTTTTCCCTTCATTAAAGTAAATATTCCCTTCTAAAAATAAAGGAAAGTAGAGAAAAATAAAAGGAAGAAAACCAACTATCCCTAGCCCTATTACTCAATGATAAAAACTGTTTTGTTTTTTAATTTCCTTTGGATCCCCTGCACGCACAGTCTGTGGTAGAGTGGTGAACAAAAAAGGTAGTCTTTATATTCAAAATATTGAACATGTAGTATCCTTGGACAATTATTTTTAAAAATTAATTTGTTTTACAAGAAATACATAAATAGTATCTTCACGAAGAACATAGATAAAGTTTGTTTCTAATTCCTTCTCTCCCTCATTTTCCTAGCAGTAACCACTTTGAGCAGCTTATATGTCATTTTTTTCTGTGATTTTCGTATGTATAATTATAAACAGAAAATGTTTTTTAAAAATGTAAAAACTGTTACACAGTATTTGCAGTTAACTTTTTCATTCAGCTTGCTGGTATGTGCCAATCCATCCTAGTCTTTTACATTGCTTTCATTTTATTGCTTAAAGATAATTTAGCCATTTCCCATCATTGAACATTTTAGAATTCCAATTTTTTGCTATTGCAAAGAGTGTTCCATCTGTTTGTACATGGCTCCTCATGCAAATATGCAACTGTTTCTCTAAGGCAGATAAAAGGAAGTGGAATTAGTAGATCATAGGAGGTTTTGTGGTAATTCTTGATATTTTACCATTCTTTTTTTTTTTTTTTTTTTGGTGCTGGGGATCAAACCCAGGGCCTGTGCTTACAAGGGATATTTTACCATTCTTAAAATTTACCTTTGAATAATTTATCTTCACCGCCCTCCCAACTGACATTCTTAATATTTTATTTTATCCTTCTTAAGTCTAACAAATTAGACAGTGTTTTTGATATATTACTTTTAGCTTTTTATTGTGAAAAAATTAAACATACATGAAAAACTAAATGAGTAATGAAATCCTATTATTCCCATCCCTAACTTTCTATAGTTATCAACATTTTGTTAGTCTAGAGTCATGTTTCCTTTTCTGTGCCTCCCTTCCTGCAGAATATCATCATCATGAAGTCTGAATACTTCAGAATGAATCTCATGAAGAGATTTAATAAACACTATAGTGTCATACCTCAGTATGACCAAATTAGCAGTAATTCCTTAATATTATCTAATACCTAGCACATGTCAAAATCTCCATTATTTAAAAAATGACATTTATGATTTATTCTGTCTTCAGGGTTATTGTTTCCTAGGAGCCTAGTTTTAAGTTGACAGTGATTTTTCTCTCAATATCTTAAGGATACTGCTTACTGACTTCAGTTGCTGCTGTCAAGAAGACTCCTGATATTCTAATTCTCACTCCTTTGCCTTCAGTGTTCTGCAGTTTTACGATTCTTTGTCTGGGTTTGTTGATCTTGCAATGGGTCTGAGGTTCCTTTTAGCCAGTTCTGGGAAATTTTTAGCTCCTACCTTATTATTTAGAACTTTTATAAAGTAACAAATATACATCCAAAGTCATATAAGAGATATGTACCTGTAAAATGTATACACCTTGATTATAAAGCAAACCTCTAGCTAACCTCTTCGTGCGTCTAAAGTAGAATATTTAAAGTACCTCAGAACATCCCCCTGCCCAATACACATTGCCATTTGTAACCCTTTCTCTTTTTTTCAGAGATGATCTCTATTCTGACTTTTATCACCTTACGTACATCCCTAGAATACAGCCTTCTTTTTCTCTTGCTATTTATGTGACCAACATTCACATTCTTTATGTGCCTTGCTGATTTCGCTCAAAATTGTTTGTGTGGGATTCATCTATGTGTTGTATAGCTATGGCCTTTTATTTTCGGTCATTATTTCTTCAAATATTTTTTCTTATCCTTTTTTTCTTTCCCCTGTCCTTCTAGTACCCCCATTATGTGTTTGTTGATGTGAGGGTCTGTATTTTTAAAAAAAAATTTTTTCAGCTTTATTTTGGAGAGTTCAGGTTTGCCAGTTCTTTCTTCTGCTATCTCAGATGACATTTTGAACTCCTGTAGTGAATTTTTTCCAGTCATTGTGCTTTCCAACTCCAGAATTTCTATTCTTTTTTTTTTTTTTTTTTTCTCCTTCAAGAGTTGGGGTCTTCATATATTGCCCAGACTGACCTCAGCTCAAGTGATAGTCCTACCTTGGCCTCCCGAGTAGCTGAGATTACAGACATGCACCACTGTGCCCAGTTTGGTTCTGTTCCATAGTGTCTCTTTAGTGATTTTTTTTTTTTTTTTATGTGCCACTGTAACCATACCTTTCTTCTTTGATTATGGCTTCATTTAGAGTTATTAATTAATTAATTTGGTATCAGGGATTGAACCCAGGGGCACTTAACCACTGACCCACATCCCCAGCCCTTTTTATTTTATTTAGAGACAGGGTCTCACTGAGTTGGTTAGGGCCTTGCTAAGTTGCTGACACTAACTTTAAACTTGCAGCCCTCCTGCCTTAGCCTCCTGAGCTACTAGGATTATAGACATGGCCTGACTCTTAGTTTTAACATGTTGTGACTCTTTTAATACCATTGTCTGTTAAGTCTATCATCCACTTGCTCTTGCAGGCTGTATTTTTTACCTGCATTTTTTTCCTGGTACATGGGTTGTACTTTCCTATTTCTTTGCTTAGCTTTTTGTTGTTGTTGTTTTTGTTTTTGTTTTGTTTTTTTGGAAGCTGAGTAGTTATACTGTAGCAGTTCTGGGTACTGGTCTCCTAACTCCCATCATCCCCTTCAAGAGTTCATTGTTATTTGCTTATTTGTTTACTGACTAGATAGACTATTGCATGCAGTATTAAGCTTCTTGCAGTGTTACTTCTTGAGGGAACAGACTTGGGTTTGCCCACATGTACCCTGAAATGTCAGTGGGTTCCCTAACCACACCAGGTTTTAAGCTCCATTTGTTTCTGGCTGACTGCTTTGTTGTCTTTATCAGCACCCTGGGACATAAAATAAGTCTCAGACAGATCTTGGAATTTGTTCAGACCCTAGGAGAGCTCATCCTGGTTCTTTTATTCCCTGGATTTCATCTGCAAACGAGCTGCTCTGCAGTTTAACCTGTACTTTAGATCTCTTCCCAAATTACCTTTCACTTCATTCTTCTTGGGCTTGAGATTGCCTTCAGGCCTGAACTTCATAGTATTGCAAATGGAGTCAGTACTTTTGGGAAGAGATCAGACCTATCTCTGGGGACATGTTATATTATGTGAGATGGCTTGTATGCTTCTTTATAAGATTTATATCTTAGAAAAATAAAATACAAATGTTTTACTCAATATTTAGCAAAGTGGAGGAGAGGTAGGAAGCAGCCCCACATGGTTAATTTTTCTGTTAACACAATTTAACCTTTCAAGAGAGAGACTTTTAAGTTCTTAGGTAGATATTTTTCTAAAACATTTAAGAAGATTTCCAGACCTCCTAAAGGTATTACAGAATCCTGAGTTCTGTTTCATGTGTACATACACCCACCCAGAAACACAAACACATATGCACACCCACATGAATATTGGGACTTTAGTACCAATTTAAAAGGGGTAATAGGTATTATTCTCATACTTAGTTGCTTTCCTTTTTTGTTTATCAAACTATCTATAGCTATTGTGAGTCTGTTTTGTGTCTTTGTATAATTCATCTGATAACATACTTTGTGAAATATAAGTCTAATACAGAAGCAGTGGACAGCTTAGTGCTAGTCTTTATTTTTGAAGAGTGTTGTCAGTTATATAACTGATATAAAAATTCATTCCTTTTTTTAGCTCTTTTGTGGAATATGTGAGTGCTTAATAATTACTAGCAGCCTTATTGTATTTGCTTGTTTTGCCATAATAAATGGGATGTACCAGTATCTTTTTGGTTCTATTCCATTGAGAATAGATGATGAAGTAAACAACAGTTTTCATAGTTACAAAAACACTGGTTAAATGAAATTTAAGGTATGTGGTATTGTAATCATATGAGAGATCTTGGAAAAAATTTATAACTTATAGTCTATGTATATGGTTTCTTGTGAGAATTTTAAAGATTCTATTCTAGATAACAGTATATATGTGTTTATGTTTATAAATAGCTTTTAATTATGTATAATTACAGAATACATGTAGTGTAGTTAGCATGTAATTCCAAAGCAACTATCAGTGAAGTTGCATCACACATGCATTTATCTTATTAGAAATTCAGCTAATCACTTTTGTGATTTTTTTACTATGACAAAATATGTAACAACCATTTTAATTAACCATTTTTTAGTATACAATTTAGTGACATTAAGTATATTCACAACATTGTGTAACCATTACTATTGTCTGTTTCCAGAAGTTTTTTGTTCTCCCAAGCAGAAATTCTGAACCCATTAAATCATTAAGCTTTCCATTCCCCTGCAACCCCTACTCAAAATCTCTCTGTAAATTTGCCTTTTCTTGATACCACATACAAGTAAATTCATAAAATACTTGTCTTTTTTGTGACTGACTTATTTTACTAAGTATAATGTTTTCAGAGTTCACTCAGCATGTATCAGAATCTGATTCCTTTTATGGCTTAATAATCCCTTGTATTGGTATACCTTGTTTTGTAATAATCCATTGTATTGGTATACCTTGTTGTTAATGGACTCGAATTATTCCCACCCTTTGGCTATTGTGAATGTTTCTGTGAACATCAGTCTATAAGTAGCAGTTCAAATTCTTGCTTTCAGTTCTTTGGGTATATAACTAGAAGTTGAATTACTGGAATATATGCTAGTTCTGTGTTTAACTTTTTGATTAACTTCCAAATTAGTTTCCACAGTGGCTATACTACTTTACCTTCTAAATATATATATATAAAATTTTTAAAAGAGTCCTAAACATAAAACCATGTATATAGCACTATATAAGTGGTGAGGAATTTTTAAGCCTAATTTTTGTGTATGTAGTTTTAGTTTTATGCAGTTACCTTATGGTATCTGAGATTTTGGGGTAGCAACATTATTATTCATGTCAGAATTTAAATGAGTTGTTACCACAAGTTGTACAGTGATATAGAGAACAACAACTCAGGTAAAAATTTGCTGTGGAATATAGTTTTGGGGAAAGCCATGTCATTTTATTTCAGGGGCATTTTCACTTCACACCTAAGTTTATTGGAGCTACAACTTAAGTAGTCACAATTTCTGTCTTGGAAAGGGCATGGGTTTTGAAGTTGGCAGTCTTATTTTTTAGCTCTAACTTTAAAACTTTAGCTTCAGTTATGTCTTTTGGGTATATGTTCTCATCAACTCACTGTGAGGATTAGATAATAAGAAAATGAATATTTTTTTCTATAGAATTAATTGCTGAATCAAAAACTGATCATTTCTATCCTAAGCACCTCTGTATCAATCAAATTAGCTTTACTTTCCCTTTTCATAAATAAAATAAATATCTTTTACTTTGTATCTTGTTTCAACTTACTGTGTTTTACATTCATTTTAATATTAGTAGACTAGCTTATAAAAAATTATTCTTCTCTAAGTGAAAATGTGAGCCAGAGTATTAAGAGGGGAGAGTTTATCTCAAAGATTATTTTAAAAATTTAGTTCAGAGGGATTGCATTTGACACTTTCTCTATACCTGAAATTCCTTAAAAGTTTGTGTCTGTTCACATTTTTGAGAAATTAAAGTCCTAGAGCTTTTGATCTTATCCAAGATCATAGCTACTTGGTCATAGCTAGATGAAACAAAGTCATCTTTTTTTCTTTACATTTCAGTGTTCTTCCATATGAGACTGTCTTCCTACATTTTACCACTCAGGATTACATTTGGTAACCTGCTGTGTGGCATCTCTCCATGGTGCTAGAAGTATGCAGATGTACCTGCTTTTGTATATTAGGTATACTTCTTGCTTCTTTATCCCTTTCCTTCCCTCTAAATGGGAAGATACATAGTCTTGCAAACTTTTTTAAAATTAAAAAGCAAATAGAAACAATTAAAAAGCAAAAACTTCAGTGTGTCATCTTTTATTTATACTCATATACTTTCTAGAAAGATTTTCAGTTCATAAACCCCAGTATGTTGTTTCCTTCCCATCATTCCATAGATTCTTTTACTAAAACTCAAATAAGCTGCAGTTAAGCAAAAGCTGAATTATAGGCAAAGGTATTAAAAGTATAGTCAGCACTTCTTTATTATTTCAGTTTAGTTTCCTGTTGGTAGAACCTGTATTTAAGCCTGTATTTTCTACAGGTACAGTTTTTGAATGGCCAGATTGGAGGATTCACTAGAAAATAGCTGTACACCTTACTTTTATACATGAAGATATCTGATAGTGGCAAATCCAAATCTGTAGCTCAGGAGTGCTAAACTGTTTACCAATACATGTTCAATGTATTTCTTTTTAAACACTTTTATTGAAATAATTATAGAGTCACAGGGGAAGATACCATTTCATTGTATTTTTTCCTAATTATTAACAAAAGTCAAAAGTTTCTTAAGGAAAATGAAAGCAGTTTCTCTTTTTTTAAGTTTGGCCACATGATTTATGAAAATAGCGTTTTTTTCCAACAATTGAGATAATACTGATTTTTCTAAAAAAAAAAAATTAATCACCTACTTACTGCCTTTTTTTTTTCTGATTTGATAACATTGTGATGTCCAAACTTCTGTTTTTTTTTTTTAGTGAAGCAAATATTTGTATCTACACTTCTCTCTATATATGGCTTCTAGATCTATACAGAAGTAAATATATATATATATATTATATATATAATATATATATATATAAATGTTAGTGTCTATCTTGCTTTTTTTAAATGCATAACTTTAGACATATTTCTGAGTCAACACATATCTACCTTATGGCTTATCTTAATTTGGGGAGGTGGGGCAGGGACTGAACTCAGGGACACTCAACCAGTGAGCCACATCCCCAACCCTATTTTGTATTTTATTTAGAGACAGGGTCTCACTGAGTTGCTTAGCACCTTGCTGTTGCTGATACTGGCTTTGAACTAGTGATCCTCTTGCCTCAGCATCCTAAACTGATAGGATTACAGGCATGTGCCACCGTACCCTTCGGCTTTTCTTAATTTACTTAATGATTCCCCTATTGATGTATGGTATGTTGTTTGCAGTTTTCTATCTTATGAACATACCAAACTACTTGGTACATGTGTACATTTATGTAGAAAATCTTCTTAGTTGATATAAGGGAGTGGATTAAAGCTTATTGTGAGGCAAAGACTTCCTGAAAAGAATCCGGACAGCACTACTTAATAGCTGTGTAACTTAAAGCAAGGTAATAGATTTCCATTTCCTCCCATCAAAATGGGACTGGATTAGTGATAATCTCTACTTTTGAAGTAGGGGAACTAACTTCTTTGACAGACTAATAGGACAAATAAAAGCTATTTTGTTGTTGACTAAATAAAGAAGTTGATCATCTTTTCATTTATCATAATCAAATCACTTGTAATTCTCCTGTGAGAGTGTTTAGCTCTAACCTGTTTTCTGTGGCAAGAGCTTGATATTAACATGTACGCTAGATGATTGAAATTTATCTTTTCCATTTGGTTTCTTGTAAATTGTGACATATTTTTAGCATGCTATCATACTCCTTTAGGTAATGTGGCAGTTTTACTAGCTTTTAGGTCAGAGTTGATATATTTAGAGTGTTTTTAAAGAGGAAGATGCTTCTTTATCTTATTTTCATAAAATAATTAGTAAAATAAATACTTCTATAAGTTATTACTAAATGTTTTCTCTAAAGAAAGGAAGTTTTTATATTTCTGTTGAATGCAAAAAAAATTATTGTCAGGTCTTTTGTATTAATATGCAAAATTTTTCATAAATCTTAAGATTAGAGCTGAAGTTAATATTCTCTCTCTCTTCCACCCCATTCCATACTCCCCCACCTTTTTTTTGGCAGTACAAGAATTGAACCTAGGGGTGCTTCACAAGTGAGCCACATTTCTGGCCCTTTGTATTTTTTATTTTGAGACAGGGTCTTGCTAATGTTGCCCAGGCTGGCCTGGAATTTGCAGTCCTCCTTCATCATGTTCTCAAGTTGAGTTGCTGGGATTACAGGCATGCCACACCTAGTTTTTTCTAAATTTTTCAATGATGTGATTCTTGATTATTGGGCATGCCAATTTTTTTCCAGTAGTAAACAGTCTTTTTTGTTTCTTATGCAGGTCTTCAAAGTTCTACATTTTAGCTCTCAGTGCTGAACTTCCTTCTCCCTTAAATTATTATAAACTTTTGCTGCTGTTTAATAAACGTGAAGATGTCTCGAAGTCCTGATGCTAAGGAAGACCCTGTGGAATGCCCTCTTTGCATGGAGCCCTTGGAGATAGATGATATCAACTTTTTCCCTTGCACCTGTGGCTACCAGATTTGCCGATTTTGTTGGCATCGAATTCGCACTGATGAAAATGGACTTTGTCCTGCATGTAGAAAGGTATATACTTCAAAATAACCTTATAGTTATTTAACTGTACAGTTTTAATTGTATAGTTTTTTACCCTCATGAATATGAGTAATTGGTTTTAAAACAATACAAACCTCAGGTGAGATTATATGTAGCATTATATCTTTAAGACATAATGAGGTGGAAGGAACACTGCCCTAGGAGTCAGAGTCAATTCTTGACTTTGTTGTTAACTAGCTATGTGACCTTTGTGAAGTTAAATAACCTCTCTAGTTGAGGAGATGGACAGTCAGTGGGGCTTGCTATTAAGAGATTAGGAATAGAAAAATGAATTTGCATAGGATGATGTTAAATTGGAAAAACTTACTCTGTATTTTGTTGGGGAGTTCATTTCTAGTACAGAATAGGTGACAAGTTAAGATTTTTATTGAAAGAGGTTAAAATGACAGAGAAATCATGGTTCAGAAGTCAAAAACTGCTTATTTGTTAAGCCCTTGCTACAATTCTAGGCTGATATTGCAGTTCCTATTTTATACTTGTCCAGAGTCACCAACTTCTGAGTAGTGGTTTTGGAATTCAGATACATTTTTGAATATACAGTCTTTTTTCCTGAAATACTGTGTTATTGAAAGCCCCTTCTAAGTCTAAAAATGTGTGATTTTTTTTTAATGTTCCATGGATTTCATTATTTTGATTAACAACTGCAACACAGCTCCAGTGTAATAAATGGAACTATGAGGGTAGGTAGGTCTTTTACATTTCTATTTAAAAGATTTATTTGTGACCTTAGGGATTCAGATATCTGTTATGTTATTATGAAATTTGTCTTCACTTTCATATTGTATGATTTGAACTTTGTTTTCTAATTATCTTATTTCAAAGAACTTTTGTGTTCATTACTTCCAAATTTTGAAAAAACCAAAACATACTTTGCTTATCTAAAATTTAGAAATAAACTATTTCTGACCTTTTTTACCTGAGGATTTATAAGAAATGTCATAAAGTGATGCATAATCCACTTTTATGTATTTTTAAAAATCTAATGAGTGCATGATTTATATCACAAATAAAAGATCTATTTAGGTGTTAATACAGTTCATATAGTTATATAGTTAAATTGTACATATAATACACACATATATATACATATATAATGTATAATATAATATACCTATTAATGTATAATATATACCTATAGCATGTATTTATATAAAATACGTAATATATAGTTAATATACGCTAAGAAATGTGCATACAAAGGTAAATGAAAACTTTAGAATTTACTTCAGTCAAAAATATATACATTTTTATGAATTTTAAGTGTTTTACTCATGTTTTTGAAATAAGTGCTCAGTCATTCAAAAGACAACAGTCATATTGAACTATTTTATTGAAAAGAGTGACTCCCAGAATCACTCAGGGCTCTAAGCAGTGTAAATTTGATTGACTTCACAAAGTATTCTCTCTTAATAGATTCGGAGAAGCTCATCAGTGGGCCCATGAGCTGAATGTGTTTATCAGGGACCAAGTTAGTCTTTAATCTCTGGAGACCAGCCCCACTGGCTATGTTTGCCAAGAGGAAAATCACAAATGTTGCTAGAGGCCTGAAGAAGGCAATGAGGCTGCAGTTTACATGTAACCCAACTCTGTAGGAAGAAGGCCTACAGAGGCCTGTAAGGTAGCCTATCGAGATAGTGAGTAAACTTGGAGCTTTAAGTGGGGAATTGTTTGAAGTGAGCTCTGGTTTTGGCTCTCAAGAGAAAACCTGCCCTTCTACAGGGAGGTTTAAGAGCTTTGAAAAGCAAAAGCCAAGAAAGCTTAGTGTTGCTCTTTGTCATAGCTGCTAAACAGACTACTTGGTCATTTTTAGACTGCCTTTTTATCTCATCATGTCCCCTGACTTTTTAATTTTTTTCTTCTCACGATGCCTGGGATCAAACCCAGGTCCTTGTGCATGCTAAGCACATGCTCTACCACTGAGTTATATCCACAGCTTGACTGCCTTTGTGCACTTTGTGCAGCATTTCTAAGAAAAATACCTGGTGGAAACAGGAGATGTGGAAACATAGGTGGTGCAGTGACATCATGTAATATTCAATCACATGAAAACCAGAGCCTAGACAAGGAAATGTGAACTTCAACAGAAGTGTTACTGTTTTCATCTAAAAAATAATAAAAGGTATTGTGTTCATGAAATAAGAACAAGATGGTATAAAAAAGAACATTCAATAAACAATAACCATAGTTATTGAGAATTAAAATATAGTAGCAGAAATAACTTAATGAAAGCATTGGGAGATGAGATCAAGAAAATCTTTGAGAAAGCATAAAAACAAGAGATGTGGAATATTTGAGAAAAATCAGCATATTTGAGGATCAGTCAGAGGTCAAATACCAAATAATTAAGTACTCTAAGAGACCATAGTGATACAGAGGGGAAATAATTATCAAATATATGGTGGAAGAATATTTCCCAGAAACAAAAGACATGTCTTCTGATTGAACAGGCCTTTCAAGTGCCTAGCACTTTTATTTTGAAATATCAGAATACTAAAGGTAACAGAAGTTCTATGAATTGCAGAGCAGAAAAAAGTAGGTCGCATGTAAAAGACCAAGAATCAGAATTGTTTCAGATTCTGATCTTTGTTATCCACCTGTGAAATAAAAATTATGGTCCTAACTCTTGATTTAGAGAGATCAAAATGAAAATTATGAATTATTTTGAATCAGTAATTATAAAATGACTTACCAACAGTATCTAGAGTGAGGCCAGCTTATGAAATCAGAAGAGAAAGAAATGCTCTGGTACAGTGGAAGGCAGGGGAGTAAGCAGAATTTAGTGAAATGGGAAGAAAAAGAGTTCAGTAAAAGAGCTGATTCTCTAAAAAGACCAGTAAAATAATCAAATTCTTGGCAAGTCTAATAAAAATAAAAGGAAAGTTGCAAGTAAACAGCATTTGGAATCAAAGTGAGAACATAATAACACATATGGAAGAAATTAAATAATTACAGTAGACGATGTTAATTAGTAATTTGGCAATTTATTTATATGCCAAATTAACATTCGCCACAGGCAGCATCTAGCATTAGTTGGATACATAATACACAATAGTAACTTTTTTTTGACATGTGCCAAATATTTATTCTTTTTTTAAACAATTCTTGTGATGCTATATTCCTAGAAATTTAATATGTGATTCAGTCAAAACATTTAACGTATGTCTATTTATGTTCATCTTTGAAATACTTGTATAACTAGTTTTATGGGGCTTGCTCTCTACAGTTACTCTAATTATTCCTTTATAGTCTACCCCCCTTCTTCATTTCACTGTCAGTTTTTTATTTTCCTGATTTAGGTAGTGTGTGTATAGAGGAACTGTCATGGAATGCATGCTTTTTCAATTTTTAATGAAATTCTTGGACAAGTCAGAAATAATAAGCCTTTGTGTATTTGTCATTTGTGTCTGTATTAATCAGCATATCTTTTATTTTCCAGAAAAATTTATATTTATTTCCTTTGAACAATAGTGATACATAACTTCACAGATGTTAAAATTAAAAAGCTAGTATTTATAACTTTCCTTAATTTGAAGGGTAAATTATGGTAAAATAATTTATCTTATTCTCTTGGTATCTTTCACAATATGTAGCAGTTATGTTTCAACAAAATTGACTTGGAAGCCTAATAGAAGTATATTAAAAAAAAAAAAATGGAAATGGCAAAGGAAAAAGACAGTGTATCCCAAGATTATATATTCACCATAGTGGTGCAGCAGTAATATGCTTGGCAAGAGTTGGTATTGCTGCCTAATTTTTCTTACTTGTTACTTTCCATCACTTTTTGTGTTTATCTTTTGCTTTTATACTGCAGTGCTTCATGTTAATCAGGATTTTACAGTGTTACTAGGATGCAAAACAAGGAAGAAACCTTAGAGTGTTTGTCAAATTCCATGTTTTCAGAAGAATCTGAGTCCCAGAAAAGTTGCATCAGTGCTTTTCACACACTCTGATCAAGAACTGGAGTTTTGTTTTCTTTCTGTCCTCCAATCTGTTGAGGACTGATAAAGGGTCTCATTATACATGCATAATCTGCTTCTGTTATACAATGTACCACATTGATAAATATTTTATTCTACAAAGAAGAGTCTGACTGATTATGTGTGTGAATGTGATGGCAGTAGTTTTTAAATACTTACTCTTAATATTTTACTTTTCTTATCATGGTCCTGTAAAACACAATGCATGGACCCCACTTTAAAACTAGAAGCAATCCATATGTTTGATCCATTCATCACCATTTTTTATTTTAATCCCCGAAGGTATTCAGAACTGTAAAAACACATGTATAAAACTTCTATAGCAATAAAAAGAACTTTCATAACAATTACAAAAAAGTATAAAAATCAATCATATATAAACCAATTAAAATATCTTCCTATATAAATTTTTCATGTACACATAAAGCTGTTTTCTCCTTCAAGATTTGGGGATGATTCCTTTTGGAGGGTTTACTGTTGAGTTCATTTGAAAGCTGTTGCTTTTCACTAGCATCTAGAACTTTCATTTTGAGGTAGAGAACAGCTTTTCTATGTGTAAACAAAAAAATTAGAATGAGCTTATAAAAAATATTTTAATTGGTTATATGTGATTGATTTTTGTGCTTTTTTGGTACTTGTTATATAAGTTTTATACTTGTGTCTTCGCAGTTCCAAATATCTTCAAGGGATTAAAATCATCTGGTCAGGTAAATAAAATTGGAAGGAGATAATACAGGTACGGAAAAGTTGAGAAAGACTGTGTGGTTGATTGAGGAATTGAACTTTCTTTGATAGATCTTAACCATTTGGACCCTTAAATGAAAATGCAAGAAGTAAATTAATTTTCATCCAAAAATGTACTTTTTAAAGAAAATTCATGATGCTAAATTTCTAATTTTAGTTAGTAGTTTAGTGTTTATTTTGCAAATATTTATTAAACTTTTAAAAGGATCCATTCTGTGTAACTTCATATTTGATCCTGGAGTCCTGAGGATCATGCAAAAGTCAGGTCACTGAGCCACCTATTTTGTTGTCTCCTACTCACAAGTTGAAACATGCCAAATAGAACCAATTAGCTAAGAGGTTCAGATTTTGTGATGTGGGAGTTAAATGGCATAGGTGCCAACATCTTTATCAGGTATATAGTTTTTTGATGATATGGTAAAGTATAAAAGTATACAATTGTCTTTAAAAGCAGCAAGTTGAATTCGAAAGTAGGCATAAAAATGGGCATAAAAGATAAAGAATTAAGTTGTCAGAGAACTCAAGATAATAATACTAGTAGCAGTTGAGGAACATAAAGGGAAATCTCATACTTTCTTAATCGCTGCCATCATTATTCTGGTTACTATTCACAAGTTTGAGGGGTTTTTGTTATTTACTTACATATGAAGAGATGAAAGTAACTTTGTATTAAAGACATTAGGAAGGTTTTAGGTTTCTGGACAGTATCTTCATTCTTTTTCTTCTCACTTTTTTTTCTTGTTGGCACAATTTCTCTTGTCCCCTACTCCCATATTCTGATAGGCACAATTCCCCAACCAATTCTGATTCCTGTTTCTTGGAATCTCTTCATATCTAGTTTTTAATATTGCATTTAATGTACCATCTTCCATTTATCATTAGCAGTATTTATTATAGTAATCAATAACTTTGAATGCTAAGGGCAGGATATGATTTTAGTCACTTTATAAGTATATTCTCTTCTAACTCTTACGGAAACCCTCTGGCTACAGTACCGAGATTTCTGTTTTACAGATGAGAAGAATGAGGCAGAGAGGTCACATGATCTCAGATAGGGTGAGCTAGGATTCAAAACCAGGCACTCTGACTCCAGTATTTGGACTCCTATAGCCCTGACATTAGCAATGGGAATGAAAATAATACCACAATTTTGAGAAGGAAAAGATAAAGACACAAAATAGTGAAATTGCTAGTTTATTGAGGGTTTATTATGTGCCAGGCACAATAAGAATAGCTTTTTTAGTGTTACTTTATCTTTACATCAACCTTTAGGATTATTTTCATTTTACATATGAGTTTACTGAATTATAAAGTTTAAGTTGCTCATTGTTACATGACTAGTGTTAAAACTGAATTCAGATGCCTGAGTCAGTATCTAGGTATTATTGCTTGCCAGTCTTTCACTCTCAGATTGAAATGTATTAAAGAACGAGTGTATGACTTTTAGCATGTGGTAGATTTTCATTAAGTATTTGTTGATTATTATATGTAAATCCCATATTTAGGTAAGAAAATGTATAGTCTTTGCCTCTTATACAGCACCTTAGAAGGTTCCCTATAAACTGTATACTAGGCACTGTGGGGAATACCAAGACTGGGTGTTAGTGGTGGTGATGGTTGCTTAGAACCTTTGGCATTTTAATGCTAAAAGTGGTCTGTGCTAAGTTCCAAAATGTATTTTAATGACTTTAATTTGGTATTTAACTTATTAAATAAAAACAATTTAAGTAATCTATGCAGATAAAAAAAGGGAAATTACAACAACCTTATACCTACCATCCAGAATTGGACACTGGTTATTCATTCAGTTTTTTATTTAATGCTAATGTCTGTCTGTTTTATGCTTAAAGCCATATCCAGAAGATCCAGCAGTTTATAAACCACTCTCCCAGGAAGAACTGCAAAGGATAAAGAATGAGAAAAAACAGAAACAAAATGAGAGAAAACAGAAAATATCAGAAAATCGCAAACATTTGGCTAGTGTACGTGTTGTACAAAAAAACCTCGTCTTTGTTGTAGGTCTGTCCCAGCGCCTAGCTGACCCAGAGGTAAGTCCTCTTCTGTTTCTTTGTCAACTTGACATTTTTTTCTGTGTGTTTGCTGGTTTGGAAATAATAGTTGACCCTGTTCAACTGTAGGATCCCTCTGAAAATACGAAACGTTGGAGAACATAAGAAATGACTTTTTAGTGATAGCTAAGGAACCGGTGACCAGTTATGATCTTAGACAAACGTCTTATCTCTTTCTTGGTCTCAATTTCTTTGGTTGTAAAATTAAGGAGTTGAACTAGATTTCTGAAGTTCCCTTTAGTCTGCAAGTGGATAATGATTCTATTTTTGCTCTTAATGGTAACATGTGACATGAATACTCTTGATTCTTTCCTCTTTTCTGTAGCAGCGTTAAGGACTAACAATGGAGATGCAGTTACTTGAACCCACCAGAGATCTTAATGATCTGGTTTTTTTTGTTGTTGTTTTTTAAAATTCTACCCAAATAGTAATTGTCAGTTTTTTAGAACTGTACAGTATGATGTCACTATCCTGAATTTATTCATTCTAATACAATTTTAGGAAAAGGAGGATAATTTGATTAAGTGAAATAAAGGACCAAGTTCTTTGTTATTCATTTGGGGCAGGGTAAATTTTAACTTTTTTGTTTACTACCTGTTTTTCTTTCCTTCTGCCACCAGCCTGATTGAAGTATTATTGAGTTTATATTTTATTTGTAGCCCATGGACATGCATCTTCTAATTTTTAATTTTTTATATACTATGAGGTGCTGGCTAGATTGTTGGGAAGGCAACTACAAATTGATTGACAGCCACAGTGTTCAGTAGGAGAGAACTGGGTTTGGGGATTCTTCCAAAAGGACTCCTTGAAATGGTTGAAGTAATATTCTTCATGGTACCAATTAGAAGGAGAATTGTAGTAAATGTGCTTAAGAATGAAGGAATATTTGAACTTGGCTTGAAGCCCTCAGAAAGGGAATGGATTGTAACTCAATGATAGAGCTTGTTCTTAGCATGCATGAGGCTCTGGGTTCAGTCCCTAGAACTGCTCCCCTTCCCCGCCTCCCTCCTGCACAAATCAAAACAAAAGAAAAAACAACACCCCGGAAAGAGGAACTGTAAGGAATCTCACATATGTGTAAATTAATTTAAAATAGTATTTGTTGATGATGAGTTTATTATGTGTTGAGACTATTAAGGAATTCGATAAAGGAGAAAGTCAGGGAGACATTAAGAAAGATCTTATCATGGTCAGTAAACATGGAGGCAACTCAATTACTTAGATCCGAGGTCCAGTGATCCTGACAGTAGTGGGCTACATAATATGCAGAAGACCAGGTTCTTTCCAGAGCCAAAGGAGTGGGCCAACAACTCAACCAGACAAAGATTTCTTTTATAAGAAATGTTAAGAAGAGAGCTCATTGTAGACCAGTGATTCAACTTTTTAGCAACTCATTCTTCATTTTCCTAAGCTTCTATTTTCTTCTTACTTACTTAGGCAAACAAAAATCCCACCTCTCCCTTAACCATTTCCTTGAACATGGCTACTACTTTGCACTAAACCTTTTCTCTCTCAGCTCTACCTTTTTTCCTACTGGAGGGCACTTCTGCCTCTTATCTGCTCCTCCTGATCTTACATATTAGAATCTATTTTTCTGAAACTGCTACTGTAGAAAATTAATGGAACTTTTATCTTGATTTGAGAGCTCTTGAATATGAATGTACTGGTTTTTGTTAATAGATCTTGGGTCTGGTCAATTCTAGTACTGGAGACATATGGAACAGACACACAGATAGATGAAATTAAATCATAGCTCAAGTATGATACTTGGATTATGGGTTTCCTATCTCTTTTGAGTCTGATTTGTAAAAGTTTTTATTTACTTGTAGAGATTCTTTATTTTTACTTCAGATAACTTCAGATTAATCTGAAGAACTATTATACAGAAGGAAATTAGGTGGAAACTAATGAGAGAGCACTTTATCAGAGTCTGAATACACCTTAAAAATCACTAGTTTTATACTTTTAAAATCAATGTTGCTTATTGAGAAGATAGTGCATTTTCTTAAACATTTGTTTCTAAGACCAGAGACAACTGATTTTTTTTAAAAAATTAAATACTACTAATTCTTCATATCTTTTAAAATTCTCTTAATTTATCTGGATAACTTTATTATAAGTTTTTGGAAACCTTAAAGTTGACTTCACTAGAAAACTCAAAAGAAATTTCAAATTGTCAGTATTGCTTTCAAGTCACAGAAGATCTCTGTAGCTTACTTATCTTTGAATAATTTGATATTTCACCAATTCTGGTTAACAAAATAGGTGAGGAATAAAGCTCATTTTGAAAATCATTTTTGTACATTAGAAAACTAAGATTGTAAAGTATGTTCATTAATTTCTTTCTGTGATCAGTAGAAAAAAACAATCTTTGAAGCTATGGTAATTAGTGTCAATGATTAGATTAGAGGTAATGATGAAAAATTTTAAGTTTCCAAAATTTTAGATTTGGAGAGTTTTACTTCATTAATTCTACAAATTAATTTCTTGAATATATACTATGTGCTAGGGTGCTTTGATATTGGGGACAAATTAGATAGCAAGCCCCACCAATTCTACCCTTAACAAGCTTGCAGTCAAGGGGAAAGGATAGAATTTAAGTGCTTATGTATGTGTTGAACACTTATAAAAAGGGAAGTGCACAGCTTTTTGGGAACATGTAACAGCAAGGTACTTAGTAATATAGAGATTCACAAAACAACTCCCTGAGAAAAGAATGATTTAAGGTAGGCTTGAAGAGCTAATAAGTCTTAGCTAGAGACAGTAGCATCCCAGGTGTTTGTGGTAGCCCCAGAGAACTTGAGGAATTAAAAGATTGTTTAGACACAACCATTTCATCTTAGAAATGAGAAGCTGAAGCAAAGAAGTGATTTGCCTGTGGTCTAGTGTATTCTATACTGACAACTGGTCTATTGTTCATCTATTCATTCATTTATCCACTCAGCCATCCCTCTTATTAACAAATTTTTGTTTTTCATGACTGTTTCCAAAGAACATTATATAGCAAGACATTTTAGTCATTAGGCATGCTATTGGGCACCTATAATTATTCACATAACCTTTTATATTCTAAGTTAGTGCTAAAAGAGACCCCCTGTGAAGTAAATGTGTGACATTGAATACCTAAATAATGTGCTGGTATACAGCATGCTCTGTCTACTTCCTATTTCCTTTCTTTATTTGATAGAATATTATCGTGCTAGTTGTTCAGGCAGAATACGGAGAGTTCAAGTTAATTTAGAAAGTTAAAATTCTTTGAATTTTCCTTACCTGGGCAGCCCTATTCCATATTAACCACTTATTATTTACTATCACTTGGAAGTCCACCAGTGCTATATTCCATTTAATTCTGTTTGTTCAATGCTAACACCAGTTTTTTAGTAATCATTTCAATAAGTAATGTGCCAGGCACTATTTAAGATAATGATAAACAAGATAGTACCTGCTTATTTACAAAGTAACAGTATAGCATGAGAAATACTGTGTGCTATGGAGGCACAAGGGATAGCACCAGATCTTGCACGGGAGGTGTATCCTCCTCTGCTGTCTTTGGGGTAAAGTGCTCCTGGCACATGAACTGTACAAATCTTCTGGATAAGAAAGACTTCCATCTGCAGTTTGATTTGTTTGGCTGGAATATTAGAGAGCAGTGGTGCGAGATAAGTTCGGTGAGGTAAGTGACAATGTCATAAAGGGCTTTCTAACCATGCAAAGGAATTTTCACTTTATCCTAAAGGCAGCAGAAAGCTGTGGAGTGTTTTTAATAAGAGTGACACGGAATTTGTGCTTTGAAAATAGCATTCTAGCTGCAGTGTGGACATTGCAGCATAATTACATACCACTGTTGTGTTGTTGTGAAGGTTATTATACCCAAATGTTTGCCAGAAACTATTTCCATAATTGAGTGGTCTTCAACTTAATCAGATTCATTGCCTACTTTAAAAAAAACTGATATGTATTATACCACTTTACTTTCATAAAATGACTTCTTGATAATATGTCTCCCCATATAATTTGAAAAAATATATATGTAAAGGAGAAATAAAAGGAAAGTAATCAGAAATTATACATAATTTACACATAAATCCTTGGGCACCACTACTCCAGAACCTTTCTCAAGGTATAGTCTCAGGGCCAGTAGCTGTAGTATCACCTGGGAGCTTACTGTGAAGACACTCGGGCTCTGCTTCAGTTCTCCTGAATCTGAATGTGCACTTTAACTAGTTCCTCAGAGGACTTGTATGTGTATTTGAGTTCTTGAAGTACTACTGTTACACTGAACAATAAAGTAGTAAGATGCTTGCCTTCTATTTGTAGACTCACTGAATGTCACAACTACAAATACAGATTGTTAAAGGTAAATGCATTGGCAACTTAGGTACCATGAAATGCCAATAATGTGATTTTTGTGAAGCAACTCTTAGTAAAATTGCACAAACAACATGCATCATCTTCCTTTAATTACATAATATCTGTAAATTCAGTGTTTGTCAAAACTGGGAAAAGACTATATATATATATTAGAGTTTGTTTCTAGAGTCAGTTATGAATAGGCTTCTTAACTATATGAATGTCTTAGAGAACATTCCCAAGTTGTACAGGATGGCTGTTTTGCAGGCTAGCTTAAGTCTTGTAAGATACTCCTGACTCCTGTCCATTGAATGCTAATAATGTTTCCCAGTGACCTACCTCTCAATCCTGAGATTTGATTATTAGCATCTTGGGGGTCATTATATTAGTTACTATCCTATTTCCAAAGGGATTTGGGTGAAAAAATATTGAAGACTCTTATTTTTTAAAAAATATATTTTTAGTAGTGGATGTACACAGGATTCTTTGTTTATTTTTATGTGGTGCTGAGAATCGAACCCAATGCCTCAGTGTGGGAGGCAAGCACTCTACCACTGAGCCCAGCCCTTGAAGACCTTTTAATCCATTAGAATTGACTGTAACAAGCACAACAAGCAGTAATGAGCATCTAAAATGATCTATGTTGAGATTAATTAATTTGAAGACTGTTAAGAATTAATGACACCAACCATAGACTGTTTTTACAAAGTTTTGATTCTGTCTGATGTAGAACATGTCATCTAAATTATAAATGTGTGAGAATATTATCAAATACAATTGGAAAGAGAGAAGTATTCTGCACACACTTGAACTGGTACATGCAGAATACTTTCAGTAGGAGAGCGCTTGCCGTTTGGAGAGAGTGCAGCAACGGTAGATCCATAGGTAAATTCTAGGAAACAACAAAATTTAATATTGAGGGGTTACAAATCATGGGAGAGGATTTTGTGTCATTTGCATAATGATCAAATTAGCCAAGGTTAATTAAGTTTGGAGAAGGTAAAAGAATGCATATGATAATTACAAAAAAAAAATGGAGGGAGGTAAGGATGAGGGACAGTAGCCACCAAGAAGTAACCAGGTAATAGACAAAAAAAAAAAGTATAAATTTTTTCCCCCAAATGTAATTTACCAGGAAAAGCACTGGGGGGTAGGGTGGGGAATGGTGAGACAATTGAGAAATGGTAAAATTGATGGACATTGAAAACTACACAGTGATAAATCATAAAGCATGGAAAGTTGAGAGGACACAGTGTTATCACTGTATTTAGAATATGTAATTTTGTAAACATAATGTCTTAATGTTAAATATATAGATGTATGAGTAAAGACTGTCTTATATTTGTCCTTTGTTTCTGTCTCTGTTCCTAAGACATATCAATCACTGTATTGAGAATAATTTCATAAGGATCATCTGTTAGTGACAGTCAGTTAAGATACTTGATCTGTTTTGTGTTTTACAATACTGTGAAGGTAAAAGAACCCATAGATTATCATTGCAGATATTAGAATGTAATAAATAATACCAAACTTAGTCTCAGTTTCTATCAGTGGGTCAAAAAAAAGTAGCTTTTAGGCTTTTAGATTTTCTGTAGTTTAGCTATATAAATAACAATTAGGAAATAATCACATGTATTAGAAAAAAATACTATTTTCCTTTTAATGACAAGGTATGCTGAATGTCCCCATTTTAAGGATAAAGTTGATGAAAATGGGGATAGTTTATACCTTATTTCTTCTTCTTTTATAGGTTTTAAAACGACCAGAATATTTTGGGAAGTTTGGTAAAATACATAAAGTTGTCATCAATAATAGCACATCATATGCAGGCTCACAGGTAACTAATTATAGTGATTTTTTTGCCTTTCCTCCCCTATGGTCTGGGCTTGCCCTGAGCTGTTCAGAAGAATTTACTTTCTGTTATTAGAAAGCTTGAGGGTCAAATATGTAAGCGGTGTAGTGACCTCTATTGTTGGGGTGGGGGATTTTTGGTGCTCATTAAGAGAGAAATAGTAAAATGGAAATTTTGGTCATGGTGTGAAGGGGGGAGTTGGGGAGTGAGTTTATCATTAGGTACTCTGATAATTAGATAATGACTTACAATCAAATACTTTTAAATATTTCAGTTTAATAGAGCATCTTTTTATACTGCTAATAGCAGGGAGAATACACTTGTACATTGCTTTTATTTTCTTTTCTTTTTTTTTTTTTTTTTTTTTTTTTTTGCGGTGCTGGGGATCAAACCCAGGGCCTTGTGGCTACCAACTGAGCTATCTCCCCAGCCCCATTGCTTTTATTTTCAAGAGAACATAATTTCTGTCAAACATAACATAGTGTCTGTAAACATTACTCTTTTAATCTAAATTTTAAACTGTTTTGTAACCTTGACAAGCCTGTCAGTTGATGTTTTAAGAAAATAAATGCCAAACCAAAGATATTTTATTCATCTTAAAATCAGATAAAGCTCAAGTATGATTGCTTTTAAACGACCTAGTATAAGGTTCAATAAAACTATTACTAGTAGTACTATTGCTACTGCTAGTTATTGTCATTATTAACAACAATAGTAGTAAAGACTTTTAGAATTCCCTAGGTAGGTTGCAAGAGAAATTTTTTTTTTTTTTCAAATATTCTTAAAACAGTTTGAAATTAGTAATAGTGGCTTTGGATGTTTTTCCTTTAGGGTCCGAGTGCCAGTGCTTATGTAACCTATATCCGGTCAGAAGATGCTCTCAGAGCTATACAGTGTGTCAACAATGTGGTGGTAGATGGCAGAACACTTAAGGTAATATGATCCTCTTGATCCTTTTTTCTTTCTTTTTAAGGGGGAAGAATAAGATGTAGTAAGTAGAGGAGAGCCCAGCATATACATAGTAAAGTTGAAGAAAGTTTATTTGAAGATTGCTTCTTAGGTACCCATAGCATCCTATGATAGCTGATGTGTTCATTGCTGACTTCCATAGGGTCCTTTTAGGTAGGAATAAACACATTCATTATTACAGGATAATCTTTTAATCTTCCATCTTTGCAGTTCTAAAAGTTTGTAAAAAATGGAACCATTATTCTTATCAGAAATAGTGTTCTGATTTGTTGTCATTAAGTGCCTGCTTGGTTCAAATTGAAGGAAAAGGTCTGACCAAGCACTGCTTTGTGTAAAGAGAAGAAGAATAGTATAATTAGGAAAAAGAATTTGCCTTCTGTGCAACATGGAACAGAGTTTTGTCTGTCTCCTCTCCTGATGTCTAGGGAAGCAACTTTGGGTGTTCATGTTCTAATAGCCATAGACCAAGATGTTTTCTTTAGTTCTTCGAAATGAGTATTATCTATAATAAATCCTACTAGTAATAGTCCTTGTATTCTTAGCCATATGTCTTGGTTTGTATTATCTGCCCATTTTAGGTGAAGTCAAACATGAAAATTCTTACTGGGATGTCAGTTCACATTTTGAGTCCTTTTCCCCCCTTCCCCTCTTCTTCCTACAGGCATCTCTAGGTACAACAAAATACTGCAGTTACTTCTTAAAGAATATGCAGTGTCCAAAACCTGACTGCATGTATCTACATGAATTGGGAGATGAGGCAGCAAGCTTCACAAAAGAGGAAATGCAGGTAGTGAAGTCATGTGAATTATCAACTTTGCACAAAGGGAGTACATTTTCTTTATAAGTTAAAATTGCAAAAGCAAAATCTAGGGACTTGATGTTTTAAAAACCGGTATTACTTTAAAGTAGCATTTTCCAAACAAAGTGTTCTATGAAATATCAGTTCTTAAGATATTGTTACAATAAAAATGGGTCTATCATCAACTAAGTTTGAAAATGAGATTAATGAAGATTAGCAGATTTCTTTGTTTCAGGACCATTCTTTACTATACTAATAAAAATGGGAATATACAGCTAATACAACTAGCACTCGGTTGACCAAAGGAAACAGTTTGTGAAATGCTACTTTAAGGAGAATGTCAGCAAAATGAAAAGCAAGTGGGAAACTGTAATTATTGTTTTTTTGGCCCAATCTCTACTCCTTATAGAATAAGCTAGAAAATAATATTCTGTCTATTGATGTTAATAAAGCAACATTTTTAGAAGTTGATTCTCCCTCCAGTGTGTCCACAGAGTCACTATCCTATACAGGATGAATTGAAGGCTTAATATCCTATGTTCTTTTTCACATTTCCTCTTCTCCTGTCTCCTTTCAATTTGTAGTATAAACATGCTTTTACAAGTAAAAAGGTTGACCATACGGCCTATTAAATGAGGATTATACCAAAGCACAATGCTGCACTTCCCTATTATAGATGAGGACTTCAGATTGTTGCTGTGGACTTTTGCAGGAATACTTCTCATTTAGAAGGTGGGGGGCATTCATTGCTACCTTTCATTCTCCAGGTCAAACTAGAGAAAGTCTGGTAGGGGCTCCTTTAAGAGCAGATTGTTAAATTAGATGAAGTATTACCTTTTTTGACTTGGAGTTAATACAGATTAAATCCCATTATAATAAATACATTGGAGTTGCTTGACAGTATGATCTTTATGATTCAAAAACAGTATGAAAGTAAGGTCCATCTGATATTTTATAGGAATGGAAAAGGGACTTACTACTTACTTATTTGATAAATGTTTTGGTTTGTTTTTTGGATAAAACTTTAGAATAAAATCTAGATAGAACCTTTTCAAACTGAATTTTAACTAGTGCAGAGCATATACTTACATATACTGTTATAATGAAAATTTCTGTCTATCAAAGAATTTCCAAACCCCAGATGATCTCATTTAAAGTATTATTGAACAATAAAGTAAAGTATATGGACAGTTGTTTGGAATGTATTTGTAATGGGATTTAAGCTGTCTTTATGAACTGCCCCCATAAAGTCATTTGAGTATCAGGTTGAACACTTTGTGGCTAATGAAAGCCGTAGTATCTCTTGAAGTATTTGTTGCAGAAAGAATAGAAGCCTTTTTGTGTTTTAAAGATGTAAAATCCACATCCAAATGTATTTTTTCTTAACTTAAAATTGACTTCATAGTGTTGTCCTGAATTCATCCTGCTCTTCTTTACCTGAATTTAAAAATTGCCTTGAAAGGGTTTTTTTGTTGTTTTTGTTGTAAAACACTTTCCATTGTAGAAAGGGAATTTCAAAATTTATATCATGACAAAAATCAGAAAAAAATCTTCATAGTTACTACATAACTCAAAATTTAGAATATATTTATAAATGTACTTGAAACAGGCAAGTGACCTCAGAACAGGGAACGATGCATTGTGCAGTGTACATGATACAGTTGTACTCAAATTTGCCCTCAATGTTTTGCTTTTGTTTTGATCTGTTCCATTTTGGTTTTGCCATAACATCTATTTAAATCATAATTTAAAAATAATTGATAATTCCTACAGGTAAGTCAAAATAAACTTTCAGTCATGATATACATGTAAAAGGATACCCAAAGTAGTTTCAATATCATTTATTTTTGTGTAACTTCCACAGTCTTGGCCTGATTTTTCCCATAACATTTGTGACATTGCCTTCTGATGTGTAGCTCCATAACTATAGTAAATACTGCATTTTCTTGGAGAGGTATCAGCAAACCTTTTCCATAAATATTTAGGATTTCCGGGCTACGTGGTCTCTGTCATAACTACTCCACCGTCTGTTTAACATTCCACTTGACTGTGTCCCACTAAAATTTTATTTACAAAACAAGTGACTGACTGTAAATTGCTAACTCTTGTTCTAGAGTTTAAAATTGCCTTGATTTTTAGTTTACCCTTGATGGAGGAAAGAGAGTAAAAACAAATTAATGAAAATTTTACTTAGTACCAAGATAATGAAGAATATTAAAAAAAAAAACCTGTATATGTATTATTTACATTGTTAATCTCTATATAAAATGGGAGGTTGATTGATAAATTTGGGGTAATCTTAAGTAAAATCAATATTGACCTGTTAGAAGACTTAATTATATGAAAGATTTAGAAGTAGGTTTGAAATGGACCTTCTAAGTTTCCTGAGCTAGTAAAATTGTTCTCTTCACAATACACTTTTCTGTACAAAAAAGGGGTTAATGAAATGCTATATATATCATGTAATTTTAATTATAAAAACTTTCATTGGTCTAAAAGTAACATCATCCTTATGGTTTCTCTGAATCCATGAAAAAGCTTTGTATGTTTTAAGATATCTTTAATAATTCAGATGGTAACTCCATATTCGATACCAGACATTTTGTGAATCCCACTGCAGTTTTAATTTCTTCTTTCATTAGGCGGGTAAACACCAAGAATATGAACAGAAACTACTTCAAGAATTATATAAATTAAATCCCAATTTTCTTCAATTATCTACGGGTTCAGTTGATAAAAATAAGAACAAAGTGACACCACTGCAGAGGTACGATACGTAAGTACTGATATTAACATAGACATCTTAACCTCATATCTGCCAATCTTCTCTTTTCATTTTGCATCTTTTTAAAGCAAAATCCTTGTCAACGTCTGTCATTTATGCACAATTGTTAGCTATATGGGAAATGTTGAGTCACAATTTCTGGGTTTGAATATTTTTTGCTTACTGCTCCCTGGTAGCATTTCAGATAAGCCTCTTGATGTCTTCATCATTTACAATGATTTACAGACTCCCCTCAGCCCAGGGAACACCTTTATTCCAGAGGAAATTAAGGGGTATTGGGTATGATAAGACTCTTGTCCCCTAATTGAGATTTCTCCCTGATGCAATGAGGGAGAAAAATATTATAAAAGGGAACATGGAAGTTTTGGGCAGCATTATATGTTGGAAACACACATATTCATGGATATTTAGTCCCAGGAATCACTGAAGTCTTATATCTTCGGAGTGAGGAGACTCATTGGGGAGACAAATTGTCTCCTATCCCACACCCCCAGCAAGGTTTGGGGTAGATGATATTGTGTCAGTGTTTAAACAAATTTATGTAGTCTTTAGTACTGAGTCTCATTCTGCTATGCTGATCTTCATATCTTGGATTGTATTTGTTTTTTACTTGTCAGAAAAATCATATTGTTAAATAATAATTTTGGGGATTTTTATTCTGTTCCTGGATGTTCTTAAGCTTAATGTGTTAGGATCTTTATTCTATTTTTTATACCAAATTTAAATTTAAGTGATAGTTTTTAATTTAATTTTAATGTTTGGGTGTTAAATATTATAGCCCAGAGTGTAGTTAGTATTAAAAAAGGTTAAGAGCCATTTTTCCCTGCTGGTACTGGGGACTGAACCCAAGGGCACTTAACCACTGAGTTCTATCCCCAGCTGTTTTAAAATATTTTTAGACGGGGTCTTATTAAGTTACCCAGGTGGGCCTTGAACTTGACATCCTCTTGCCTTAAGAGGCAAGTAGCAGGATTGACTCCCAAGTAGCTAGAATTACATATGTGTATCACTGTGCCAGGCCAAAAGAACCATTTTTCAGATGTAGCCAATAATAACTGCATGTATTTCTTCAAAAAGATATTCTTCTTATGTTTAAATTTTTGAAGTCCCTGTTTATTCCATTTGATAGTGGAGATTATTTAAATATTAAATACTATTTAAATACTTATTTCTTAAACACATGCATGTGTGTGTATTTATATTTATATCAGCTTTCAAGCAAAACAAAGTTGCTGTATAATAAACTACTTGAGATTTGCTTATATAAAAGCTAGGAATAAAAGCTAAGTCCAAACAGAAATCTTTCTGGGTTAACAAACTTCAACCCTTTTCTTTGATCCTTTGTGCCTGCCCTTTTCCAATCCTGTGTGTTCATGAAGAAGCATGTATTCTTTCTTATGTCATTGGTTGCCACTTTTATAGGTCTTGGTATAAGAATGAGTTTATTGTAGCAAACATTTATTTCAGATGCATTCAATATTTATATGCATCATCGTTCTCATTGAAAATGTTGTTATTCTAGGTAAAGTCATGTTCTGGTTTATAGCCCTTAGAGACTTCAGAGTACAACTTTAAAATTTAGATTATCTCTTTGATATAACATTTGCTGTTTTCTGAATAAAAAAGTAATATTTTTATTGAAGGAAATGTGAAAAATTTATGGAAGTATACAGAAAAAAATAAATATTGTATGTTGTCCCAGTACTCAAAGGTTCTCACTGAAAATGATTTTTGTATTTTCCTTATAGTGCGTATTTCCTTGTGGTCTTTTTCCTTCCTATGAATGTATATATACCATTACACACAAAATAACTTCGATTTGTCACATCTGAAAACTCAGTGCACATTATTATAAGTATTTTCCCATGTCATGAAAACATGATTTTTCCTGGCTGCATGATATTCCATTTGATACAAATATTTCATATGTATTAAGTCAACCTCCTGTGTTTCTATGTTATGTTATTTTCACTTTGATATTCTTTATAAAACTGTACTGAACATCTTTTCATGTAAATGTTTTAGTTAGCATTTTGATTGTTCTTAAAAGTAGAACTGCTGACCAAAGAATCTAAGGGTACACCTATTTCCTTGAATTTGGTTTTTTTCTCCAACATATTTGCCAGTATGATAAACAAAAATAAAACAAAAAAGATTAATTTGTATTATCTGTATTAAAATTAATTTTAATTTGTATTTGATTAATAGAGTAAACTTTTTATAATTGTCAATTTGTTTCCCATGTTTTATTTGTGTATGTTTTTATGTGAATTACAGAGATGTGACTTTTCTTAGTTGATTTGTTTCAGAATGAATTAAATTTATAATTTGAGGAGAATTTATTTTCTACAACATTGATTACTTCCAACCAGTATCATGGCATATCTCAAATCTCCTAGCTGAGAACTGAGATGCACACCTGTAACCCCAGTAACTCAGGAGGCTGAGGCAGGAGGATCACAAGTTCAAGGCCAGCCTTAGCAGTTTGGTGAGACCCTTAGCAATTTATGGAGATCCTATCTAAAAATAAAAAGGACTGGGGATGTAACTCACTGATAAAGCACCCCTGGGTTTAATCCCCACTACCACAATGATCATCATCATCATCATCATCATCATCATCATCATCTTTTGTTTTTTTGGTTTTTTTTGCTTCTCAGGAAAGATTTTTTTTTTTAATCTCTTTTCCTGATTTATCATTTTGGATCTTGTACAACTTCTTCCTGTTGGAAGATTCTTAAGCAAAAATTAAAGAACAGGGTTAGCCTGTGGAGCTACGAGCCATTCTTGTCTCACTTTTTACTTTTAAGAGGATATTTCTAGTGTTTTATTTGCTCATGTGTGATTTTGATCATTTAAAATAATTTTTAATTGGAATATGAAAGTACCTTAATATTCCTAATTTATTGAGATTTTTTTTTCCATTAGGTTGGAAATGAATATTGGAATGATCAAAAGATCATTTTGGCATTTATAACAAGCTTGTACATATTTTTGTGATGAATTATTAATAGTAGATTAATATTTTATTGACTTTGTCTTCAGTATAAGGTATAGTCAGGTAATATGCAGCGTACATTCATAACTATTTTGGTAACAAGAGAAGAATGTCCCAAGAGCCAGAGTTGCCGGAGATGGGGAGACAAAGGAAATTTGCAGGGTGGGCAGTTACTGGGAATTCAGTCCAGTGCCTCACCCATGCTAGGCAAGGGCTGGACCACCAAGCTACATATGCTTAGCCTGAAAAGGGGGAAATTTAAAACACACTCATTTAATAACTTCCCCAAACCAGGACAGCTGGAACCAGAGTAAGTTTTGACATAGGTATTTTTGCTTTGCACATAAGTTTATAGGAAATTTTCTTTCTATTGTTTTTTGTTTTTTGTTTTTGTACTGGGAATCAAACTCGGTGTACTATTGAGCTACATCCACAGCCCCTTTTGAACATTTTTATTGCAGCAAGGTCTCATTAAGCTGCCATTCTACCTATTCCTCTCAAGTAACTGGGATTACGTGCCCAGCAGGAAGGATTTTGTTTGTTTGGGTTTGTTTTCAGTGTACTTATCTAAAATTACCAAGTCACATTTGATGGCAAGTTCTGATAGCTTTCCTTCTTGCCATGACAACCCCTGAAAGAGTAAGCCTTTGGCTACGACATTCAGTCATATTGAGGGTCTGCTTTGGTCTCTCTTGCATCTTATTGCCATCCAGGGTAAGGGTAGAAAACCAGTAGGTGGTAGGGATGAATTCATAGATACAGTTTCTTCTTCTCACAGAGAAGACTTCTCAAGTTAGAGTGATACATATTGTAACTCTGTCCTACCCAGGAGATAGGATTATTTTCTTCTTCTTTCTTCTTTCTTCTTTCTTCTTTCTTCTTTCTTCCTTCCTCCTCCTCATCCTCCTCCTCCTCCTCCTCCTCCTTCCTTCTCCTCCTCCTCCTCCTCCTCCTCCTCCTCTTCCTCTTCCCCTTCCCCTTCTTCTCTTCTTCTTCTTCCCCTTCCCTTTCCCCTTCTTCTTTTTCCCCTTCTTCTTTTTCCCCTTCCCCTTCTTCCCCTTCCTCTTCCTCCCCTTCTCCTCCTCCTCCTCCTCCTCCTCCTCCTTCTTCTTCTTCTCTTCCCTCCTCCTCCTCCTCCCTCCTCCTTCCTCCTTCTCCCTCCTTCTCCCTCTTCCTCGTCTTCTTCAAGGTAAGTTGAGAATTAAACTTTTTGGGAATAAAGAAACTCAAAGAATTCCATTTTCTCATTTCTCAATATTCCTAGATAGCAAGTAGCAGTTTTCCAATAATTTCAGGAAAACAAATCCTGGAACTTCATAGATTGAGACACTAAACCTCAAATGTAATTTAAATTAAGCCAGAGTACAAATCTCACAAGGATTTGTACCATAGCTACTAATCCTCACTGCACCCTGACATGGACTCCTGAAATACATACATTAGTTTATGAACTTCTCTGTAATATCTTACTCTTATCTCACTTAATGAGCAAAACAATTTTTAAAAGGAATTTGTCATTTATTCCTCCTTGCATTATTATGAGAGAATATCAGTTTGAGTTTTGGCACATAGGATACACTGTTTTTCTGTATGACTGAACTACTTTGAAATTATGACTACCTGGGCGCGGTGGTGTACGCCTATAATCCCAGCAGCTCAGGAGTCTAATGCAGGAGGATTGCAAATTCAAAGCCAGCCTCAGCAAGTTAGTGAGGCCCTCCGCAACTTAGTGAGACTCTGTCTCAAAATAAAAAAGGGCCGGGGATGTGGCTCAGTGGTTAAGCACCCCCGGGTTCAATCCCCAGTACCTGAAAAAAAAAAAAAAGAACGATGATTATGTGCTGAGTGTGAGCCATGAGGAATCCATGTAGTAGTGATGTGTGACAACTGGATATTTTATTTCAAAGCTTGGGACTTTAAAATACCTTTATACTGAGGTACTGCAAAATGAATAGTAGCAAATAGTAGCTAAATAGGCTGTTGTGCCCAGGTCAGTGAGCAAATCTAGTTACAAGACTCATTGAGTATACAGATCACTCAATAGAGTGGTTGTGACTTGATATTGTAGCACAAACAAGCCACCATTGAGGAAATGGAGATATTAAGTTTGGACAAAAACTTGGTGTTTTAATCTTCTCAGTAGTCGTGTGGTAGGTATGTTGTTATTATAGATAACTGTCAGAGAATTTAAATAATTTATCAATATCCTACACAAATAAGTTGTAACCACCAGATTCCAACCAAGTCTGTTACTTTTTAAAGCCTAAGCTGATTTCACTGTTCTGTCATAGCTTAAGAGCTCAAATTCTTAAGAGAAACTGTCGAGAAAAATCCTTAATTTCTATCAAATTAATTCAGTTAAATGAACCTATGCTGTAACTGTAGTTTGTGAAGATCTCTGCTTCTTGAGGCTTCTTACCTCAGGGCAAATACTATGGGTGAACTAACTATAACTTCCAAGGAATTGATAGTATTTAATCAGAATCTTTCCTCAACCACAGATTGGTGGCAGTAGTGGATTAGGTAGCGAAATATTGAAAGGAAGACTTTATAGGAATTTATCACTTTTTTATTACATTGAAAGGACAGGTACGTCTTTTGAAAAAATATAGCTATATCCTTATTGAAAATTAAGAATGATCTCTGAAAGACTGAAAGTATATTCAAAATACCATATTAATTCAGGAGAATGGGAATGATCTCTGCATGGTTCCTTTTCTCTGAATTCCCTGGTATTATTTAATAAAGCCCCTGAGATTTAGAAAAGCTGTGGTCTGTGGACTTGTATGAAACAGTTTCAGGCAGAGCTTGTGAGATCATGGATAGGCCTCACGTTATCTGTGAACTATGAAATTTTTGTAAAATTTTGCATGTGTTCATGTATTTCTTGGGAGAGGGTTCTATGCACATAAATCAGTTCTTGGCGTAGAGACCCTGCGCTGCCTATAGATGGGTTAGAGGTGAATTCAGGAGTGGTGTAAAGTAGTGGTTCTTAAAAGTGTAGACTGGTGTCACAAGAGGTAACCTACATTTGGTAAAACGAATCTCCAAAAAGGCATTCTCTATTTTGTTATGGATAAATGATTTGCAGTTCCCCACTTTTAATTTGGATAAAACTAAGGAACTGTTCACTAGTAAACTAAATGGGTGAGTTAAAAATCAAGGTTTGTGATTTACCAAGTTTTTGTTTTTTACTTATATCTCAGAAATTTCCCCTTATTTCTCTTAGGAAATTTTCTTCTTGTGCTGTGTTTGAATTTATACATAGTTACTACACATGTGCACGTATAGTTGGAAACTATGAAGTGATCTTGGAATCTTAATCCACCTAAGAAAAACAGATTCAAAAAAAGTTAGAACTACTGTTCTGTGGAATTTGGGGTTGAGTGCGGCTGGAGAGGGGTGGTTACAGATAGGGTTCCTTGCACCTTTGTTTCCTGGAACAGAAAAGGTACATCAAACGAGTTATTGTGTTTAAACTCAACTTGAATGTTTAGTATCTTTTTATCATTACTGAAATACAAAATTAGAATAAATTAATGGTTACTTGCCACATGCTTAGATGATAGATATTCATCTTCCAACTTTAATATTAAGAATAATTAATTCTATATCTGCTAATTGTCACCCATTTATTTTGAGTTAAGCAAGTTTTGGGGTTATGAGAACATTCTAATTAAAATAATACTTGCTTAACTACAACCTTCCAGGTTTATTGAGGCATTTTTTCCCCTTGTAAATAGCTAATTGTACCACTTGAGAGGTGTTCATATTTGCAAAATGGTACTCTAAATGTTTCTTTAGCCTATCAAATAAAATGTATTCTGTAAAGGCAAGTTTTTCCTTATTGTTAACATGAATATAACCTTTGTGGTAGCAAATAAGCATTTAAGTATATCTGAAAAATTATTTAAGATTTCATGAAGATAACAAATTAAAATGAGTTCCCCTAAATGAGTATGGGAATTTAGAAGCAAAGTGAATACATACTGGTATATGTGGTAACATTTGGAAATGTACATTATATTGATGCCCGTCTTTATGTAAATTTTACCTTATTTTAAAAATTAACTAAAGACTAAATCTAACTAAAGACTAAAGACTAAATACAATCACCATTACTACAAATTTGATAAAAAAGAAACTAGACATTCTCAACTTTTTTTTCTTTTCCATCTCTAATCTCCAAAAGTGATTTTTTCTTTAATCTTTCTACTATGTAATTTTTTCTCTTTAAAAAGCAGGCAGGAGACTATTTTCAGTCACTTGTTGGCAGCACCACTAAGGAAGTGGAATTCAAGCACTGCATTTGGGGCAAGTTAGAAGAGAGCAAAACTTGGCCAAGCAAGGTGGCATGTGTTTGTAATCCCATCAGCTCAAGAGACTGAGGCAGGCGGATTGCAAGTGAGAGCCCAGCCTTAGCAATTTAGCAAGACCATGCTTCAAAATAAAAAATAAAAAGTACTCAGTGTCCCTGAGTTCCATATCTAGTACTGCAAAAAAGACAAAGAGCAAAACTTGGCTGAGGATTTCAAGGTCCCAGCTGAGACCCAGCTATGTCACTGCCTAATTGCAGATGGTTTTGAATTTTGGTTTCTTTACCTGTAAAACAAAATATTTAAATTTGATTTTAATGATTCCTTCTAGCTGTGAAATCTAATAATTTGAGAGACTTTGAGGAGACATGATGCCTTTTCACTGCGTTCCTCTTCGCTTCCTCTATTGCAGGACTCATCAGATGCCAGGTGTTTCAATTTAGACTAATTGAATCAATCTCCAGAGATGAAGACTGGATATATGCTTTATACTTTCAATAAATAAATAAATAAAAATAAACATATCTACATAGGCTTATATATTTTTTTTGAAGCGCTCCCTTGCATTTGATTTCAGCTGTTTGCATTAATTTAAAAATATTTATTTCTGAGAAATCTGTGACCTCCCCATAGGTTTCAGAACTATTTAGGACTAGAACTTAGTGAGATAGTTAATATGAAAATATTTGTTTACAGAGTTTTATCTACAAAGATTTACACACAAATTGCCTTTTGGAAATAATCTCGATAATCTTGTGAGAGATGGTGTTATTGGTATTTCTCAGTGCCACTTGAATCCAGTGCTTTTCAATCAACTTATTTATGGGACTTCATTGCTTTGATTTTTTTCTCAGCATTATAACTGTTGTATTTGAGTGAACTATAGGAATACATTGTCTTACAACTCTTAAGTCTTTTCAAAGATGGTTGTGAACCTCTGATTTTGCTTCTCATTTTTTGACTTAGTTCAATTTACATCATCTACTTTTCTTTGCTCTTGAAAACCAAACTGATATCCTTAACTTTTCAAAAAATTTCCCCTCCTTATGCAACTCTACTCCATTGCTTTCTGTGCACAAATGGTTTGGGGTTGGGGATTGTTTGTATTTGTTTCTGCTGGAGGTTGAAACCAGGACCTCATGCGTGCTATACAAGTGCTCTACCACTAAGCCACATCCTTAGTCCCTGAAATAGTTGTTAAACAAAAATCTTTCCTTGGAAAATGGACTGAACAACCAAAGTTTGCTTCAAAATGTAAGCTTTTTTTTTTTTTTTCTTTTGGTGCAGCAAAAGAGACTGATCTAAGAAAGTCTGTTTTTGTTTACATGTTTTAAAATTTAAAAACCCATGCTGTTTATCTTGGTACAATTAAACTTTTACATCCAATGATTGGAACCTGGCAGTTCTCTCCATAGAATAGGTCTTCTTCATTAGTAAACACAGTATTTATTAAAATTTGTTTTCCTTTTCCTTTTTTTTTTTTTTTTTATTTAAACATTTGCCTTCTTGGCATGAAAGTAAAACAAATTTGTCAGTATGACCACAGCTTGAGTAAACAGGACTTGATGAGAAAGTAAGTTCTACCTCTGATGCCAGTAGAGTTGTAAGAACTCTGACCTGTTAGTAGTAGGCACATGATAACATTTTTAGAGATCCAAGGAACCCGTATTTATAGGAATTTGTAAATATCCTTTTTCTTTTTGTTGGGATTATACATGTTTCATAGGGACTTTCCCATGGTTTCTTGTCTGCACTTTAGGTGCAGCTATTATTTTTTTTTACAATCCACACATAAAATAATTTCTAGTTATATATTTCTTTTAAAATTTATTCCTTAAATCTGTTAATTATTAAATAAATTGAGAAGAATATAATAAAACTAAGTGGAATATAAGCTTACTATAATCCCAATTTTTCAGCAGCTGTTTTTGAATTGGTGACTGATCTAGAAATTTTTAAGCATCTTTGATAAATTTCCTGAGAAAGTATAAAGGTGTCATGAATTCATACATATAAAATGCATTTGGAATGTGGACAAGTTGATATAAATTATTTGAATTTGTAGTACTCCAGGAACATCCTTAAGATTATTCTTCATGTAATATTTTCCTATATTGATCTGAATGTTAGCAAGACTGACTAACTTAAGATGAAAACTATTATTCTCCTTAATGGTTATAGCTGGGAGGATGGACCAAGAATTCTTTCTTTATAATATCTTGCTTTGATCTTTTTGTTATTACCTCTTCCTCTCAACTTGAAACCCTTAGCCCCATATGATTAGTACAGTGAACTTTATCTTAGATCATCTGTTATGTTTCAGACTGTTCTTCATGCCACCATAAATTAGCTTTTCCAAAACCCTGCTTGTTAGGTCATTTCTGTGTTCTGAAATTTCCCATTGTTATTCACACTCTCCTAGTTGTTAGTTAATTACCTAATTCCCAATTCTGTGACCTTTTCACTCTTGACACCTGTGCTGTTGCAGCCTTTACTGTTTGCTTTCTTTTCCTTCTTCTAAGGTGTCTTTTTAAGGATTTTATTCATGATAGCTGGCTCTGGCAAATAGTCTGTTTGCTAGAATTAAGAGCATCTAGCAGTGTTTCTGCAGAAGATACACTGGAATTCAGAGTGGGTACTAGCCCTTGCTCAGTTGATTAGAACAATTAAGTATGGTACTAGTAAGGTATCTCTTTGCCAGGTGACTTTGTTTATATTTCCAGGGATTAAATAATTTTGAGAAATTTGCTATCTTAATTTTTCCCCCACATATCTGTTTGGGTAATATTACTTACTTTTGTTCATGTGCCAAGTTAAATAAAGTTAGTTATAGAAGTGATGTCACTAAGTCAGTGTTGCAGTGTGTATAAAGATTTTATCTAGCCTTTAATGAGATGAGTTAAAATGGGGCTTAAAGTTAGTAATTTCTGTCTTTACCCTGATATTGCATTTTCTGTATGAAAATAAAACAATATTTTGAGATAGTCTGTTTTAAATAAAAACATACTTTTAAATAAAAGTATGTTTCATTTGTCTCATTTGTGTGTGTATACATGTACACATATGCCTTCTGTAAGATGGGATTAGTATCTAGAAGTATTGGATGAAATTTATGGCTCTTAAGAACCTATTAAGAACTTTCAAGGGCTTTTATGCCCTTCTGTCATATACCAAGAAAATGGTCAGTACTATTTCAAAAACTTCCATGAGAAATGTGTTTATCACATGCACAGAACTAAGTAATGGAATAGATTTCTTGTTGTTATAGGTAACACAATACTTTTATTTATTTATTTTTATATACTGCTGAGGATCAAAACCAGTGCCTCACATATACTAGGCAAGTGCTCTACCACTGAGCTACAACCCCAGCCCCTGAGTTAGACTCTTGACCTGTTAATTAGAGTAGTATCTGATTTAAGCAGTACCTTTTTTTCTTTCTCCTACAAGCTATTATTTTGGAGAATCTGATTAGAATGTTAGTTCTTCGAGGGTAGGGTACTTCTTTGTGCCTTCAGTATCTAACCTAATATCTTACATCACAGTGCCTCAGTAAACATTCATTAAGATGGTAAATGTCTGGTTTTCTGACTTTGGGGGAGTTTGTTTTTATTGTGGCAGCATGACTTTACTCTTGATTTTATTTGATTTGTTTTCTTTTTACAGCCCCATTGATAAACCTTCAGATTCTCTCAGTATAGGGAATGGTGATAATTCCCAGCAGGTAAGATTTGGATAAAGAATCAGTTTATCTGCCATACCCTGAAAACAAGGTATTATGCAAGTGAATTTTCTAAGTAGTGAAAAATACTTTAAATACTGACAACTTAAACAAACACCTTTGATGGACAGTTTTATTGAATATGTTATGTAGCCTTCTTTTCCTGCATAGAATATATGCAGCATAATTTAACCCTTTCTTGATTATTCAGAACTGTCATTAGGACCATACATAATTGTACTGTATGTAGAAACTGCTCCTGTTATTAGTCTTTTTCACTCTACCTAGATGGTCTCAGGCCAGCATGCCTTCTGAGTTGTTTTAAGAGTTGATTCTTCACTATTCTCTCCCTGTCTTTTGCTGTCAGAATTTTCACCCAGTGTTCTTACCCCTAACATCCTTCCTCCTTTCTTAGCCATATGGCCTTTGGCTTTGAAATGATAAACCAGATAAGTCGTTCAAAGTTGTATTCCTTTAAAACTGAGTGAAGGACTAACCATTAGCACATATTTGTGTTATCTTATTGCTTAAGAAACTTTTTTTCCCCCTGCCAATTTTTCTCTACTACATTTCTGTATATCTCCTTCACTAGGAAAATAAATTTAATTTTAATCTCTTTGGTAAGAAATGGCCAAATTCCCACAATATAGGTGAAAAACTGAGAGGTCTAAAATAGTGCTTTTTGAGACTTCTCACTCACAAATTCCATAAAAGAATTTGAAAATTCACGTATCCCCTTATGTCTTTTGGGGGTTGTTGTAAAGGATTATAATTTAAGCATATTAGTATTGGTATTTTTAAGTAAAAGTGTTATATTGTTCCTTAATAACTAAAAAATTTAATGTTTGACACCTCATTATGTTTTGATCATATATTTTGATACTCTGCCATCCATTTTTTTAAAATATGCAAGCTCCTCTTTATCAGAAATTGTACATCATTCCTTTTCCTCCTTGACCTAATTTTTCTATTTCTATTGCCATTAGTTTTATCTTGATGTGATATAGTTGTTTAAAAAGCAAATAAAAATAGATGTATAAGTTTTGAATTGAAATAAAAATATTTTTGCTGTGACAGGTCTTTAAATGTCCATTTTTATCTGAATTTTCATTAAAAAGTATAGAGTTGATCAAAATGTGTGAATTTTGATAAAAAAATTATTAAACATAAATACTGAACTTATATTGGAAATTCATTTCTTAAGGAGGTGAATTGGGCAATTTTAAATTTAGTTTTCATGTATCCTGCATGAATATTATCTGTTGGTAAAATGAGACAAGTTTTAGCAACAGTCCTAGTTTTTCATTTTCCTAAGATATAAGTGCTGAGGCATCTTGTTTGGTACATAAGTAGACAGAAGGAGAAGTATTACATTATTATCACTTAAATCTTTGAATTCCTTCTGAATTAGATACCTAAACACATAAAGTTTTATCATAATTTGTAATGATTGGTTTGCAAACAACTTGATTAGATCTTCAGTTTTGTTAAAAGCAAAATACAGGGAAACATCTAGTTTTGCAGAAGGTTCTAGTTGTTATAGTCAGTTACTCTGTTGTTACCATCTGGAACATTTTTAATAATTTGTCTTTGGTCCCTAGAAAATTATTACTCTTGAGAAAATACTTTAATGAAATCCCAGAGAATGAGAAATACTCTTTGTTTACAAAGTGAGAGAAGTAAGATTGTAAAAGGAAAGGAGATTGGCTTAGTCTTTTCATATGGATTGATTTTTTTGTTTGTTTTGTTTAAAGAATACAGTTGTAAGTTAGTGATGGTACTGATTTTCTGTTACTCTATGCTCTAATTAAAAGTCTTCAGGTTCCCTGGTTTGAGATTACTATTCTAATACCTTTAGATTCTAATACATTTAGTTGCAACTCTTTTTATCTGTGGTTTATTGAGGTATAAACTTGTATTGATTTTTTTTCTTTTCCTTTTTTATTCAGATGTCTAACAGTGATACGCCTTCACCACCACCTGGTTTATCAAAATCCAATCCAGTCATCCCCATCAGTTCATCCAATCACAGTGCACGGTCCCCGTTTGAAGGGGCAGTAACAGAGTCACAGTCATTATTCTCAGACAATTTTCGCCATCCCAACCCTATCCCAAGTGGGCTTCCTCCTTTTCCCAGCTCCCCACAGACATCTAGTGACTGGCCTACAGCACCAGAGCCACAGAGTCTCTTCACATCAGGTATATAACTAAAGTACCCAGCATAAGTAATTAGACTTCACAGACTAACTGAACCATTAGTGGATATATTTTTAGCCTTTTTCTCTTGTACGTGTACTTTCCTTTTATAAAAGTGTAAACATTTAAACTGCATGAAATTAGATGATAAATTGTTATATAGAAACCTAAGGAGTTTCCCCCCCACGAGTGATAGTTATTTAATTGTAAAATTTGTTTTGACATTTTTAGCCTTTTCCATTTTTATTTACTTTAAATTCTTTTATTGATGGCATAAATTAGCATTCAGGTCAGCACCTATGAAGCAAACAAAAAACCTACGATTTTTTTCATTAAAGTGCATTTTTTCTTGGAAGTGTATGACATTTTAAAAATTATTTATACTTTGTATTTGTTAATACATTTTAACCAATAAGTTCTTCTAATTAAAGTCTGTTAGATTTTATATGTTTCATTAAATTATTTATGCTGGTTTTGATTATGAATAGTTGAGTATAATTTGAATATCAAGTACTTTTCTTTTCATTAGCAAAATCAGTCTGTATCATTCAGTTTTTCAGGTTAGTAATTTACAAATATAATCACTGCTAAAGTATGAGGCCTTTTGTAATTAATGTTCTTACCAAGCTAAGAAGTCATCTCATTTTGCATGTATTGCTTTTATCTTACCATATGACATGTTTAACTTTCACTAGTTGTGATTGCTTATTAATTGTGAAGGGGAATGACATATTTTATATTTGTCACTATCTTTCTTCCCAACAGAAACAATCCCAGTATCATCCTCTACAGACTGGCAAGCAGCATTTGGCTTTGGTTCTTCTAAACACCAGAGGATGACTTGGGGTTTGATCCCTTTGATGTTACTCGAAAAGCCTTAGCAGACCTGATTGAGAAGGAATTGTCCGTCCAAGACCAACCTTCCCTTTCACCCACATCTCTTCAGAACTCCTCTTCACACACTACAACCGCCAAAGGTCCAGGCTCTGGATTCCTGCATCCTGCTGCACCAACAAATGCCAACTCTCTTAATAGTACCTTTTCAGTCTTGCCACAAAGGTTCCCTCAATTTCAGCAGCACCGAGCAGTTTATAATTCCTTCAGTTTTCCAGGCCAGACAGCCCGTTATCCTTGGATGGCCTTTCCACGCAATAGCATCATGCACTTGAACCACACAGCAAACCCCACCTCAAATAGTAATTTCTTGGACTTGAATCTCCAGCCACAGCACAACACAGGTCTGGGAGGGATCCCTATAGCAGGTAGGTTCATTTAAAGCCTTTGAAAATTCTCGAATAACTCATGCCTTTACTTTGTTGGGTGGGTAGGGAGGGAACTGTTGAATAACAGAGGGTACTGATTAGTCATGGAAATTTCTGTAAAAAGAAGTTAGTCTTTATCATCATCTAAAATATTTTTAATTAGATGGATGCCTTGTAATATTGAGCTTTATAAGGATGGTGGAGTATTATACCAAGTCATTGTTTGGAAGCATTTTACTTAATAGGATAATTACCAAACTTTCATATGGTATATAGTGCAAAAAGAAAAAAAAAAAAAAAAAAACCGGACTCTGAAATTATGATGTTGTAAAGTCCAACACCATAGTAAAAAAAATCTTGTTATAAAAGTAAAGTGGTTAAAACAATTTTTAAAATGATAATGAGAGCATGAGGGATAAGCCACTCTAACTCGTAGGACCATTTACTTATTTTGACTGATTCACACATACACACATCAAAACTGCGCTATAAATAAAGTTTGAGAATATTTGAGAGCTCTGATTATTAATGTTTTGTGACATGTCACAGACATACTTTCTGAGGAAAAGAAATTGTTCAAGGAGAGATAGTTACCCTTTTAGTTTGTCTTGTTTTCATTTCTGAGGAAAAATACCAGAATACTTCTGGTTTTGTACTGCTACCCTTGAAGGTTTCAGAAATTTGGGGTCTAAGATCCTATGTAACATTTTTTAGATGTAGTGTTTTCAAAGGAAGTCTTTCTTCTTAGTAGTGTTCTCATTTAATTTGGTCTTTTGAGATGATGTGCAAAAGAGAGTTTGTTCCTCTCTTGATTCTCTGAAGTAGAATAGAATAATTCCATACCCTGATACATAATTTATTTCACATCATGGCCTTTAAGGTGTGGCATGACACAAGTGTTATCATATTAGAATACTTTGACAGTAAGGCATTCATTCTCCTGTTTTTAGCAAGATTTATAGACAAATTTAGAGAGATCCATCTAAATTCTTTGACTGTATTTCCTTGAGACCAACAACATTTCATGATCTAGACAAATAGCTAGGTCTTAGTTTATGGCTATGGATAAGTGAAGTTAATTTACATAAGTTTAAAGGCACCTGGTGTGGTAAAGTACACATTGATGAGACTTGTGATATTTGCTCATTTAATTATGGTAGATAGTAGATAATTCAGAGTGACATTTTTCAGCCCTCTCTTATGTGATACTCACTTATGAAACAATAACTGTTCAATTTCTGTACACTTTTTCTTTCTTCCATTCAAGATAGCATATTAGGATGCAATTATGTTTTGTTTTGCTTTGTTTTAATCATTTAGAAAGGTGGCATTTTAATTATTAGTAGTGAATCTCATAATTGGTTATAACATTAAAAATTAAGTTCCCCTCAGTATTTAAAAATAAAGTATTAACCCAATTACAATTAATATTTTAGTTCCTGTTTGACCAAACAATGAGTTAGGCCATATGGGGGGATACAGAAGTAGTACAAAATACAAATACTATATCCTATTAGTTTAGAGTGTACTTGAAGAGATAAAGTTATATATGAAAATGGTAACCATATGTATAGTACTGGATTCTGAGAGACATCAATGTAGCCTATAATTGTTGGGGAGATTTCATTGAAGAAATAGGAATTGATCTATACAACACTCTGGGATTGGGTTAGTGGCAAGGGAAGAGAAAAGACCTTTTATGTTGATGGAAACCTGAGTAAAGGCACAGAGACAGGCATTAGTGTGTCATTACAGAAGCAAAACTGCCTTCTGTAACAGAAAGTGCTTCTTAAACCATAGTAATACAATGGTTGAGAAGATGAGTCTCTCTGACAATAGGGTGGGTTTGTTATGGGACTCTAGTCTTAGCTGCCTTCATTATGTACTTTTGACTTTCTACATGTCCATCTTTAATAAATTATGTGTTCTTCCAATTTCTTAATTGTCAAATTGTCCATTAGTACCAAAGAACAATTTTAATCCAAATATTTCAAGTAAACATATTTTGGAATGCCACACTGGTAATGAGAAATTGCTGATGAGTGAGTGTAGTTGTCCTATGTTATCTGAAATCTTTATCTGAAATAGATACTTTATTTTAAAATGTGGCATTAAATGATAGTTCTGTCTTTGTGAGCTTTTGTTTTCTTTTACTATATATTCAACTATGGAACAATAAAAACTTATTTTTCAGGGATGCTAAAAATAAAGCACCAACTTTAGGTTTTGAATCGTTGTATTTGGTGAGGGGGTGGGGAGAGTTATTTCAGATTTTCAATTTTTGGCTCTGCATACTTACTTGGTATTTAAATAGCGACTGTGGTTAAGCTGTTAGATTTTTAAGGCTCTGATGACTAGACAAATTTCAGTTTTAATATACCAGAATATTTTAAATTGTTATTAAGAGTCACACCAGCATCCTCTCATGGTGTATAAACACTTGACAGATATCTCAGGAAACTGAATGTGCTAGACTTAAAAGCAGAATAGTTGAATCATTGCAGCCAGATGATATAGATTTTCAGTAATCATTAGAAATGACAGTGAAAAATCTGGAAAGCTATATACCTCTTCATTGTGTCTAATTTGAAGCAATTTAGACCTAAGTAATATCTGTCTCACCTATCTCCAGTTGGAACTCAGTTGTTCTTGAGTTAAACTATTAAAAGGGGCTCAACTTTGTATCCTGTAGTGATCATCATAGTATCTTATACAGGGTAGCTATTCATTAAATGCTTTAGTAATACTCTGTACTGTTTCAGTGGGGCTTGCTACTTTAAGGTACACAATATTCTAAACTGATTCTACACTGGGAACACCATGTATATTTTTCTTCAGGTATGAAGGGCACAATAGGGTCCCTAACTGTTGGAGCAAATCAGAGTTGGCAGCCATCTATATATCATACAGATCTCATATCTGTTTATTACATATTTGTATTAAATTTATTTTTGGTTTGTTTCAGTTAATCATTAAAAAGTGATATATCTGAAACCTATCATGGGAAGAACAGTTACCAGAGTTTTGACAGAAATTCAGCTTCTGTTTCCTTTGTCTAATTGAAAACATTTTTTGTGTTTAAAGTTGTTTCCTTAATTAGGTAATTTTTAGCAGCATTTTCTGGGCTGCATAACTGGTTTGCTAAGTTTAGAAAGGTTTTTAAAATATCCTTGGGAGGGTATTTTGATTAGTGGGCAGTTATAATATATCCATTTAGATCTTTTTTTTTTTTTTTTTTTTAATTAGAACCCTGTGCCTTTTTTGTAAAAGTGACTTATCTTGTCCAGTTTCTTCATTTTAGGAATGGCAGAGCTGTATTCCAGAAAGTTTAACTAATTTGTTAAAGGTCACACATTCAATTAGTATAGAATTAGCGTAAGAACCCAGACCTCAAATTCAATAATGGAAATGTTTTTGTACTACAACACTGATGCTCTCCTTCACAATTGAAGATCACCGGCATGTACTTTAACTTGGCTTTCTTCCCACAGTAATTGATTTTTGCTCTCACATACTTTTTTATCAATAGTATTTATTCATAAGACAAATTGGCCCAGCTCAGGGATATGGCCTGTAGTAAACAAACAAAAACAAAATAGAAAGAAGTTTATTGACTTGATGAAAATCAGTGAATCTTGCTTAGTCCTCAAAACCATGATCTTAACTAAGAACTCTAGTCTAAAATTTTGTTTTACACAGTCTTCTTGCTATGTACTTGGGATTTGTAGGAAGTCTGCCAATTTATTGAAGAACTGAAATAACCTGTTCTATGGATTGAAAGACTCTCTTTTCTGCACTTTGTCAGTTAAGCTATCTTTCCAAATGTAATTTTGCAGATATGTTTTCTAGGTGGGTTATATGGCCTGCACTTGCAGATATGTTTTCTAAAGAACTCTGCCAAGATGTTTTTATTCCATAGTTCTAAAAATTATTTGAAAAACAATAGTAACTCTATGTGTGTTGTTGTTTCAAGATATACTTAAAAAAATATTTGGAATTGTTTAGGCTTGGGATTTTTTTCCTGTTTTGTTAATTCTGATTTTACTTATGAGAACATTTTTCTTTAAATTTTCTTTGTTTCTATTTTAACTGCTTTCACGGTGACTTGATTGAATTTTGAGTCATGTGTGAAACAGTTCACTTTTAGTGAAATAATTGTCAGTTATAATTAGGAGAACTGCTCTCATTCATGTGTAGTTCTCTGACCTAAAAGTAGTCATCTTACTTTCAGTCAATTGGATCAATATATTGTTATCATTTTAATATTTTCCTATTACTTCAAAAGTGTACATTAAATTTTCATGTTATATGTTAATTTACGAATTTAATCTTTATAATTTTCATTTTTTCCTAATATATGATTTATGCTTTTAAAAGATGTTTATAATTTCCTTTTAAAAAATCAGTTTTTTACTCTGTGATTCAAGTTTTAATTTTTTCACAAAATATTTTCCATTAGAAGTATCTCTATTTGTAAGGGGTCCAATTGGCATGGAAAAGAATGGCTTTCCTGGTCTGTCTTCCTTTCTTTTTCTTTAGGTAGTATATTTGTAATCTAAATCTACTATATTTGATCTTGTCTCTGACAGTATTAAAATTAAGGGTGTGTTTAGAGTGTAACTGCTTTCTAGGTACTTGAAAAGTTTATATTCTAAAATTCTTGTCTTGTTTCACACCCGGATTCCAACCATTAAGCATGTATTTTATATATGTGTCAGTATTCCAAATATTGAAATCATTTTTAAAGGGACTGTTAACAAATCTAGTCACCCATAACTAGACCATGACTGACTTTTCCACAGGGGAAGAAGAGGTGAAGGTTTCGACCATGCCACTGTCAGCCTCTTCCCATTCATTACAACAAGGACAGCAGCCTACAAGTCTCCACACTACTGTGGCCTGACAACAGAACTGAAAGGAGAGGATTAGACTCTGGGGTGCTTGCATGGGCAACCGGATTTTTGCATGATTCCTTTCTGATTTTGCATTTAATGTATACACCCAAAAGAGCCAATATAAACGTTCCTCATGCCTACAACTAGTGTGTTACCTCATAGTTGCTAAAGTATTTCTTCATTAGGCCTTTAACATAATTTATTAGCATAATAATTTTGGCATTGTTTCTCATGAGTGATGCTATTCTTAACTCATACGAATAAACTTATAATACTAATTAAGATCCCAGATGAGATTAGCTAGAATTGTTCTTATTTTGGCTCTATAACTGAAAATATACAAAGGTAATGGTAGTTCTTTGTTTTCTGATTTGTGAAAAAAAAAATGGTAATATCCTAATCTGAACATTTTGAAAATTGAGATGATAATGTCTATTGCATTCTTTGAATACTTGAGAAGAAAGAATACATATAAAACAAACTTGGTGGTGTCATTTAATGCTCAGAAGGATGTTGTCAGCAATTGTTTTTAGTTACCTAGATTTATATCTTATATTATGCGTTACATGTGTAGAAACTGTTTTGTTCTCTCTCGTTTGCACATTTGCACTTTCTTTTTTGAATGGTTGTTAATTATAAATAGATGGTTAAAAAGGTTAAAAGATAATTATTATGGCCTAAATGCAATATAATCTCTTTTCTAACGCACTGCCTAGTATACCAGGAAATGCCTCAAAAACACAATTTCAATTTCTAGTTGATTTATCAGAAACTTGAATGTGGGATGAACATTGTATGTGAGTAGCAACTGAAGTAGTATAACATTTTTATTGAACAAACAGTAGTTTGGTGGGATGTTTCTTTGGAAATTTCATTGTTTAATACCTGATATGTGGTAATAAGTCTATGTAAGTACTTGACCTAAATGAGACTTAAAGTAGAAAAGTTTGGGTGTCCTCTAAAATTAGGCCATGTAAGTTGTAATGGCTATTTTAGTTAATCACAGAAAATAGTGGAGTACTTTATAGGATAATGTGAAATATGTTTTTGACAATACAGAATTTCTTGAAATAGTTTTAAAACTGATAATAAAAGAAAATAAAGTGAACTCAGTTTGGAGCAGTTGGCAAAAACTGATTTAGAAAACATGACTATATTCTACCTATGTGAAGCAGCATCTGAGAAAGGGAAAGTCAAAACAACTGTGATTTTACAACAACAACAAAAAGTTGCCTTAATTTGTTAAAAAATACAAAATGGGTGTCATGAATACCAAAAAGAAGACTAGAGATTTAAAATAACATCTACTTATTAGTAGATGATGCTAATGTTATGTTGGAATTGGAGTTTTGGGGTTATCTCTGTAAGATCTGATTACTTTTATTAGATATAGTGAAACAAATTAAACGGCTTTATCCTGAGGTATAGTGGGATAACCTAAAATCTATTCTTAATATCCTGGGATTTGGTTAACTGAGGGTGCAGAAGGAACTAATTATCTAGCCATCTAAGTTATTTTTATAAAACTGCATAAATATCAATTTCTAATTTTTCTTTAGATATTATTTTAAGGCATTATAAGAAAATTACCAATTTAGAAAATACCAGTAAAATACTGTAGACTTATTAAACCTCAATCTTTATAGATTAATTAACAGTTTTCATTTTTGTTGTAAAAGACTAAGACTTTGCCAGTTATTTCCTGTGGAACAAATGGTCCTACACTTTGTTAACAAAATGTGGGCTCCTTGTGATGAACAAAATGTGGGCTCCTTGTGATGAACAAAATGTGGGCTCCTTGTGATGATGCTTACTAGCTCATAGCTTTCTCCAGCTTTCAATATAAGCCTTTCATTTCCTGGATCTTCTTACAAAGCCATAGCAGGCAGTTTGTTATCTCTTATTTACTCATGTCTCAGCGTTGAGAGAGATGCCTGTTGAAACTTCTTTCCTGATCTTTCTGGTTCCTCCCACCCATTCATAATTTGTATAGAAAAGCTGTCTTGAAGTTTGCCCAGACTTGCCCAGAATCCTGAATAGATTCCCAAATCAGTCTCTCTGCTGCTTCTCATCTTCTAGGCATACTATCAATCAGGGAAGTGCTTCTTGAGATAGTAAGACTTTAACTTCTAAATTTTTATACATTCACTGATGAATTTCTAGACCACATTGTAAGGCCTCACCTTTTTGCTTACTTGATAGTTTATTTAATGTTTCCTTAGAAGTCTTAAAAGTCAGCCATAATTTTATGCTCAGGCACCAGTTCACAGAGCAAGCAAATAGTAACCAAAATGATGGTAAAGAATGAGAAATTCTATAAAGCTTCAGGTTTGATTTTGATTAATTCCTGCATAATCCATCTTTTGAAAGGAAAGGTTTATATACTTGTACATCCTTAACCTTTATAAAGTGACTAGTCTTTTCCTAACACAGGAATTTTAACCTGGAGTCCAGAACTCTTTGAAGGTACAAAATTGTGGATTTGTGTGCATGTACACATGTCTATTCTTTTTTCTGGGAGAGACAATCTTCAGTTGTTAGATTTATAAGGGGTTTGGTGACACCTGTCTGCACCTCAGAAAATAAAAAAGGAGGGTTTTAACTGCTGCTGCCTTGAAAAGTTTTTGGTGCCACTGTAGGAAATAGAATCTTGTACTGAAAAGAGTTTAGTTATATGTTATCAAGTGCCTTTTTTTAAAACTGTGTTTTCTTAAAGATTCCATTAGAAACAATGTTTTGACTAATAATACTTTTCTTCTCATTCTACTGTTTCATTGTGTTTTTCCAAGGGGTACTTTTGTATATTCTCCCCTTATTTCAACAAAATATTAATTAAATATTTGAGTACTGATTTTGTGTAGTGACCTGAGCTAGATCTTGAAGGATACAAAGCTGAATGAAATACAGATCCTCTCATCAAGGATAACAGTCCAGTGGCAATTGTATTTGTATTATTTTTATCAGGTCAGCTCTTGATGTATTTTAATCACAAGAATAGTCATAGCATTGCAGACTCATTTCATTATTTATCTCTCAGTAACCGTTCTAACAGTGGCAACAAAGGATATTGAATACTTTTACTTCAAATACTTGATGATTTGTAGGAGGTGAAAAAACTTTAATAGGAAAAACATTTATTTGTTATTTTTTTTTAAAGTGTGTGTATGCTCACGTCTCTTACTCTTTACTTAGTGTCCTGAGAAGTAAGTGGAGCCTTCTATGTGCTTGTTGTGTTCCTTTAAAGAAAACAACTTTAATGCATTTTGTCTGTGCACATTTCTATTGACATGGCTCCTATTTGTATCTTATTCCAAGTACCTTCAAGACTGCCAGACCTTTCTTCTGCTGTGACACAGGTTCCATAGGGAGGTGGGAAGTACACCCACAGATGCATTGCCGCTCAAAGTCAAGAGAAAGGAACAAATAGTAGCTGCATTGAAATCTTACAAAATGAAGACCATCATGTTATTTATCCAAACAAACCAGGGTATAATTTGTCCTATGCTGATTTGTAAGGTTTTGGATTTTTGCTTTATGATTTATTATAAAGTCTCCCCAAATCTGCTTAATGGACTTTAAGAGATGGATATCATACAATTTGAAATAAAATTTAGTCTTTCTTTCTTTTCTTTTTCTTTTTTTGGACCAGAGATTGAACCCAGGGTTGCTTAATCACTGAGCCACATCCCCACCCCCTGTTCACACTTTATTTTGAGGCAGGGTCTCACTAAGTCCTTAGGATCTTGTTAAGTTGCTGAGGTTGGTCTTAAACTTGTAATCCTCCTACCTTAGGCTCCTGATTACAGGTGTGTGCCACTACCACCCAGCCAGCTTTTCTTTTTAAAGAAATAATAACCCCAAATAACTACACACACACACCTTTATTTTTCAAAATTGACAAAGTCAGATTATCTAGTGTCAGCATTGTCTTTCTTCCCTTAGTGCTGTGCCTTTCTCTGAATAAGTGGCAATAAGATACACAGGTGTTCATACATATAATATTTAGTGGACAAACCAAATACCATGCTGATAGAAAAGTAAAGAGAGAAGTTAGAGAAAGAAGTTTTTGTGGGCTGATACAAAGAGAGACTTCATGAAATAAGCATGGGACTTCCTGACTTTCAAAAATGATTTAAATTTTAGATGGAAGCAGGGGAAGATCAGTACAATAAAGGGAGAGCATTGAACCACAGATCAGAAGCAGAAATCAGCATGGTGCAAAAGGGTTAGAAGGAAAGAATAGTAAGGAAATATACTCTCTAAGTTATATAGGTCCTGTGGGTAAGTAAAGTGCTGAAAGCCTCAAAAATTAGAAAAGGGAGTTCATCTTGATATGGTAGAGGTAGAGAACTATAGGGTTTTGGCAAAGATGTTGCTTCATTAGAACTTTTTTTGGGGGGGTGGGAGGTAGGGTACTGGAAATTGAACCCAGAGACATTTAACCACTGAACCACATCCCCTGCCCTTTTATTTTATGTAGAGATGGTCTCGCTGAGTTGCTTAGGGCCTTGCTAAGTTGCTGTAGCTGACTTTGAACTCATGATCCTCCTGCTTCAGCCTCCTGAGCTGCTGGGATTACAGACGTGTTCCACCGTGCCCTGCTCATTATAGCATTTTTAAAGAAAAGTAATTGCGTAATGTGTTTGACTACAGTGAGGACAAATTAGAAAGCAATGCCATTGTTGGACAAGAGTGAATTGCAAGGCCTAGACTACAACAGTAATACTTGGGGTCAAATCTCTGCTGACGTAACTTTTATAAAAAGATAAGAGAGGGAGCCAGATTCCTGAAACTAGTGAGGAGATGTCAAGGATATGAGTATCTACTTATTTAGGAAATTTGGTAAGAAAGTGAAAAGGAAAGTGAGGTGCTAACTGGATGGGCTAACTTAGAAGGCACTACTTTAATAATGTGAGGAAGAGACCCATAGGACATGTAAAGCCAGTTGAGAGGAGGGGATCGACAGTACTAAAGGGAGGAGAGGCTAAGTCAGCAGGATAAATGGACCTCTGCAGATGGTAGAAGGAAATAACCCTTGAAATGAGGTTGTGGTTTATCTTTAGAGAGATGAGATATACCTTTGTCTGTCATGTGTCAGGGCAGTTAAAAGACTGGAGGAAAAAGAAAGTGAGATTAGAGAAAATGAGAACAAATGAAGTGACTTACAGCAGTAATTATTAGAACGCATTATTTGAGAATGGAGGTGAAAGAGTAGAGTTGGGAGGTATTTTTAAAAGTCTAAGAGAAGAAGCCTAGAAGTACATTTGAAATAAAGAATTTCTGTGTAAAGATATGGGTCCACTTAGAAATTTTTAGAGTCCACATATGTGTACTTTTGTATATTCCTCTGATTTAGCAGACAGCATCAGGAGTAGAAAAACAAATATTGAGAGTTTGATTAGAAGGTTAGAAGAGGACATGGACATAAAAATGTTCAGGAAGACAGTATTAAAATACTTAATCTCATGGTCAGAGTACACTGAAATAGTTTTCTGTGAACCAGTGGTATGAGTCATGTGGAAGGGAGTCTAATGATTTAGATTTAATGAGAATAAAGAACATATTAGTGTTGTTTAAAGGACGGAAAAGACTTCAGTGTAGTTCAGTGATAGAACAATTGCCAAGCATGTGCAAGACCCTGAGTTCAGTTTCCAACACTGTAGTAAATACATAAATACATGCATACATCTATTAAAAGAATGACAAATAGAGAGACTGGTCAGTGTGAGAAGCAGAGGAAGACTGGTAGTCAGATGTCTTAACATTAGTGATGGAGATTGGTAAGAAGCCTAGCTTTTGTAACCCTTTATGGTCTTCTCTCTACTCTGTCCCCACCCTTGTCTTTTTGTGAGAGTAAGCAAGTCAAGTCTATATGAAAGAAAATTGCAGGAAGCATGGTATTGCCTGGGAAATCCTGGGTTCCAGTTGAAATGATTCAAAGCAAACTTCTTTTTTCAAAGCATGGTCGGAAGATGTGGAAGCAGAGTGCTGGGGAGGGACTGGGAAAAGCCAGACACATGAGAATAGACAGGCACAAATAAGTCCAGTGAGTGCAAGGAATTGGTAGCAATGTTACTTAGGATGTGAAAAATTAAAAATCTCACAAGCAAACTAGAAAACTCCCTTCCCCTCCCCCAAGGATCTCTCATTACATAGTTGGATGAGGCCATTCTTCCTTATGTACATAGCGGATTTTCATTAAAAGTAGTAGTATCTTGGTGTAGCGTAAAAAAGAGAAATTAGGTTCTAAAAATATTTTGGTAACCCCCGCCCCAAAGAGAATGTTCTATGAGGATAAATAAAATCTACAAATTACTGGACTAGGCTATAGTTTGCTTACTTAGGATATAATCTTTTGGGAAAATTGCTGTAGATGTAGTAGCACAGGATGAAGATATATTTTAAAATATCCCTAGTCTGGAAGCATCCTTAGTTTCTAGACACTAAATTATTTTAAAATTCACAGGGCTTGTTTCCATGTATGTGTCAGTGAGATATCAGCTATGGCATTTGAAAATGATAATACTTCAGAGTATAAATCATTGTTCAAGAATACCATGTTGTCAAACTGTACTGATGACTTGAAAAGCCACTACTCCTTGGACCTCCGTACTGGTCTGTGGTTTGCTTCCAAGAATATCAGTCTAGCCACCTAAAATTGCTGGTCATACCAACTTATAACTCTTTTAGGAGCTATTTCTATAGAATCAACTCTTGATAGTTCAAGATTTATTAAGGATGTTCATTAAGAATTAATTCTATTTCATGGTATTTTGAAGAGTCTACCTTGAGTTTAAGGTATACAAAAATTTAGTTTACACTTGTTAGGTACCTAGAACTGGAGATGGTAAGCCCAAGTTTATATGATCGAATTTTTTTTTTTTTTTTTGGGTGCTGGGGATCGAACCCAGGGCCTTGTGCTTGCAAGGCAAGCACTCTACCGACTGAGCTATCTCCCCAGCCCCGAATTTTTTTTTATATACTAGGAATTAAACCCAGGGGCATTATACTACTGAACTACAGCTCCAGATCGTTTTACTTTTTTATTTTTCTTTTGAGACACAGTCTTGCTGAATTGATAACACTGGCCTCAAACTTGGTCCTGCCTCAACTGCCTAAGTTGCAGGGATTGTAGGCATACGCCCAGCAGTAAGCCCAAGTTGTTTAAGCCACTTGAAAATTGAACTAAAGTACATGGAAGTTCACAAAACAGCTTGAAATTGTTTTGAGAACCAGCCCTTTTTCTCCAGGTTCCTCTTGGTCACACTTCCTAGGGCAACTATTGACTTTTCTGTTGTAACCCATTTCACATGCTTAAGATTATTCTCAAGGTTTCTGGAAGCTCCACGCTAACCTGCTTAGAACATTTGGGTCATTCCTGCTCCTGCTTAGTGTTCAGACCCACTATTATGCTGTTAAAACACACCCAAAAGCAACACCCCCAAAGTTTTCCCCCCTATAATTTATAAAACCTTGGAAGTACCTGGTAGCTTTTTTTTTTTTTAATAGAGGTAGAATTCACATAAAATAGAATTCATTGGCCCAGTACTGTGTTTTGAATTATTTCTCTGTCACAGTAATAGAATAAATAACCTGTGAGACTTTTGGCCCCTTCCTTGTTAGAGCTGTGTGGTAATAGCTGCATCTAGACTTACTGTTTTACCCATTAGGCTGAAAGTCAAATGGAAACCTTAAAATACTCATATCTCTGTACAGCAGTACTACTTCAGCTTAAACTTGTGGGTCAACAAATTTATACCTTCCCCCCAAAAAATAAAAAGGTAGGGAGCTTTGGGCAAGAGATCTTTAAGAAGTTTGTTTTCCTGAGCAGGTTAAAATGTTTGAGGCAGTCCTCAGAGTAGTTTTGAAACGGTAATAACAGTCTCACTGTCTTTATGATACTTAATTAGCATTATATAAGAAAAGTAATCTGTAAGACTAGTTTTCTCTAAGTGCATGCCTGTAATTCCAAGTTCTGGGACAGTAGAGGCAGGAGGATTGCAGGTTCAAGGCCAGCCCAGGCAATTTAACCAGACCCTATCTCAAAAAAAAGAAAAAAAGAGCTGGGGGCATAGCTCAGTGATAAGAATGCTTGCCTAGCGTGTTCAAGGCCCTGGGTTCAATTCTCAGTCCTATAAAAAAGAGAAGACAAGACTGGTTCTATATATGTGAGGTAAAATATGTCTGCATGCACATGTGTCTATTTGTATTGTCTTTTTATATATAATTTTCAGTCAAACTCTTCCTGTAATGAATACAGCAAAATGAAAAGTCTAGGCCATTTCTCTATTACTTCTCATGTATTTATTCCTTCTATATTTAAATTAATTTACATGTTCGGGATCAATATTCTATTTTTATTCTGGGTTTGTTTTTTAAGGAAAGAAAGACTGTTAAATGCAGTGAAGTTACATTACTGGTACCCAATTCATTCTGATCATGCTTTATCTGAACAAATATTTCATAGCTTTTTCTCACCAAATTCTCTCACTAAGGATACCCGTCCCTTGTCACACTCCTTGGAAAAACATATGGAAAAGATAATTAAGAAAAAAAGACTTGTGTTGGGGTCATGAAACTTGAGAACTTTGATAGATACAACCATCTTTAATAGGCCTTTTTAGAAATCAAACAGTAATGATGATGATGGTAACAGCAAGAATTGTGATTTACCCCTAGTCACATTCTAGCAGCAATTTCAAGTTTCTTTAGCTTTTACCACATGAATTTGTTTTCACACATAGAACTCAGTGGGGGAAAAAGAACTTAAAGATTAATAAGAATTTATATCTTCTGTAAACATGTTGTCTTACAGTTTCATTGTAATAGTAGTTTTTTCTAATTAAGGACTTTGAACTGTGAATTGGTGCATATAAAATGAATTGAAGTCTTTCAAAAATGTCCACAGACTGGCAGCTATTGTCAGATCAACCTTATGTTAAATGTGGCTCAGTAATCATAGAGTAACTTTGGGGAGGGCAAAAACTATCACCTTGCAACTGTTCTTCATGCAGACTTAATTACTTAATTCCCAGTATCAGGAGAAAAAGAGTAAAACAGAGATGGAATTTAATTTACCTAGGATTTTTCTTTAGTTCCTAAGAGTAATTAAGAACCAAGAGGCATAACCACTAGACTGCTGACATCTCTAGTATTACAAAATAAAGGGGAAAAAAGTAATGACACCAGAATGCACTACACCCAAACTAAAGGTGTAAACTCAGATTCATCTTTGAAGAAGAGCTGCCCTGCGCTACTTCACAATCAATGATAGCATATCTACTGATTTTATTTTTCCAATCAAGGAGGTTGTTATTTTCAGCATACTTAAACAGGGAAAGCTCCAGGAGGATTTAAAGATGATAGTAACCATCACCATCTCCAAGACGAAAATCAAGAAAGCTGACTGCAATCAACTTTTGTAACCTAGTGCTATTTTCTAATATGGTGAGATCTTATCCCAAAGACTATGCCAGTATTTATACTCTGTTATCAGTCTTGGAGTAGAACACAATGATTTGGAACTTAACTAGGATGTTTTTAAACTTCATCATGTTATATGTTGCCACTTTCAAGAAGTCTGACACCCTGAAGCTGGTTATTTTTTCCTTAATTGTGTAAGTTGAGTCCCCATCTAAAGGTAAAGGAGGCCTTGGGTTAGGAAGTTGGAAGGTTTTTCATTGACCATAAGCTGAGTGTTGGGTTACATGCCATTGTTCCTCTTATATTTTCTCTATTAAAAAGAGTTTTTATTAAAATTTATGGTTAGGATGCTTGCCTAGCATGTGCAAGGTCTTGGGTTTGATCCCCAGCCCTGCAAAAAAAAACAAAAAAAAAAATTATGCATTACTGATCTACATGCCTTATTTCCCTAATGCCCCCCACTTAGAGAAGAATTTGCTACCAGGTATGTTTCTTTTTTTCTTCTATATTGTTTACTAATAAATCTAACAATATTCTTCCACTGGTCCCACAGTTGTAACATACCTTGAGTTTTGGTCTAGTCAGTCCTTTTAAGGTATAAACTCTAAAACCTCATGTGTATTTTAAATGATAGATTATTATTTCTTTAGAATAAAACATATTACCAAAACTAGCACAGATTTAAATAATCTCCAAATAAATATACAGAGCCTTGCAACCTTTATTTTAAAACAAACTTTAAATTCTTGATCACCTTGAGCCCCATTCTGATAGCTGTGCTCACTCACCTCTCTATCCAGTTTCTTTTTCCTTCTTTGGAAAAAAGGAAAATAATTTCTTTTTCCATATAACTTAATAACAGTTTAATAGGGAGGTCATAACTAGATCTTGATGTTCATTACCTGCATGATTTCCCTGTTGGATCTTAGACAAGCCCGTGTTTTCCCTCTCAAGGAGAGAGCTCTTCCTCCATCGAACTGTTCTTCTGGCCTTTTAGATTGTTTCCAAACTGGCTTTTGATTTTAAGTTACCCTATTCTTTATTCTCTTCCTCTTCCTTCTTTTAAATCAAAACAATATATTTTAAACAGAAGGCATACTCTTGGTTTTGGAGTTGGTTAAGGAACAACTACTACATTGTTAAAGTTGATCAGTGAAGATCTTTAACATTTTAAGTTTTGGCATCATTCAGTTCACCCCATTTTTAAGGTCACTCTCACCCTTTTAAAAATTACCTAACACTTGGGAACAACAACAACAAAAAAAGTCGATAAATAAAATTTATCTAACACTTTTAAACAAAGTAACTAAAACTTTTATAAATGTGATTTTAATTAATTTTTTCACTAAAACATGATTCATTATAAAACTTCAAGATGTCTGAAATAAGAATTGTAGTTTCTGACTTACATTTTAAAATGTATTCATCTAATCTTCCTTCTCTCCTACCTTTTTTCTCAATAGGATTCAACATTGTTTGAGAATTGGTCTGTCAATTCTCAGACTGTCTCTGGCAATCTGTTATAAATTCAACTGTAATAACCATAGTTAAGGATGAACATTTAAATGCATATTTTAAATGATTTTTAAACAAAGGCCCCTTAGCTGGTGAGCATATAAGTCTTTGAATACATCAGTCTTTTAAAATAATGTCCTCCATAGGACATTAGGGCTGAACAGGATGTATTGTTATTAGGACTACTTTTTTTTTTAGTAACATAAGTAATCAGTTTAATAATTACAGCTCAGTATCATTAACATTAGAGTAGTTAATATCAGGACGTTGTCTGTGATATTGTCTTGAGTCCAAGAGTCTCCATAGATAAAGACTCTTAAAATTGAGACATCATTTGAAAATTAAAAGCAAAAGTTCTTATTTATACTGGTATATGAATAAATAGGAGGAATAAAAAGCAAAATAGTTCTTTTAAAAATAGACTTTAGGCTGTGGTTGTAGCTCAGTGGTAGAGTGCTCGCCTCACACGCGTGAGGCACTGGATTTGATCCTCATCATCACATAAAAAATATTTTTTAAAAATTTTACTCTAGTTTTTAGTGTTGTTTTAGATTGACAGCAAAATCAAATAGGAAATATAGAAATTTCCCTTCTACTCCCTGCCCTTGGATACGTCCTCCATTATCAACATCCTTCAAGGAGAGCTAGTTGAGGCACTCACATTAACATGCCATTATCACCCCGAGACCATGGTGGACGTTAGGCTTCACTCTCAGTGTGGTATGTTCTGTGGGTTTGGACAAATGTATAGTGACCTGTATTTCTCATTATAGTATCATACAAAATAGTTTCACTGACCTGAGATCCTTTATGTCCTGCCTATTCATCTGTCCCACTTCCCTTCCCTCTGACCCCTGGCAACAACTCATCTTTTACTGTCTCTACAGTTTTGCCTTTTTTAGGTCTTATATTTGGAATTATATAAGATGTAGTCTTTTCAGATTGATTTCTTTTACTTAATATGCCTTTATGTTTTCTGTAGTCTTTTTTTTTCTTAAATCACATATTCATGTAGCTAAAATAACTCAATTTTAGAAACCAATCATTTTAAAAACCAGTTGCAAAACAAACCTTAAACAAATATCCATTGGTGTGGGTAACTTGTACAATGAGAAAGAACTCTTTTCAAGTTGTGATTATTCTGATATATTGAAAATGTTTACCATCATGACTATACCGATTTAGTTTTCGTATAAAATAATGGGAAGTTATAACCTTTTCTGAAATTAAATAAACTATCATTTTAATGCCTAAAAATACTGTCTAAACATCAAACTCACAATTGGGTTATGAAGCATTTATCAATTAAAATCATGTTTTGGAAAAATGAATAATTTTAGTCTTCTTATTTGGGATTCTTGTGACTTTGATTTAAATAAGGTAATTTTATGCTGATAGGACCCATCCTTCTAGAAAAAGATGAAGCATCTTCACTACCAAAATAAAAGTATGCTATATATTAAAAACAGTGAAGAACTGGTTTGATGTTTTAAATAACTTTAATAATTTGGAAATATTTTAATTTTGAAAATTATGAGCATCAGAAATCTTAGGAATTCCAGTAGACACATAACCATCACGGGAATTGCTGCGAAGGTGCAAATACTTTGATCCGAATGCAAGCTTGAAGATAAATTTTTACCCCAATAAAAATATTTTATTAGCACTAAATAAACAAAAGATATCACTGACTTTCTTTGAAATGGCCAACCTCTAGTGATTCGGTTAAGAAAACAAGCACAGCAGTGTGACTTTTAGGAAACTGCTGGAAACTCCAGAGAAATTGACCCAGAGTAGACATTCAATTAATATTTGTTGAAAAAGAATTGGTGCTTGAGAGCGGAATGTTTCTGGAGGCCTGCAAAGCATGGATCTGCTTTGTGTTACAGCTCGACTTCTGTAAGCATTTGGAACTAATTTGCACATGAGTTGTAACTTACCCCTGGATTCTGTAGTGGCCTTCTGTGTGATTATTCCTGTTCTTTTTTTTTTTTTTTTTAATCTCTGAATCAGGAAAACTCACCTCCTGGTTTTTCAGGTTTTCTTCCCAATACCCCACCAACCACCACCTTTTAAAAAGTTTACCTTGTAACACTTTTCTTGCCCTCCTATTCCTATTTATATATAAAAATGTTGGTAAATCTTTCAGGAAACATACACAATTCAGAAAGCCTAAAAAGAGTCTGCTTTTTCAGATCTCTGCATACTGCTGAACTGTTTTTAGGAGCTTAATGTTCTACTAGGTAGGAAGTTCTTTTGGGCAACTTGTAATTGTTAACATTTTTTTCTGGCATTTAAGCCAAAATCATCTCATCTTTTCCCATTTGTACATTTTAGTGTAGTTTATCAAATATGTGAAGATGGTTACCATTTCTCTGGTAACTCTAGATGTAGCTTAAATATCCTCAGTTCTTTCAGCCATTCCACATGTAACACGACATCCAATTTCCATGTAGACTTGATAGTGTCTTTAAACATGAAGCTCTAAGATGGGTGTAGCTCAGTGGTAGACATTTGCCTCCTATGCACAAAGCCCTGGTTTCCATCCCAGTACTACAAGAGAAAAGAAAAGGAGACGCTCACACTTGAATAATTCACATGCAATCAACTAATCTTAATTTTTCGTGAAAATCAGTCTTACTACTACTATCTTTACATTTATAGAATTTTTTTTAATAAAAGTATCTTGTGGGGTAGGTATTATCTCCATTTTATAAATGAGGAAACTGAGGCTCAGTGGTTACCATTTGTGATTGCCCAAGGTCAGACCATTGCTAATTTGGACACTGCACTTCTATTTATGGTCTTAGTGTTACCTTCTTAGAAGTTCTGTTACCCAGGTTGTCATATCAGGCTTCATAAGCCTATCAGTAAAATCCCTTGACTTTTTTCCTTATGCACTGGTTAGTTAGCTCTCTCTCATCCTGCTCTGTCCTAATGCATTTTTAAAAATCTGAAGTATATATATTCAACTTTATGTGATTGAATTTGATGTGGTTAGAGTATATCCTATTAGTACATCTTCTTCCTACAAGTTTGTCTAATAAAAGGACTATTTATAAAGTGAAAGATAAAAATTATCAATAACACTTAATAACTTTTGTATGACAAATACAAGAATTCTAAGGATAGGTATAGTTTCCACTATTGATTTTATCATCTATAGAATTGGCTTTTTGTTTACATATTTAAATGAACTTTGTGGATTTTGTTAAGTATAATAAAAAACATGGAGTCAAACATAAACCAAGCCATATCACAGACACTTTTAAGTCAACACAGTTCTGTGTAAAATCATCTCAATACTGTTATCCATTCTTAACTATCTCATCCCAAAAGGGAATCCCAGAGAACTTAACAGAAACTGCTGAATTCAAGATACATTATACTCTGACTTCCTGAGAAACTTTCCAAAGAATAAATTACTTCGATATGTTTGGTTCTTTATGAAAATTCATTTTGGCTTTCATCGATCACTCCTTCCCATTCTTTTAGGATTGATGCAGGGGAATGGGAGTGGAGCTAGCTGCAGAGTCCGTGATTGGAGCAGACAGCAGAAGAAAAAAGGAAGTAAGCCACAGGCTATAGGAGGACATTTCCAATGTTAAGAAGTCATCAGTAGAAATTGCCTCCATGACCCCCTGTTGAATTTCAAAATAAATGTTTAACTTCTCATATATTTTAGTTGGAAGAGAGCTGGGGTTCTATCCAAAACGCTACCTGTTGTTTCCCAGAGAAATGCTTCCGCCCCCCGAAAACAAACAGTGGAACAGTGGTTGAGAGTTCTGTCATATTTATTTCTAAAGACATCATCAAGTTCCTCATCTGTTTCAGAATTTTCTCAAGAACTAATTCTAAGAATGTGTCTTCTGCAGTCTGCCATTTCCTCTGTTTCTGGGACTTCTCTTAACAATAGTATTGTGATCTCATCTGCAAGTGTTAATACTCTGAGACACAATCCATTTTGTAGGTTAAACACATTTTAATTGAGCAGCTGCTCTTTTACCATTTTTGCATCTTTCCTGAGAGTTCCATCTTTGTGATGCTTAATCTTTGCAATTGGTAAAAAGATCACACTTAACAAAATTGGAAGGAAGTAAAATGAACATGAAACTACATTGCTCTGCCTTTTCCTCATGGCTTACCATTATGATGTCAGGCTGAACAGTGGCCTTTCTTAATTTTCTCATTCCACACACAGCTTTTTCTTGCCTTCAGCGTTTTGATATACCTCAGATCACTATGGATTCTGATTTTAAGCCACAAGGATTATGATACATTTATGTACAGGTAGGTAATATACCTCTGTCTTCTCTAAGCTTTCTTTCCACAGCTCATCCCATCAGATTCTACCTATATAACTGGCTCTCATTTTCTTATTAGTATTATTTCTTAATTGTGTAGGCAGAATGGCATGTTGTAATATCTTCTGTGGCCTGTGAATTCCTATAGCCATGGGACCACCCCACCTATCCTCCTTTCTCTGATCTTTTTTTGGAAAACTGTTTTCTTAAAAACAAAACAGAAAAGGTAACTTGAACCTACCTACTGAGGTTCAGGTTCATCTGCTATTTACCTAGTCAAGGAAGAATTCAGAGTTTAATGAGGAATAACAAACATGTAAACAAGTGATTGTAGTACACTGTAGCATTTGCAAAAACAGCCAGGGTGCCTGCCATCCACGAACTCAAGATCAGTTATTCTCACTCTTTGCTCCTGTCATACACTCCAAAGTTTTGCATTTTCACAGTAACTATCCAGTTTTTGTTGATGAGAATGAAGTTCAGAATTAAAGTTTCCCTCCTCCTTTCCACCTTTGGAAGAGAGAGACAAATAGTTAAGGAACATTTTATCAGTTTTATTTTCTTATAGCAGATTTTGACCTCTGAAGCTGTTTGTGTAGTTGACACCCTCCATGTATCTCAAATCCCGTTTTGATGACTATTGTGGTGATTGGTGTGTCCTCCCCTTGATTGTACCCTCCTGTGGTCATCCTTGGATCTCTCCAGAGGACTTTGACCATGACCGTCACTCAGTTTGGTGCTTATTTCAGTATTTCCCCCCTATACTTCTCATTTCAGAGTTTGCAGATTTCTTGGGTGGATTGTTGTTGTTCATTCCTCTTCTTCATTTAGCTCTGTTGTTTACATCTTCTAGTTCAGGTTTCATCTGAACCAGTCTATGGTACATCTGAGACTATTTTTGCATTAAATTTTAAGTTTACTTTTTCTTTATTTTACATATTACTTTTATATACATAATATCTTGATACATGGACATCTTTCCTTTGATTCTGCTTCCTTAGATGCTTCATAAATCTTCAAGATGTCTTCCTGCTCTCAGAGGATCTGATTTTCCTCCAAAATAGATTATAGATTCTTGTGGGAACATTCTAGAAGAGAAAAATGCACATTGTGCAAAAGACATCTGTTTGTGTTTTAAAATATTCCTTCTTCCTTTCATGATTCCTTCCTGCACTGCCCTGTGGTCTACGTGGAGTGCTTTTGCTACTTCCATGTCAGCTTCTCTTCCTTAGGACCATGGTCACATGCAGAATGTCAGGATTGATCACTTCCATCTTATGCCCTGAGGGATTCTGTTCCTTTTAGCATTGCCTTTACTGTCTGTCACATGTTGTAGTTACTTAAACATGTCTGCCCACCCCCCCCACTAGCCTATGAGTCCTGCCAGGACAATGACTAGTTGGTGTTGCACTTGACAAGAACAAATGCTTTGGAGTTAGAGGATTTTAACTACTGACTTTTACTCTTTTTAACTCTTCAATCTTGGGCAAATACTTTTAAACAACCAGAGCCTACTCAGCTGTCTCTTTTGCAAAATGAAGCCACTACTTACCCTTATTGGAAAGTAATCAAGTACATAAAGTGCAGAGTGAGTGAATGAATAGTGTGTAGAGTAGAAAGGGAGTAAAATATATTTTGTATACCTTGGTTATTGTCATGTGCATGGTATTAGAATATGTAATATTTTTTAAAAATTCCTTGCTGGTTGCAGTGGCACATATCTGTAATCCCAGACACTTGGGAGGCTGAGGCAGGAAGATTGCAAGTTTGAGTCCAGCCTCAGCAGGTCAGTGAGACCCTATCTCAAAATAAAATTTTAGAAAGGGCTGGGGATGAAGCTCAGTGGTACAGTGCTTACCTAGTGTGCATGATGCAAAGGGTTTAATTCTTAGTACCAGGGCAAAAAATTCCTTATTAAAACAATGACACACTGGATTTTTAAAAAGTATATACACTTGGTTTTGGCATCTGAAACATATAAACACATCATCGTGGTGTTTCTCATTTCCCTCAGTTTACGTGCACAGAGGTCTTTTGAACTCTAAAACTTCCTCCTGATTTCAGAAAGATTTTTAGAGAGAACCATTTGTTCATAGCACCATACAGAAAATAACTCAACAGACTTTGTTGGGGAAAGTCACTTTCCAGTTCTTCTCAAGTCAGACCTTCCAGTCTGCATCTCAAAGAATGTAAAATTTCTAAGACATTGAGCTACATGCCACGTGAGTGTTGTTCAGTCCATAAGTTCTGTCATCTGGAATGATCTGAGTAGAAGAAAAAAAGCAGACTTTTGGAAGATTGAGTAAAAATTGAGAAGATCAGGAAACGCTTCTAGTCAAGGAGAATGGCAGGAAGTAAAGTTCAGATAGCACAAATCATATTTAGTTGATCCAGATTTTTCTATTTATGTCATTTCCACTTCCTTCTAGTGTGAACAAATTTGACTTTTTTGCTATTACTTTGTTAAAGTTCTTCATTCTGCTCCAAAGTCTCTTCGTTTGAGTTCTTAAAGATTTTCACTTAGTCTAAACTCACTTTCATACCTGTTAGACCCTTCAGATTTTAAATCTGTGCCCTGGCAACTCTACTCTGCAGTACTGATCTTGCCTTATAATGAACATAACCCTAGAAATGTGGTAGAAGTTTTAGGGAACTTAGACTTTCTTGAAATAAGTAGTGTGGAAATGGACTTCAATCTAAAACTGGTAGGAAATAATATATAATAGGGTGAGGTGGGCTGGAGAAGGCAGGGAGTGTAGGGGCTAAGACAGGCTGTTTCCTGTGCCCTGCTACAAGCAAGAAGTAGGAGCCTGTGATTTTGAACTGTAAAGGACAATAGTGAAGACGGAAGATAAAAACTTTTGAGAAGAAAAATCAGGTTGTATATTGGGACTTGATGGAGTAATCATTAGATATGGCTTAAAAACTGAATGAAGTACAGGCTGAACTTTAGGAAAATTTTGTGTCCTGGGCTCCCAGTTACTCCTTCCGGTTGGGGTGTGTCTGACCACTCTCAGAAATGTGAGATCTCTGGCCATAGGTTCTGCAGGATATAATGAAACGTAAGGATTCAGACTTAAAGTGTGAACCAGCTGCCTTACACAAACATAAAAACTGGAGAAACTGATTTGTGAATTCATTGGCATCAAGGTGGTTTAATTAATGTGTGTGTGTTCACTGTTTCATGAAAAGACTTGAGGAGAGAGGAGCACCAAAAAGAAGATAGAAGCAAAAATACTGAGAGTGCTTCCAATTAAAAAAATGCACCAATTAAAAAAATTGGTGCACCAATTAAAAAAATAATACCCAGAAGGCATAATATTCTGATCTGATGGTAGAAGAATGTACTAGTGGAAACAAATACCTGGAATAGTTTTTAGCTTTAGGGCTTGTCTGTGGCATGTTTGATCTCCTTGTGTTGTCATTTATGGAGATCTTCTGTCTTCATCCTTTTAGCAGTGGATCTGTTTTCTCAAATGGAATTTTCCATGATACCCTAATGTGTGAAATTAATGGAATCAGGGTGGGGTGGATGCTTTGGCCTAGTGTCCTGCCCTCTCAATTTCCTCCATTCTTTCTGACGAAGATTTTATGTAAACCAGAAAAGCTCATTGACAGCTTTTTGTAAAGAGCAGGTTTACCTACATTTTGCTCTCTGTAATTTTGCATTTTGTAATAATTAAGATACAGTGGTTGATCTGAGGAACAAAGTAAAGAAACACTCTCGTGCTGACTGTGTGTACTTGCCTAAGCCACTGACTTCTCCCGTTTTATGATGTTCTCTGAAAGGTCTGATGTCTGAACACAGCCTAATTTTATCTTGTACTATAGTCATTGCTTATAATGTCTTTCTCTCTACTTCCTGTAAGTAGTTGGACTAGTCCAATGTTATATAGAAATACTGAAGACAGTTTCAACCTGGTGCGAGATTTTTCAGGTTCAGGGGCCCTGTGCAGTAACTAAAATTGACTCCTTGAATGCCATTCTTCTTCAGCCCCCAGGAAGTTCCTACACATGTATTTAACCATACTCTGATTTCACCGGACTTTTTTGGTATTTATTGGTGATGTAGAACCCTGGATGTTTCTTCTCTTGCTTTGTCTGACTATACTTGCTGACCTTTTCATTTCCTGTCATTGGGACAGCTTCAAGCTTATTGAGAACAAAGATGATGGTTTAAGAGCTTTTGCACTCCTTGCACACTGGAGGCGCTCAGTCAAGAGTTACTTTGCGTTTTAGCTTGGCAGCCTTCACACATATGTTTTATACTGACTTTTTATCATTGTTGCTTAAAAAGTAGATTTGTCAACATGCTCAGTATGGAAGGATCGACTTGTTAGGTGTTAGGCCGCTGGCAAGCTGGCAAATTTTTGACCATACTATCTTCTTTAATAAAAGGCTTCCTGAACCATGGAACCTGGTCATTGACTTCTCACACAAGAGAATAAGAGAGTGGTGTATGGCATCCTGAAAGTACTTTAAGTGGCATGTCTTTAAGTTCTACCCACAAAAGAAAAATATTACAGTTTTACCCCTCTGTCATCTTGGTTGTTTAGAACTGAAAATATGTCATACCTTTCTGTATAACATAAAACTAGTTTTTAATGTCATAAAATATTGAACCATATTAGCAATAAGCAGTTCTTCCCCTGTGTAGTGTTCTATCCTAATTAAATACTTTAAAATAAAATTAGTATCATTTTGAATATAAAATGTGCTTAGTAATTGGTTTTCATTATAATTTGCTTGATCTTCTAAAACTTTTCTTATGGAAAATTTAAAGTGTTTCCTACATCTTAGTCTTTGCAGTGTCTTGGTGATGAGAGTATATCTAATACGGTGACTACACCGTACCTCTGAGAATGTCGGGTGTTATCCCCACCTTGCTAAGAAGAGACTGTTTCGCACAGGGCCAGTTCCTTGCAAATAAGAAATGCCCTGTCTTGACTTGTTGGAAAGGTAACCATCTGTTCAGGGTTGACCACTGGAGAAGCATTTGTTGTTAGACATTTATCAAGTAATAAATGTGTTTCAAATTGCTTTTCCTTCTCTTATTTCATTTTATCCTTATGAGAGAGTAAAGCAGACATTATTCCTACTTATGAAGTCGGGTCCTGGGATTATAAAAGACTGAGTAGGACACATGTCCAAGGCTATATTAACAGTCAGTTGTACGGCTGCCCAGTCACTGCCCAGCTGCAGTGTTCAGCCCACCGTTTTCTGCATTAGACCTACTGATTTGCATATTTTGAATTCCCAGTGTGAATTCTCATATAAATAAAGGGAAATGAACTTAAATCAGGTTGACTCGTTGGTCAGTCATACTTTTTGAAGGAGAAATGTGTCCTCAGTTGGAATTATTTAGAACTCTACAAACAAAGCAATCAGCTTCCCTTGTGTCCATAGTGGTTCTCAACTGGGGGAGATTTTGCCATCCACCCCACCCACTCACCCCCCACACCACCCAGACATTTGCAATGTCTAAAGATAATTTTGGTTTTCAAACCTGGGGGCTTTGTGTTCCCAGCATCCTGTGGTACAGGCCCACAATGCTGCTAAACGGGACAGACCCCTCTCCAACAAAATAATGTCCAAAATATCAGTAGTGTTGGACATTGCTAAACCCTGCCGTGGGGCTGAGGGTGTACCTCAGTGGTAGAGCATTTGCCTAAAGTGTGAGGCCCTGGGTTCCATCCCCAGCACTGCAAAACAAACTGCTGTATGTATTTCAAGGAATGCGATTACTAGAAGCCCAGAGCCCAAATAAACCTGAGTCAGAGGCACTGATGATGGGGAGTGTAAAGGGTTAGTTTCAGGTGCACCTGGTGTTTTGATGAGGTTAGGGTTTAGCCGATTGCCTCTCTCTTACCCTTTCTTTGTGCCAACACCTGCCTAACTATAAGTGGAGGAAATAGTGAAGTTAACTTCTCTTCTAAGCTACTTGAGTCTGATCCATTTCCCTGTCTCACTTTTGCTTCACTATAAACCACACACTCGTGTTCTCAGGCTCCCCAAACGCCTAGACATATGATTTGGGTTTTTTTGTTGTTGTTGTCGTTGTTCTGGTTTTATTTTGTTTTGTTGGTCACCATTATTAAAATCATAAGCTAACTAAATTATTTCCCAGAGTAGCATATAATCCTAGTATACCTGGAATGATATAAGTTTTTCCATTGTTTCTTTATCATGTGCCATAGGTGAATTTCACCAACTAACATCGTTTCACTTTGTTTTATTCTGAAATCAGAGGAACAAATATCCTTTGTTAAAAAAAAGGGGGGGGGCTTTATTTTTTAGAGTAGTCTTAAGATTCAGAACTATGCAGAGCGTGAAGGAGTTCTCACAGACCTCTTACTTCATTGTCTTATGACTTTATACTAATAGTAATTTTAAATAAATTTTATACACGTGCAAGTGTTATCCTGCAAATGCAGAATTAAGTGTTCTTTAATTTCATTTCTTACTAAATGGAAAGCAAAAGGAAAGAGCAAATTGGTTTGAGTGAGTTACAGGGTCCTCTCCCCTGCTCAATAGAAGAGAGGAGCCCCTCATTTGCATAGACTTCTCAGTGGCCTTAGCCACCTATCTTCCAGAAAATTTCCCATATGGTTCTACACCATCTTTTTTATTCAGAGGAATTGTATTTCCCTCCTAGGAAGTTCTCTTTGTTGAGAGTTTGGTTATGCCTAGTTAAGAACCATTTTAAATTTATTCAGCCTCGAGTTTGCTTTTAAAGTTTAGAATGTACCGGCCACACACCTTCCTGTAATTGAAGGTATTCTAGGATTCTGTTATCAGTGTGATCTTATTTATGCCCCATACGGTTAGGGAAGTAGGGCTGTATCCTGGATTAGAATCTTCCCCCACCCCACCCCGCTCCCCCCATCCAAAGAGTCCAATCTGTTCCTTCAGGAACAGTATTTCTCTATCTTGCTAATCATGGCCAATGGAGATTTATAAAGCTTCTGTGTTTCATTTTTCCTGCTTTTAATCTTGTATCTCATTGGTCCCTGGTTTTACCTTAAATATTTGACCCATTTAAAAAACCAACCAATAGTCTATATTAAGCAGATAAAAAGAGTGCTTGGTATTTTTTGTTTTTTAAATACAGATAGTGTCTGGGTTCAAATTCTCAATAATGAGTTCTGTGAACCTGGGGAAATTATTCTTGAATCTGTTCCTTTATCTTTTAAACGCAGATTATTCCTTCTCCTTTGCCTACCTCACAGGGTTGTTGTGAGGGTCAAATGAAATAATTATTAATTATGAGAGTGCCTTGTAAATTAGACAACACAATGCAAATGTAAAATAATATGCAGATATGAGAAGGATAATTGTGAAAAGAAAGTTGGTTTGAGGAATTGATTTTTTTCCTTCTATTGTTTGTAGAGTGTACAGTACCTTTTCTTCATCTTAGTCAAGGTCAGAGATGATTCTATTTGATTTAGTTGTACTTTTCATTTTTCTTTTTATAAATACGTGCTTCACTTGATGAAACCTGAAATAACTTGGCACAGACCCGTGATTGGTGCAAAGCAATTACAAAAAGAAAATTCCAGATTCCCAAATGGCATGTACTGTGCCTGATAGAATATCATCCCCATCCTCCTCACACTCTCCTCCTCCTCAATCTCAATGTTGACTGTTAATTCTGTAGAACCAGAAATATTTTTCTATTTTTTTTCTAGTTGGTAAATTGACTCACGATTCTGTTTTCAGTAAAAAACAAGTATTGTAAGTGGTTATTAGACTTTACCCAGCACCACCACCAGTTAGTTATACTGTGTGGATCCTAAATGGTAGTAGATCAACTGAGTTTAGTCAGAATTTATAAAAAGCCTTTTTACTATTAGTGTCTTATGTTTGACATTATTCATAAATAGACCCTGGAAACTCTAGGACTCCAGAACTTAGCTTTTGAATAATTGGTAGAGATGTTCTAGTAGAGTAGCAGACTGTTGGAAATTATTCCATCCAAGAGGTGTCGCAGCCCCTGCCTCCTTGGTCTTTGTGATTAACAGAAAAATACCCTTTTCAAAATCAAGAGCCTATTCATTACTGCTTTGTCCTCTGAAAGGCATTGACAGTTTTATAATCAGGAAGAACTTAATTATTATTCTTGTTCTATTGGCTTATGTTTATTCTTCATACAATAATTTCCCTTCCATTTAATGGACTCAGAAATAAGCTCCTATATTGAACTTTGCAGACTTGATTTTTTTATAGTGTGCATCAGCTTGACTGGCTAAATGCCTCACTAACTGAAACTTCATGATGTAACTGGAACTAGATTGTGCTCTGGAGCACTGACTCTTGGAACTGGATTTGCACACACATAGAGGTGAAGAGGCTAGAGAGACAAGAAGCTCCTTCTCCAGATCCTTAAGCAGGTTTCCCCTCCCTTAACTTCAGGGGCTCTGAGCTCACAAGCAGATTCCTAACCCAGTTTATTTTGCTAGGACAGCCCATTTTAAATGCTCAATAAAGAAAGAATGACTCTTCTCCCATTTAACCACTAAAGAACAACATATGTTTCTAACGTCAGCTTTTATTTTTTTTTTTTATCTTTCATTTTTTTGTTGGTAAATCTCCCAGACAACAGCAGTTCTGTAGAGAGTTTAAATATGAAGGAATGGCAGGACGGGCTAAGGGCACTTCTACCCAACATTAACATCAACTTTGGTGGACTGCCCAATTCTTCTTCCCCCTCCAACGCCAACCACAGTGCACCAACGTCCAACACTGCCACCACCGACAGCGTGAGTTGGGACAGCCCTGGCAGCTGGACAGACCCAGCCATCATCACAGGTAACTCCCTCATCCCCTCAGCTCCACTCACAGCCATCATTTGATTTTTAGCACAGATTAGATCAAAGCAGAGGTCTCTTCAACATACATTCCTTTCCACAATGCCACAAGTGCGGGGTGGCCTGTTTGATTCTCAAGGCTACACAGTCTGTGCAACTGTCGGCCTAGTTGTGTACCGAGGTGTTTGGTGCCTCGTTGCTCCTTTCCGTCTAAGTAGGTGTTCACGTCTGGCAGCATGTGTGTATTTTGTAGGCCTCAAAGTACAAAAGGATCTGACTGAGCCGTCTTAAAAGGAACATACTCCACTTTTTTTTAATAAAGCTCTCTATTATAAGGCTATCTTGTTTAAGTATCCCTCTTAGAGAAAGACAAGCACAGTGGGGAAAATACTGTCATTCAATGCTGGGGAATAGGGTTTTTTGTTTGTTTGTTTTGCAGTTATGTCTCTGACAGTGGGGGGACTAAGTCGCTAGTTGAAGAGGGGCATGAGTTTGTGCGACAATAAATCTTAGTCATTACTGGAGTGGGGAAATAAATGGAACATAATAAGGTTTTAAAGGTCTTATCTGGAAGAAGTTTCAAATTATAATTTCTTTGCATTTTTTCTTGGATAAGTTAATCACTTTTGCCTTTTCAATTTGGTGAACTTCTTATTCTTCCTCTACAGACTCACCATTTTCCCTCCTGTTTTCTGTTCTCTCTTTAGGTATTCCAGCATCTTCAGGAAACAGTTTAGACTCTCTTCAAGACGACAATCCTCCACACTGGCTAAAATCCCTTCAGGCCCTCACAGAAATGGACGGCCCCAGTGCTGCTCCGTCGCAGACCCACCACAGCGCCCCCTTCAGCACACAGATCCCCCTGCACAGAGCCAGTTGGAGCCCCTACCCTCCTCCTTCAAATCCTTCCAGCTTCCACTCCCCACCCCCCGGCTTTCAGACGGCCTTCAGACCCCCCAGCAAAACCCCCGCAGATCTACTACAGAGTTCAACACTGGACCGCCACTAGGCAAAGAGGAGAAACATTAGAAAATGCAGGATTTGTCCCACCCTGTTTTCTCCCTCTCAGCCCACCCACAGCTCCCTTCTCATCTCTTATGTTCTGAAGAATCCAGTTCCTGATCAATTTTTTTTTCTCCCTACCCCCAGATGCAATGCGATCACAGGGTCATTACCATCTTTTTTTTAATTGTAAAAGTTTCTGTTGATTCAGCATTTGAGTGACACTGTTGAATGTTTAAAAAAAAAATGCCTTTTTAAGGAGAGGGGGAAAAAAAGAAATCAAAGGGCAGTCTCGATACTTAGAAAATTACTGTTTGTCTGTTGCGCATAATAATGACATAATCTGCTTAGCAGAAAATGACGATTAATCTATAGGAAAGGTCAAGGAAATGCATTATCAACTGCAGAAGTTTGAAAACCAGGTTAATTTAAATGAGATTGCTAGATGCATGGGGGAAAGCAGTGATCCTGGCATCCGTCTTGTATTCAGCTTATCACTATTGCAGGAAAAATGCTTTTAATTTAATTTTTAATTCTTTTGTTGAGTTGATGGGGGAGGACTTGATTATGTCGTTAAGCAAAAGAATTTATTGGAAGTCGATGGAAAGACAAATTGATCTGAAGTAGTAACTGGCCTATTGCTAAAGAGCATAAGGAGGGGAGAAGTGATTTTTTTAAAGGAGAAAAAATTTTTGGCTTTAGATTTAAAGTAAATTCAAATGTTTTAAAGAAAAAAAGTATTCACAGATTTAATACCTATACATAATATAAGAGCTGAAATATAAGTGATTTCTTCAGTCTTTCTCCTCTGTCAGAATCTTTTTTTCTTTGACCTTCAATCCACCTGACGAGGGCACTCTGAGATAGCACTGCTCTGGGGCCACAAGATCACCAACAGGAGCAAATCTCTGACCTCCTTGCCTGCAGCTTTTACGTAACCCTGTAGTTTCTGGACGTTTGTGCAGTATTGAAAAGACAGGAGAAAAGCAAACAGAAACCTGGTTATAACCTGATGCTAAAACTAAAAACAAGGAAATGTACCTCTTTCTTCAGAATTAAAACTAAAATCTTAAATAAAACAAAAAACTTGATGACGACCCTTGGATTGTTCTTGCTTCTGTTTTTCCGTTTTATTTCATGCGAGTTTGAAACATTTGTGACAAGTGCCATGTGATATTTCCATTTGTTTTACATTTTCAGCAATAGGGAGGATGGTTTAGAAGAAGAAATTAGGAAAACAATACAAAACCATTTATTGTCAGTTGCTGCCATTTTGGAAGATCAGACCATCTCGTCCTCAAGAGCTCTTTTCCCCCTGGCTTTCAGGAAAACAAGACCTCTATCTGCTATTGTAAATTCAGACCAAACCTTCCCATCCAAGAAGCTGCATTTGTCAGGAATGGATGGGTTATTAGCATGCCAAGTTATTGGTTCTTTGGGGATGCCTGGCAGGAGCAACAACGAGTATGCCACACAAGTAGCAACACCTTGTGACTGCTGTGACCGGGAAGAGAGCAGGAAACATTGGCGCAAGTGACCCACAGATACACTTTTGTTTTTTGGAGTTGTTTTGGTACTAGGGATTGAACCTGGGAACACTTAACCACTGAGTCACATCCCCAGCCCTGTTTATTTTTTATTTAGAGACAGGGTCTCACTAAGTTCCTTAGGGTCTCCCTGAGTTGCTGAGGCTGGCCTTGGACTTGTGATCCTCCTGTCTCAGCCTCCCGCGTTGCTGGAATTACAGGTATGTGCCACTGACCCCAGCCCACAGATACATCTTTTAATGATTAACCATCTTAGAGAGTGCCTCATGCCTCATGATGGAGAAGTGATCACATTACTGATCAAAAGAGGGTAGAGGATAGAAATTAAGTGTTCTCTTCCAGAACCCTAGCAGTCTATAAGGTGTGTGTCTTATTTGGAGCTGCTTTCAAAAGTTGCCATCTTGTTAGGCATGTCCATGAAGAGAGGAACTTTGTATGATGAATTACCTAGATCTAAATTCTATATACTGTGCTTTCAGAATGATTTTTCTCATTCTTACCTTTAACTTGTACTTTAATTTGTTTAAAAAATGTTTTTAAGATATTATTCTTAAGTAAATGTTGCCACAAATAATGCTGACAAAGAGGGTAGCAAAATGTTTGTAAAATTAACCAAAATGTTACTGTGATAAAGAGAGGAAAGGGCTGATAACCACAGGCTCTCTGTGTCCTATGAACTTGACCTTGGTCTCTTGAACCATCACATTGTACCACAAAGTGATGGATCCACACATGAATAATATTCAGGAAGCAATGGCTTGTAATTAAGGATTTTTTGTTGGGGTGGGGAGGTGTGCTGATAGGGCATGGGTAGTGAGATAGGTGTGTCAATAAAAAGTTGCTTTGCTGTCAAAGGAGGGACTTTCTACCTTGGGAGGTTGTGCTGTAATTGTATGTTTACTGAATCATACATCTAAAAGACTTCATTAAAAAAAAAAATAGGACGATTGTTTAAAGGATAAAAAATAAGCAATAATGACCTATGTGCCTAGCATCCAGATTAAGAATAGAGCTTGCAATGTCTTACCCCTCTGGGTGCTTCTAACTCCACTTCCCTGTCTTTCTGCACCATCCACAAATAACCATTATCCTGTTTTTGTGTGTGTGTCAATCTTATCTTCAGATTTTTGCCAGCTATATATGTATTCCTGTCATACAAACAATAATACATTGTTTAGTTTTTAAAACTGAGTAATAAAGCAAACCTAGCCGTGTAAGGGCGGGCAATGTTATCATCAATCTCTGGGTTATAGTTCATTTGTAGCTCTTCTGGTAAGTTTTAAAAACTCATTTGGGGGAAGACAGTGGGTTGGGTTATCTGAGGTCTGTCATGTAAGCCTGGTCCTTTATATTTGGCAGATATATGGTCTGAAAGAACAATCTGCTGTTTTTTGTTATCTCAGGTCACTGTGTCTGATTCAGGCAGCCTGTTGGTACAATATCAGTGGGAATCTTGTTGCTGACAGCACTATGTCTGTCTCCAGTCACAATACTCAGGTCCAGTATACACGGGTCATTCTTAGGATTTCCCTTCTTTTTTTGGATCCTGTTTTTCCTATAATCTGAAACCCCTAGCCTTTTTTTTTTTTTTTTTTTTTTTAATCTTTCACTTTGCTGGAGTGACATTCTCCAGTAATTTCTTGAGAAAAGGTACATGAAAATATTTTAAACAATTTGCTTATCAGAAAATAATATTCTATTTCAGTGGATTGTTTGGTGACTGCCAAATTCTGAGCTGTATTTTTTTCCTTCGGAATTTTGAATGCATTACTTCATTGTCTTCTTTCCGAGCTGCTGATAAAAACTCCAAAGCTACTCTTATCCTTTGTATGTGTTCTGTTTTTCTCTCTCCTGGGAAGTTTGTAGCAAGTTTGTCTTCTGTGTTCTGAAATGTCAAAAGTGTGGTCCTAGGTGTGGCTTCATTTAATTCATTGTACTGGATACAATGTAGGCTTTCTAAATCTGGTGATTCACTGTTCAGCTCCAAGAAAGTGGTTTTTACTTATTTCATTAGTGAAATTCTTGCACTTATTTTCTGTCCTTTAAAAAGATTTCATTACTCAAAAACTGAACTTTTGGGACTTTTCTTCAGCTTTTCTTATCTCTTCTCCAGTTTTCCATCTCTTAACTCTTTCCCTTATCTTTCTAGGTAATTTTCTCTCAACATTGTTGATTATAGTTTTCTTGTGTCTCCAGGTTGATTTTGTCTGTTTGCTCTGATCTGTATCTTCCATATTACAGTCTTCTCCAATGCTTGATGACCCTTGATTTTCTACTCATGAATAAGCCTGAAGATTTGACTGGAAGTTCTGAAAGCATGAGGAGGGCTTGCCAATTTTGAGCTCCTATTGGAAGACCTGGGTGGCCTCTGTTGGTGAATCCCTGAAGCCATACAGAAGCGACTGGCCTGGAGGGTCAGGGTCTAACTGCCAGCATTTCAGAGCTGTACTGAGGTCTCTGTTTTCATTAAATATATATTTCCTAATCCCTCTGTTTTCAATCCTTCCCAGAGATTGTCTCAGAATACCTGCTCTTCGAGTTTTTTTTTTAATATTTTTTTAGTTGTCAATGAACTTATTTTATGTATTTAATTTTTTGTGGTGCTGAGGATTAAACCCAGTGCCTCACACATGCTAGGCAAGCCCTCTCTACCACTTGACCACGACCCCAGCCCAAAATACCTGCTCTTTTAGAAGAGCGATTTTCCCAAGGGGTGGAGTTGGGGAATGAGACCCGGAAGCTAACTTCCTATGACAGCTTTCCTTGTAGTCTTTATTTCAGCCTCCTCCTATATGCTCTATCCTGCCTTGGGGGCTCCCAGCACTGTCAGTTTCTGTGCCCTGGAGGATTCTGTCATATAAATGGGATGGGCCTCAGTTTTACCCTGTTAGCTTAAGGTTGGACTTTTCTCAAATCAACTAAGTCTACAACCATCTTATTTCAAGGTCCCCACATTTTGTTGCTGTTATTCCTCTCTTCTGCTTTTTTTTCCTTTACTCTAATTTTGGTGAACTTTTAGAAAAAAATGAAATTAGATACATAGGTTTGATCTACCATCTTTGCCTAGATTCATGCTCTGATTTTACAAATTAATAGGCATAATTTGTTCGCAAAAAATGCTCATTGGTCAGTGAGCAGTAGCCAGCATGTTGTATGTTCCTTAGTTTTTTTTGTTTTGTTTTTGTTTTTTTTTTAACCTTGATTGTGTGTGTGAGAGTGGTGGGGGAGAGATTCTGGGGATCCAAACCAGGGACACATGCTCTACCACTGAACTATATCCCAGCTGATTTCCCTTTTTAACATCCTCTTTTCCAAGGATGCTGTTTTGGTTTATGGTTAGTTTAGGCTGGATGTTAAAGGCAAATTTTACTTTATTTGTCAGGGGGAGATAGAAGGATGTGGGTTATTGCCTAGACTTAGGTGTTTCAAGCATAATTACAGAAATTACAGAAAGAAAAAGGAAAAATAGCCCACTCTTAGCTGTATATGAATTGTATTTTGAGAGCAGGTAATAATAAGCATCAACAATGTATTTCCACAGGGATTGTGCTGTAATAACATAGTAATGAGCTAAATTTGATTAGATCTCTCCAACAGATCTCTCTAAACTTGAAGGCATGGGATATACTGCACAGGAACATCCTGTCAAATTTTTACCAACATTTGCATTAAGATCCTTATTACTAGGATATATAAACATTTAAAAATCAGAAATCTTCGATAAAGTAAATGTAATTGTGTGATATGTCCTTTGTTGGATCTAACTACTCCTGCCCAAGTGGTCCATCCAAATGAAAGATGGCTGAAGTTGTTAGCAACAACTATTTGCAAAAAGGTATTTTATCACAAAAATCAGCACTCTTTGTATTTACTACCATATTGTTTATGGTATATTATATTGTTTATGTAGTCCAGGATTAACCTTCAGACACTCATGGACAGTCCAACAGAAAGACCTGCCTAAAATTGTTTCTGAACAAACTAATTTAGGGAATTAGTAAATGATTTTTAAAAATCAGATGATTTGGGAAAGAACATAAACATTGGCCCACATGTTCAAAGTACACCTGAAAGGAAGTGGCCATTCTGAAGAATGTGTTCTGCATGTGGTCTGTCTCCGAGTGAAATAGTATACAATATGTTAGGCAAGTATTAGCCCCTCGGGCACAGTGGTGCAGGCTGTAACCCCAGCTGCTCGGGAGGCTGAGTCGGATGCACAAGTCAAAACCAGCCTCAGCAATTTAGTGTGGCCCTGAGCAACTTGACAAGACACTGTCTCAAAATAAAAAATAAAATAAAAAGGGCTGGGGATGTGGCTTAGTGGTCAAGCACCCAGGGTACAATCCCCAATATAAAAAAATACTGTCTCAAAAGGGCTGGTGATACAGCTTGGCGGTAGAGCACGCCTGAGTTCGATTCCCAGTACCGGGAGGAAAAAAGACAGGTATTGGTAGGTGTGGTCAGTGCACCTCCTTGCATGGCTTCCCCTCAAAGCTGAAGGAAGTAGGTATCTAATTCATAGGCCAGAGAGGTTTGTGTGTGTGTGTGTGTGTGTGTGTGTGTGTGTGAGAGAGAGAGAGAGAGAGAGAGATGGATAATTTAAAAACTCTAATAACTCACACATTTAAAGAAAAACTGATTTGTGCCTTTTCAGATTTAATATTTCCAAGACTAAAATAATGTTAATAAAATCCCTGGTACATTACACACCATCCAGAGATACATTTTTATGTTGCTTCAGCAGCAGGAATTCCTATGCTTTTGGTCTATCATGTGCCAAAAATAGACAAATAGACCCAAAGACATTAAGTCTTTGTCTTGGGTCACAGAGCAGAACTAGAACTAATTTTTACCCATCCTGGGCTACATTTATTCATGACTTGGTTCCAAAGCTCCAAGTGCTTGGCCAATTTTTTTGTTTACAAAATGTTAAGGGTGTTATCTTTGTGGCAGGTGAAAGGGTATGAAGAGATACTGCATTTGTTTGTCCCAAATCATAGGGTATGAGTCAAAGTTTTCATGGGAAGTTCCTTAGGAATTTCTTGATTATTTTGTGCTTATATTGCGTTGTCTTTACATTCAGTTGGACAATCAAGTTGGCTAGTGTAGTCTGGATTTTATACAGATAAGGAATAAGGACAAGGTAATTATCTCCAAATATTTGAAGTGCAGTTCTGTGGAAGAAAAAATAGGATGAAGGACAAAATTGGGACTGAAATGTGGACATGAGACTTGGGTTTAATTCAATCTAAAATTAAAAAAAAATAAAATATTTTGGGCTAGTCATTAATGCAGGTGTTTCAGGGGGTGCAAAAATAAGATGATCTCTGCTCTCAGACTGAAAAGTTTTGGATAGCTCTAAAACAAGGCTGAATGTGAGTTTCAGAAGGGCAGAGTGTCAAGGTAGCTCAAAGAAATGAGTTCCTTGGATATAAATGGAGATGGGGATTGGGGGTGAATGGTGAAAGGTATCAAAATGAGAACGCTTGGGGCATGTTTGGGTACTGACCTTAGTTTGGAAGAAACTTGGGTTTTGTGTAGGGGACTTGGGAAAAAGAAATTCAGAATTGTGAGGGGCCCTGACTTTCTTTGCAAAGGAGTCACTGGCAGGACTTGGTAGGATTCTGCTTTATGAATATCCAGGCCTCTGTGGGAATGGCACAGGGACACTGAGGTAAGGTTCTATGGGTCAATGAAGGATCCCCAAGGGGTCTGGGACTTGGCTACAAAGGGACATTCAGTGACCCTTGCAACTGGTTGCAAACTACATGTACATGTTTTATCAAATTATTAAAAAATTTCTGTGAGTTGGGCGTGGTCCCACATGCCTATAGTCCCAGCAGCTCAGAAGGCTGAGACAGGAGGATCACGAGTTCTAAGCAACTTATAATGCAACTCAATAATAAGCAACTCAATAAGTTCAACTTATTGAGTCCCTAAGCAACTCAGCAAAATAAAATACAAAAAAGGGCTGGGGATATGACTCAGTGGCTAAGCACCCGTGGGTTCAATCCCTGGCACCAAAAAAACCAAACCAAACAACAACAAAAAAATTTGTCTGTAATACAAATGAGTCCATGCAGTAAACTAGAGGAATAGTCCAGGTAAAGAAGGTTTTGTGCTGATAAGGAGGTTGGGAATGGAAAAAAGAGGGAAGAATTCAAGAGAAATTTAAGAAGTAATGAATTTTTGCAAGTTACTAACCACAGTTGCAGGATAAACGAAGCTATCTAAGAACCATTTTAGATTTCTCCTAGACCCTCCACTAGGTTGTAAGCTCCTTGAGAAACGACAACTATCTAGCTTGTTAAACATTACACAAAATAGGCTCTTGTAATGGTTATTTTGAATTGTCAACCTGATTGGATTAAGAGATACTGAAGATTAAGAGTCTTCTGGGTGGGCGTGTCAATGACACTGTGTCTAGGAATGATTAGGTTATAGCCTTAACCTAATTAGTGAATTGATCCCTGATGGGATTAACTGAGTGATGACTGGAAGCAGGTGGGGTGTGGCTGGAGGAAGTGGTTCATTGGGGGCGTGGCTATGGGGTATATATTTGTATCTGGAGAGTTGAGTCTGCTTCCTCATCATGGTGTGCGTTGCTTTCTCTTCCACCATGATGTTCTGCCTCACCTCGAGCCCCGAGGAATGGAGCCAGCCTTTTATGTACTAGGACCTCTGACACTGTGAGCCTCCAAATAAACTTTTCCTCCTAAGATTGTTCTGGTTGGGTCCTTTAGTCCTAGTGGCAAAAAAGCTGACTAAAACAGCTTTCAAATATTTTACCTGATGGGAGAGAAATAATATTAGGGCTGGGGTTTTGCGCCAGATACTTGGAATAACTAATTGTATTTAAAAGAAAAGTGAAAAGGAACTACGAGCTTTCAAACAAAGCCAATTATTTTTTGATTCTTTGACTTGAGGTTCCGGTAGTTAATCCAGGTGGAGGTGTCCAGGAAATAGTTGGAAATTTGGGTGCAGTGCAAAGGAGAAAGGCCAGAGGTAGAAACAGTTTGGGAGTCATCTTTATAAGGGGGACAGGTGAGATAGGGGGAAAAAAAAGAGGAGTGGTCCAAAATGAAGTATATGATGTCACTGTAGGAACATTTCTAGTGAAGAATTTTGAAAACCTGCATGGGGAGGGCCAGAGGAGGACTAGTCAGTAAGACCTCTGCTGGCTTTCAGGAGATCTGGAATTAGAGGAGTCATAAGGTCTCCCCAGAGTGCCCTCAGCTGATGATCCCAGGAAGACTCTAGGAAGCTGCTAATAAATCCCCACAATTGCCACCCATCTTCTCTTCCACCTTTCACATTTCACCTGTGTCCCCTCCTGGCAGCAGGATCTAACCAGGAGAGAATCTGAAAACTGTAATACAGAGGAGAGGTGGCAGTGGGTAGAGCTAATGATTCATTGTCAACAGACAAGCCAGCACCTGTGGTTCACAGAGACTAAAATGGGTTTCCCTGTCAAAGCTGTCCAAGGACACTCTCCCCAGGACCTTCATAACAAAAGTTGAATCTGCCAGTGCAGAACCCACGGAGGGGTTGCTGTGGGACCCAGCACCCTCTCTCCTATTTCATGCAACTAAGTCTCTCCCTGGCACATCTGTTCTCTCCACGGGAAGGTAGATACCATTCCTGTCCCCTTGTTGGTGATCTGCCTCTTGAAGCTTTTTATCAGTTTCCTGTGCAGATTTAGGTGGTCCTGCCTCCCTTGGCATCTTCAATATGTTTTCATTATGCCATAACCTCCGTGAAGAAGGGGCATTTCTTCTTGTCTATGCAGTACACCCTCTGCCTGCATGTGTTCTACATCAGAAGATTCAACCATCTGTGGATCAAAACTATTTGAAAATAATTTCTTCTGTTCTGAACATGTAGACCTTTTTTCTTGTCATGTTCCCTAAACAATTCAGCATAACAACTATGCACCATTTACATTGCATTAGATATTAATAGTAAGAGATGATTTAAAATATATGGGAGGATATGTATAGATTATCCTCAGATTTTCATATCCATAGGGGGTTCTGAAACCAATCTCTTGTGAATACTGAGGAACAACTGAATGTATCCAAGGTTTAGTTAGCATAGTCCTAACATGTTTTTGCTATTTTTTGTTTTTGGAGATGGTCTCATTAAGTTAACCAGGCTAACCTTGAACTTGTGATCCTCCTGCCTCAGCCTCCAGAGTTGCTGAGATTACAGGCATTTGCCTCCACTGCTTCTGACTCCTAACGTTTATTTTGAAGGAAGGTAGGAAGGAAGCTAGCTTTTTGTGATGGGAGATGCTATTCAATTTTATTGACAGGAAATAAGTAATGATCTTAAAGGGATTGGTTTTAATCTGGGGGAGGCAATGGAAGCCAAATGCAGTGGGCTGAAAACCAGGAGTTAATTTGAGATAGTATAGTCTGAAGAAGCTTAACGAAGGGATAATGGTAACAGTTTCAAATAAAGGAAGCTTTTTTCCCCCCTAAAGGAAATCAGAAGTCAGAGAAGACAAAATTATTTGGAAAAGTAAATTTGAATAAAAAAACTTAATTGAATGGACTCAGGAACATATGTGGAGGCCAAGTCTTAGGAAGAGGGATACTCTCTCTCCAAGACAGCAGCAAAGGAAATAGAATTTTCGGGTAAAGACAGGATGTTAAGGGCCCATAAGTGGGCTATGATGAGGAGCCTGAGGTGGAATCATGAGCCTGAGAACATAAATACGTGCAGCCTTTTATGTACCAGGAAGGTGAAAGAATAGACAAAAAGAGGGTGAACCAGTCGGGAGGGCCCAGATGAGGCTAACAGTACTACATCTGAAGTGGACCCAACCAGAATGATTTGATATTACGCAGAAATTCCCATCAGACTTGGAGAAAAAGAAAGGAAAGGATATGGTGGAGATTACCAGGACCTTCTGGCAAATAGAGATGGCAGAAGATCCTGGGGCTGGGACTCTGGTAGGGTTGAAAGATCCAAGTGCTCAGGTGTCCAGGCCCCTGAAAGGCCAAGAGCAGAGGGTGCCCTTCAACCAAGCTGTCCATCTCTCAGGAAGGGATTGGTGCCTTCCAACTGGGTGCAGACTTGTGCACCCCATTGTCAGAAGACAATGCCACACCAAATAACAGGTTAGACTCCTCTACGAACCTTAACATTTTGTCACCAAAAGTAATAGTTTGAACTCTTGGTGAATGGATACCCAATAAGTACAACCAATAGATGGAGTAAAGAGATGTGACAAGTGAGGAGAGCTCTGGGTTCATTCCCAAAGCAGTGTCTCCTCAAGCAAATGAAGCAAATGTCTTTTATTGGGGAATCTCATACATATCCATGCAGGATGGCCTCACTATCACAAGTAGAGGTGGCACATCTTTTTATTTTATTTTTGCGGCGGTACTGGGGATTGAACTCAGGGCCTTGTGCTTGTGAGGCAGGCACTCTACCAGCTGAGCTATCTCCCCAGCCCAAGGTGGCACATCTTGAGCATGCTCAGTTCAGGGTCATGCCTCTTCATATATAATGCGTGTTCAAAAAAAAAAAATGGCAGATGGGAACATCCTTGGGGGGATATTTCAGTATTAGAATGAGCAAAGTTCTCTTTTAGGTTACCTAAAAGGGGTGGGGCAGGTTGATTCTGCCAGCTTAGCTGAGTTCACTTCCAGGTAAGCTTATATGGTTCTCTGGCAGGCCTTGTCTGAAAAAAGAAACCACTTTAAAGGCAAGTTTACTGTCATTTAACTTCCTGAAAGTGTAGGCAATTGTCCCTGAAAGCACCAGCATAGCAGCTAACGGTTTCTTTCAAAAGATTTTATGATAATTTTTAAGATTTTATGATAATTTTGGGATTACTAAGGAAGGTGGCAATAGGTGGAATTCAAAATGTAGTGCAAAATTTAACAGAATGAAGACAGAATGTATTCTTTTACAAAAATTCACAATAGCCAAATTCTACCTATTGATTTTTCAGGGATGTCTGTATCTTCTTGTTAATAATATCCACATCATTCTCTTTTTTTCACTCAATAAACATTGATTGCACATAGAGGTACTAGCTGTGATATGCTGTAGGGATGTAGCTGGAAATAAAGAAGACTTGACTTTTAGGGCTCAAATTCAGGTAGTAGAGATGACCATGCAACAATGAATATATAGTCATATCAAAAATGCAGAATATGTTTATAGCCTTGGGGAAAGGAAAGAATTTGAAAAGATGTGAAACACAAGACCCAAAAGAGGAATATACTGACCAATTTACCAAACCTATATTTTAAGGCTTCTATAAGACAAAACACTGTAAACAAAGTTAGATCAACACCAGACTGGGAGAAAATATTTGCAACCTATGTAGTAGACTAAGGATTAATGTCCCAACTATATAAAGGACACCTATAAGTAAATCTTTTTAAAATGATGAAGAAAAAAGTGGCCAAAGATAAAATTTGCATATAGGGATTACTGAGAACACTTTACTCTTGTGATTAAGAAAAAAAAACATATTGGGACAGGAAAATTGGTATCTCAAGCAGTATAAATTGGTGCAACCCTTTTTTTTTTCTTCTTTATACTGAAATGATAATATTAAAATGAAAATTTCCCATTCATTTCATCCCAATAACTCCTCTCCTGGCACTTGAACATGTAAAAGTGTTCATTATGGCATTGTTTATAAGAGGAAAAAATTAAAATGGGAGAATACTTATTTGTAGTTTATGTATTAGACAATCATACCATAGAACAGCATGAAGAAATTAAAAGAATGAAATGAATTTCTATGTACAGGATCTACAAGGCACATGGTGAAATATATATATATATGTGTGTGTGTGTGTGTGTGTGTGTGTGTGTGTGTTTGTGTAATATTCCACCATTTGTTATACACATACATGAATAAACAACCATGTGTTTCTATTTGCCTCTGTATACATAAAAGCATACACAAGTTCTGGAAGGATCCATGCCAAAATGATAATAGCATCGATAGTTGGGAATGACAGGGGGACATCAAGGAGAATTTCTTGTATTATCTATGTTGTTTGATTTTTTTTAAACCATGAGAATAAATTTAGGTATCACAAAATTAAAATATTTATATAGCTAACAATTCTGACAGTTCTTTAAAATAGAAGTATAACATACAACAAGTGTGCAGTGGAAAAACTGCTTTTCATCAAGTCAATGGAATGTAAAAGTTCTTGGACGGCAGACACCATATTTAACTCGACTGCTCCTTTAAACTCAGTAGAGGCATTGGATGAATGGAGGGTGGGTGGATAGATGGATGGATGAAGAGAAAGCCTCAGTGAGAAAAAGAACTGCAAACCAAAATCTGAAGATTAGGAACTGTTATTATTTGACCAAAGTTTCCTTTGCTTGATTTGGATAGAAATCATGAATAGGCAAAATGAAGCTCCCTTAGTGTTAGCATCTCTAAGCTTGGAATTACAGCAGCTTTCAGTTCTTAGTGATTTCAGTAGCTCTTCCTGTGGCTCTTTGCAGTGGTATCTAGCACCTACTAGCAGCTCTCTGGGACTCTTCCATCAGCCAGAGCCGGCAGCTATTGGCAGCTCTCTGGAACTCTTTCAACATCTGGAGCTAATAGCTCTTAACAGCTCTCTTCCCCTTGCTCTGTGGCTCCCCACCATGCCCTGGCTGCTGGCTGCCCTCAGTGTTGCCAGCAGCCTTTAGTGTTAGCTCTTAGTGCAAACAGTTCAGCCTTCTCTATTCAAGATATAAATCACAAAGGATAAATATAACCATTCAAAAGAGGGTTGATTAGGACTTGCATTGCAGCCTAAGGGGAAGCAGTACATGGACTGATCTGATAAGGGCAAGAGGAAGGCTGTTTATATAGATAAGATGGTGGCGCACACATGTGCACAGTGTCCTGCCAGCTAACTGCAGACTTTCTGCTTAGTCATGAGTAGAAGACTCCTCACCAGAGTAAGTCAGCAGAAGCAGTTGCAGAGGGGCAGAATCGCCTAGAGAGGCTGTGTGGTGGAGTCATCTGGGATACTCATCGACCAAAGCGATCATAGCCAAAGCAATAGTCTCTTGGAGCATTCATAAAGCATTTGGAACAGGCACAGCTGTCAAAGACGAAAGAAAGAAAAATAAAAAGTTCCTCCTGAGGAGTGTCAGATCCTTCTCTTCTGTGTCAGAACCAGCCATGCCAACTCCATCAGCAGGGAACAGTGTGTACAAACACTTGGAGACCCTATTATGGGGACTGGGCATGTGAAGCTGAAAACAACCCTTGTCCCCTGGTGCACAGTGAATGAGGTAGAGAATAACGTGAGATGATGTTTGTGAGTTGGGCCTCATGGTCTGTGGCTTTAGTAGCTGGCCAGGAAGTCTACTTAGTCCCAAGAGTGATAGGTATATGGTGACAGTGACTGAAGTGTCTCTATGGGATGAGTGTAAACAACAACAAAATGTAGTATTGTGTGATTTGATTTGCTTCCAGTCACAGGAAGTGGGTGACGAGGATTAGGACTTGGCTTTTGGAGTCACCAGTGGCGTTCCACCCATTCAGCATGTGAAGCCTTTTCTTTGCTGTTTTACTGCAGATGGGGAAAGAACACAGAGTTGATAGTGGAGTGGTTTAGATGGAGATTACAGACTCAGACTGCCTGGATGTAACCGCTAGTTTCACCATTTGCCAGCTGGGTGACCTTGGGCAAGTTGCTTCAACTTTAAATTTCAAGTGTCTTCCGTGGGTCAAATCAGGATAACAGTGTGTGTTATTATTACATAGTTGTGGAGAGGCTTAAATAAAATAATTTATGCAAAGTACTTAGCATTTTACCTGCTCAAAAAATGTTAGAAATTATTGAAGTATTCTATTACTACTGCTGGTACCAGAAACAGAGCAGTGGCTTGAGGAAGCTGGGATATTTAGGCCAGAAAACAGAGCAGACCACCCACACATATTTGAAGAAGAGGAATTAGACATTTTTTACAGTCCCACTGAGGATAATTAAGACTTATGAGAAGAAATTCAAGGGATATCCAGCATCAGGAAAACCTAACATGGCTAAGAATTGGTGTATTAGTTTTGAGTTACTATTACAAAATACCTGAGATAATAAACTTATAAAGAGAAAAGGGTTATTTTCTGGACCTTTGGTGAGGGCAACACATCTTGGTGGGAGTTTTGTGGTCTAAGAAATTACTTATATAATGGCCAGGAATCAAGAGGGAAAAGGAGATCCCAGCTACTTGGCAACCTGAGGCAGGAGGATCACAAGTTCAAGGACAGCCTGGGCCACTTAGTGAAACACTGTCAAAATAAAATAATTTTTTAGGGCTGGGATTGTGGCTCAGTGGTAGAGCACTTGCCTCACACATATGAGGCACTGGGTTCAATCCTCAGTACCACATAAAAATAAATAAACAAAATAAAAATACTGTATCCATCTACAACTAAAAAATATTTTTAAAAAATAAAATAATTTTTTAAAAAGTCCAGGAATGTAGCTCAGTGGTAGGACATTTGCCTAGCATGTGTGAGGCCTTGGGTTTGACCCCCAATTAATGAAAAAGATGAAAGAAAGGAAAAAAAAAAAAAGTAAGCTGGGCGAGGTGGTGAGTACCTGCAATCCCAGCAATTGGGGAGGCGGAGACAGGAGAATCATAAGTTCAAGGCCACCCTCAGCAAAATCCCCTTTGAGGGCTCACTCCCAGTGGTCTAAGGACTTCTCATAGCCAGCTCCTAAAGGTTCCACCACCTCCCAGGAGCACCACCCTGGGGACCAAGAATTTAACACGTGCACTTTTGAGGGACACCCACCAAACCATAGCAACTGGTAAAGGTCCTGAATTTCTTCCTAATCTAGCAGTTATTTATCAGCAACAAGAGCAAATAATCTTGGAATATGTGGTAGGGTCAGGTCCAGCTGCAATACTTACACTGAAGATCTTGAAATAACATCTATTTAAAAAGCTTTCTCTCAGCAAAGGAAACTATCAGAAATGTGAAGAGAGAGCCTACAGAGTGGGAGAATATCTTTGCCAACCATACCTCAGATAGAGCGCTAATTTCCAGAATCTATAAAGAACTCAAAAAACTCTACACGAAGAATACAAATAATCCAATCAACAAATGGGCTAAGGAAATGAACAGACACTTCACAGAAGAAGATGTACAAGTAATCAACAGATATATGAAAAAATGTTCAACATCCCTAGTAATAAGAGAAATGCAAATCAAAACTACCCTAAGATTTCATCTCACCCCAATTAGAATGGCGATTATCAAGAACACAAGCAACAATAGGTGTTGGCGAGGATGTGGTGAAAAAGGAACACTCATACATTGCTGGTGGGGTTGCAAATTAGTGCAGCCACTCTGGAAAGCAGTGTGGAGATTCCTCAGAAAGCTTGGAATGGAAACACCATTTGACCCAGCTATCCCACTCCTTGGTCTATACCCAAAGGACTTAAAATCAGCATACTCCAGAGATACAGCCACATCAATGTTCATTGCTGCTCAATTCACCATAGCCAGATTGTGGAACCAACCTAGATGCCCTTCAGTTGATGAATGGATAAAGAAACTGTGGCATATTTATACAATGGAATATTACTCCGCAATGAAGAATGATAAAATTATGGCATTTGTAGGCAAATGGTCGAAATTGGAGAATATCATGCTAAGTGAGATAAGCCAATCTCAAAAAACTAAAGGACGAATGATCTCGCTGATAAGCGGATGAGGACATATAATGGGGGTGGGAGGGGTTAGCATTAGGTTTAGGGTTAGGTTTAGAGTTAGGCTAAGGAGAGCAGTAAGAATGAAGGAAAGAAGGACTGTATAAAGGGAAAAGGGTGGGAGGGGTGGGGGGGAAGGGAAAAAAAAGAAACATCATTACCCTATGTAAACGTAAAAAAATAAATAAAAAAAAAAAAAAAAGAAAGTTGTGTTTTTTGTTTTTTTTTTTTTGTTGTTGTTTTTTTTACCAGCAGCAGTAGCGGAAACACCTCGGAATGAAAAGACAAACGTGTTACCACTGACCATAGGGCCTGGGGAGGACCATGATACTCTTTGACCTCTGTGTAGTCACCTATGCACTAAGTTCACGATGCTCATGTGGCTCCAAGGCTAAAATGAGATATTGTGAGTGAAAGTGCTTAGAAAACTAAAGTACGATACAAATGCAAAGAAGGAGTGCTGTAATAATTTGCTGCCAAATGTTTTTTGTTTTGTTTTTCGTGAAACACCACTGCAGCGCTTCCCACTGGTGGTTGGGGATTTGGGCAGAAGCCGTCGACTGCATGGACTTCTTAGGTGTAGAAGGGGCACTGCACAGGTCTCACTGCATATTGGAAAGGCACCCACGATTTCCCCTCAAAAATGAACTTCCGTTCCAGGGGCTTCTGGCTTGAATTCTTTTGAACAGCCCACCTGCAGAAAACCAGCGCTTGAGGTTTGATTGCCTCAGACTATCAGTTGACAGCTTTGAGTAATTACCCTGATTATATTTGACACTGAAGAGTTACTAATCTTCACCCAGATGTTGTGATGACTGTTGTCTCTCTCCCTCTCTGCTCCCCACCACCACGCACACGCTGGGAAACTTCATTTGGGGAAAAAATTCCTCTTTACAGTATGTGGCAGGGCATCCAAAGGGTATTATGGAATCCTGTGCCCAAGGATCATTTTAGGGGCCACATTGCGTATCCTTGTGTATCCACAGAAGGCTGAATTTTAACCCAGTATGGATGGATGGATGGATGGGAATTATATTTATTCATTGAACACACATTTATTATCACCTGCCAGCTAGAATGACCAGGACGAAAAGATGGGTTCCTGACCCCTAAGAAAGTCACAGGCTCATAGGAGAGGCTGACGTCGTATCTCTCAAAACATTTTAATTACAAAATATAAGACATAATGAAGTATGGAAAGCCGTGAAGTTCAGAGCGCTGTAGTAAGGTGGTAGAGAGGAATGGGTTTGGTCACGGAGGACAGGTGGACTGCACAGGAGAGGAACCCCGGGAGCCAGGCTATAAAGGATGAGCAGGGTGAAGACCAGAGATTTGGAGTGGGATCTGTGGGGTGCAGAGAGGATAGAAAGCATGTGACGTTCCAAACTGGGGAGGTAGCAGGTACAAGGACAGTGGGACTATGGTGGCTTAAAAAGTGAATGGATGATCTCACTTGTATGCTGAATCTAAAAAAGTTGAGGGGCTGGGTATAGAGCTCAGTACTAGAGCTCAGGCTTAGCATTTGCAAGGCTGTGGGTTCAACCCCCAGCACCTAAAAACAAAAACAAAACAACAATAGCACCAGAAAGAAATGAAGTCGAGCTCATCAAAGCAGAGAGTAGAATCATGCTGACCAGAGGCTGGTGGGGGCAGATGCGAATAGAGAGGCTGTCTGTCAAAGGGGACAGTTTCAGTTAGAAGAAATAAGTTCTAGTGACCTACTGCACAGTATGGTGACCATTATTAATAATGCAGTATGTATTTCAAAATTGCTGAAAGTAGATTTTAAACACTCTCACTACAAAGAAATGAGCATGTGGAGTGATGAGTTTGCTAACTAGTTTGATCTCATCATTCCTCAGTGTATACTTGTAACATCAGGTTGCACCCCATGAATAAGTACCATTTTTATTTGTTGATTAAAACAAAAGACTTTTCAAAAAAGTGAATGAAATGCTGCAATGAAAAGAAATGAACTATCACTCCACAATAATATGAACTAGGCTCAGTGTTGAGAAAAAGCAAGATACAAAAGAATATGTAAAATGTTCACTCATGCATAAAAAATCTAAAAACAAGTAGAAGAAAGCTACACGATGACTCTAAAACAAAGAGGGAACTTAAAGAAACGGGAATGGCAGTTCTAGAAGGCAGAAGTTATTAGTGGGAAAACCACAGCCCGGGGCTTTGGAAATGCTGCCCGTATTTCGTTTCTTGACTCTTAGACTCTACGAGTGTTCACTTTAAAATTATTCATGGCACATATGCATTTTCTCTGCCTACATTAGATTTCATGAAAAGTAAAACCCAAGCAACCCTCTTACATTGCTTCTAAAACTATGTAGAAAATTGCTTTCAAGCAGCAAAGAAAGCTTCGAGTAGGGCCTTCGTGAAATCACATCATCACCTTTGGCCACACCTTCCTGACTTCTTTCCTTTAGCTGCTTTCTAGAATAAGCAAGGAGGGAAAGCCTAGTAACTTGGTGGCAATGAGACCATCGCTAGTACCCCTTCCTGGCAAGGTGAGCATTATTTAGTATCAGAACTGTGCAGTACAGTGAACAGAGTAAAAATAACAGCTTAAAAGGGCTGAGAAGTCTTTGTTCCCACACTCTAATGTTAGAATTTAATTACCATACAATTTTAAATCTTTATGTTAAACTAATTTTAATGTTTTGCAAAGCTTCAAAAATAGTACATACCCTTCAACCAACTTCCTGGAATATTAACTTATAACCATAGGGTAATGACCAAAAGCAGAAAATTAATACTGGTGCAATATTTTAATGTATATAGTTATATATTAGAATAAAATATATTAATAGATGTTTGGGGGTGGGTACCAGGGATGGAACCCAGAGGCACTTTACCACTGAGGCACTTCCCCAGCCCTTTTTTATTTTGAGACAGGATCTCACTAAGTTGATTAGGGCCTTGCTAAGTTGCTGAGGTTGGTTTTGAACTTGCGATCCTCCTGCCTCAACCTCCCTAGCTGCTAGGATTACAGGCGTGCACCACGGAGCCCAGTTACTGTATATATATCTATATATTTTTATATATATTTTTAGTTGTTGATGTACCTTTATTTTATTCATTTATTTATATGTGGTGCTGAGACTTGAACCCAGTGCCTCATACATGCTAGGCAAGCGCTCTCCCACTGAGCCTCAACCTCAGCCCATAGTATATACTTTTTATTAGTAAAATTATTGAGAACATTTTTATGTTGTTGGTGATCGTTTAGATTTTCTTTTTGTGAAGTTTGTTGGGATCATCAACCAATTTTTCTCCTGGGTTGTCTATTTCTTTTTTTCTAATTGAATTTGTAGTTCTCTTATTGCCCTCATTCAATGAGAATCATTACTGAATATTTGTATGTTAATTCATTTAGGGTAACAATGATAAAACCATACACGTTAATGCAGTTGATATATTTTCAAATGCCTATATTTTCCAGGAATAAGGACCGATGTAGAGAGGCTTTATCTTGACATTTTTTGTTCGTTTGCTGGGCTGGGGACCAAACCCGGGGCCTAGGGCATGTGAAGCACACACTACCACTGTGCTATCTCCCCAGTCCTGTTCTGCATGTTTGCTGGTTTCTTTACTGTCTGCTTTAGTGGAGAACAGCTGAATTCTGAATTCTCACACCTGCTTCGTTCGATTTGTTGGGATACCTTTAAAATTTGCCCTCTATTCAGTGGTGTCGATGAACCAGTTATTCGGCCATTTTCTGATTGATGAATATTCACCTTGTTTCCAACTTCATGTTTTTTGTGTTGTTTTGTTGCCATGAATAATGCTGCAGTGAACTTCATTGCATGTTAAAAAAAAAACAAAACAAAACAGAAAAACCCTGAGTTGGAAGTGAAAAGTGGAGGTAGCCTGAGAAGACTAATTTTTTTTTTATCCAGGATATTCTATACCGTAGCCAAGGAAACCCAACTTGGAGAGAGTCCAGTCCCCTGGATAAGTAGAGGTGCTGAGTTGGTCCGAGTTGCTCAATAAGCATAGGCTGTCTTCCAGAGCAGGGCGGCCACCATCAGTGTGGCCATGTGAGCACATCTGGACACATCAGGGCAGAGGCTTTCCGAGCACTGGGCTACTTGGGAACTTACAGAAGGAGTGACTGCTCTTTCTGTGAACCTCTGGAGCATAGGTGGCTGTGTGCCGGATGCTTTGGTCTGCATGTCATCACCAGGTCCAGGCTGTGGGGTCTGTGAGGTTGCTGAAGGTGAGTGTTCTGGGTCATGGCTGGGCCAGGTGTCCTCAGTGTACAAGGCTGACATCCAGTCCCTACAGAAATTCTGGAAGCCTCTTCAACCTCTCATGTCCTCCATTGCCTTCTGCTGAAAAAGCTGAACATCAAGCTTTTTTTTTTTTAATTTATTTTTATTGTAAACAAATGGGATACATGTTGTTTCTGTTTGTACATGGAGTAAGAGCATACCATTTGTGTAATCATACATTTACATAGGGTAATGATGTTTGATTATTCTGTTATTTTTTCCTCCCCCCCCACCCCTCCCACCCCTCTTTTCCCTCTATACAGTCCCTCCTTCCTCCATTTTTGCCCCCCTCCCACCCCCCATTATGTGTCATGATCCGCTTATCAGCGAGATCATTTGTCCTTTGGTTTTTTGAGATTGTCTTATCTCACTTAGCATGATATTCTCCAATTTCATCCATTTGCCTGCAAATGCTGTAATTTTATTATTCTTTATAGCTGAGTAATATTCCATTATATATGTATATATATACATATATATAGTAGTATATATATATATATATATATATATATATATATATATATATATATAACAGTTTCTTTATCCATTCATCCATTGAAGGGCATTTAGGTTGGTTCCACAGTCTGGCTATTGTGAATTGAGCAGCTATGAATATTGATGTGGCTGTATCTCTGTAGTATGCTGATTTTAAGTCCTTTGGGTATAGGCCAAGGAGTGGAATAGCTGGGTCAAATGGTGGGTCCATTCCAAGTTTTCTAAGGAATCTCCACACTGCTTTCCAGAGTGGCTGCACTAATTTGCAGCCCCACCAGCAATGTATGAGTGTACCTTTTTCCTCACATCCTCTCTAACACCTATTGCTTGTGTTCTTGATAATCGCCATTCTAATTGGGGTGAGATGGAATCTTAGTGTAGTTTTGATTTGCATTTCTCTTATTACTAAAGATGGTGAACATTATTTCATATGTTTGTTGATTGCTTGTAGATCTTCTTCTGTGAAATGTCTGTTCATATCCTTAGCCCATTTGTTGATTGGGTTATTTATATTCTTGGTGTAGAGTTTTTTGAGTTCTTTATATATTCTAGAAATTAGTGCTCTATCTGAAGTATGAGTGGAAAAGATTTTCTCCCACTTGGTAGGCTCTCTCTTCACATTGCTGATAGTTTCCTTTGCTGAGAGAAAGCTATTTAGTTTGAATCTATCCCAGTTATTGATTTTTGCTTTTATTTCTTGTGCTATGGGAGTCCTGTTAAGGAAGTCTGATCCTGGACTGACATGTTGAAGATTTGGACCTACTTTTTCTTCTGTAAGATGCAGGGTCTCTGGTCTGATTTCAAGGTCCTTGATCCATTGTGAGTTGAGTTTTGTGCAGGGTGAGAGATAGGGGTTTATTTTCATTCTGTTGCATATGGATTTCCAGTTTTCCCAGCACCATTTGTTGAAGAGGCTATCTTTTCTCCATTGCATATTTTTGGCACCTTTGTCTAGTATGAGAAAATTGTATTTATTTGGGTTTGTGTCCATGTCCTCTATTCTGTACCATTGATCTACCTGTCTATTTTGGTGCCAATACCATGCCGTTTTTGTTACTATTGCTTTGTAGTAGAGTTGAAGATCTGGTATTGCGATACCCCCTGTTTCATTCTTCCTGCTAAGGACTGCTTTAGCTATTCTGGGTTTCTTATTCTTCCAGATGAATTTCATGATTGCTTGCTCTACTTCTGTAAAGTACATCATTGGGATTTTAATTGGAATTGCATTGAATCTGTATAGCACTTTTGGTAGTATGGCCATTTTGACAATATTAATTCTGCCTATCCAAGAACATGGGAGATCTTTCCATCTTCTAAGGTCTTCCTCATTTTCTTTCTTCAATGTTTTGTAGTTTTCATTGTAGAGATCTTTTACCTCTTTGGTTAGATTGATTCCCAAGTTTTTTTTTTTTTTTTTTTTTGAGGCTATTGCAAATGGAGTTGTTTTCCTAATTTCCCTTTCAGATGTTTCATCGCTTGTGTATAAAAATGCTTTGGATTTATGCGTGTTGATTTTATAGCCTGCTATTTTGCTGAATTCATTGATGAGGTCTAGAAGTTTTCTGGAGGAGTTTTTTGGATCCTCTAAATATAGAATCATGTCATCAGCAAATAGCGAAGCTTAAGTTCCTCTTTTCCTATTCATATCCCTTTAATTTCTTTAGTCTGTCTAATTGCTCTGGCTAGAGTTTTGAGGACAATGTTGAATAGAAGTGGTGAAAGAGGACGTCCCTGTCTTGAAATTCCCTGTCTCTTTTAAAACAATGCTGAAGTTTTAAAACTCCATCCTCTTTCTTGATCTTTGTGCCCATTCTTATCACTTGATTAAAACACATTTTTGCTTGTTTTACCATGTGTTGCTGCTCCCTGCGGAGAGTGATGCCTTTGTGACACCTCAACCTCTGTTTTGCAGTCCCAAGGTGAGGTTCTTAAGCAAAAGATGGGAAACCACTACATTGATGCTGGGCAGGGGTCACACCCTAGAATCCCAATGACTCAGGAGGCTGAGGCAGGAGGACTGTAAGTTTAAGTCCAGCCTCAGCAACATGGTGAGACCCAGTCTCTAAATAAAATATATAAAGAACTGGAATGTAGCTGATTGGTAAAGCCCTCCTAGGTTGAATCCCCAGTACAAAAAATGAAAGAGAGAGAGAGAGAGAGAGAGAGAGAGAGAGAGAGAGAGAGAAAAGAAGAAGAAGGAGGAGGAGGAGGAGGAGGAGGAGGAGGAGGAGAAAGAAAAAAGAATCTCGCTAAATGGAATGTTTTTCATTAATTATAAAGGGCACACCCTTGTGTCTGCAGTAAGCACCCCCCGGGATGCTAATGATGTCCTCCACGGCATAGCCAAGGACTTCAACACTCTGTGTCCAGGGGTCTCAATGTGCACTGTTGACATGATCCGCTGGGTATTAGAAAACCTGGATCTTGCTTGCCGGGGCTTCCAGCCTCTAACACCGGTGTGTTTACTCAGTACACTAGAAGTCTCTAACGCATTGCTCTTCTGGACCACAGATAGCTTCTGCATCTATAAAATGAGGAGTTGAAAATGATTTTGAAAATTCTCCCCTGCTCTGGTATGTTCCTTGCAGCTCTGGCGTCCATTTGTCAGATGACCGGCTGGGGCCACGTGTGCTGTGTAGGACTGGGAACATATCAACACTAGCTGGTCCACACTGAGGTTTAGTCTACCGCTCACTGGCACGGGACGCTGCTTAACCCTCCTTCCTGGGCTCCCAGACCTCGAGGCTTAGCCTAATCTATTAAGTCCTTCCCGGCTGGCCTCTTAGGGCCACAGCGTGGCTGATGATTAGGTCAGACTCGGGAATGACCTGGGAACTCTTGATGAGGGAATTGAGAGGAAGATATGGGACCAAAAAGCCCTAAGGAAGCAAGGCAAGTCTCCGGAAGCCTCCCACATGCAGAGTTCTTTCCCTGTGTGATCGATGGCACCCACATTCATGTCACACTTGAAGACAGGCTAGCTGAATGACAGGTGGGTTCCTAGTACAAGCCCCTAAAAATAGCAGAGGCAGGGCTGCTCTCCAAAACAGTGACAGTATCAGCAAGTTAATTAAGAAATCTGCCAACTACGATGAGAAAACTGGCACGTTTCCCATTCAGATCAACACTGCTCAGGATGAGCGAGCGGGGGTTTGTTCCTGGGGCTGAGCTCAGTCACAGGCGGAGAGAACAGCTCCCTGGAGTAGGCTTCTTCATGTCAGAAATCCAGAAAAATCCACTTCTCACTGGTGCATATGCTCTCGGATCTGATGGCATTTCGAAGGAAAACTGAGTAGGATTTCCATTTCAGAATCCAATATCACAGCCAGTTCCCATCATGCCTTTCAATGTGGTCCACTTGTGTTTCATGATGTTTAAGTTTGAATCGGGTCCTCATTAGGCGATACTGCCTGACAGAAGGGTCTGGATGAATTAAGGGAGGCGCAGGAGCTTCTCAGTATGCTGATGGGGAAAGGGAGGCGAGGCGTGCTGAGCAAAAGTTAGAGAACTGAGCCCGCGGGCAGGAGAAGGGAAAGTGGCCCACTCCTTCCTGGGCTGGGGCTCTCTGGCCTTGCATGTGAGTGACTGGCTCCTGAGCCAGCTTCTGTGGAGAGGAGGCGGAGCCCTCTCCCAGATCTGGGCCAGGAACCTGGGATAAGGAGCGTGGAGGCATTTTTTTTTTTTTTTTCTGTTTGCTGTAGTCCTGCATATCCAGTGGCTGTCTGGCTATTTCCACGCAGATGTCCACTGTCCCTTCACACTCAACATGCATGGAACCTTCTGTTCCCACAGTCTATTATTCTCTCTCCCTTCTCTGCTCACAGGCTTCGTCAGTACTGCAGAGGAGTGGATGTGGGGAAAGCCACAGGCTGCGGTGACCTGGGTTCTATTCCTAGTCTCACACTGAGCTGGGTGTCTCTGGGAGATTCTGGATGTTTCTGCCAGTTATGCCCAGGAACTGTGTGGCACAGTATTGGACATACGCACTGCAATCAAGACCCATTTTTTATTGACCCTGACACCAAATTCTGTTGATAAATGCCCACCTTTTGTCATTTGCTGTGGATGATTTCATATGGGTCATTATTGAGTGGTGTGCTGGATATTTTCTGATTACTCCTCCAGATTCCTCTTTTGCTCCTCTCCTTCAGGGACTGACCTACCTGGTTCTGACCCCAGAGGCTGACCTTCCTGGGCTACAACAGTAGGTTCCCTTGCCCCCTGGCTTTGAGTGGGTTTGGCCAATGGCAAGTACCATAGGAAATTAGAGGGAGGAAGGAGAGAAAGGCCTTGTCTTTAGTCTATCAGATCCCGATCTGTGAGGCATCTTGGTACCCATCAACCCAAGTTCAGACATTTCTTAGTTGTCCTCCTCAATGTGACTGTCTCTGGGGTGCCAATGCCCTCCTTTCCCGTCCTTGACCTAAGGACAGGAAACAGGCCCTCCATCACTCCTGGCCCTGGGTTACTGCCTATTCATGGCAGCTTCCCCACGTTCCACCTCTACCTTGGTAAAGGATCTAATTTGATGGTACCATGTGCTCCCTGTTGGGAGTCTAAGTAGTAAGCATGAGAAAACACAGGCGAGGCCAGGCAGTGTCACAAGCCTGTAAGCCCAGTGAAGAGGGAGGCTGAGGCAGGAGGAGCAAGGTTCTAAGCAACTTAGGGGGACCCTGTCTCAAAGTAAAAAATAAAAAGGACTGAGGAGATAGCTCAGCACCCTGGATTTAATCCCCAGTACAAAATAAAGAAAAAGAAACAAGGACAAGGGGGAAACTTGGACAGGGGACATGTAGAGAGCATTCCAGGCCTCAGGTCCACTGAATGATTACCTGTCAACAGAAGAGGGAGGGACTGTGTTGCCTGCCAGTATTGTCCTTAGGCCTTGCTGGCAGGCTTGCTCCGGCCGTCCTCTGGGTATGTCCCCATGCTGAGGAGACTGTGTCCAAGGGATCATGCCAACCTAGAGTCCCCTTTTGTAGACCCATGCTCTCATCCAAGATCCTGCTATTCCCACCCAGATGGCCACTTGCAGGCCACTTGCCCAGGTGTGTACTTCCAGGCCCAACCAAGGAGTCACCAAGGGCAGGTGCTGATGAAGGGTGGGGAGTGGACAGACCTTGGATGTTTGGACAGGGGTGTCCACTTGCATGTACTCAGGCTTCTCATGGTGTGGGATGGAGCCAAGGAAGAGGACCTCGGGACCGGGCTGGAGCCGAGGCCTGTTCTCCCTGTGCCACACTGCTAGAGCACAGAGTTCAAGGGGTCTGAATTCAGAGTGAAGATGAGCTACCAAGTTGTTATGAAAGTGTATTTTCCAAGACTGGATGATAGAACATATTTCTTCCACTGTTTGCTGGTTTATAACTTTTCAATGATTAGACACATGGTATTCAGGCCTCCATTTACACTTCTGCTTTGGGTCCTGCAAATATTGGTGAGTGGTCTTCAGTGGTGTTGGTCCCCAGTTACTTCTATTTAGGAGCGAGCAGCCTGTTTCCCTCATGGGGAAAGAGAATCATCTGGTATCCCTATTAGTCCTTGCAATGAACTCAGCCTCCTTCTCTGATTCTTTTTAAGTTCAATGTCCCTTAAGAAACAGGCTATTGTGACTTAGAAAGACCTTTCTGGTGACAGTGGAGGATGTTTACAGAGGCTGAGCTTTCAGTCATGTTTCTAGTTGGGTGGCTTGCACTTTCTGGCTCATACTAGAACAGACTGGGATTGGGCACCTCGGAGGATGCGGAAGACAGGAGGGGGCTGTGGCTGAACGATGGTTCCCCCTCCCACCATGCCATGCCGACGGGATGCCCCTTCCCGAGGGCAGCACGTCCCAGGACACCGTGGCTGTACTCAAAGGACCATGGCAGGACCCTGGGATGTGGGTCTCTTGCTGCTGCTCCTGCAAGTCCTGCCAAGGAGACAAGAGGAGGCTTCACATCCGTGGGGGAGGCAGAGTGTGTGTGAAGCCCTGGCAGCGTGAGTGCCCGGCCTCCGAAGAGGACAGAGCCTCCACAGGGGGCTGGGGGCCTGACAGAAGTGCAGGCGGAAGAAACTGGTCCCAAATCCAGCGTCCTCACCTCACTGCCGCCCTGGCCCGAGGCCACCATTGAAAATTGGTCGCTCTCATTCTTCCCAGAACCAGAAAAGAAAAGTCCCAAAATTCATTTGGAAGAATAGAAGACCGAGAATAGCCAAAGCAGTTTTAAGCCAAGAAAGCAATGCCAGAGGCTTTACAATACCTGACTTCAAATTATACACAGAGCTAGAGTGACAAAAAAGTATGACGCTGGCATCAAACAGACACAGAGACCAGAACAGAAGGCACAGGCACGAACCCATCCATCTAAAGTCATCTGAACCTTGACACAGGTGCCAAAAACATACGCCGGAGAAAGGACAGCCTTTTAAACAAATGGCATTGGGAAAACTGGTTATCCATATGTAGAAAAATGAAACTAGACCCTCATCGCTCCCCCTGCACAAAAATCAACTCAAAATGGATCAAAGACTGAGGAATTAGATCAGAAACTATACAAATTCTAGAAGAAAACAGGGTCAACACTCTAATATACAGGCACAGGCAACAACTTTCCCAATAGGATCCCTAAAGGTTAGGAAATAATACCAAGAATGGGATGACTTCAAATTAAAAAGCTTCTGCACACCAAAGGAAACAATTAGGAATGTGAAGAGAAAATCTACAGAACGGGAGAAAATCTTTGCTAGGTATTCTTCTGACAGATGATTAATGTCTACAATATATAAAGAACTAAAAAAAAAAAAAAAAACAACTTCACACCAAAAATCAGATAACCCAATTAATAATTCTACATCATGTACAACCAGAAGAATGAGAAGTTATACTCCATATATGTATAATATGTCAAAATACATTGTACCGTCATGCATAACTAATAAGAAAAAAGGAAAAAGAAGTGCAGAATGGAAAAAATATACAAGGGGAAATGAATTAGACACTTCTCAAAAGAAGAAATGCAAATAAATGGTCAACAAATACATGAAAAAATATTCAACATCATTAGCAAGTAGGGAAATGAGATTTCATGTCACTCTGGTTAGAATGGCAGTCATCAAAGAAACAAACAGTAATAAGTGCTGGAGAGGATGTGGAGAAAAAGGAACACCTTTGCCCTATTGGTGTGACTGTAAATTAGTACAATCACTGTGAGAATCAAGAAGGAGGCGCCTCAAAAGACTAGGCATGGGACCACCGTATGACTCAGATATACCACTTCTTGGTATTTACTCTGAAGAATTAAAATCAGCTTACTACAGTGATACATGCATACCCATGTTTACAGCAGCACAATTCACAATAGCCAAACTATGGAACAGCCTAGGTGTCCATCAATGGGTAAATGGATAAAGAAAATGTGGTATATATACACAATGGAATTTTATTCAGTCATAAAGAAAAATGAAATTATGTGATTTGCAGGAAAATGGATGGAACTAGAGACCGTTATGTTAAGTGAAATAAGTCCACATAGAAGGTCGAGGGTTCTATGTTTTCTGTCATATGTGGAAGCTAGAGAGGAAAAAGGAAAAGAAAAATGAGGCCCATCTCCTGAAAATCAAAGAGATCAGTAGAAGGGACAAGAGAGGCAGAGAGTGGGGAAGTGCTGGGGGTGACATTGGCCAAATTATCTTGCTATATTATGTGCATGTACGAATATGTAACGACAAATCCCAGCAATATGTAAAACTTCAATGCACCAGTTAAAAAAGGTGGGGAAAAAAAGGAAAACTGGTTCTCAGCCTCTGCATGGCCTACACTGCCCCCTTGTGGGGATGCTTGAGCCCATGGGGCCGGCAGATCAGGGCGAGTCTCATCTTGAGAGCTTTCGCTGTGAAAGACATTCTTGTCCAAGAGCCCACACTGTCTCCTCGGTACCAGGCCAGGGAGGCAGGCTCTTCTTCCTGCATGGGGCCACCTTCCTGGGGTCTCCTGGAGGGCAAAGCAAAGCAGGACTGGCCTGGGACAGGCCCTCTGGGAGCCAGGCATGGCTTCATGGGCACAGCATGGAGTCCCAACCAGCTTCTATTTCCCTCTCTCCCAACAGAGAACTTCAGCCATAAAGGGACCCCTCTTTCATTACCAGCTTGGCCTATCCGAGGAGGGAAATGGAGAGGTCGCCCAGAGGGGGTCCAGCCAGGGGTCGTCCCTCCACAGAGGGAGAGAAGGAAGGAGGGAAGAGCCAGGCCTCAGCGGGTCACGTCCCCAGTGTGCTCGCACCCTCTGTCACTCCCCTGCCTCTCTCTGCTCCTCAGGGCCTCATTCAACAGTTCTCTGATCCGTGAGAGCAGTGACTGGAACCTGGGCAGCCAGAAGTGTCACTTGTCCTCTTCCAGCTGCTCTTCCTGGACTGAGCTGGCACCTGGATGGAGCTGGTGACTCGCGGCTCCTCCTAGGAGGTTATGGTCATGTAAGTGGCATCGTGTCCTTTCTTCATTCTATACTTTGTCACTTGACCTTCACATGCATGCCTGTGACTACAATTATCACTTGTGCCATTGGTTGAATCTCAATTTTTTTAAAGCATTCTTTTTTTTAGCCTCTATTTGTTTATTTGTTTTTATGTGGTGCTGAGAATTGAACCCAGTGCCTCACACGTGCTAGGCAAGTGCTCTACCACTGAGCCGCAACCCCAGCCCCGAATCTCAAATTTAATGTCTCTGGTTCCCTCCTGGGAAGTCCTCTGTATGTATGTAAGTCTGCCTCCTTGACATCTCCATTTGGATGTTTCAAAGTCACCATGAATGATGACACTCATGTTCTTTCACTCCAAACCTGGTCCTTCTCCAGTTTTCTTCAACTCCATAAAATTCCCACCTTCCATCACATCACCCTAGGAACCCCCTGCCATCTCTCACACTTACAGCTGCCTTCCTCCACCCTCATGCCCAATCTGTCACGAAATTCTGCTGATTTTCCCTCCTTAATGTGTCTTTATCCCATCCTGTTTTGTGTCTTTACTGTCACATCGGTCTTAGCCACCATGTTTTATCACCTGGACTCCTGCAAGAGCCTCTCACCCAGTCTTCCCTTATACCGTCTTCCCGTTTCAAGTTTATTTGCTACACATCAGCTAGGGAAATCTTTTTGGAACATAACCCTGCTCACATTACCTCCCTATTTAAAACATATCAAAGATTCTCCATCATTCTTCAGGTTAAGACAGAACCTAACATGGTCAACAGGGCCTGCCGTGTGTGGCACCTGCACAGGTCTCCTGCCTGGCTCACACCCTGCTCCTCCTCGCCCCTGCACACCAGGCTTCTTTGGGTTTCTTAAGTGCTCCTGTCTCTCTCCTGCCCTGGGGATGTTGCCCTGGCTGCTCCCTCTGCCAGGAACATGGTCGTTTCATCAACAGACCAAACCACAATCATCTTTTTCTCAGGAAAGTTCTTTCTAACTTCCTTGACTAGGTAAAGTCTTCTTTGTAACAGAGTCCAATGGCACCACTGAAATTATATCTTGATCTGTGTGATTCTTTGATTTTCACTGGTCTCTTCCACTAGGTGATGGATTCCAAGAGAGCATGGGCCTGTGTGCTTTTGCTGTGACACACCCATCACTTGGCATGATGCTTAGAATGTGGTGCATGGATATGGGTGGATGGCTGGAGGAAAGGAAGGACTCAAAGGAGGAAAGGGTATTCACTCACTAATCATGCTCCAGCTGGCAGGGTAGTGCACAGCTGCACTGTTAGCCACTTGGGAGACAGAGGAACAAGGATCGCCAGTTCAAGGCCAGCTTCAGCAACTTAGTGAGACTCTGTCTGAAAACAAAAGAGAAAGAACTGGGACATAGATTAGCAGTAGAGTGCACCAGGTTCCATCCCCAGTGGAAAAAAAATACATACTTGATTAAAGCCCAAAACTAACCTTCTCTTTAGATTTCTGTTCTCACTTGGTATGGCACTGTAGATTGTGAACATCTTTTCTCTCCTTGTCTTCTCCTTGGAAGATACAGGAGGAATAGGCCTTTTGATAAAGGGCGGGACTTGGGCCTTGGCTCAGAGACACAGCACCCAGGGCTTGGGAAATCATATGTGACAGGTGGCTGTGTGAGCTGTGGTCTTGGAGTCCCTGAGACTGTCCTCAGTGGGGCCCTTTTGTGATTATCCAGTCCGGATTGCTTTTAATCCCACCCATTCGGTCAGTACCATGGACAGGACCCACACCGGTCCCAGAGGAGGGGTGTGCTCAGAACTCCTGGCCCAGAGCAGAGGCAGTCCTATTCCTGTCCCTAGGTGGAAGGGAGCTGGTTTCTATCTCTCCACTGGGTGTCGCTGCTGCCCTTGTTGTCTGTCACTGAAGGCTCTGGCAGGCCACAAGGTGAAAAATCAAGTGATGCCCATCCCCCTTCCCAACTCTGGAACAGAGAAGGAATGACCTGGATCAGTCTAGAGAATGCTGGCTGGGGGCCCAGTCATGGGTTGTAGTCTTTGTGTGCTACTTACCAGGCAGTGACCCTGCCTGACCTCAGCGGGAGGAGCAGGGTGGAGGGGAGCTGGCTGACGGAATGCTGTGTTGTAGCTGTTTCCTGCAGCCAGGGAAGCCCAGCTGTAGTCTTCCTCCGTACCCCAGCATCCTCTGCAGACATCTGGCATGAGCACTCTGCAGGAATTCCTGGAGCTCAGTTCCCTGGCCTCCCCAGGGGCCCTTCCACGCCAAGGGTGAGTGCTGCCTGGAATGAGCTGTGTGCCATGAGTCTGAGGCCACTAGCTCCACAGGTGGGGGACATGTACCCCAAAATGCACAGACTCAGAGCTGCTCCTTGGCACTTTCCTCTAAGAAAGCTCACAGTAAAGAAGATGGGCCAGCCTGGATGAGGAAGCAGGGGCACTCCTGCCTCTTGGCATCCGTCCTGGGAGAGGACAGGGTTAGTGGGACAAAGGCTTTGTGAAAGAGCCCAGGGCAATGTTCTGTCATGCTCCCTTGTGTGGAAGGAGCCTCGTTGTGTGCTGGCCTGGGTGCACGCAGCCCGGGGACTCCTAGTTGCAGCCCCCTCTCCTAGGGACACTCAGTATTGTGCTGACTACTTGGAGACATGCTGCTCAGCCCCCAAAAGCTAACCCTGGAGCCCAGAAAGTGGCCCCAGGCTGCCTTAGTGCTGCAGAAGCTGAAAGGGGGAGCCCAGAGCCTGGGCCCTGTGTTCTATAGAGCAACCAGAGGCACTGGCCAGGATGAAGGGAACTCATGCCATAGAAAAGCACCCCTCCGGTGCTGAACACTGAGCAGAAAACCCCAGGAGGGACTCCATTACACAACACCCAAGTGGTGGCAGTGATGTGTGCTATATCCCCACTGTCACCAACTTGAATATAGATCTGTTCCGCCTTCCTCTGGCCAGCCTAGCATCTGGTGAAGCGACTGCCCCCTCTGTGTGCTGAGAATCAGGCCAGGATGAACAAAGGCCATCAACTGTACATCAGCAAAAGTGCTGTCCACAGGGACGAGCAGGGGGTTCACCCACAGAACCAGCCTCTGAACTGGGGTAGCAGCCACTTCGATGGGGACACATGGGGGTGAATCAACAGGGCAGCAGGGGTGAGTGTCTCTAGGACACTGTCCTTCATGCCTTGGCTTCCATGACCTTCCCTGTTCTTACCTGCCCACCTGCTTCGTAAAGCCCCCCAACTGAGCCCAACAGAGATGTAGCCTGGGTGTGGCATCCTCCTGGCTCACTCTGAAATGATTCTCATTGTTCTCTGCCATGCTCTGTGTCCTGGCTGGTCTTCTCAGCAGGAGCACTGGTGTGGAACAAGGTTGAAGTCCATGACTGGAGGCTTGTGGCAGTTGAATGCCAGGCCATTCATCTTTCAGGGTCCAAGAGCAGGACGCTCTGCTGCATTCCACAGCTGAATCTGGGTTGAAGAGAGAAGGGGGCCAGGACTTCCCGGGTGGGACGGTCTGTGCACAATGTGGGTGCCACTTCTGAGCTAGGAGGGATGACGAGACCTGAGCTCTAGCTCAGTCAGGAAGCAGCCTGGTCTGTGTCCTGGCCTGTTCACATGCTTCTGCTTTTAACTCAATGCCAAGAAAATCACTTCTAGTTCTCAAATGTCCATGTGTAGTCTGGGTGATGTGAGCTCGATTTGACATGAACTCAGATATTCCTCTAGCCCAATCTAATATCATGACGCATGGTGACTCCTGCCTGCCTCGCCTTCCATTCCTCTACACCATCCCTTCCCCTCCTCCACCTGCCAACTCCACAAGCACACCCAGAGCACCTTCTGATAAACAAGGAGTCCTGGACGGTGAAGTCACCTTTATCAGACCGTCAGTGTGCTTGACGTCAGTGGCCTAGGGCTCTTAAATCACACCTTAGAAGTTATAGCGTATCCAGAACATTCGCCAGAGCATTGGTCTGTGAATAGAACTGCTTAGGAATTTCTCCAGGAATCATGTCCCCTGAAGCAACTGAAGCAGCTTCCAGGAGAGGAGACGGAGGGGAGATAAAGGTTCATCCCCTGGCACCTTTGTGGTCCTGGGAAATAAAAGCAAAACCAAGACAATACCAGGGGGAGTGGGTGTCCTCGCAGGGGTGTGTGCATGTTTCCTGAAAAGAAATTTCTGGAGAGACTGGGAGGGCTTGAGTTCCACACAGGACGGTTTGGTTGACCCCACTTTCCAGCTGCTGTGCCCTCCCTCAGGAGCCATTGGCAGCCATCTTCCTCTTAGATTTCTGACACTCACTCGCTTTTCCTTCTCAACTCTGAGGTCAAGTTATTTTCCCACCAGGAAAGAAGGGCTTGAAAGGTTTTGCTTAGCACTCTGATTTTTCTCTCCCACAAGTCTGCCATGCCCTTTGCCCTGAACCTTTGTTTTGGAAGAAGGGATTCTTGTGTCCATTGCCATGGAGATGGTGATAAAGGAAGGACAACCAGGAGCTATTCTGGTGAGAAACTCAAAACCACTCCATTAGCATCATATTGTCGATATTCTCTGTATTCTTGATGCAGTGGCATTTGGGCCCCCTGACTGGCAAGCGTCTGCCCTCCCAGGGCCAGCCAGTTCTGAGAGGTAGCAAACGACCCCCCCGTGAGTTGCCTTTCACATACAACCCAACAAGCTAGAGCCACCTCCTTTTTTTCTGGTTGAAGCAAGATTCCCCTGCCCTAATCATCCCAGGGCCAGGTAGGACCAACCTCCACCCTAAAGACTACTCAGATTAGTCAAACTATGCAGACCACAATCCGTTCAGTCGCTTACCCTGCCTTGCCTGTTCCTCTCCATGAAATACACAAATAAAACTTGTCCACATTTTCCCCAGAATCTTTTGTGTCCTGGTCACTTCTGGGGTTTCCCTAAGTGGCATGCATGGTGTGGATGCGTCTCTTCTTGGAAACTGTGAGTAATAAACTCTCTTTTTAATGGCAGCCATCCCCTGATCATCTAGCCTAATTATACTGGAATAAAAATAGCTTTCCAGATGCAGTTCTAAAAAAAAAAAGTAAGGAGTTCTAACACCTCAACTAATCTATACATCTCTCTGAGGAACTGTTCCACCCTCTAGATATAGGTGTTGAGCCCACCTATATCTACATAAAAACCTGACTCAAGAGATGAGAGACACAATTTAGTGACCAGGGTAGAGTGGGTAACCTTGGACCATTTGATCCAGTCCTGTTGCCCTTGGTCAGAAACAGCATGGCGGGAAATGGTGAGCAACAAGGCCTGGAGGAGGCAAGTCATGATTATGGGCCATGATTACCTTCACTCTATGCTTAGGGTTCAGGAGAGTCAGGGAGGGTTTTAAAAGGGAAGGCACCACCAGATTTGTGTTTTAAGAGTTTATCAAGACCACTGTGCTTAAAATCAATTGGCTGAAGACAATAGGTTATGATGTAAAATATAAGGAGGCGACGTGGAATGGAGAGAGGAGCGAAGACAGTGTCTTAGAACAGGTTAATATAGTTGACCATTGCAGAGAGTGGGACACACACAAGAAATTATTGAGGAGGGGAATTTGGCAGATCTTGGGAAAAATTGCACATGGTGGCCCTATTAACGAGGATGAGGCCCAGGTGTGACTTGGGTCAACTGGTTGGTGTCATTCATCGAGGTGATGAGACTGGATGAAGTAGTTTCCTTCTTTCTCTGGACCTTACTTTCTTCTCTACTCCCTTCCAACTTTCACAGTCTCATTTCTACTTCCCAGAAATGTAGAGACAGAGATAAGTTGATGGGTTAGGAGAAGCAGTTAGTTACACAAGAGCAGGGACCAAGATTATAAATGACAAATTGCCTACCAACATTTCCTGTTGAGCAGCCCTGGAGTAAGGTCAGTGTTCTGTAAGAGTGAACTCAAAGAAAAGCTCAGGGTGTGTGTAGTTCCAGAAGGAAACCGATATCCATTGAAGAGGAAGATATGCAGTCTTTTTTTAAAAGTACTTAAGTATATGAGTTGTTCAATTTATTTAAATTATGCCCATATTGTATATTATTTAATAAAAAGTAAAGAGAAACATTATATGCTGAAGACTTTTCAAATTGAGTGATTTTTTTTTTTTAAAGCCAATAATAATGTTAACTACGAACTGTGAGTGGTAATGGTGAGACGGTGTAAGTTGGTCATTTCTAACAAATGTGCCACTCTGGTGGGAGATGACGAGTAGAAGAGGCATGGGGACAGGGCATAGATGGGAACTCTCTTTGCGTTTTGCTCAGTTTTGCTGTGAAACTACACAGAGAATGTGCAAACCAACAGGTATGGACTTGTTCCAAAACAACTTTATTTATGAAATTAGGCAGTGGGCCCATTTTGGTCTACAAGCCAGTTTGCCAATCCCTGTTCTATGAACTGAGATTAAATTAAGCATGAGTATGGGAAGTAGTTGGACCATGAATTCATAAATCAAGTACCTGAACTCACCTGAGGCACCTTTCCTAAGCTTCATGTATCAAAGTTAAATAATTTTGCAAATCCAAACTGAGAATTCCACAATTTCAACTCTGGTAAAACAAAACGGGACTCTAGAAAGATGTAAGAAAAACTCACTTCTATGGCTAATGTTGGTTTCTTAACCTTTTGCATCGGGTGCCTGTGAAATTCGATATGCCGTTGAGTGAAGCACCTTAGAGACAAATGGCATTTGGTTGTTGTTGTTGTTGTTACCAGGGATTGAACCAGGGGTGCTGTACCACTAAGCCACATCCCCAGCCCTTTTATTTATTTTTGTATTTTAGACAGGGCCTTGCTAAGTTGCTGAAGCTGACCTCAAATTTGTAATCCTCCAGCCTCAACCTCCCAAGTCACTAAGGATTACAGGTGTGTGACATCTCACCTGGTAACAAAGGGCCTTCACATTGTTTTTCCAACACTCAGTTGGATTGTTCTAGCCACTTTTAGACTATTACATCTGTTGTGAAGAAACATGTTGAGGTTTGTTCACTTGCTTGTTCATTTGTAAAATTTTTTAACGCTCCTGAAATTTTTCAAAAATTTTTTTAGTTGTAGTTATATGGTGCTGAGGATTGAACCCAGTGCTCACACATGCTAGGCAAGCACTGTACACTGAGCCACAATCACATCCCCTGTACTTCGGAAATTTAACAATCATTGTTCCTAGAGGCTGAAAAATTACCAAGTACTATGTAAGTAATTCTAGAAAAAGACTGGTCTAGGATTGGAGACAAAGGTGTAAATTTGTGGATTGTCTTTGATTGTTTGTTTGTAAATGACAGAGACCCAGATAAAATTGGTGTAAGCAAAAAAGAATTTACTGACAGATGTAGTCATATGCTACATAACAATATTTTGGTCAATGACAGAACGAAAAAAATAGTGGTAGACCCAAAAGATTGTACTAAAGTTAAAAATTAGTATCGCCTAGTGTTTTACTGTACCTTTTCCATGTCTAGGTTTGTTTACATACACAAATGGTTGCCATTGTTTTACAGTTGTCTCTTTATTCGGTGCAGTATCATGCTGTACAGGTGTGTAGCCCGGGAACATCAGGCTATTCCATGTAGCCTGGGTATGCAGGTGGCAGTACCACCCAGGTTTATGTGACTACACTCTGTGATGTCCATACGATGACAGTCCCCCAATAACACCATTTCTGTATAGGCATCTGTTGTTAAGCAACACGTGACTGAGCATGGCTTGATATGGACCACATGTCACCAGGACCCGGTCTCAGTTCAGCTCTGTTCCCTGTGCTGGCTTCTTATTTGGGCTCTTTGTTGTGGTGAGATCACTGCCAGCAGCTCCAGAGCTGCATCCTCCAGGTTCACGTTGAGTGGAAAGGAGCGAATGTGTCTCTCCTCAGAGTCTGGGTACAAGAATCCCTGCACGTGCGTGGCTCCTTGGCATCTCACTGTTCCAGGGCTGTGACTGGGAGTTTGCGGTGCTCTGTTGGCCCTGTGCCCTCAGGCCTGTAGCCACAGGTGGAGTGCACACTGCTCATGGCCTGATAGCCTGGTTCTCTAGAGGAAATCCAGGGCAAGCTCAACGGACTCTGATGGCAAAGCTGAGAGCTGCCCGCCACAGCCTGGTGACCTAGGACTGAGAAGCCATTGGTGTACTGCAGTCTTGTAGTCAGGCGTGGTGTTCCCCATGGCTCTCTGTTGGCTTAGACTAGTTACCAATATCAACAGTGGAAAGGCCTAGGCCATGCCTTCCTGACTCACAAGGATGGCGCAACCCAAATGGCCCTCATGCACGCACAGGGGTCGTGCCTATGGGTACTTCTCCCCAGGTGCCTCCAGCCTGAGGAACAACCTCAAAGGTGGGATTATAAACGAATGTGCTGTCTTTTCTTGGGTTGCAATTACAAAGTGCCATAGATCAGGTAGTTTATAAGCAGCAGGAATATATTCGTCACAGTTCTGAAGGCTGGATGTGTGAGATTGGGGCAGCTGTGTGGTCAGGCTCTGTGGGGCTCTCTTCTGGACCACAGACGCTGCCTCCCTGTGTCCTTCCAAGCTGGAAAGAGGGTGAGGGAGCTCTTTGGGGTCTCTCTTATGAGGACTCTTGTCCCTTCAGTGAGGGCTCCCCCCTCAGGGTCCAATTACATCCCAAAGGCCCACCTCCTAATGACATTGCTTTCAACATGTGACTTTGGAGGGACACAATCAGTCCATTGTGTATGTGAAAATGTAATGCAAGCATTTTGATTCCTTTGGGTGTTTTAGGAAAGATCTTCACAGAGACCCCATATTCTTTTTTTTTTTTTTTTTTTTTTTCCTTTTTGGTACAGAGGATTGAACTCAGGGGTGCTTAACTAGTGAGCCACAACTGTTTATTTTTGATTTTTTAAAAATTTTGAGACAGGGTCTTGCTATGTTGCTTAGGGCCTCATTAAGTTGCTGATACTGGCTTCAAACTTGCAATCCTCCTGCCTCAGCCTACTAAGTCACTGGATTACAGGTGTGTGGTGTATGCTGGGTTAGGGGAATATTCCAGCAGAGGAGGGAGGCTGAGGCCCCAGGCTGTGGCAGCTGAGGCTAGGGGTGAGTTGTGGGGCACCTGGAATGGTTTGGATCATAAATGTCCCCCCAAAGCCAAATGCTAACAGCCTTGTCACAATCTGTGGCACTATTGGGAGGTAGTGGACTGAAACCTCTGGAACTGTGACCTAAAATGAATCCTTCCTCCTTGGGAGTTGATTATTTCCGTATTTTATCACAACAATGGAAAGCTGACTGCCACAGGACCATAGGGACTTTGGGATAAGAGATAGTGGTAGAAGCCAGACCAGGCCACTCATGAGTGGACGGACCATGGCTTGTAGAAAGATGGAGGAAAATGTTCATCTGATTTGGTGGCAAGGTGACCACACACCAAAGAGTGAAAGCAGACAGGACTCCTACAAAGAAGAGGTGAGAGTAAATGACAGCCCAGATGAAGACCTGAGGGTGAAAGGTGGGGAAGGTCGTGGAACACACTGTGCAGGCAACCAAACTGCACAGTGGGAGGCTGTCTGTGTCTCACCTCAATTGGGTGCAGCGAACCATTTGTCTCACATTAAAGAGGAGTTTAACTGAACATCCAAACTCCAGGAAGGAGACCAGGGAGACAGCCAAGAAGATCACGTGGAACCTGCTACACCAAGGTAGGAAGGAAAAATGGCAACCGAGAAGCCGTTTCCTGCACCCACAGGTCCTGAGGGTGTGGTGGGCATGCGCCTGGCCGTCCTGTAGCAGCAATGCTGGTGCTTCCCTCTGTGGACACCCTGGGAGATGTTGTGCTCTGGTCTTGGTCACCCAGCTCAGGGAACCTCACCCAGTTTCTCAGGGGAGCTTAACAGCCACAAGGGGCCCTGCCCTCCTGGAGCTCCACAGTCTGAGTCTCACACTGGAGGTGAACTTGGGGCTTGGGCATCAATGGGGCATGGCCACATTTCCTTCAAGGCCACACCAAGGAAACCTCAAACTCCCTTGGCTGTCTCTCCTGGAGCCCTTCTCTCTGCAGTTGTAGCTCCCTCCATGTTCAGTCCTAGGGTTGTATGTCCACCTTTGCCATCCCCATGACCCTGCAGGCTGTGGGGTAAGACTGCTTGGGTTGGTCTCCTGGGCTTAGAACTTAACCCACCAATACCTGGATTTCTTAATCTGTGAAATCACGATGCAAATGCTTGTTTGTCATCAAGAGTAAATAATATTGTTATGAGGATCATATTCGAGTTCCACAGAGTCAAAGAACACTAGAACACTGCTGAGGTCAGCAAGTGAGCAGGAATTTTATTAAAAGGAAGGTGAGAGGAAGATTCAGAACTCCTCGGCACAGGGACAAGACTGCCATTAGGTCTTAGCGTTCTCCTTCTTGTAAGGAGAAGCTGATCGACTCCTCTTGATGGTTTTGATACTTTGGTTGTCTCACTCTGGGTGTGGGCTTAATCACAGATCACGCAGTCCCTTCTGAGGAGATGGAGACTCACGCCCTTTCTGAGAAACAGGAGCTGTCTCATAACGTATCAGGGTGTGTTTAGCGGCTGTTTTCCTGCTTGCCTTCCTGTTGACCTTCACTGACCCTTCCCTCCCTCCCTGCCATTTCTATCTCAATATATTAATACCTGTGAAGGAGCAGCACGAGAGCCACAGTGAGAAAGCTCAGCTCCCTAGTGGCTCCTGACTCTTCAGAGTGCACCTCTTCCTCCACAGCCCGAGGCAGATCTGTCTTCTCCCTTGTTGGGAGAAATCCTAGTTCTTGGCTGGCAGCAGTGAACGTCTCAAGTCTGTAAGGAAAACTTGCAGGGAGGAGCGTTCTGCTTGGACTACTTAGGAAAGTAAACAACTGCCCCAAGTTGACTCAGTGTTACCAAGGGAACCCATATAGGAACCTGGTGGTCTGATCCCCCATAGCACATTGTGATTGGGCAAGAAACCTATAAAATGTATAGCTATTCCCGCAAGGCTGCTCACCACAAGCCTGCTTCCACCCAACTCCTGGAGTCTGGGTCTTGACTCTGTGCCCTTACCCCATGTCTGACCTAGCCCAGCACAAGAGAAACTACATCCCTCCTCAAACATCTCACTGTTGTGTTTTTTAGGGCTTCTATTTGGACCCATTCCCACTGACTTTTTTGTGGGTTCTGCCATGTGTTTCCTGAAACCTGGGAACCACTAGGAACCAGTGTTGCCTATTCCAGAATATTCTACCTTCATGAGTAGCTGTAACTTTGGTTTGCTTTGGATTTAATGAGTTGGGATTTATTTTTTAAGTTTATTTTATTTTTTTTAAATTGTTGATGGACCTTTATTTTACTTTTTTATTTATACGCAGTGCTGAGAATCAAACCCAGTGCCCCACACATGCTAGGCAAGTGCTCTACCACTGAGCCACAACTCCAGCCCCATGGGTGGGGATTTATGAAGAGGTTTGTCTTGTTTTGTTTTGTGGTGCTGGGGATCAGTCTCAGGGCCTCATCCAGGTTAGGAAGGTGCTGAGCCACATCCCAGCCCTTATTTAGTGTTTTTGAGGAGGGTCTTTCAAGTGCTCTGTGCTGGAGAAGAGCCAAACTGTGCCTTGCTAGACTTCAGTCTCTAAGAGGAGGGTTATGGGGGATTCAGGGTCTTGAAGAGACCAGCTCCCAAGGGCTGGAGGCTTTCCCCTGAGCCTTGTGAGGTTGCAGGCAGGAGTCAGGATCAGGTCACATTCCACAGAGTGGAAGAAAGAACACCACAAAATCCGATATGAGCCAGCGAGCAGGAATTCTATTAAAAAGGAAGGTGAGAGAAAGACTCAAAACTCCTGGCACGGTGCGCCTGGGAGGGGCAAGAGTGCCCTTCAACTCTTATGATGTTCCTTCTTTTAAAGGTGCCTCAGGAGAAGTTGATAAACTCCTCTTGATTGGTTCTTGATATACATATATATTTTGGGGGGGTACTGGCAATTGAACCCATGGTTGCTCAATTACTGGACCACATCCCCAGTCCTTTTTTTATATTTTATTTGGAGACAGGGTCTCGCTAAGTTGCTTAGGGCCTTGCTAAGTTGCTGAGGCTGGCTTTGAACTTGCAATCCTCCTACCTCAGCCTCCCAAGCTGCTGGGATTACAGGTGTGCACCACCATGCCCGCAAGTTCTTGATATTTCAATTGTCCCTCTCTGGTGGGACAATTACTCTGGTGGATTACAGTTACTCTCTGTGAGGTGAAGATTTGTGCCCTTTGAGAAATAGAACTGTTTTATAACATGCCAGGTTGTAACAGGGGTTCACTTGATGCTTTGACTATATCCCTTGCCACAAACATAAATTTTTTTTTCCCAAACTTTTACTGACCTTCTCCCTGATCCTTGATATTCTCCTTCTTGATCTCTATTCTCTAATATCATTTTCTCTGAGTCACATCTTTAAAAAGCCTCTGTTCCTCAAGATGGGCAGAATCACAACCTTTGGGACTGGAGTCCCCTGTGCTTCTCCTTTGCTAACAAAGCAATAAACCTTCTTTTCCTTTTTTCTCAACATGGGTCCACATTATCGGATTGGCATCAGGGACAAAGATCGAGCTTTTGGTAACAAATTTGGAGACCATGAAGGGTCTGGAGAGCAACCCCTGCTCCAGCTTTCTTGAGCAGGCTGGGCTCTCCAAGGAACCCCACTTCCATGCTGAGGATTCAAGGTGCTGGCAAACTTGTGGAGAGCCAACTGCAGGAGAGTTGGGAGATGGGTGAGTTTACATCGGGTTGAACCAGAGGAGCTGTTCCTGTGAGTAAAGGGAGGGACTGAGGGACCATCCCAGCAGCTGCAGAAGCTCCTTTTGCTCTGGGAAACTCCCACCTTCTCTCCCTGAAGGGTACATGTTGCTCCATCGTGGTCCACTTTGAGAAAAAGGAAATTGAATTCAGGAAAATCGAGATACATTTAGCAATTTGGCAAGTCCCCCCAGTGTGCATGCCAAGACCCTTGATTCCACACATCTAGTTCCTCTTTGTGGGAACATTTGGTCCCTCTTTCTGGGGACATCCACTGGTGTGGGAGTCATAGTTAAGTAGGACTCAAGAACCTAGGAATATGTACTTCCTTCTGATATGTTCCAGGTTCTCATCCATTTCTTGGTATTGGCTTTGGGAATTCCCTCTGGTTGTTTGTCTGCTATTAATCTGCTATTGCCCCCAGCTTCTGTTGTTGTAGATGGACACAATACCTTTATATTATTTATTTTTTATGTGTTGCTGAGAATTGAACCTAGGGCCTCACACATGCTAGGCAAGCACTCTACCACTGAGCCACAACTCCAGCCCCGCTACTGCCCCTTTTAAGACAAGACCAACACTGCATTGATCCTATAGGTCGTTGTCTCTTGGAAAAGATCTTGGCTGGTCAATTTAAAGTTTCCCATCCATTGGCTATGGTTTTGGAGCTCCTCTGTGGTTGTCTCTGTGTTTCTTTTTTGTACAATCTTGCAGTTGGATTTGGTCTGTCAGAGGTAAAGTGAGTTGAAGAAAGGGTCACTGATAGGTATAAGCCTGCCTAAGATAATGTTTTGCTATAGTGATCTGGCTTCTGAATAGCTTTCTGGATTATTATACAATCTTGCAGTTGGAGTTGGTCTTTCAAAGTAAAGTAAGTAGAAGAAATTTGGATGTTCAGGTCTATCTGCTTTAAAGGTTCCCGTCTGTCAGCCCTGGTTTCCATGATCATCTCTCATCTGTGGGTTTTACTTTTTTTTTTTTTTTTTCCTGTTACCGGCCTTTTAAGACATGGGACATGCTGAATTGATCTTACCAGTAGTCTCTTGAGCAGAGAGATCTTGGCTGCATGGGCCACCTATAGAGATAAGCCTGTCTAAGAGAAAGAGGGTTTACTGTAACACAATCTGGCCTTTACATGGTTTTTCTGGATTATTATACAATCTTTTTTTTTTTTTTTAAATACAATCTTGACATTGAAGTTGGTCTGTCAGGAGTAAAGTATATGGAAGATTCTGTGTGTACAGGCATTAATGCAGTTGCATGATAAAGGGTCTGAACCATCAGGAACTAAGTTGAAGGTGCCAAAAGACACTGCCTCTGGTGTACAATGATAGCGGGACACCAGAAGAAAGGGTTAAGATGATTTAAACCCTTTAAACCCAGGGCTGGAACTCCCAGTACTCTTTCTCAACCTGGCCCCAGGAAGCCACAGATCTTCTCACTGTGGTCAAGGACACCAGCCCTAAACTGGGGGAAAAAAATCCCAGAAAAGATGCCTGGGCTGTATAAAAATGGCCAAAGAGAACCTGGCCTCTGCTTTGTCTTCCAGCCCCTTTTGCCCATAAGGGGTGGAGGCTGTTGGCCACAGAGGATGTGGCTGTAGGTTCCAGCACTGTCAGTTTATGACCTGGGGACAGGAATAGTCTCCCCTTTTAAGATCTGAAAGGAGACCTCATTTGGCCAGGGGATATACATCACTGGGGCAAAACAACTCTTACTGTAATAGAATCCCATACTATGAAATGCCTGGGGAGACTGGCAGAATAAATAACTGCACCCAGAAAAGAAAAGACAGAAATGAAGGCCAACCCATGTTTAATAGGCAGCCTCTGCAAAGGGATCTTCAAGGAAACTGAAGGAAAAGGATGGACAGGGCCTCCTCCATTGCATATCAATATGCCTAGTATAGGAAAAAGGCCCAAAAGGAGCCTCTGGGTACAACTGACAGTGGGGAACTCACTTAAAGTTGATGCCATTGAGATAATGATAATGGAAACAAGTCAGGTTCAAAAATATATGTGCTCCAACCTGTTGAATGCAATCTGGAAGAAAAAAATATTAAGGCATGCTTTTTGTATATGCTGGATTGTCCAACCCTCTCCTGGGATAAATTTTGTTATGTAAAATTAAATGCACAGATAACATTCAAAAGGACTGTTTCAGAATATTAATTTAAGAAAGGGCCCAAAACTAGAAAAGATAAAAGAAAGTTATAGGTATGGAAATATATTTTAGTAAGGAAAATCAGAAGGTAAAAGAAATGTTTCTGGATGAGTGTGTATTTTGTCTGGTAAAGTAATGTTCTTGGACTAAAGTTCAAATGAAAGAGGATAAACTAAGGATATAAAGTTGTGAATGATTAAGTATGTCACAGACTGTTTGTGGAAGGTAAATCTCAAAGTCTGTGTTTGTGACTAAATTGGCTATAATTAGCACAGAGTTATTTGAACTTTAATGTTTTAACATGAAGCAAAGTCTGAAACTAGGTCTGCTCTTATCAAGATAATGTTCTTGTATTTGTTAGGTTTTATTACTTGGGGAAACTAAGTCTTAAAGGAATTAGGGTTTGTACCTGTTTTAAAGTCTTAAATGATTACTTTGTAAATGGTTACACAACAACAGTTATTTAGGTTATAACAATATATTTGACACCCTAAATATATGCAGCTAAGTGTACATGTAAATATGAGAACTCTCTCTGTCTAAGCCTTGTCTAAGTGTATGTAAAAATTTATAAAATGAAAGTTTATGTAAGTTTATGGGCAAGATAACTAACAAGTGCTTTCTTTTATACATCGTATCTGACATAGAAGGGCCACACGGTCTGTTTGCTTCGATGAAGTCAATTTCTGATCATTAAGAGTTTCCTAAATGTATAAGAGATTTAAGGCTATCCTTTGATTTTTGTTAACCCACACAGACCTGTGATTATTTTTACTGAACACTCTGGATTTGTTACTGTACACTCTGGATTCTAAGTTGTACTTTAAAGTTAAACTTAGTTAAATGTAAAGTTTAGGAGAGCACTTTGCTAAACTGGTGTTCTCCAAACTAAAATTATCTGTAGCAAGTCTCAGATTTGTATAGAAATAACAAATTTGGTTGGTATTTATTCATGTGTTTTATGTTTTATAACTGGGTAAAGTAACCTGTTGTCAATAAGTTATGTATACAATTTTATGTAACTCTTCACACTGGAATTGGAATTTAAGTGCATTTTTAGAAGATTATAAGGAGTTCCTGATGTATTTAAAGGTAACACTGTAAAACATGGAAGCATATGCCACCTTTTCCACCAAAAGAAAGTTAAAAGCTCTCTTAACCTTTTAAAAAAAATTATCTTTTAATTTTTTATGGACTGCATTTTGATTCATTGTACACAAATGGGGTACACGATGTAGATTTATACCATTTGTGTGATCACATGTGTCCATAGGATAATAATGTCTGTCTCATTCCACTATTTTTCATACCCCCCTCCCTCTCATTACCTTCTACATAATCTAAAGTTCCCCTATTCCCCATTCCTCCACCCCCATTATATATCATTCTCCACTTACCAGGGAAAACATTCCACCTTTGGTATTTTGGGATTGGCTTATTTCACTTAGCATGATATTTTCCAATTCCATCCATTTATTTGCAAATGCCATAATATTATTCTTCTTTATGGCTGGAGAATATTCCATTCTGTATATATACCACAGTTTCTTTATCCATTCATCTGTTGAAGGGCATCTAGGTTGGTTCCACAATCTAGCATTGTGAACTGAGCTGCTATAAATATTGATATGGTTGTGTTACTGTAGTATGCTGATTTTAAGTCCTTTGGGTATAAATTGAGGAGTTGGGTAACTGGGTCAAAAGGTGGGTCCATTCCAAGTTTTCTGAGGATTCTCCACAGTGCTTTCCAGAGCGGCTGCACCAATTTGCAACTCCATCAGCAATGTGAAAGTGTGTCTTTTCCCCCACATCCATGCCAACATCTATTATTGTGTTCTTGATAAAAGCCATTCTAATTGGAGTAAGATGAAATCTGAGAGTTGTTTTAATTTGCATTTCTCTAATTACTAGAGATGTTGAACACTTTTTCATATATTTATTAGTTGCCCGTATGTCTTCTTCTGTAAAGTGTCTGCCCAGTTCCTTGGCACATTTATTGATTGGGTTCTTTGTATTTTTGATGTAAAATTTTGTAAGTTCTTTATAAATTTTGGAGATAAGTGCTCTATCTGAAGTGTGTGTGGAAAAGATTTTCTCCCACTCTGTAGGCTCTCTCTTCACATTCTTGATTGTATCCTTTGCTGAGAAAAAGTTTTTTAGTTTGGGTCCATCCCATTTATTGATTCTTGCTTTGATTTCTTGTGCTTTGGGAGTCTTGTTGAGGAAGTCTGATCCTAAACCAACATGATGAAGATTCGGGCCTACTTTGTCTTCTATTAGGTGCAGGGTCTCTGGTCTAATTCCTATGTCCTTGATCCATTTTGAGTTGAGTTTTGTGCAGGGTGAGAGATAGAGGTTTAATTTCATTTTACACATATGGATTTCCAGTTTTGACAGCACCATTTGTTGAACAGGCTATCTTTTCTCCATTGTATGTTTTTGGCTCCTTTGTCTAGTATGAGGTGACTGTATTTATGTGGTTTTGTCTCTGTGTCTTCTATTCTGTACCATTGGTCTGCCTGTCTATTTTGGTGCCAATACCATGCTGTTTTTGTTACTATTGCTCTGTAGTATAGTTTAATGTCTGGTATTGTGATACCTCCTGTTTCACTTTTTCTACTCAGCATTGTTTTGGCTATTTGAGGTCTCTTGTTCTTCCAGATGAAGGTCATGATTGCTCTCTCTGTTTCTATGAGGAATGTCATTGAGATTTTTTTTTTTTTATTGTAAACAAATGGGATACATGTTGTTTCTCTGTCTGTACATGGCGTAAAGGCATACCATTTGTGTAATCATAAATTTACATAGGGTAATGTTGTTTGATTCATTCTGCCATTTTTTCCCTTCCCCCCCTCCCCTCCCACCCTTCCCCTCCATCTATACAGTCCTTCCTTCCTCCATTCCTGCCCCCCTCCCTAAACCCAACTCCAACCCCAACACTAACCCTTCCCACCCCCCATTATGTGTCATCATCCACTTATTAGCGATATCATTCTTCCTTTGGTTTTTTGAGATTGGCTTATCTCACTTAGCATGATATTCTCCAGTTTCATCCATTTGCCTGCAAATGCCATAATTTTATCGTTCTTTATGGCTGAGTAATATTCCATTGTATATATATACCACATTTTCTTTATCCATTCATCAATTGAAGGACATCTAGGTTGGTTCCACAATCTGGCTATTGTGAACTGAGCAGCTATGAACATTGATGTGGCTGTATCTCTGTAATATGCTGATTTTAAGTCCTTTGGGTATAGGCCAAGGAGTGGGATAGCTGGGTCAAATGGTGTTTCCATTCCAAGTTTTCTAAGGAATCTCCACACTGCTTTCCAGAGTGGCTGCACTAATTTGCAGCCCCACCAGCAATGTAAGAGTGTACCTTTCTCCCCACATCCTCGCCAACACCTGTTGTTGCTTGTGTTCTTGATAATCGCCATTCTAATTGGGGTGAGATGGAATCTTAGGGTGGTTTTGATTTGCATTTCTCTTATTACTAGAGATGTTGAACATTTTTCCATATGTTTGTTGATTGCTTGTATATCTTCTTCTGTGAAGTGTCTATTCATTTCCTTAGCCCATTTGTCAGTTGGATTATTTACATTCTTGGTGTAGAGTTTTTTGAGTTCTTTATAGATTCTGGAGATTAGCGCTCTATCTGAAGTATGATTGGCAAAGATTTTCTCCCACTCTGTAGGCTCTTTCTTTGCATTGCTGATAGTTTCCTTTGCTGAGAGAAAGCTTTTTAGTTTGAATCTATCCCAGTTATTAATTCTTGCTTTTATTTCTTGTGCTATGGGAGTCCTGTTGAGGAAGTCTGGTCCTAAGCCAACATGTTGAAGCTCTGGACCTACTTTTTCTTCTATAAGATGCAAGGTCTCTGGTCTGATTCCGAGATCCTTAATCCATTTTGAGTTTAGTTTCGTGCATGGTGAGAGATATGGGTTTAGTTGTCATTGAGATTTTAATTGGAATTGCACTGAATCTCTATAGTGCCTTTGGTAGAATGGCTATTTTGACAATGTTAATTCTGCCTCTCCAAGAACATGGGAGATCTTTCCATCTTTGAAGGTTTTTTTCAATTTCTATCTTTAATGATCTGTAGTTTTCACTGTAGAGGTCTTTCACCTCTTTTGTTAGATTAATTCCCAAGTTTTTTTTTTTTTTTTTTTTTTTTTTTTGAAGTTATTGTGAATGGAGTGGTTTTCCTAATTTCTCTTTCAGAGGATTCATCACTTATGAATAGAAATGCATTAGACTTAAGTGTATTGATTTTATATCCTGCTACTTTGCTGAATTCATTTATTATTTCTAGAAGTTTTCTAGTGGAGTTTTTGGATCTTCTAAATATAGGATCATGTCATCAGCAAATAGTAACAGGTTTAGTTCTTCTTTTCCTATTTGTATCCCTTTAATTTCTTTGGTCTGTCTAATTGCTCTGGCAAGTGTTTCAAGGACAATGTTGAATAGAAATGGTGAAAGAGGGCATCCCTGTCTTGTTCCAGTTTTTAGAGGGAATGCTTTCAGTTTTTCTCCATTAAGAATGATGCTGGCCGTGGGCTTAGCATAGATAACCTTTACAATGTTGAGGTATGTTCCTACGGTGTTTTAAGCATGAACGGGTGCTGTACTTTATCAAACGCTTTCTCAGCATCTATTGAAATAATCATGTGATTCTTAACTTTAAGCCTATTGATGTGATGAATTACATTTATTGATTGCTGGATGTTGAACCAACCTTGCATCTCTGGGATAAACCCCACTTGATCATGGTGCACTATCTTTTTAATATATTTTTGTATGTGATGTGCCAGTATTTTGTTAAGGATTTTTGCATCTATATTCATCAGGGATATTGGTCTAAAGTTTTCTTTCCATGATATGTCTTTGTCTGGTTTTGGTATCAAAACTAGCTTCATAGAATGAATTTGAAAGGGTTCCCTCCTTTTCTATTTCCTGGAATACTTTGAGGAGTATTGGTATCAGTTCTTCTTTAAAGGTCTTGTAGAATTCAACTGAGAACCCATCTGGTCCTGGGCTTTTCTTGGTTGGTAGGCTTTTGATCACTTCTTCTATTTCAGTACTTGAAATTGATCTATTTAGATTGTGTACGTCTTCCTGATTCAGTTTGGAAGGATCATATGTCTCTAAAAATTTATCAATATCTTTGATATTTTCTATTTTATTGGAGTATAGATTTTCAAAGTAACTTCTAATTATGTTATGTATTTCAATAGTGTCTGTAATGATCTTTCCTTTTTCATCATGAATTCTAGTAATTTGAGTTTTCTCTCTCCTTCTCTTTGTTAGTGTGGCTAGGGGCTTATCAATTTTGTTTACTTTCTCAAAGAACCAACTTTTTGTTTTGTCAATTTTTTTTCTTTTTTTTTATTTGTGTAATCATAAATTTGTTTTGTCAATTTTTTGAATTGTTTCTCTTGTTTCAATTTCATTGATTTCAGCTCTGATTTTAATTATTTCCTGTCTTCTACTATTTTTGGTGTCGATCTGTTCTTTTTCTAGGGATTTGAGATGTAATGTTAGGTCATTAAGTTGTTGACTTTTTTTTTAATGTATGAGCTCAATGCAATGAACTTTCCTCTTAGTACTGCTTTCAGAGTGTCCCAGAGATTTTGATGTTGTGTCATTGTTCTCATTTACCTCTAAGAATTTTTTAATTTCTTCCCTGATGTCTTCTGTTATCATTACATCATTCAATAGCATATTATTTAGTCTCCAGGTATATGAGTAGTTTTTGTTTGTTATTTTATCATTCATTTCTAATTACATTCCATTATGGTCTGATAGGACACAGGGTAGGATCTCTATTTTTTGTGTTTACTAATGGCTTCTTTATGGCATAGCATATGGTCTATTTTGGAGAAGGATTCATGAGCTGTTGAGAGGAAAGTGTATTCGCTCAATGTTGAATGAAATACTTGGTAAATATCCATTAAGTCTATATCATTGATTGTATTATTTAGTTCTATAGTTTCTTTGTTAAGGTTTTGTTTGGAGGATCTATCCAGTGGTGAGAGCAGTGTGTTAAAGTCACCCACTATTAATGTATTTTGGTCTATTTCATTCTTAAAATTGAGAAGGGTTTGTTTGATATATATAGATGCTTTGTTGTTTGGGGCATAAATATTTAAAATTGTTATATCTTGCTGTTTTATGCTTCCCTTAAGCAGTATGAAATGTCCTTCTTTATCCCTTCTGACTAACTTAGGTTTGAAGTCCACTTTATCTGATATGAGGATGGAGACCCCTGCTTTTTTACTGGGTCCATGTTCATGGTATGTTTTTCCCTTTAGTCTGTGGATGTTTTTTCTATGAGATGAGTCCCTTGAAGGCAGCATATTGTTGGGTTTTTCTTTTTAATTGAAACTTCCAGTCTATGTCTTTTGATTATTGAGTTTAGGCCATTGACATTCAGGGTTATTATTGTAATATGATTTGTATTCATTTTGGCTTATTATTGGTTTTTAACTTGACTTGGTTTCTCCTTTGATTGGTTTTTCCTTTAGGGTAGTTCCTCCCTTTGCTGACTTGTATTGTTGCTCTTCACTTCCTCCTCATGAAATATTTTGTTGAGAATGTTCTGTAGGGCAGGCTTTCTATTTGTAAATTCTATTTTTTAAAATTCATTTTTATTTTAAAAAGATGGGATACATATTGTTTCTCTGTTTGTACATGAAGTAGAGGCATACCATTTTTGTAATCATACATTTACCTAGGGTAATAGTTTTTGATTCATTCTGTTATTACCCCCCCCACCCCTCCCACCCCTCTTATCTATAAAGTCCCTCCTTCCTCCATTCTTGCCCCCTCCCACCCCCCTCTATTTGTAAATTCATTTAACTTTGGTTTATCGTGGAAAGATTTTATTTCATCATCAAATCTGAAGGTTAGTTTTGCTGGGTATAGGATTCTTGGTTGGCATCTGTGTTCTTTCAGAGCTTGAAATATATTGTTCCAGGCCCTTCTTGTTTTTAGAGTCTGGGCTGAGAAAACTGCTGACATCTGTATTGTAATCTGACACTTTGCTCTCGCAGCCTTTTAAATCCTATCTTTATTTTGTATGTGAGGTATTGTCATTATGATGTATCTTGGTGTGGATCTGTTGTAATTTTGTGCACCTGGTGTTCTGTAAACCTCTTGTATTTGATTTTCTATTTCATTTTTCAGGTTTGGGAAATTTTCTGATATTATTTCATTGAACAGGTTGTTCATGCCTTTTGTTTGTATCTCTGTGCCTTCCTCAATCCCAATAATTCTTAAACTCGGTCTTTTCATGATATCCCATAGTTCTTGGAGGTTCTGTTCATGACTTCTTAACATCTTCTCAGTTTGTTCAATTTATTTCCAAGATTAAATTTTTTTTTCATTGTCTGAGATTCTGTCTTCCATGAGATCTATTCTGTTGGTGATGCTTTCTATTGAGTTTATTGGTTTATCATTTCTTTCATTTCAAGTATTTCTGTTTGTTTTTACTTTTCAGAATCTCTATCTCTTTATTGAAGTGTTCTTTTGCTTTTTTTTTTTGTGCTTTTGCTTTCTGCATTTGCTCTTTTAACTGTTTACTGGAATGGTCATGCATTGCCTGCATTTGCTTTCTTATCTCATCTTTTGCTTCATGGATTGTTTTCATCATGCAGATTCTAAACTCTTTTTCTGTCATTTCTACTGTCATACTGTCATTGGATTCTATCACAATAGCATCTTGGTTTGTTAGGGACACTTTCTTCCCCTGTTTCTTCATATTGTTTCTATATATTCCCCTGTAGCAGTGAAGGTCAGAGATACTGAAGTTCTCCCCTTGCAGGTTTATTATGACCTTACAATTTTCCAGTAGTTTTCTCCTTTGAAGGGGAGATCAATACCAGTAGCACCCAATACAGAGAAAATGCAGCCCTGAACCAGACAGCCCCTATAAAGAATTTAGCATTATTGTAATGAACAGGATGAGTTTGATTATTATTTATAGTATTTCTAGTTGTGAACAAGAGGATGGGGAAGGGTGTAGGATGTAAGTGAGTAAATAGAGGTATCTGTCAAAGGACCTCCAGTCCCGTGTAGGTATCTCAGGAAGGGAGCCACCCTTCTAATGATGATGACCATGCCCTCAGAAATAATTCAAAATGCCTGCACCAGCCTCCAAAGAAGCTGGGAAGCCCCAGTGAGGATGTGCTGAGTCAGCACAGAGGCAGGTGCAGTGTCCCTCAGCAGTAGGGGGGCAGCGGGCAGGCTCAGCATTGGTGTCCGTCCTTGGTGTGGGGGCAGGCTGGGGGGCTCAGTGCCGGCATCCTGTAGGGAGAAATCCTAGTTCTTGTCTCAAGTGTGTAAGGAAAACTTGCAGGAAGAAGCATTCCACTTTGACTATCTAGGAAAGTAAACAATTGCCCCAAGTTCACTTGGTGTTACCATGGGAACCCGTATAGGAGCCTGGTGGGCTGATACTCCATGGCACATTGTGATTGGGCAAGAAACCTATAAAATGTATAGCTGTTCCTGCAATAAGCGAGTCTGCAGGCTGCTGGCCACAAGCCTGCTTCCACCCAACTCCCAGAGTCTGGGTCTTGACTCCACAACCTTACCCCAAGTATGAGCTAACCTGGCGCAAGAGAAACTACATTTGGCACCCCACATGCCTCGACTGCTCATGTGCCTTGGGATTGGTGAGTCCCCCCTGATTCGGTAAGGGCCCCTTTGTGTTTTGTGTGCTGACGGTCCTGTGAGTGTGAGCACAGGACCCCTCTTCCCCCTTTCTTCCCTGTTTGTCTTGATTGTCTTGATCCCCGAGAAAAGGCACACACCACCACTTGTTAGGCACCCTCCTGCCAGCGGCTCTACTTTAACTTTCTTTCTCCCAGTGAATTCACATAAGGGATTGATCCCCCCCGCCCATTCAGAACCGCATCACCCTCTGTGGAGATTTTTACCAGAGACACTGTGCAGGCATAAGGCTGTGAACTGACTACTCATGGAAATTCCCTGCTATGCACGAGACATTAGATCCTAAACACCTCTTTGTCGTAAGATAGGTTCCCTTTGTCCTCCCGCTGGTCCCCTATCTTAGGCTTAGGGATACTCATTGCAGGTTACCTCACAGTCCTTCTCTTTGTTCTTGAGAGATTTGTTTACTCCAATCTGCAACTCATCACCACCCTTTCAGTAACTCCACTCCATAACAATGAGAAATCTCCCCCCCTACCAGAGAGCTCGCTGGCCCGCAGTGGTCCTAAAGTGAAACCAAAAGATCTCAACTGTTTTGGGGATGAATCAGTAATCATTGCACCATGGATCACCCTGAAAACATTTGGGACCCCCAAATTTGGATGAGGGTTCTTTACTGACAAGAAGATGACCCTCCAGGCCCTGCTTCAAGCGTTATAACTTCCAAGGACGAGGAGGAAGACACTGATAATAACAAAGGCCTCCCGCCATCTGCTCCTCCCCCTCTATACCCTTGGAATGAACTGCAGTCTGTTCCCTCCGGAGTTCCCTCTGTGAAGCACAGAACTTTAAAAGGGTCTTCTTTTGTCTGTCTAATTGCTCTGGCTAGAGTTTCAAGGACGATATTGATTAGAAGTGGTGAAAGAGGGCATCCCTGCCTCCTTCCAGTTTTTAGGGGGAATGCTTTCAGTTTTTCACCATTTAGAATGATATTGGCCATGGGCTTAGCATAGATGGCCTTTACAATGTTAAGGAATGTTCCCACTATCCCAATTTTTTCTAGTGTTTTGAGCATGAAGGGATGCTATATTTTATCAAATGCTTTTTCTGCATCTATTGAAATAATCATGTGATTCTTGACTTTAAGTCTGTTGATATGATGAATTACGTTTATTAATTTCTGAATGTTGAACTGACCTTGCATCCCTGGGATAAAACCCACTTGATCGTGGTGCACTATCTTTTTATATATTTTTGTATGCGATTTGCTAAAATTTTGTTGAGAATTTTTGTGTCGATGTTCATTAAGGATATTGGTCTGAAATTTTCTTTCCTTCATGTGTCTCTGTCTGGTTTAGGGATCAGAGTGATATTAGACTCTTAGAATGAGTTCCCGCCTCTTCTATTTCATGAAATACTTTGAGAAGTATTGGAATGAGCTCTTCTTTAAAGGTTTTGTAGAACTCAGCTGAGAACCCATCTGGTCCTGGACTTTTCTTTGTTGGTAGACTTTTGATGACTTCTATTTTATTACTTGAAATTGATCTATTTAAGTTGTGTATGTCTTCCTGGTTCAGTTTAGGTAATTCATATGTCTCTAGAAACCTATTGATGTCTTTGAGATTTTCTGATTTGTTGGAACATAGATTTTCAAAATAGCTTCTAATTATATTTTGTATTTCACTCATGTCTGTAGTGATATTTCCTTTTTCACTCTGAATTTTAGTAATTTGAGTTTTCTCTCTCCTTCTCTTTGTTGGTGTGGCTAGGGGTTTATCAATTTTGTTTACTTTCTCAAAGAACCAACTTTTTGTTTTGTCAATTTTTTGAATTGTTTCTCTTGTTTCAATTTCATTGATTTCAGTTCTGATTTTAACTATTTCCTGTCTTCTACTACTTTTGGTGTTGGTCTGTTCTTCTTTTTCTAGGACTTTAAGCTGTACAAATAGGAAAAGAAGAACTCAAACTATCCCTATTTGCTGATGACATGATTATATATTTAGAGGAACCGGGAAATTCCACCAGAAAACTTTCAGAACTCATCAGTGAATTCAGTAAAGTAGCAGGATATAAGCTCAATGCTCATAAGTCCAGTGCATTTTTATACATAAGTGATGAATCTTCAGAAAGAGAAGTTAGGAAAACTACCCCATTCACAATAGCCTTGAAAAAAAATAAAATACTTGGGAATTAATCTAACCAAAGAGGTGAAAGACCTCCACAATGAGAACTACAGAACACTAAAGAACGAAATTAAAACCTTAGAAGATGGAAAGATCTCCCATGTTCTTGGATAGACAGAATTAATATTGTCAAAATGGCTATACTACAAAAAGTGCAATTTGATTCAATGCAATTCCAATTAAAATCCCAAAGACGTACCTTACAGAAATAGAATGAGCAATCATGAAATTCATCTGGAAGAATAAGAAACCCAGAATAGCTAAAGCAATCCTTAGCAGGAAGAGTGAAGCAGGGGGTATCGCAATACCAGATCTTCAACTATACTACAAAGCAATAGTAGTAAAAATGGCATGGTATTGTTACCAAAATAGACAGGTAGATCAATGGTACAGAATAGAGGACATGGACACAAACCCAAATAAATACAATTTTCTCATACTAGACAAAGGTGCCAAAAATATGCAATGGAGAAAAGATAGCCTCTTCAACACATGATGCTGGGAAAACTGGAAATCCATATGCAACAGAATGAAACTAAACCCCTATCTCTCACCCTGCACAAAAATCAACTCACAATGGATCAAGGACCTCGGAATCAGACCAGAGACCCTTCATCTTATAGAAGAAAATACAGGTCTAAATCTTCAACATGTCAGTCCAGGATCAGACTTCCTTAACAGGACTCCCATAGCACAAGAAATAAAAGCCAGAATCAACAACTGGGATAGATTCAAACTAAAAAACTTTCTCTCAACAAAGGAAATTATCAGCAATGTGAAGAGAGAGCCTACAGAATGGGAGAATATCTTTGCCATTCATACTTCAGATAGAGCACTAATCTCCAGAATATATAAAGAACTCAAAAAACTCTACATGAAGAATACAAATAACCCAATCAATAAATGGGCTAAGGAAATGAACAGATACTTCACAGAAGAAGATGTACAAGCAATCAACAGATATATGAAAAAATGTTCAACAGCTCTAGTAATAAGAGAAATGCAAATCAAAACTACCCTAAGGGGGCTGGGGAGATAGCTCAGTTGGTAGAGTGCTTGCCTTGTAAGCACAAGGCCCTGGGTTCGATCCCCAGTACCCCCCCAAAAAACAAAAAAACAAAAACAAAAAAAACTACCCTAAGATTCCATCTCACCCCAATTAGAATGGCAATTAGCAAGAATACAAGCAACAATAGGTATTGGCAAGGATATGGGCAGAAAGGTACACTCATACATTGCTGGTGGGCATGCAAATTAGTGCAGCCACTCTGGAAAGCAGATTCTGATTCCTCAGAAAGCTTGGAATGGAACCACCATTTGACCCAGCTATCCCACTCCTTGGCCTATACCCAAAGGACTTAAAATCAGCATACTACAGAGATGCAGCCACATCAGTGTTCATAGCTGCTCAATTCACAATAGCCAGATTGTGGAACCAACCTAGATGTCCTTCAACTGATGAATAGATAAAGAAACTGTGGTATATTTATACAATAGTATATTACTCAGCTATAAAGAATAATAAAATTATGGCATTTGCAGGCAAATGGATGAAATTGGAGAATATCATGCTAAGTGAGAGAAGCCAATTTCAAAAAACCAAAGGAAGAATGATCTCACTGATAAGCAGATGATGACACATAATGGGGGGTGGAAGGGGGGGCAAGACTGGAGGAAGGAGGGACTGTATAGAGGAAAAGGGGGTGGGAGGGGTGGGGGGAAGGGAAAAATTAACAGAATGAATCAAACATTACCCTATGTAAATGTATGATTACACAAATGGTATGCCTTTACTCCATGTACAAACAGAGAAACAACATGTATCCCGTTTGTTTACAATAAAAATAAATTTTTAAAAAAGGGTCTTCTTTTTCTCCCAAGAATCCATTTGCAGTATATCCCATCAAATTGGGCCCTGATGGGGGTGAAAGGCCTTGGATCCTCACCCCACTCCCAGACCTAGCTCTCCTTAGGAAGGCAGAAGTGAGAGAATGTTTAGTCCCACCAGCACCATTTTATCCTATGATAACAGCAACTTATGCCTGTTTAAAGGGAGTTCCAACAGAGAATGTAGATCCCCAAATTTTACTCTCTCGGACTATAGAAGAAAGTGAAACAAAACCTGTAGTCCCCTGCCACCAGGGAAAATGGCGGAGAAAACGTGATAGAGATAGCAAAAGTTAACCCCCCTCCAGCTACTCCTCTTTGTTCTCCACAAGTAACTAGAGAACAGGACATTCCTAAGCAATCAGTCTTGGCAGAGAAACCTGTCCAGTCACATTCCTCATGGCTCCCCCACCCTAAATAACCCTAACCAGCCCAACAGCCTGTGGTATGTCACAGTAAGGAGTATGATATAGTAGCCCCATTCCTCAAAAGTAGTGGGAGATAATGTTTCATGATTTTGCACATCCAACTGTGACCTGATTCCCAACCAGGAAAAAGGGTTAAAAAGCCCTAGGCAATTTCCCCCATCTGGCCTTGCTGAAGCACGCATTGGAATGTAGACTGCAGCAGGCTCAGCAAGGGACCAACCTGAGACTGAAGAAAAAAATAGTGTCCATTTTAAACTTCTCCTGGGCTGTGACACAGAACTAACTCACTGTCTCTCTCCCTCTCCCTCTCTCTCACCCCTTCTCTCTGCCTTCCTCCTTCTCACTCTCTCGTGCTATAATTAATGGTCATTATCATTTTTTCTTCTAGGATTCTCATTTTGTTTTTCTTAAATGCTATATTTTTCGAGCTCACAATTTTGATCCTACATTCCTAGGTTAATGATTTGTTGATCAGTTCTATTTTTTTTTATCCAACTCTAGAGTCATTTTTGAACATCTGTTACATTGCAATGGAGATAAATGTTACAAGTCCTTTGCTTTTGTGTTATGTGTATGTTGTGTTGTCTGATGTCATGTTGTCTATGTGCATCTAAATATCATGTATGTGATATTTAAATTAAGTGTGCATAAAATTAAAATTTAAAAAATGGATCCAAATACTTTTATTTCATGTGATTTAAAAAGGTTCAATTTAAATTAGGTACATTAATAAAAGTAAATGTCTTTAAAATTAACTCACAAGTCTCTAGGTGGTCAAACTAATAAAATGTTGATGTTTATAAATGTCTACTACCAATTGTTTCTAGGACTTTTCTTCAACAGGAAAGAGCCAGCAGATACTGTTCAATACACTTGTCTGATATCTTGGTTTTACAATAAAATAAATTAGACTTAACATATATAAGAATACTCAAATGTGTTTGTTAGAGACATCTGATTAATTTGCAAAGTTAAAATGCTAATTATTAAATAATATCAAGTAATCTTAACTCCTCAAAATCCAGGGGGTAACATATTTAAACATTATTGGTGTTTTCATAGATTGGTGAATAGAAAGAGTTTAAAATTGCTTTGTGTTATCACTAAAAGCAAGGTAATTAAGAGTTAAGTCCTAACAGGTACAATTCTATATACAAAGGGCTCCAAAAGTTTCAACTGTGTTTCAATTAGAGTACTATAAACAATAAAATATTTAATCTTGTTAAAATGGAGTAATTTATCTAAATTCAGAGATTTCATAAGAGTTGTTTTAAGATGCGAACAACAAGGGGTCAACAGATAGGGAAGAGAAAATAAAAGGTTCTAGATATGGAAATATATTTAGTGAAGAACAAAATGTTTCTGAGTAAGAAAATGCTTATGTGGTAAACATGAGGGTCTAAGTAAGTGCTAAGAAAATATGTGTAGAGGTAAAGGGCAACTTTCAACAAGTTTGCATGTAACTCAGTTGGTTATATGTATGTGAAACAATCAGTTAAATTTATTTAAGATTTTTCCTAAGGTAAAATACTAATGTACTGACATAAACCAAAGTTCAATCTGTATGTTAAAATGACATGGATTTCTTAGAAACACTAATTTACTCTGAACATCATGTCTGTTAAGTTTTATTCTTTAGAACAATTACTCTTAAAAATTTGGGTTTATACAATTAAGGTTAAACAACAACTGTTAGAGTATTGTACTATGTTACAGAATCTAAAGTTTTCTTTAAAACTAAATTTGGTTAATATAAAGGTATTAAGGTAATTGGAATGATCATTATTTGTATATTAAATGTGTTCATTTCTCCCAAGTATATAAGTCTTTAAAGCAGAAATTTATCAAGCTGCTCTTCTCCAAATTAAACTTGTCTGTAATGGTAATTTTAAACTTATAAAGAGTAAATTTTATTGGGGATTTGTTTCTATCATTTAATGCACTATTATGGGACCTGTTTTCAGTAGGTTATATGTAAAATTTGTTATTTTTTACACTGAGATAAAAAATTTTAAAAGTAAATGTATTTCTAAAAGTTAGCGAGAGTCTGATTTGTCTAAAGGTTAATATCGTGAAACATAAAAAACATTTTGCCACTTTGCTACACAAAAAGAAAGTCAAAAGCTCTCTCAGCCTTTCTTTGATTCCTGTTTTGGATATAATGTTAAATTGTGTTGACTAATGCTCATATAGATTCAAGAAACAATATATGTAAACTTAAATGATATTTAAGGAAGTCAAAGATTAGCATCAGAATTAGAACACTTAAGATTTGTGAGGGGCCATGCCTTACCTCCGATAAGGCTCTGCTTCCCATCTTACTGCATGTTAGAGTGGCTCCAAAATAAGCCAGACTTCGGCTTATTTAAAGTTAAAGTCAAAGGATTGGTTCTTATTGTGGAATTACTGTGATCTCAAACAGGGGATATAATGTAGAGCCAAAATGCTCAGCCAAAATTCAAGATAGCTATTGTACAGGCCGAATATATTTTTACTCTTGCTAATATCATTTTGTAAAACTGTTACCTGTTAGTTTTACAGAGGTACTGCTTCAAGAACATACAACCTAGGTAACTTGTGATAATAAGCCTTCACCTACAGAACAGATAGTATGTAGTGGTAACTTCCAGTACTAATACAGACTCCAGTTAAAGAAAAGGGTAAATAACTATAAAGTTATAGACATTGAAGTTAGAGCCCGGTACTCTTACTTTATGACTGGTGAGACTGGCTCACTGGATGGTTAAGATCAAACTTAGAGATTGAAATTAAATACAGAGGCCAAGAAAAACCAGTATTTGGCTTTTGCACTCAGAGTCAGCCTGAATCCAGGGAACAAGAGGACTTCTCTAAGGAGCTTTGCAACTCTGTGGGGGGGGATGGGCTCGGCGCTGGCATCTGACCTCAGTGTGGGGTTGCGGGGGGTCTCCTAGCCTTTCTTTAATTCATGTTTCAGATGTAATGTTGCATTGTGTTATTTGTGAAGAACCCTGCCTCACCTGAGATAAGGCTCTGTCTCCCACCTTACTCCATGTTAAAATGTGTTCAAAATAGGCTAGACCTCAGCTTATTTAAAGTTGTGTTCAAAAGATGGGTTTTTTTTGTTGTTGTTGTAAAGATTATTGTGATCTCAAACAGGGAATATAATATATAACCAAGTAAAGGTTTGAGATTAAAAGTCAGTTTTTGTGGTTCATACCTATTACACAAACTGAATGTTTTTGCTCTGTTAATTTCATTTTGTATTTTCCTTGTAAAATTTATAACTCTTGCTTGTTAGTGTTTTGCAGAGGCACTGCTTCTAAAAACAAACAAGCAAAACAAACAAACAAACAAAAAACAAAAACAACCTGGGTTAATTTGAGATAATAAGTCATCATCTATAGGACAGATAGCATATAATGCTGATTTCCAGTACTAATACTAACCCAAATCTTTGCCAAGTTTTTATTTGTAAAATTATAGATATTGAAGTAATAACCTGATACTCCCTCCAAGACTGGTGAAACTGGCTTGCCGGGTGTTTAAACCAAAAACTTGGGGATGAAAGTCAAGGAAATAAAAGGACCAAGAAAAATACAGGCAACATTTTGGCCCTTGCTTTCTAAAATCAACTAGATGCAGAGAATGATGGGACCCCTCTCGACCCTGCAACTCTGGTGAGTCACCAGATCTGCTGGTCAGGGAGATCAAGAGGACCCTAGAGAACAGGAAGTCAACCAGTGCACATTCTTCAAAGAGGAGGGTCATTGGAGATGGAAATATCCCTGATGCTTCTAAGAGAAGTCATGTATGGTCAGCCAGACCCCAATTCATCCTGGCAGGTGGCACCACTGATAAAGGAAAACTGAGGAGGCTTCACACATGTCCCCAAGAGTGATCTCTGAGGAATCTCAGATGAATTTTCAGAGTAGATAGGAACAAGGTCAGTTTTGACCAACTTGGTCTTAAATACCTGGCAGGAGGGGATAGCCTAACAGCACAGTCTTACACAGACATTTAAAAGGAAAAGCAGTGTTTTTTAAATGTAACTTAACCTGTACACTTGTGTCAGTCCCACCAAAGGTAAGTAAAGCTGGAGGCTATAAAGGAAGGGTTCTTGTGTGAGAGTGCCTAAAAATAATGACAACAGTCACAAATTTGCCCTGGGTTAACTTGAGTCTGATTTCATAGACCTACAAATCGTTCTAACCTCCTACATTGATGAACTTGATCTGTTTTTCACTGATGAGATTGAGTTCTTCATGGTTTTCAGAGACTGGCTGAAATACTAATTGTTTTTGTGCTAACATTATTTACAAAAAAGTAATGCTTTGCTGTCTTTTTTGTTGTCTTAACATGATCCCTGCCCTATGGATGCCTCGTCCAGTCACCTGACATTTGCCACTGTGTACCTCCGGACTGCTCCGATGCTGAATACCCTTAACTGTCCATGCCTTATAGAGAACAAGGACTTTGGGTCATTTCCCCAACTTAGCCCCTTTCAGCAGGAAGTAGCTTGGAGATGTTGGCACCCACTTTCCTTAGAAATGGAAGCTAGAAATTGACAGTGGGGAAATATAATAGGGGTTCACTTAACGCTTTAACTATATCATTTGTCACTTTGAAACTTACATGTTTTTAAAAATTTTTTCCCCAACATTTTCGATGACCTTCTCCCTGATCTTCTTTTCCCTGACCTTCTGCTTCCTGATCTCTCCTCCCTAATCTCATTTTATCTGAATCACCTGTTTAAAAACCCCATTCCCCATTATTGGCAGAATCATAGGCTTTGGGACAGGATTCCCTGTATTTCTCCTTTGCTAGAAAAACTGTGTCCTTTTTCTCAACTGTGTCCTTGTTATTGGATTGGCATCAGGGACAAGGCTGAGCTTTTGGCAACAGGGTCATGGTAAATGACCGTCTCCAGCTTGCCCTTTTGTCAACCTTCACTGACCTTTACCTACTCCACTGCCTATCCTTTTCTATCTCATTCCCCGCTCTGATAAGAAAACTCTTACTGCTGTAAGAGGAATTGGACAATGACCAGTCTTGCTGCTTCAAGTCAAGAAGTGGCAATGAGAGCAGTTGGAGTATCCCTTTAAGGGCTGATGGGGTTGACCAAGAGGTTCATGGTGGAAGTCATCTTGGAATGACTATGCAGTAACTACTTCCAGCTGTTAAGGGGCATTGAGAAGTGGCAGTGAGGGTTCCCTCTGTGGCTGGTTCAGTGGTCTCCAATAGATGTCCATGTGAGGTTCCTTTGTGTCAAAGAGGAAGAGATTTTGTTGATGATGAAAGACAGGAGTTTGTGTAGTGAGTGTGGTTTTGATTACTCTGAAGGAAACCAGGTATTCAGGGAATAAAGCAGCACCCTACCACATTAATACCCCAAGCACTATGATTAAAAAGTTACCAGGACATATCCAGGTTTGCGTTCCCTCATTCCATAAAAGAACTTCCATCCATGTACATAGCGAGATCTGGACTGGACAGGGGAACTTTGGAGTCTCCCATGGGCTGAGTAATCTATGGCTAAGGCTGGAGGACAATCATATTCAGGGTTTCCTTCTAATGATTCTGGAAGGTGGCTGGGTTTAAATCTTTGCCAAGTTTTTATTTGAGTCACTGGCTCTTCTAGAAACAAGGGTTGATATTTCAGAAGGCAGTTATCTGAGAACCATAACCCTCCTTTAGTACTCAGAATTCCTGAAAGATCATGAGAAGTGCATACAGTAAGGTCCCTTCCCAGCATTATCTTAATTGCCTCAGGGACCAGCAAGGCTACTTCAGCCACCATGGGGACATCCTTGAGATTCCATATCAAGCTCTTTGCTGAGATATGCTATGGGCTGTTGAGCTGGCCCACTTCTTTGTGTGATCAGCCCTAAGGCCATTTCTCCCCTTTCACTCACAAGCAGATTAAATTCTTGCTCTGTAGGCAAGCTGAGAGCCAGAGCTTGAAGCAAGGCCTTTCTTAGGGCTTTGAAAGCTTTTAATACACTTTGGTTTCCATATTAGAGTGGTTGTCACCAGTGTAGTTTTTTGAGGAGTTGTTAAATGTATCTGGCTATTTTCTCCTATATTGCAGGGTTTCAAAGCCTGCAATAGCCACTTATCCCCTGAAATCTTCTGAGTTGTCATGTGGTCTAGATAGATGCTATCATCCCATAGGGGCAATCCTCTCTTCCAATAGCCTGTGGATTCCCTGAGACAACTGTAATTCCAAGTATTGAACCTGAGGTTGGCATAATTGAACTTGCTTCTTTGAGACCTTAAACCCTCTTTTGGCTAAATAACTAGAAGCTCTGTAGAGGTCATTGGATATTCTACCTGGGTGGTAGTACATAGAAGAATCATCCACATATCAGAGGGTAGTTACAGATGACCTGTTCTTGAATTCTGCAAGATCCTTGGCAAGGATCTGTCCACACAAGAGGGAACTATGTCTGAATCCTGGAGTAATGCTGTCCAGGTTAACTGAGATCCACTGTCTGGCTCCTCAATGTCAAACAGATATTGTGCCTGGATGTCTAAGGGTACACAGAAAGGCATCCTTTAAATCTAATACAGCCAACCAAGCAGTGGCAACTGGGATCTCAGACAGCAAAATATAGTGTTGGGCAGCACAGGATGGAGGGGGATGACTGCTTCACTGATTGTCCCGAGATCTTGGACAAGGTGCCATTCCCTATTTCGTTTCTGGACTCCCCAAACCGATGTATTTCAGGAGCTATTGCAAGCCACCAAGAGTCCCTGTTGTTTAAGGTTTTGAATAAACTTCTTTTTGCCTCTGGGTGTAGGGAGTGCTGTCCCTGGTGTGGGAAGACAGAAGGTCCTTCAAAGTTATTTTAACTGGAACTGTATCTTTTGCTCACCTGATTTTGCCCTCAGTGGCCCATACTTCAGAGTTTATATCACATTCTAATAGAGGTAGACATAATGGCCCTGGGACACCAAATTCAAGACGATGGAGGCCTGAAATTTTGAGTATATCTCTTCCCAATAAAGGAGTAGGGCACCTGGGGACTCTCAGGATTACATGAGAAAACATCAATGCATCATTTCATCACCCCATCCTATTCATAGCTGAACAGGGGAGTAAAATATCCAGTGACAGGCCATCCAGACACCCTCGCATCATCATGGTATCAGAGGGAGGGGTTCCAGGATAAGAGACAAGTATAGAGAAGCTGCTGCCAGTGTCTACAGGGAAGTTGACCCTTTGTCTACTGAGAAGCATATCTGGGGTTCATATGTAGTAATGGGAGTCACTAGAACCATTAAGGTTGACCCTGGGCTCCTTCAGTCCTCGCTGGAGGAATCTGGACCATGACAGCCTGCACCTCTGGGGACTTTCATTCCTCCAGATTGTAGGGTCTTGACAGATTGGACAGGACCTGGATGGGGTTGCCTAACATGTTGGCATTCCACTTGGTTATGTCCTTCCTTTCCAGTGGAAACAAGTTCCTTTTGTGATTTGATTAATCCCCTTTAATCCATACCATTAATCCCCTTTAAAACCCTAAAAGCCTGCCCCTGCAGGGCCATGGCCCATACTTTAGGCTTCCTTCTATCTCTCATTCCCTTTCCTTCCTGTCCTCCTGATCTACGTTATAAAAGATGGATGTTGTGAGTCAAAGGCTGTCATCTGACTGATCAGGGACATATGCCAATTTTTTCAACTTCCTCCAAATGTTTGGAGATGACTGATAAATTTATCCTCTAAAATTATGTGACCCTCTGTAGAGTCAGGATCCACTATGATGTGCTTTTTCAATGCCTCCCCGAGTTTCTCCAGAAAGGTTGTGGGGTTCTCCTGAGGACCTTGATGAATTTCAGATATCTTAGAGTAATTGGTAGGCTTCTGCCTCAACCTTCTGAGACCTTCAAGGACCAGAGCCTGAAAATGTCTCATATTCCAGTCATCCTGTTCTTTGTTTGGTTCCTATCTAGGATTGTTCTAGGAACTGACTGTGCCCTAGATGGATAGATTTCCTCTTAGTCTATGCTGCAGGAGCATGGCTGAGATTCAGATCATCTTCAAAATGCTCAGCTGCCCTTAAGAGTCTCCTTTTCATTAGAGCTCAAAATATGGTTAAACAGTAACATAATATCCTTCCAGGTAGGACCAAACATTTGACATGTTTTGGAATACCTCAATCTATTTGTCTGAAACCTCTGAGAACTTTCCTAAGCCCATCTTTATTTGCCTCAGGTTTTGAAGGGAAAAAAATGAATATGGACCTTGGTTAACCCAGATTTCCCTCCTGTCATTTCCTGAAGTAGTAGTATGCTTTGTCATCCTCTACGGGTAGATGTGGGGGATCCTCAGTGGGGAGGATGCAAGAGCTGTCAGCAGGGTTAGTAGGGTGTTATGGTTTAGGTATTAGATGTCCCCCAAAGTGTAAGACAATACATGAAAGTTTGGAGGTAAAATGATGGGATTATCAGAGTCTTAACCCAATCGGTGAATAATCCCCTGATAAGGATTAACTGAGTGGTAAGTGAAGGCTGGTAGGGTGTAGCTGGAGGAGGTGGGTCATTCGGGAATGCTTTTGGGGTACATATTTTGTCCTTGTTGAGTGGAGCTCACTCTGTCTGATTCACGGTGAGATGTCTTGAGCTGATTTCCAACACCACACTCTTCTGCTGATGTTGAACTCACTTCACGTCCTGAGGAATGGAGTTGGCTCTCTATGGACTGAGGCCTCTGGAACCATGAGCCCTAAAATAAACTTTTCCTCTAAAATTTTTTTTGTTGAGTTTTTTCATTTATTTATTTTGGTACTGGGTTTTCAACCCAAGGGTGTTTAATCACTGAGTCACATCCCTGGCCCTTTTTATATTTTATTTAGAAACAAGGTCAAACTAAGTTGCTTAGGGCCTCACTAAGTTGCTGAAGTTGGCCTTGAACCTGTGACCCTCCTGCCTCAGTTCCTGAGTGGCTGGATTACAGGCATGTGCCACCGCCCCTGGCTTCTTCTCAGGTCTTTTAGTCACAACAGTGAAAAAGCTGACTAAAAAACAGGGACTGGGAATTCTTGGGATTTCTCTGTCTTTTCTACCCTGGAAGGTGTCTCCTTAGACTTCTGTGTCATCATGGCAGTATTCAAAGCTGAGTGTAGCTTACTCTGCTGACTTAATTTTGGGTTCTTCCTCAGAGCAAAAAAGGCCTGATAATAGGGAATCTCAGACCATTTTCCTTCCTCGCAAAACAAACTAACCTGCAAGAGAGAATTAATGTTTGTACTTCCCTCTGGTGGCCATAATTCTCCATCAGAAGCCATGGTGTGGTGACCATGACCTCCATGGATGTCATACCTGACAGCAGAAGAAAATTAGGTACTTTCTTCTGAGCATCTGTCAGTCAAACTTGTCCCAGTTTTTCAGTAGGCAGGTTAGTGGTGAACCTGCCAGTACGGTTGAGGTTGAAGATCCCATACGGATAAGAGTAAACAAAACTCTGGTGCCTGCACCAGAAGAGGTTTGCGATCTTGCCCCTTTAACCCTATCTGATTCACTGGATTAATTGCCCCCTGACCAGCTCAGTTGTGCAGATCTTGGTTTCCACATGACAAAGACACAGAGGAAGCCAGGCTCAGGAGGCCTTACTGGTCTCCACTGGTCATTACTGGGCTACAGATATGATGACTGATGATTAAATGTCAACTGACAGTGTGATGTATTCCTCTGCCACACTTGTCTACAAAATTAAGCCTAGTGAGTATGAAATCTTTTAAGCAAGGTCTAAGGAGACTCCGTAAGGCCAGGGCCAACAAGGACACAGGGTCATTTTAAAAGGGGACTTTTCATCTACAATCTGGATCCCAGGGGTCCTGGAAGGACAAAGAAAAGAGGTTGTCTCTGAGGAACTTCAGCCTCCCTCACGGAGAAATTTGAGGAAGAATTTAATTAACAGACTGTGAGCTGGTATCTCCAGTGGGCTTGGAGATACCCAGAGGGACAGAATTCAGCTCCCTTTAGGGGTGTGTGTGTTAGACTGTGTCTAGAGAAATGCAAATTAAAATCACTCTAAGATTCCATCATACTCCAATTAGAATGGCGATTATCAAGAACACAAACAATACTAGATGTTGGCATGGTTGTGGGGAAAAAAGTACAATTTTACATTACTGGTGGGGCTGCAAATTAGTGCAGCCACTCTGGAAAGCAGTGTGGAGAATCCTCAGAAAACTTGGAATGGATCCACCTTTTGACCCAGTTATCCCACTCCTCGGTTTATACCCAAAGGACTTAAAATTAGCATACTACAGTGACACAGTCACATCAATGTTTATAGCAGCTGAATTCATAATAGCTAGATTGTGGAACCAACCTAGATGCCCTTCAACAGATGAATGGATAAAGAAACTGTGGTATATATACACAATGGAATATTATTCAGTCATTAAGAAGAATATTATTATAGCATTTGCATATATATGGATGGAATTGGAGAATATCATGCTAAATGAAATAAGCCAATCTCAAAAAATCAAAGGCAGAATGTTTTCCCTGATAAGTGAATGATGATATATAATGGGGGTGAGGGGTGGGGAGTGAGAGAAGAATGGAGGAGCATTAGATTACATAGAGGGAAATGAGAGGGAGGGATGTATGAAAAATGGTGGAATGAGACAGACATCATTACCCTATGTACATGTATGGTTACACCAATGGTATGAATCTACATCGTGCCCAACCATAGACACTGAATGATGTACCCCATTTGTGTATAATGAATCAAAATGCACCCTATTAAAAAAAAAGAATAAAAAGAGATGCCTTCCCTTCCCTTACAGACAAAGAAATTGAGGAGGCACATGGCGGCCACAGAAACAACAGGGCTGCCTTTGGCAAGTGTGCAACCCTTCAGTGTGAGAAGAGGGATCCCAAATCTGTCCCTACAAACCACTCTGCATGGAATATACCTCCTTCTGCAGATAGACCTCCAGCTGTGAGGGAGGCTCTTGGGAGGATCGTGCATGAGGGAGGAGGTGCAGGGGCTCCTATGGAGGTGCTGGCCTAGTGGACATTCCTCCACACTGTCATCAGTCAACCACCACAGGACACAAGGGGATGTTGGGAAACGGTCAGAAGAGGGGCCTTTGAGAGTCACAGTAGACTAGCCTTGGTCAGAATCAATCTCACAGTTGCTAGTTGCTTCTCAACTTCACCAAATCCTGGCATTGAAAGGCAGACCAGGATCAGGGACCACTGTCTACCTGCCCCAGGCACACCCCAAGCTGGGACAGAAAAGTAGGAAACAGCTTCATGGACCCCAACATGCCTGGCCTGTAGGGCAGGTGATGAGGAACTGCAGAAACCCAGAAACCTGTCACCCAAGACTCGCTAATCGCTTTTAAGTGGCTGAAGGGTGCCCAGTTTTCCTCCAAAAGGCAGTGAAGGCAAAGAGCATCAGGTGCAAATCACTCACCTCAGTGAAGGATTGGGGATCCCAGAGGAGCCCCCAAGGTGTCACTGGCAGGAATCAGGATCAGGTTTGTTTTCCACAGAGTCAAAGAATGAACACTGTGAATGCCAAGGCAAGCAAGTGAGCAGGAATTTTATTCAAAAGGGAGGTGAAAGAAAGACTCAGAACTCGTGCAGTGCACCTATCTGTCTATCTATCTATCTATTTATTTTGGTACCAGACACGGAATCCAGGAGCACTTAATTACTGAGCCACATCCCCAGCCCATTTTATTTTTTATTTGGAGACAAGGTCTTGCTAAGTTGCTGAGGCTGGCTTTGCATTTGCGATCCTCCTGCCTCAACCACCGGCATTACAGGCGGGCACCACCTTGCCTGGCCAACATTCCTTCTTTTAAAGGAAAATAAGGAGAAGTTGATAAGCTCCTTTTGATTAGTTCCTGGTATTTCAATTATGCTGCACTTGTGCAGGCGGGATTATGCAGTTTCTCTCCCTGAGATGGAGAGTGACACCTTTTGAGAAAGAAGGACTGTTTGATGACAAGCAGAGGCATGTTAAAATGGCCCCTCTCCTGCTTGCCCTCTTGTGGACCTTCACTGTCCCTTCCCTTCACTTGAGGGTCTATCCTTTCCTGTCAGTGAGGCCTCTGCCTTGGTAGTTGCTGCCCTGACAAGAGGTAGTCACCCTCCCTTCCTTAGTCATTTCATTCAGGCGTATCCAGGCCAGCTTGGTTGGGCTGCCTTTGCAATGATTTCCATTCCAGCTCAACCAATTTTCAGCTTAGAAAACTCTTCAACCTCCCTGTTCAATACGGAGCCTCCTCCTCCCACTCCCGATCCCCCTTCCCCTGGAGCATGTTCTTCCAGGAGCTCTCTCCTGCCACACCCTGACAGGCTTGTGCTCTGATCTGACTCTTGGTGCCATGGGGATCATTAACTTCTGTGTCACACTTACCAACTTCTGAAAGCTTTGCCGCTGTTGGACGCACCTTGGTGCCCCGAGGGAGGAGGCTGGAGGGGATGTCTGTGACAGATCAGCCTGCAGGTAGGACCCGCAGGCCCCTCCCTCCCAGGGCCCCGCCTCTGCCCTGAGTCAGGCTTTGGGAGGTTAATCCCTCTCTCTGGCAGCGGTGTCGCCTCTTGGTAGGTGTTCTCTGTCCTGCTTCCCCAGGGAAGCTGGAAGGAGAGGACCCACCTTGCCATGAGCTCTGGGCTCAGCCGCGGAGGGCACGCTGGCAGCTTGGTGAGTGCTGGTGGAAAGGGAGGGAAGGGTGGAGCAGGAAGGAGCTGGGTGAGGTCCTGTGGAGGTCCTTGTAAGCAGCTGACCCCTCGGGTCAGGGACAGATTATCAGTCAGGGTGGTGGCTCCCTCCCTGCCTCCAAGTTGAGCTCCCTCAGGGCGGGTAACCTCAGGTGACCGTCACAGCAGCCAGAACCTTCCTGAGCACTCCTCTGCACGGGAAGAGGTGGAAGGTGGTTTTCCTGACACTGCTGGCTCCATGCTGTTGGCTTTTCCTTTGCCTCCAGGTGGCCTTTGTTGAGGCTGTTTGTTTGTTGTCCAGGGTGCTCAGCCCTAGACTTTCTTTGCAGGAGGCTTTTGTGATTCCAACGAATGAGAGTGAGGGCCAGAGAGATGGAGGGAAGAAACACCCACTAGGTAGCCAGCCTGAGGCACTGTCTGCGCTACTCTTCCTTACAAGGCAGTGGGGCAGGCCTTCTCCTGTTAGAAGGGTGAGGAACCCGAGGCTCAGAGAACCCCGTCCCTGTCCCATCCTCAGCCTCTCCAGCTAGTCCCTGAGCCCTGGCCCCAGCCCCCTCTCCAACCTATGGTGGCCACCCAAAAATAACAGGGCGGCCTGAGTGGAGACTCTGTGTTCTCGCCACCACCCACGGCAGGACTAACGGCCTCTCCCTGCCAGGCCAGGGCTGCGGCCCTAAGCAGCAAGAGCCAAGGGATCTGGGGACAGTGACCACTGGGGAACCTGGGCTGTGCTCACAGATACAGGGGGCCACTTGCCGGCCCTGCCCACTGCGGGTCAGCTTTCTGCCAAGGGTGCCTGAGAGCACGCGGAAACCTGTGCGGTCGCGGGGACGCACGCAAGAGATTTGATTAAGTGTCTGCCCGCAGGGGTGAGGGGAGAGAGAGAGAGAAGGAGGAGGAGGAGAGAGAGAGAGAGGAGGAGAGGAGAGAGAGAGAGAGAGAGAGAGAGAGAGAGAGAGAGGAAAAGAAGAAGGAGGAGGAGGAGGAGGAAGAGGAGGAGAGAGAGAGGAGGAGGAGAGAGAGAGAAGGAGGAGGAGAAGAGGAGAGGGAGAGAGAGAGAGAGAGAGAGAGAGAAGAAAGAGAAGAAGGAGGAGGAGGAGGAAGGAGGAGGAGAGAGAGAGGAGGAGGAGAGAGAGAGAGAGGAGAGAAGGAGGAGGAGAGAGAGAGAGGGAGGAGGAGAAGAGAGAGAGAGAGAGAGAAGAAAAGAAGAAGGAGGAGGAGGAGGAGGAAGAGGAGGAGAGAGAGAGAAGGAGGAGGAGAGAGAGAGAGAAGGAGGAGGAGAGAGAGAGAGAGGGAGGAGGAGGAGAGAGAGAGAGAGAGAAGGAGGAGGAGAGAGAGAGAGAAGAAGAAGAAGGAGGAGGAGGAGGAGGAGGAAGAGGAGGAGGAGGAAGAGAGAGAGAGGAGGAGGAGGAAGAGAGAGAGAGAGGAGGAGGAGAGAGAGAGAAAGCGAGTGAGCTCTGTAAGAGGAGAGAGAGAATGGCGGGGGAGCTCTTCTTAAGTAGTGGGATTTCCCGGGCTAATCACAACGGACCAATGACTGACTAGGGAGTTGGCGGGCTCACCGTCTGGACCAATGGCTGCCGAGAATGCTCGCAGGCTGACAAGCGGACCAATGGCTGGCCGGGATGTTCGCAGACTGACAATCTGGGGTGTAAACAAGTGTGGGCCGGGTGGCAGGATACTGGGGGCAGCAAAAGAGCAGCTCCAATGCCAGTAGTGCCCACTACTATCTTCTGAGAAAGCTAGGGGTACTAGAGGAAAGCTCCTCAGCTGGCCTCGCCACAGAATTCTGCTGTATTTCTCAGAGGGAAAAGAAAATTCAGATAAGTTGAAGATTCCATCACTCCATTTCCTGAAGCCTGCGGTGTTTCCTAGATCTTGGGCTTCCATGAGGCAACATGGAGAACAGGGGTTGTGGGCAGCTGTGCATCTCCTTTTCAGTGGGGTTGGAGCAGGAGCACCAGGTGAGCAAGGACACCGAGGCAGGATTGTTGAGGCACAGTTGGACCAACCTGGACATTGCATTGGTGAGTGTCAGGTGATTGGCAGTGTTAGGAAGCAACTCCAGGTCAGGTGGGGTCTGGACACTGGGAGGAATGGATGGCTGTGTCAGTACATGTGGGGTCAGAGAGGGAAGGGGCCCACCCCACTGGGGGGACACTGCTGCTCCTGCTGCAGCAGGGCCTCCTCTTGGTTTGCTCTTCACTCCTGGGAAGCTAAGGACCATCCCTGTACACACAGGGCCACAGCCCTGGGCAACTGCCCTCCACACCTGAAGAGGCAGTTGCTTACTATGGACACACCTTGTAACTTCACTGAGCCTCAGTCCCCTCATCTGCCAGTGGGACAATAAGATGGTTGTGAGACTCAGGAGGGGAAGCATTGGAAGGTCTTTGTAGCCTGTAACATGCTATGAAATGCCAAGACTCAAGAGACATCTCGTTGGATCAAATCTTCCAGTGCAATTACAGTCCGCAGAATAGAGAGTCGTACTGTCAACATGAAGAGCTTGTTGGTGCTCATCCTGTCATACCGTTGCTCCTTTTTGGGGTGTGCTTCACGAAAAATCCACTTTCCCTCCAGGAAGGAGCTCATTGGCTTTCTGCTGCTGCTGTGTAGGTCACACACACACAGTTGTTCCCAGCAACGGAGTCCCCCATGTTCTCAAATGCCCTCAGAAGGGGCAACTCCCACCCCATTGGATAAGTCCTTCTCTGCTCTGGGGTGTCCCCTGTTTCTATGGATGTCTACCACACTAAGGGTTCATTTCTGACACTCAGACTCTTAGCCTACTGTGTCCCTGCTGGTTTTGTTTCTATGCCAGACATCTTTGCATGGATGACTCAAGGAAGTTTGCAACAAAAGTTGTATTTATAAAGAGTAGGTGAAGATAACAGAAATAGACACCAAGTGCCACAAAAGGAGAGAAAACCAATTGTGTTTGGAGAAAGGGGTGCATTATTGAGGTCAAGGTATCATTCTGGGACTCTGTGCTTTGCCCCAGTGCTAGCCGATGGCTTCACAGAGACACATGCTTTTCCTAAGGGAGGAACTAGGTGTCCTTAGGGAAGACAAGCTTTTCCCAGCTCCAAGTTTTAAACTTTTTCAGTTTGGGCTTCATGGAGGATCAATTTCCCAAACAGTTGTTTTAAAGCCAATGCGAATGTGACTTCCATAACTTCAGACGGCCCATATTGATATGAAGACAGGATTGGAGTATTCAGAGAGTGACGGTCTTTGATGTTGGTCTCCACTCTTGCTTTCCTGGGAATAAAAGGACAGGTTAGAACGAGTCTTCCCAGTCAAGTTTCTTTCCTTCCTTTCCTGGCCCCATTCTGGGAATTTTGTGAGATCATGGGAGAGGATGAGGTGAGCTCCCTGGGAGGACACACAACTGTAGAGGCTGCAGCTCATGCCTTCATGGGCTCACAAGATGTGGCAGCACGCTGCACAAGCTCACACCTGTGAGTACCCTTAAGACAATCCCAGATTCTAGGTGGGGAGACAGGCTGGGAGATGTGAAGTCATGTGCTGAGAGTCATTGAGCTGGGAAGTGACAGAATCACATCTGCCCAAGCTCTTTTCTCTTTTGCATGCACATCTCTCAATCACCTTCCCAGAATCAGTCTGTCTTCAGTCTGTCTCACACATATTCTTTCTCCTCCTCCTCCTTCTCTGTTCTGTGTTTCTCTGCTGCCCCTCACAGATTCCCCATTCATTCACTTACCCTTCATGAGAAGTGCCCAGAAGCCCAGCACTCCCTCCAGAAGATTCCTCTTTATATTTAGCTCAGCATTGACCTGATTTGGAAAAATAAATTTTCTTCATGTGCAATCCAAGTACCAAGCAGCATCCATACAGCCTTCTGAGACAATTACTACATACTAAGTGGAGAGTATGGATACCCTCCATACTTAAGTGGAGGGAGGTGAGGATATGCTGGATGAAGGGATGATTTACTTCCCAGGAGGATGAAGCTAGACAGTGCAAGATTTCATCACACTATTTGAAACAGCATGCAGTTTAAAACTTGCGAATATTTTGTTTATTTCTGAAAATTTTCATTTAATATTTTCCCATTATTGTTTACCTCAAGTAACTGGAACCTTGGACAGTGAGTCCCTGGGTAAGGAGGAGGGCTCTAATGTTCCCTAGGGACAGTGCTGACCTAGAGATGGTGGAGACAAACACCCTTCTTTTGATCTAGAAGTTTTCTGGATTTCTGTCACATCTAAACAAATGGTGAACTCACCCATCTTCTTCCACTTTTCTGCAGAGCAGAACCACAAATCCACTAGGTAGTTTAGGAACTGTTACCAAGGTCTTAGGACTTGTAGGGGCCCATGACAAAGTTTTCATTTCTTTTAAAATTGGTTGGAAGAAATACACTTAAGATCATAGAAAATGTTTTATTGTGATAATATATTTCTCTTAATACCTATGTAGTCCCAAAATATAATTTCAATATTTTTCTAAGGAGGAAGGACCCCATACAGCCAATGTGAAGTTCACAGTACTTAGGCATAGAGGAGGGTATCAGAGTGGATGACTTCAATGTTGTTCCAGGACTGTCTCCATGAGATGCCCATACATGTGCAGACCCGGCACTTGTGGTCTGGCCAGGGCCTGAGGTTCCCTTGAGGGCACTTCACATAGAATGGCCTGATCTTCATGCAGTGGCCTTGCCACCTTCTGGCCACACCACAGACAATGATTTCATGTTATTGCAACTTGTGGTCAGATGCTCAAATGTGAACCTCAGCCCATGTTCAAAGCCCTTCCACTTAAGGAGGTTCAGCTAATATTGAGTAGGTACACTGTGCCAGGCCCTGGATTATGTGGTTCTTCCTGCAATTTGATTTTCTAGTCAGGTGTGGTGGTACATGTCTTTAATCCCAGCCACTGAGAACACTGAGGCAAAAGGATGTCAAGTTTGAAACCCTGTCTCAAAATAAAAAATCAAAATGACTGGGGATGGGGCTCCATGATAGAGTGCTCTTGGATTCAACCCCCAGAACTGCAAAAAGAAATTAACTTCTCAAGCATCTTGAGGGTGGTGTTACTTCTTTATATAGATAAAATAACTGAGACTTGGAAATCTTACTAGTTGCCCAAGGCTAGTAAGTTCTCCAGTCAGAGTTGGAGAGAGGGTCTATAATTCAGAGTTAACGTTGATTAAACTGGTAGGAGTGCAAGTTGGCTGTAGACTCTAGATCCTTCTATGTGAACTGCACTCATTTACACTGGTGTGTCACATTCAGTGAGTCAGTCTACACTGAGCACAGGTACTGCACTCTCTAGAGGCTGGGGTCTCGAAGGCAGTTAAGGCAATTTCAGTAAGTTCTTCCTGAAATTCACAACCAGGGAAAAACAAAGATGGAAACTGTTCATTATGACAAATGTGCTTGGAACCGGGCTTTGGCAATGGGAGAGCACGTGCAAAGTGCCACGAGGGGAACCTACCATGTTCTCACCTTGAGGTTGCCCTCTCTCATCCACCACAGAGCTGCCCATCTGCCAAGGCTTCGGTTAAGGCCTGCTTTCCCCTTCTATGGCTCCAGACTTGACACACAGGCCCAGATGCAGATGCACAACATAGGAAATCTCACTGTGTGGAGTCTGATCTCACATCCCCAGTGATTAACATCATCCCTGCCCCACTGCCTTTGGCCTCAGGAAGGCTTTCCTACCGTCCAGTGGGAGTCAGGAATTGTCCTTGATTCCTCTTGAAATGCTAACACATGTCCTTCTCTTATTCCCAGCAGAGTGATGATGCAGTGCTCAGCACCCACACTGTCGGCCAGGACGGACGGAAGGATGGACAGCCTGTGAGTTCCAGTAGCTCATTGGCCTATGGTGTCTTAGACATCCCACCATGGTATCTCTGCATCTTCTTGGGGATCCAGGTAATGCCACCCAGGAAGAGGCTCTGCCTCCAAAGTCACCTCAACACAGCCCCAGATCAAACTGGTCAACACTGCTGACTTCAGCTAGCATCATGTCTTCCATGGTTGACCTTCAGGGAACCTCAAGCCCCTTTAGTCTCCCACTCTCTGTACATTTGGGGATAGGGATGTATTATTAGAAAAGAATTCTTCCTCATGCTGAGCTGACTCACATCAAGGCATTCACCATTTCATTATTCTCTTGAGTGGGGTCATTGGCGTGGTTAAGTCTACATCATTTGGATGAGACCAGAGAGGTGCTAGGCTCAGTACGCTCTTTAGTGCTGGCCCTGCCAGCTGTACCTGCTCTTAGTGATTTAGCCTCCATCAAATGCCTTGTGTTCTCTGAGATCCAGAGCTTTATTTGGGGCCTGTGGCTGGAGCTCAGTGGCAGAGCACCTGCCTAGTATATGGGTAAGTGGTGAGTTCAGTTCTCAGCACTGCAAGGGGAGAAAAAGATATTTATTTGCTAACAAGAGGGATTTGACCCTGATGATTTTAGTTGTCATGACATGAGATAGAAGATGAAACATTGGTGGGTATTTGATTTAGACAATCTTGTGTCCTATATTGACCTGACTGGTGGCAGGTCAAAGAAGCATTTATAAGAGGCTATGAAGGGTGGGACTTGTCATGTCATGCATCTCAAATGACTCAGGAGCAATGACAAGGATTGTCAAAGGTCATGTATATGCATATTGGCATTTCTTCTCTGGATCCCCCACTCCTTTTCCTTTAGGGGCATTTCACTCCTCACTGACTATACTTTGTTGAAGCTGGCAAGTTTAACCAAGAAAGGAAGAGGGTGGGCAACTTTCTTTTAGTGGGAGTTCAAAGTCTCCTCTGCCTCCAACACACATCTCATCCCTTCTTCTTCTGCTGAAGAACAGTGCTGATCATACTGGTTGGATTATTCCAGAACATTCACTGAGGGGATTAACCTCGTGCATAATCCACTGGTCCCTTGGGACATTGCTGGACATGGTGACAGGAGCTGGAGCTGCCCCTCTAAAGGAAACCTGGCTTTGGATTTCACTTCCACTTTCCTTCCTCTGATATTTCTATCCATAGGCTGGAGAGACATGGGGATACCTCTCCCCAGGTGCGCTGACCCAGGGTTCTTCCTGGCACTAAGGCCTGTTCCACCTTAGGCAGTGGACACCATGGTGTCTCAAGGGGTTAATTCTCTGTCTTGTTGGAGTCGTACGTTCTGTGACTCCACTTCCCTGGAGGGTAAATGGGACATGGAAAAGCAGGCCCATGCAATGTATAGAATAATTTTAGTTTTTAATGTTCTTAAGGAAACCTAACTTTCTCTCTGGTCTAATTTAGCTCATATTGAGGTTTTAGATCAAACCCCAACAAAGTTAGAACAGAATAACATGCTTACTTTGCCTCCTTTGTGTGTAGGTCTGGCTGTTTTGTGGAGGGGAGGGGTGCTTGGGACAAGGCAGGGTCAGGTGTTCTGGGTCTGTGTCTTCATTCCACCTAAGGACATCTTCAGGGGACTCTTCAAGGCACTGCCCCTCACAGCGAGCTTTTCATTTCCCTCCTTTCTTCCTCTCTTCCTTCTTGTGTATGTCTTGATTGGCCCAGCAGCTCACTTTTATAACTAAGACAAACCAAGCCTGCCTACCCTTTCTTCACTTACGCCCTATTCTTATAGGATGAGGTAGAGAACCCACTCTACTGGGTGAACCTGCAATGGTACGTTTGCTGCATACCGAGGGAGTCTATCAGTACCAGGAACAGGAAGCTCTGTGGCAGTGCCAGCACTCATGGTCTAGCTTAGCAGAGCCCAGGGAGGATTAGAGCAAGGGAAAGAAGCAGGTGGCTTCATGTGTCTTTGTTCTCAGAATGTTTGGCTCAGTGGTCAGTTCTTTGCTTGGCCCCCTTATCTACCTACCTCCTATCCATCTAGCTATGTGTCTGTGTACATACCCTTTCTCTCTCTTTCTCTTTCTCTGTTTTCTATCTATTTATCTCCTATCACTCATCTCATCTAATTTAGCCTTTGCATAATTGAGGCTGTCTGCTATGAATTCTGCCCTGTCCTGCTCTGGGTTCAGCTCTGTCCTGTCAGGGAGGCCTCAAACAGCTGTTGGCCAGTGGCTCCAAGTGAACCCTCAGGCCTTTGTCCATAACTACTCTCACCGTTGCCTCATGGGGTGAGGAGACCCTTGCTGTGTTCTCATTCTTAGGCCCCAGTTTGGTTCCTGTTATGCCCTCCTGTGCTTGTGTTTCTGCCTCAGTTTCTTTCCTAGATACCAGTCCCCAGTGCCTGAGCCCTGTGCTCACAGCCCAGTCCCTCTGGCTGGGTCCCTGCTTCCCACACCTAACTTGGATGTTTGCCCCTCACTGATGGCCAGACCCCCACCGAGCTCTTGTTCCGGCCCCGGGAAGTACATCCTTGTTTAGGCTTGGCCTGTACCCTGACTGGGTGTAGCCACAGCATTCACCCACTCATCTGTCTCTGCCCACAGCACTTCATCACGGCCCTGGGAGGACTGGTAGCGGTGCCGCTCATCCTGGCCAAGGATCTGTGCCTGCAGCATGACCCCCTGACCCAGAGCTACCTCATCAGCACCATTTTCTTCGTCTCTGGCATCTGCACTCTCCTGCAAGTGCTTTTTGGGGTCAGGTAGGTAAAACTACTCTGGATTCTGACTTACCAGCCAAGTATCAGCACAGTCTGCCTGGCTGCAGTTGGGGAGACGGTTTGGAAGCTGGAGTGGTGTAACAGAGGGGTGCTCCATCCATTTCTTTCTCTCTCTCTCTCTCTATCTCCAGCTCCAAGACTGATGATCTGTATTAGCCAGGGTGTTTGATGGAAAGTAACACAAATCCAGATTAGCTTAGGGGAAAATGTGTTCTTTATGAACTTAAAAGATCAAACCTAGAACAAGGCAGGGGTGCATCTATGCCTCCAGAACATGAAGAACCAGGAACTCAAATGCCATTGAGCTCTGACGCTCGCTCACTCTGTCTCTGTCTCTGTCTCTGCTCAGGCCTTGTTTGTAAGCCCCTTGGCAGGAGTATCAATAGGGATGCAACAATTCCATGTGTAAATGTTAGAAAGTTGTACCCCAAGCTGACAAGCTCTGCAATACAGCATGTCCCAATCTTCTCACCTGGAAGGCTGGGTTTGGATTTTGATTCCTCTGACTCCTTCAGTTTTCCTTTGCAGTCTGGCAGTCTTGGGATAACAGCTTCCAGCCTGTTTGCTCCCCCTTCTCTTCCCACTTCATGTTCTGTTCCAAATCACAAAAGGTCTCACATGCATGAGCGAGGACACCCCAGCCTGCACATCCAAGCCTCCCACAGCCACAGACCCCCCCCACACTGCCTTTGCCGTTCTTCATGCCTGCGGGGGCTCCAGTCCCTCAGCGTCTGCCTTAGCAAGTCAGGCCTGGAAAAGGGTCCAAGCAGGCCCAGGAAGGAGCACAGGGACACTCAGGCAGAAGTTGGGAGACTCACAGGAGAGGGCCCTGTGCCCTTGGTCCTGAAACTTTCTCCCTGAAGGAGACAGGCTTCATCCTCCAAAGCTTAGAGCTAAGTGCGGGCTGCTCTCTGCTCCTGGTGGGAGGGCAGGACTCTGACAGTGTCTGAGCTTTGTTCTCTCAGATAGGTTTTCCCCTGACTTTTTTTTATTTTTGGTACTTTATAGTTTTACATATTTATGGGATTTGTTGTTACATATCCCTACATACACGAGATAAAACAATGTAATTTGGTCAGTGTCACCCCCAGTACTTCCTCCTCCCTCCCTCTTAGTTCCTCTCCTCTACTGACCTTCCTTGGATTTTCATGAGATTCTCCCCAACAATTTTATTTTCCTTTTTCCTTTCTAGCTTCTGCATATGAGAGAAAACATATGACTCATGACCTCCTGAGTTTGACTTATTTTGCTTAATATAATGGTCTCTAGTTCCATCCATTTTCCTGCAAATATATGAGTTTATATATATGTGCATATATATATATATTTTTTTCTTTATCTATTCATTCACTGATGGACACCATAGTTTGGCTATTGTGAATTGTGTGCTATAAACATGAATATGCACGCATCACCATAGTAAGTTGACTTTAATTCTGAGAAGCGGTCTAGCTGGGTCATATGGTGGTCCCATGCCTAGTCTTGAGGAACATCCATGCTGATTCCTATAATAGATGAACTAATTTACAGTCCCACCAACAGTGTAAAAATGTTCTTTTTCCTCCACATCCTCTCCAGCATTTATTATTATTTGTATTCTTGATGACCTCCATTCTTACTGGAGTAAGATGAAATAGTGTAGTTTTGATTTGTATTTCCCCAATTGGTAATGATGTTAAACAGTTTTCCATGTATTTGTTTTTGCCATTTGTATTTTTTCTTTTGAGAAATGTCTAATTCATTTCCCCATTTATTACTTGGGTTATTTGATCTTTGGTGTAAAGTTTTTTTTTTTTTTTTCTGAGTTCTTTATATATTCTAGACTTTAATCCTCTGTTAGAAGAGTAGCTAGCAGAGATTTTTCTCTCATTCTGTAGATTCTCTCTTCACATTCCTAATTGTTTCCTATGGTGTGCTGAAGCTTTTTAATTTGAAGTCATCCCATTTATTAATTCTTGGCATTATCTTCTGAACTTTATGGGTCCTATTGAGAAAGTTAACTGTGCCTGCATGCTACAGTGCCAACCCTATGTTTTCTTCTAGGATTTGTATAGTTTCTGATCTAATTGCAAGGACTTTGATCCATTTCAGGGTGATTTTTATGCAGGGGGGCAAGATAAGAGACTAGTGTCATTATTCTACATATAGATAACCAGTTTTCCCAGTGCCATTTGTTCAAAAGGCTGTCTTTTCTCCAGTGTATGTTTTTGGCACCCTTGTCAAGGATCAGATGACTATAGATATATGGGTTTGTGTCTGTGTCTTCTATTCTGTATCACTGGTCTATGTGTCTGTTTTTATGCCAGTAGCATGCAGTTTTTGTTACTGTAGCTCTGTAGTATAATTTGAATCAGGTAGTGTATTGCCTCTACCATTCATTGCTTTCTTGGCTTAAAATTGCTTTGGCTATTCTGGATCTTCTATTCTTCTAAGTGAATTTAGGGCTGTTTTTCTAGTTCTGTGAAGAATGTGATTGGTATTTTGGTGGGGATTGCATGGAATCTGTATATTGCTTTTGGCAGTATGGCCATTTGCATAATATTAATTCTGCCTATCCATGAATATGGAAGGTCTTTCCATATTTTCAGGTCTTCTTTAATTTCTTTCTTCAATATTCTATCGTCTTCATTAGAGATCTTTCACCTCCTTGGTTAGATTTATTCCTAGGTATTTCATTTTATTTTTTTGAGGCTATTGTGAATGTAATTGTTTTCCTGATTTCTTTCTCAGCTGATTCACTGTTGGTATATAGGAAAGCTATTGATTTTTGTATGTTGATTTTGTAACCTGCTACTTTGCCAACTTTATTAGCTCTAGCATCTTTGGTGAAGTTTTTTGGATCTTCTAGGTATAGGATCATATCATCTGCAAACAGTGATAACTTGACTTCTTCATTTCCTATTTTTATCCATTTTATTTCCTTCTCTTGCTTAATTGCACTAGCTAGAATTTCCAGCACTACATTAAATAGGAGTGGTGAGGGTAGACAACCTTGTCTTGTCCCAGATTTTAAAGGAAATGCTTTCAGTTTTTCCCCATGTACTGTGAGGTTTGCTTCTGGTTTTTTACATATAGCCTTTATGATGTTGACGTAGTTTCCTTCTATTCCTAGTTTCTTCAGTGTTTTTATCATTAATGGGTGCCAAATTTCGTTGAAGGCCTATTGAGATGACTAAGTGATTTTTTACCTTAATTCTGTATATGTGATGAATGACATTTACTGACTGGCATAAATGAAACCATCCTTGCATCTCTGGAATAAAACCAACTTGGTTTTGGTGTACAATCTTCTCAATATGTTGTTGAACATGATTTGTTAATATTTCAGTAAGTATTTGTGCATCTAAGTTCATCAGAGGTATTAGACTGGAGTTTTTTAATGTAGTTTTCTAGATGCGTCCTTACCTGCTTTTGGTATGCGTGTAATCCTGACTTAATAGAATGAATTTGGAAGTGTTCCATCCCTTTCTAGTTCATAGAACAATTTGAGGAGTTTGGGCATTATATCTTTTTTAAAGATTTGGTCTACCAGCTGAGAATCCATCCGGTCTTGGGCTTTTCTTTGTTGAACAGCTTTTTATTACCGATTCTATCTCATTACTAGTTATTGGTATGTTTAGGTTTTCTATGTTCTCT